>NC_138199.1:68502105-69252105 GCF_964194105.1 Spermophilus citellus
AAGCATATGTTACATGCTGCTCATGCATGTCCTAGTTGGATATTCTAGGCATACAGAGTCAATGCAGAGAGATAGGAAATGCGCAGACTTTCATATCAGAAGACCTGAGACTGAGGTTCAGATACATCATTTACTTTGTTAGCTTTTCTTCACTATGACCAAAATATCTGATAAGGAAAACCTCAAGGAGGAAAAACTTATTTGGGCTCCTGATTTCAGAGGTCTCAGCCAGCTTCATTGCTCTGGGTCAAAGGTGAAGCAGAACATCATAGGGAAGAACATTGTGGAGGCTGGTGGCTCAGCTCATGGTGGCCAGGAAGCAGAGAGAGAGAGCTCTAGACACCAAGAACATGCCCAGTGACATATTTCTCCCATCCTGTCCATAGTTACCACCCTACCTATCTACAATTACCATCCAGTAGCCCTCTCAAATTATTAATTTATCAAGTAGATTAATTGACCAATTAGGTTATAACACTCATCATATAATCATTTCACCTTTGAATATTCCTGCACTGTCCACTCATCTAAACCATAACCTTTACAAATCCCTTAAGTACTTTGAGTCTTTGTCTCCTTGGCCAAAAAAATGAAGCAATTGATACCAGTCACACTTATATCCCAAGGTGATTCTAAAGATCCAAATGAGTTTGTATAACATTTCACAGATTTGAAGAGGTTTCAAATATATCATCTACTTCAATTTTAATATTTTTTGCATTATACTGAGTAGCCATTTTCACTCAAGGGAAATGGATTTCAGAGAATGTGATTTAAGCTTATATCCATGTAGGCTTGAGCAATGGTTCTATCACCCTGGGTGGTCCCTAATTCCAACATTATAACCTCTTCAAAGACAACTGCTAAGTCTTCTGTGAATACTTTCTAGAACCTACCAAGAAGTTAGTTAGAGTACTGATACCATGATATGTGTCAGAAAGCTAAGGGAAATCTGGTGGGATAATGTGTGACACCACTCAAACAGATAACCGATAGTTGTAGGAAAAATAAAACCCCATATCACAACAAGGGGTGACTTTAATTCCATCCAAAAATAGAACTCTTGCCTAAAAAGGGCAACTTCATCAGAAGACTAACTTTCTGTATAAATTTTCTAGGGCCTCCATAATGAACAAGTAGAGATGGGTGGTTAACAAAGCAGAAATTTATTATCTCACAATTCTGGAGCCTGGAATCAATCTGATTTGAGATCAATGTGTCCCGAGGATTAGTTTCTTCTGAGGCCTCCCAGCTTAGCTAACAGATGACAACCTCTTCACTGTGACTTCACCTGGGTTGTCCATCGGTGTTTTTTCTTTGTTCTCTTTTCTTCTTCTTCTAAGGACACCTGTCATATTGGATTAGGACACATCACACCGACCTAGTTAACTTGAATTGCCTCTGGAAAGACCCTGTCTTCAAGATAAGCACCTTCTAAGCTGCTGATTGTTGAGAGTTCAATATTTGAATGGGGGGGGGGGGAATTTAATCCATGCCACTCTCTAAGTATGCCTTATATGCATGAATTCATACCTTTGAATTTTGTCTTCACTGACAGTAGAAGTTTCTTGTCTCACCCTACAAGGGTTATCGAACCTGCGGTAATACCTTGGATTATCAACCCAGCTCTCCTTATAATGAGGCCAAGAAAGGACACTGCCATTGAATGGCTATCTCAGGAAGCCCACATATATGGGAGATGCTTCTTTTGGGACCTGGCATTTAGAGGAAGCGAAAAGTATGTCTCTTGAGAAACTGGAGCAAACTCATTCTGATGTGCTGAGCTGGAGCCGGTTCTTGGCAATGTCGCTGTTTGGATGTGGACACATTCATGGGTGCACGTATGTCAGCATCACTCTTGGGAACTGACATCCTACCTGAAGTCTCTCTGTGATGGGGAGGCCAGGCAGAATGACCCTGGTTCAAAAGCCTTCTATCTCCTGAAATACATCCTTGCTCCCTAACATCTTCCTCTTCTGCAGTTATGTAAGAATAACTTGATTCCTTTTGCAAGTTGTCCATTTAAATTCTCTTTTCTGCCTTATTGTCATTTTTCTGGGGGGAGGGAGAAAAAGTGAAATTTCAAGATCTTCCTTTCTTGCACATTCTAAACTAGCCATTTTTATCATTTTGTTGAAGCAGCAGTGGAACACAGAGTGTGTTTATTCTGCATCCTGCACCCTGAGGAACAAACCAAGTTTCACCATCTCACTAACACTCTCTCTCTCTCTCTCTCTCTCTCTCTCTCTCTCTCTCTCTCTCGCTCTCTTTAATTTCAAAGAAGAAATGGAAGAGAAAGACCAAGCTTTAGGCTATATAAAATCATTCCATAAAGCAAATAAATCAGTGTGAATCTAATGAGGCTCTTCTCAGCTTCAACAAAGAAAGCTTGTAAACTGAGGGCAGTCTCTCCCTGATTTTGGTAGAGTTGCATAATGCACCGGGTAGGCCAGAAAAGCACCAATCAATCAATCTTCACTAGACATAACATGAGAGTTGGCAAAGTTGAAGAAGAAAAGGAAGAAACTGAAGCGTGCACATGAAATTTCCACATTAAAAACTCATTGTTCTTGCCTGGTCCTGAGGCAATTTGAAAAGAAACAGACGATTCTATAATTTTAGCAAAAAATATTTATGATGCGGTATACAAGTTCACCAAAACATTCTCTCCCAAGTTCTTCTTAAAAACTGACGTTTTATACCCCAGCAAAGGGGCTGCTAAGATAAATTTATTTTTGGTTCATTTCAGAACATTCTGGATTCTAACTACGAAAAACACATATGCGTCCACCCTTCTCAGGCCCCGTCTCCTTGGAAGAATTCTTTGACTAAATGTCCTTCCTTACTTTTTAAACTCACAGGATAGTGGGGAACACGTGACTTGACGTATATAGTGTGCTTGTCCTCAAGGTGAATTGGTGGGCATTTCAAATCAAGGTCAAAAATCATGTCAGAAGAGCTCTAGGAGTAAACCAAGTGAGGAATTTAAATCAAAAGCACTAGTTTTAAATTTCAGGTCTGAGAAACTGGTACAAATTGTGTGTTTTAAGTAAACAGTATTTGGAAAACAAAACATATTAATTTATACGACATTCACATGACAAAAATATGTAAATAAATCATTACTTACATGAATGATATTAAGTTATTGCAAAAGTTGGGTCAAGAGGAAAAAGCCATGAAGATAGTTGAATTCATTCATTTGTTTCTTCACTTACATATTCAGCAAGCATTTATTTAGAGTTCATTTGTTCCAGGCATGATTGGAATGATCACACTGAAGTCTGTGACCTCAGGGAACTCAGAATATGGTGAGAGAGCCAGATAAACTCACCAGTCAATGTGTTTAATGCTGGGGTAGAAACACATTGGGTATGGTGATAGAACAAGGAGGGGAAATTAGAGTCAGCCAGGGAAGCTTCAACATTATAAAACAAATCTTGTCTTTCTACTTATTAAAAATTGAAAAAGACCAAATTTATCAAAGTGAAAATAAAAATCAATAGTTCTCCTTGGGACTTCTTTCACGATGCTTACAGTTTTTTGTTCCTCTTCTTGAGGTCAGCTCTGATTAATCTGCAAAACAAAAATTACTTAGGTATATGTTATGGACAGTTTCAAAGACTGGTTATTTGTACCCCCTGGATCTCCCTTCCTGTGAATCTGGGTGGAACCTGTCATTGGCCTATAACTAAAATAATAAAATACAGGCTTACTACTCCAGCACAGTGGTGCAGGCAGTGACTTCTTTAACTAGACCATTAAAGCTCAAAAGATAGAACCAAGAATCAATAAATAGGATGATATCAAATTAAAAACTTCTGTGTAACCCAAAAAACAAATAAAAATGTGAAGAGAGCTATAGAATAGGAAAAGATCTTAGGCAACTGCTGCTCTGACAGGGGATAATATTCAGAATATGCAAAGAACTCAAAAAGTTTAATACCCCACCAAAAAATCTCTAATTAATAAGTGGGCAAAAGATCCAAACAGACACTTCACGAAAGAAGAAACACAAATGGCCAACAAATATATGAAAAAAAAATTCAACATCCCTAGCAATCAGGAAAATGCAAATCAAAACATTGAGATTTCATCTCATTCCAGTTAGAGTAACAATTATCAAGAATATAGGCAGGTGGGGTGGCGCAGGCCTGTAATCCCAGCAGTTTGAGAAGCTGAGACAGGAGGATTGAGAGTTCAAAGCCAGCCTCAGCAACAGCAAGGCACTAAGCAACTCAGTGAAACCCTGTCTCTAAATAAAATACAAAATAGGGCTTGAGATGTGGCTCAGTGGTTGAGTGCCCTTGAGTTCAATCCTGGTACCCCACCCTAAATATATATATATATATATATATATATAGAGAGAGAGAGAGAGAGAGAGAGAGAAACCACCATATGATCCAGCTATATCACTCCTTAGTATTTACCCAAAAAACCTAAAATCACCATACTCTAGTGACACAGGCAAAACAATGTTTTTAGCAGCCCAATTCACAATAGCTAAGCTATAGAACCAGCCAAGGGGCCTGTCAGCAGATGAATGAGATAAAGAAAATGTGGTCTATATACACAATGGAATTTTACTCAGTCATAAAGAAGAATAAAGTTACAACATTTGCCGGTAAATTAATGGAACTGGAGAACATCATGCTAAGTGAAATAAGCCAGACTCTGGAAATCAAGGGTCAAATATTTTCTCTCATTTGCAGAAGCTAGATCTAAATAAGGGGAAATTAAAAAGGGTGTGGGAGGAAAATTCCATGAAAATAGAAGAGAGGTGACTGGAGCAGGGGAAGGGGATTGAGGAGGAGGAGGGATGGGAAAATGGGATGAGAGTGGAGAGAAATGACCCAACTCTGCTATGTGTATATATATGAATATACTACAGTGACATGTACCTTTATGTACACTATAAAGCACTAACTTAAAAACTTCAAATAAATAGAAGGAAATAGAGGAAGGCAGAAAGGAGGAGGGAGGAGGGGAGGGAAAGGGGGAAGTACTGGGGACTGAAGAGAAGCAAATTGTATTCTGTGCTTTATGATCATGTCAAAATGAATCCCAATATCGTGTATAACTATTATGCACTAACAAACGTGTAAAAATATAAGTTATGAAACAAAAGTGTATATTTTCTTACTCAAAAAAAATAAATAGAAGAATACAGCAAAAGTAGTGGGACATTACATCCATAATCCCAGCACAGGAGTTTATAAATTGTAGAAAGAGGTTACCCATTACATGCATTGATTAGGCAGATTGATGGTTGTGACCTGCCCCCTGAAAAGAAATAAGTGAGGCTTTTGTCCAATAGCCTCCATACAACCAATACCTGAACTCCACCCTCCAGAAAGAGATGAATTCTTCCAACAACCACACATAAGTGGAAGAGGATTCTTCCCCAGTTGAGCCCTGAGAGTAAATGGCAGCCCCCACCTGCTCTTTGATTGGAGCCTATTGATATCTAGAAGCAGAGAACCTGTCTAAGTTAGGCATAACCACTGACCCAGAGACAGTGGCATAACAAATGTGGGCTGTTTTAATAGCTAAGTGTGCCATGCTTTGTTTTGCAACATGTGATAACTCATATGGTTTATAGTAAGAGAAAAAGAGGAAACTTCAGAACAGAGATTTTCTTCTGCATGGACATTATCATTAAATGCAGTAAAAAAAATGATTCAATGTGAACTTGTAAAAAAAATATATATATATAACATTTTTCAGGGGAACGTGCATGCCATAAAGACAGATCCACACACTCTACTGAAGTATCTTCCACTACGGAATATTTTACTCAGTTTTTCAGAGCAAAGATATTCTGACTTCCAAGTATATGTAGAATCCATTTTGTATCTAACTCTTGGGCATCTGCAGATAATAAAAACAGCTCTCCCAATTTTCGA
The DNA here is from genome assembly GCF_964194105.1 of Spermophilus citellus. Taxonomy (NCBI): domain Eukaryota; kingdom Metazoa; phylum Chordata; class Mammalia; order Rodentia; family Sciuridae; genus Spermophilus; species Spermophilus citellus. The sequence goes on from NC_138199.1 coordinate 68,508,012, forward strand.
CATCTCCTTTGGCACAGTATGTTTCCGAATGAAGGATTCGGTGTTTTTCTTTTTAGCAACACGAGAGAGAATCCCACAGCTGAAGAAGGCTGTGTCTTTCCCTGAATCCTGCATGTTCTTAACATCCTTGTTTCTAAGGCCCACCAAATTTAAACACTTAAGTAAAATTGAGTTTATAAGCCATTGGCCAGCAAATCCTTTGTCTAAAGACCAAATGTGGTTGTTCATTTTATGCATCAATTTGATCAGATTAAAAGCTACTGAGAGAGCTGGCTAAGTATTATTTCTAGATGTGTTGGTGAGAGCGTTTCTGGAGAAAGGTAGCCTGTGAATTGGTAGACTGAATGAAGAATATCACACTCACCAATGTGGTGGGCATGATGCCATAGCTTGAGTGGCAGAGCAAAGGGGTGGTGGAAAGATGAATGAGCTTTCTGTTCAAACTGGGACATCTGTCTTCTGCCTTCAGCAGTTGGCACTCCTAGTTCAAAGCCCTAGGACACAGACCTGTACTTAGTGCATTGGGTCCCTTGGCTTTCAGTGTTGGGGACATGGATTAGGATGGCACCAGTGGCTTCCCTGGACTTCCGGCTTGCGGATGACAGGTTGTGGAATTTCTCAGCCTCCATAACCACATGAGTCAATCCTTCATGGTAAATCTCTTCTTATCTATTTAACTATCATCTATCTATATCATCTATCATTCTGTCTACTGTTGATTCTGTCTCTCTGGAGAATCCTAACAATAAGATAGTAAATCTTTTATGCTTTGTGGTCCATATGATCTCTGTTTTAACTACTTTCTAGCTGCTGTTGGAGTCAAAAAGCATCCACCAACAAGACATACACAAACGAACCTGATAGTGTTTCAGTAAACTTTATTTTGTACATTGGTATTTGAGTTTCATATAAATTTTACATATTAAAAGTATTCCATTTTTAATTGAAACTTTGCTTAAAATTTGAAAACTTTCTTTGCTTATGAGACACATAAAATGGCAGGTGCTGCAGGTTGAGCAGCTGATCCCTGCTCAGAACTATTGATTCCCAGCTTTGTTGGCGTGGGGCAATCCTAATGATTTTTAACACTGACAGCATTTTTTAAAAATTTGACTAATTTGATTTATATTTATTAAGGAATAAGAGGCTCTGGGAGATTTTAGAAAGAGGTGAGGAAATAGGGGAGGAATCTAAGGAGTTAAAGGTATTTCTATATCCAACAATGACAAATGGGGTATTACTCTCTAAAAAGGAACAGATTCATTATTTTGTTGTTGTTAAAGCTGAAGAGAAACATTGGACTTTATGAAAGTCTATGTCATGTGGTCAAGTTAGTCGGGTAGGCAGTTTTCCATTTTAGTGTATTTGTTCCTGGAAATGCAAAGAGTTCTCCTAGTCCCAGAAGGATTAATACTCAGACTAAGAATTCAGTGGTAGACACATATGAACAGGTCACATAGACTAGCTGCTGTCCCTGTGCCTCAAAATTTGAGCTTTTGGCCACATTCTTCCCAGTGTGTGGTCCACCCTACTGGCCTGTTCATCAGACTGAACAGAAGACAACTATATGCAGCAAGAGATGGCGTAGGTGAAGGCATTCTGGTGCTTGAATGGGTGACATTCTGGAAATGTGAAACTCGTTCCAATATGCATGAAAAGACCTGTTCAACTTTGATAAAACAATCACAAGTTCCTGAGTAAACATTGCTTTTGTAATCTATATGTTTCCAAGTTCCTTTCTGAGTCTCATGTCACGTCTTTAGCTTTAGGGTTTATCTTACATAATAAGGAGGAAATGAGAGTCAGGGAGCAGGAGAATGAGAAGGCTCTTAAGCTGATCCTTGAATAAAGGGTTCATCTGGTCTCAAAGCTCCTTCCAGTTGCAATAATGGAGCTGCTTTCCTTTCAAGATTAGAATAACCTAGCTCTACGGCTCCCTTCCCACTTAACAAGCCTCAGGCTCAGTCTGTGCTTTTTGAGGGTTCATTAAGAGGTATGCTCTCTCTCTCCTTTGTAAGGAATCATCTATATTGTTCTTTACTCTGGGCACCCAGCCAATAAGAGGTATAGCTCAAATTTTCCTCCCAAAGAGCAAGAGATTTTAAATACTTTTCAAACAGACTCGGATCACAGTATCTTACAGCATGTCAGAAGTCCACAGTCTTCCTTTATAACAATTGCAATTATGCGAAGCATTTGCAATTGTTTCTAATGATAAGGAAATAAAGAAAAAAAATTAGAGAAACATTAGTCACAAAGACCACCTCCTCGCTTCTGTTGACTCTGTGCAGACCTGCATTCAAGCTATCTCCTAGAAGAGCGTGGACCATCTGGAAAATCTCACTGGGAAACAAGCAGATTCAGGAAGCTACCCCTAAGGTTGATTAAAATTCCTCCCACTGTACTTTTTGCTGCTGAATGTATGTTGAGGCATTAGCAAAAGACATTGAACTTCAAATGGGAAGGACCTTGTCCTTCCTAGAGGACGGTTGCTTCTGTGGCTTTCTCTATAGAAATTATTTTTGTCTTCGTTTCCAGGCTAGAGGCCTGGATTAGAAGCAGGATACCGGGATACGGTTACAAATTTTTAAATAGACCTGGAAGGGACTTAGGAGAACTTAGCTAGGGGATCACTAAACCTTAGAAATGACAATCCAGAATGTCCTGGTGATTCGCTGAAAGTTGTTCAGTTAGTTAGTGGATATGTTAATTGTATTGAACTTTTTTTTTTTTCAGATCCTAAAAGTAGATCTATCAAATTCCTTTATTCTACATGAATGGGTCTTTATGCAGAGAAAGCAAACTCTCATGATAACAAAAAAATAACAAGCCAAAAGAAAATGAATGAAGGTTCCTCCCTATTCCCAGTGATCCACGGAAAAGGAAAGAGGAGTCTGTGGAGACAGGGAACCGGGCTTCCTGGTCCCCCATTATAAGGCAGATGGAAACACACTGGCAGTGAGGAAAGAGGGTGGAGATTGTTCTGCCAATCTGAGTCCCTTAGAACCTGGGCCTTGACTGGCCTTGTTAAGAGAGGACTAGAATTCTCCAGGTCGGTCTCATCAGGGCCAGCACTGGTGGCAAGAAACAGGTGTGGGTTCTGTCATCTTGGGCTGCTTCAAGGAGACACCGTGGTGGTAAGGCTGATAGTTGTAGTCTCAGCCCCTTTGGAGAAGCAGGCCATTGAATCTGGGCTGCTGAGGTCCAAGTGAGTCACACATATTTTAAAAATATATCGTCAAATGCATTCATTTTCCATTTCAAACAGTATCTTCCCTAAATCAAATGGTTTCATTATAGCACTTTTGCAAATACTGTTTTAAAGTTTTATAATGTATACTTAATTTTGAAGACAGTTTGTTGAACAAAAGGAGTGATTGTCCTGATGAATTAGCCAATGGAAGGGGAAATGCCATAAATTGAAAATCCCTAACTATATTAGTGAACACAGTCTCTCTCTCTTTGCTACCTGTGGCTACCAATTAAGTGACTTTTCTAGAAGAACTAGCATTAAATGCAGCCTGACTGATTGCATGTGCTAAACTTTATCCTTGCTATGTACATTTATTAGTTCATTCTTGGTCTTATTTCAGAGAACTACAGAAGTCTCCAAAATTATGTATAATATAAATTAATAAACACTAGGGGGAGTAAGGCCAGAATATCAAATATGAAGCTAAAGCCAAGGGTAATTTTTGACTCATAAACAATGGAAACCATATCATTTGGTAGATATATATGGATCATAGATTTGGTTCTAAGTTATTTAGTAGCTCTTGGATATTCAACATGAAGTAATAGCAACATACCTATGTATAAATGTGTGTGTATGTGTGTATATGAGTGAATATATATGTTTAAATGTGTGTGTGTGATGGCATGCATGTGTATGATGTGTAAACATGTTTGTGTAATAGTATATGTGTGGGTTGTGTTAGTGAATCTAAGGGTACGTGTGTATATGTGTGCTCCAAAGACATGCAGTCTCTCCTACTAAAAATAACTCAGATGGTCATCTTTCATTAAGTTCAGAAATGATTTGGGATTCTAAAATTTACCTTCATGGGTAGAACTTTCATGGAGAAAAAAAAATTATTATGTTATACAAAGTAATAAATAACATTTAAAATTTAAATTTAAAAAGATTAAACTTAAAACCATATTTTTGTATTCATTTAAAAAAACATTACATTGTTGAGTTGTGGCTTGTTCTAGCAAAGAGTAAAGGATTGATTTCTTTGGGCATATACTGGCCAGGGTTGGGTGGCTTTGAGAAGATTAGACATAGATGTTTCATTAGAAGTCAAGTGTATCTATACAGGATATAACATTTCTTACAGGTCATTCCATTGGTGATGAAGACTCACTGGATCATTTTGGTTATGCAATAGCCAAAATATTATAGAAGTCAAGATATTAGCCTCATTTTCTCATCTCAAAAAATATGAGTAGATATCCACATGATAATTCAGCTAAAATGTTCTGTGATTCTGTTCCTTCTGTTTCAGAAACTGAGTTTGTTTTAAAAATCAAATCCTTTAAAAATTTTAAACTTGATATTAGATTTTTTTGTCTCCTCTTACAGAGAAGTTATGTGATCAGTAAAATTTCTTCATTTTAATTTTGTTGTTGTTGTTGATGGGAGAATACCAATAGTATTAGGTGGCTAGGTACATATTGAATATTCTTATCTACCTTGCGTTATGCTAGAATTCTTGCCTAAAATAACCCTATTTAATTCTCACATTGCCTCTGCAAAAACAGTTATACTGTGCTGTTCTAAATGAAGACAAAGGTTACGTAACTCACCAAATTCACCCAATTAATGTATAATTTGAATTAAAGGTTCAAATCAAGAATGGTAACACCTGGGTGTTTGTTAATCCCACATTCTTTGGAAAGGGTTTTTTTTCTAGGTCCTGCCTGCAGCAGGTTAGACTGTAATAGTCAGAGTCTTCTGTAGTTGGGTGGGTGTGATTGAGAGTGTTGGAGGAACAGGTCTCAGTGCTGACAGAAAGGACAGCTAAACAGCCTAAGAAAGAGGAAGTTGGCCGTCAGAAGTCGGAAGTAGTTGGTTCCATGCAGCGCAGGGAAGAGGAAGTACAAGATGTCCTGAGGTAAATGGAGCAGGCATTCAAACTTGGCTTGGATGAAGTAATTTAATTTCTGTATTTCACTTTGCAGTCAAGGAGAGATAGTAACTAATGAGGGAGAAGTGATATGAAAGGTCCCGTTCTATACTATTTTGTAACAGCAAGGCCAAAGAAGACAAAATTTATGGTAAATAGTGTCAGGAATGCACTTCATATTTTGTACTGTTAATTTTCTTTGATGTGAGAAAGACAGCAAGGGGGCCTTCAAAGGTCAAGTTCATTTGCATGCATCTCTCTAACTACAAAAGCATATAGGTCTACTCACCACCTGCTACAAGTTTCCATGAACATGCAAACACATTGCAACAAACCCTCTTGAATTCTCTAGAAGTCCCATCTGCAGGGTGGTTAAGTTCGCTCCACCGTGCCAACTTGCCTTGCTCCTCCTCAATCTCTTTGGGAATATTTATCTCTATGAGTTACAGAAAAGGTTCTTGGCCTTAGAGGAAAGACAGATGAACAAATTAACCCCCGTGGGATGACACTGACTGGCTTTGGTCTACATTGCCTACTCAGACTAATCTGTTCTTTTCTTCCTCGTATCCTTGTGTATCGGATATGATCTAACGGGGAAAATCATCCTTACTAGGATATTTCTTGAGAAACTCAGAGGTCAAGGCTTCTTATCTCCTTCCTCTGATTACTGGGTTAAAAGACATTGACTGAGAATGTTAATTTGGTTTTATTTGCTACTGGTTGTGCACATGAAGATAGTTGTCCCTGTTTGCTGGCAACATCTACTGCTTTGGTCTTGGCTTGGGTATTTGTCATACATTTCAAATTAAAATGAGAATAGTTCAAGATGGAGGCCATAGTGGATTCTTTCGTGCTATCTAGGTCACTCTTACATAGGATTCAAAGTTCAAAGATTAAGATACCTATACTGGCTCTTCTCCAAGCATGGTAACAGATACAGCAAGGATAACAAAATGGCATCACAAATGCCTGTGTTTAGAAACAACAACAACAACAACAATGAACTTCTCTGGCTTGAATTCAGTATCTGATGGAAAAGGTGAAAGGAACCTGGAAAGAGAAGGTGATACATTTCTCAGACTGAAGGTCAGATAATGGTATTCAAAGTGATAGGGATGAAAATGAGCCCAGAGTGGGATAAGGGCACCTGGGGTATTGAGAGACAGTCATGAGATCCAGGACAACAGTTAGTATCAAAGAGTCTGATGTATTTCAACATTTTAGCAAGACCTGCAAACCTTCTAGAAGAGTCCATCCAAATATATCAGCCCTAGGTACCTTCATTTTCTGAGAACGAGATTTCTCTCTACATAGTGCTTTTTATCTAACACAAAGTGTCTCCATACAATCATCTGGACACTCTCTGACTTACCCATCCATTCTGTGGACCTCTTATAAGAACTCTTCATTTACTTGAAAAGAGTAATTTTTTTTCTCATTTATCTTCTGTTTTCTGAAGAATGCTAGGGGTGGGAGTGGGAAACACTTGATATTCAGAGTGAGGCAGACCTAAGTTTGAATCAAAAATGACTAGCCATGTTTCTTAGCATACAGGGCTAACACATACAGCATCCACACAGAGCCTTGTGTATGGTCAGTACTCAATGGACAGGCACTGAGTGAATGAGCAAAGTTGCTCCTTCTTTGGCTTTTATTCTTAGTATTACACCCATCCTCGATTTTACATTTTATTTCTCCTGGATGCACTACACTTTCTTCACATGCTTAATACTTCAGTGCATCTGTTTTCTTAGTTGTGAAATGGCTCCTGGTAGGAATTGGATGAGATGATAATCTGGATGGTGCCCAGTGTAAAGCAAGTAGGCCATAGATATCCCCTGTCATTCCTCCACTCACCTTGCTCATTGTCCTGCAATTATTTTCCCTGAGCCTCATCTTCATCAATGTACAACAAGCACAGTGTTGGAGGGATAGGGGTGAAAGTACTTAATTTCTGCCACAGCATCCACACAGGGCCATGTGTATGGTCAGTACACAATGGACAGTCACTGAGAGAATGAGCAACCTAGCTCCTTCTTTAACTTTTATTTTTAGTACTTACATCCATCCTGATTTTATTTTTTCTTTCTCCTGGATGCACTACACTTTATTCACAGGCTTAAAATGCAAGATTGATAAAGTACCATCCAAAGACACGCATGTAAGGAATAAAACTGTGTCACTGGAGTTCATATGAATATCTTTAAGATTTTTCTCTCTTAGCCACTCCATCAATCTTGTTCATGTAGGCAGACTGAACCTTCATCCCCATACCCTCTCCCCATCCCAAAACAACTGCAGGCACTGAAGCTCCCCAAGGGAGTGTCAAACAACTTTTATCATTTTTGACACACTGTCTGAGAGACAGTGCAGCCTAATGTCTAGACGTTCTATTGCACGTTACTAGTTTCCTGACACTTAACAAACATGATTGACCTTCCAATGACTCAATTTACCAATATGTGGAATAAGACTTATTAATAAGGGGCATTATCTTATTAGGTTATTTAAAAGTCCATTGGTTAATACATGTAAAAAACTTAAAACAGTATTTGGCAAACAATCAGCACTAAGGAAATTTTATTGTGATTATTACATATAATAACTCTTGCCTCCCTTACCGTTAAAATTAATGATAAATACTTCCTATAGTACATTTAAATGGTCAGATTATCTGTGAATTTATGACACACACTATCACAAGAATATTTATTGCAGAAATAATAGTAATAGCAAAAATTAAATGCCAACTGAGAGTCTGTTAATTACCAGGAAGACGGTATAACGAACTGAACCAGACTCTCACAATATAGGTTATCAAACAACCATTTAAAAGAATTGACTTTTTCTAAGGTAAGTATATGAAAGCCAGCTATATAATAATGTATCATATAAATAAAGATATTAAAATACAAAACATGTATTTCTGAAAACATTTGAAACAATTCATACCAAACTAAAAGTAGTAATTCCTTGTGCTGAAGTCAGTAGAATTGGTTATTATAGTTAAATACTATTGTGTTTTATTTTTTTATTTCTATAATTAAAAATTATTGTGAAAAAATAAAAGTGAGTAAAATGAAAAGCAGAAACTGATTTGAGAAGTTTGTGCAGAGCATTGGAAGCTATTGACTTACCTTCTTCTTTTTAATAATGAACTCTGTTTCTGTCTAGGGTTGAGTAAAACATATGAGAGAACATCAATGTATTGACCAATTAGTCAACAGTGACTTTGAGCTTAACTGATTTGAATCAATGGTTCCCTCCCTTAATCATGAGCAGAGAAAGAAGTCAATCCTACATTTTCAGATCAATATGAGACGAAAATCTAACGTCAAGATGTTTCATGTGTTTTTACATCTCACATACCCACACTTTATGGAATAAAGGAGATCAGAGTTAAATAATTTAAAGGAAATCATCATGGTAGCTTCTCTTTGTCTATGGGAGAGACCTTATTTCTTTTTGTGGTTCATGGGTTTTAATGTCCTCAGAATCCATTCGTTTCTTTTGTGTCTAGGACTTTAATTCTTAATGGGAAACGTTTCCAAATCCAAAACAAAAATATCACTGTTTTTGAGTTTGGGAAAGTGTGACATTATGAATTTACTGATTTTTTTCCCTTCCATTTTATTTTTGGAAGGAACTGTATAAACATGCCCTGCTGTTGGTAACAAGTGCTCAGAGGCCAACAAAGTGTTTATGAACAAGTCCTGATTTTGTGCCACACCAGCTGTATTGTCCTTCTTACACTGATAGATTGTAATCTCCTCTGTAGACAGGAACTCTGGCCTTTGTTGTATTGAAAATTCTCATAAACTCTCACAAGGAAATGTGAGCAATAGCAAGCAATAGTCCAAGCATCCTTGGGTAAACAAAACAAAACAAAACAAAACAAAAAAACAAGTTTCCTAGGATCTTGCTAAAGTCTGAGCAAGCCATACCTGTGCCCCTAAAGACAAGGAGGGAGATCAATCAAACTTCACAGTTCCCATCCAAAGCCCATTATTGCTGAGGTGCACATACTGTTCCCAAAGTGGGCATCGGGCAACTAACCAACATAGGAATGATAAATCTGGTACTTGGGGTTAAGGAAAGTGCTTTGCCACTGACCATCCTTCCTTAAGTGATGTCATGGAAGAGTAGAAACAACATATTAAAAGCAGACTTAAATTCCAGTTTTATTATTTACTACATAGGCAATTTTTGATAGCTTCAGTGTAGCCAATATGATAGTGTTTTAATAATGGAAGGCCACTAGAGACATCAAAAGTATTATAACGATAATTGACACGGACCGTGCATGGTGCATGGATATTATTCATTTTCAACAACACAGATGATCTTCCTCAATATCAGAGAGCCCGTGACCTTGAAAGCAAATGGCTCTCATTGCCTTCAACCATTTGTGCTAGCATTGATGCCAGCGTCACTACAGACATGCCTAAATCCATTGAAGAAGTAGATAGAACTCACTTCCCAGATTTTATTGGATTTTTTTCCCCTAAACTAGGTATTGAGCATCTGCTACAAACCAGGTATCCTGCTAGGAGTTAGGGGTCAAAGAGAAATACGATGTGCTATTTAAAAGATTTTAAATTGACATATAATATTTGTACTTTTTTTATGGGGAAAAGTATTATAGTTGTATGCATATATATAATAGTTGATGTTAAATCAGTGTAATTAAAATTTCTGTCTCCTCAAATAGTATCCTTCCTATGTATTGGGAACCTATGTATTGGGAACTCATCTCTTCTACTTATTGTGAAATATATAATTAATTGTCTTAGACTATAATTCCTGTACTGTGCTATGAAATGCTGGAAATGCTTCCTCTCCTCTCTCTGTATGTTGGTGCCAGATCGCTCTCTATCCTCCTACCCTCCCCTTCCCAGGCTCCAGTGTCCATAAGTCATTCCACTCTCAACTCCGCCATTTTAGTAGTTCACAATCTAGTGTTGGGGTAGGAAAGAGAGGAAGTAACAAAAAGGAAAGTACACTATGGCAAGGGCTCAAGTTCCATCATGACAAAGAGCTTTGAAGGAAGAGAGTTAAGGCACTATATGTATTATCTGATTCTTTCAGACAACTGCATTTGAATTTGGAATAAAAGTTTTACCTTGAGATGCAAGAATCCTGTTCTCACCAGGGCTAGGCCAGATTCCCCACCTTTTCCCAGCCCACATTCCACTTCAGTCTTCACAAACAGTGAGATGGTGTTGAAGGCAGCCCATAATGATAACAGTCGCTACAACCCAAGTAGTTTATTTGATGAAGTGAATTTGATTCCTGGATTTATTCCAAATGGATTCATCATATCTCATATCTCCAGTCTACACTCCTCTTGATTTTCTATGATCTCAGATTTCATCGACACATAAAATACCTTGTTAGGACTTAATTATCCTTTTAAGTATTTTTTTGCCCTTTCTTAATTTAAAATTGTCATTTTATAGTATATGGAATATTTTATAAGTTGCCTCAAGCTTATTTTCTTAAATGCCATGTTCCTATTGTTATACCTGTAACAGCAGAGAGTCAGTTTCTTATCCCCTGGTCCAAACAACCTTACAATATTATATCCAAGAGTCATGTTGTAAAAACTATGATGGAATTTACTTCTTTTGTTTTTGTCAGAGCTTGCTAAGTTATTAAATGAGACTAACTAAAATATCTCCCATATTTGTCTCATTTTATAGAATATGAGAGCAGGGGCAGGGTTTTTTAATGCCAAAAAATAAGCATTAATATAATGTACATTTATCACATTACCTCTTTTACCTATCTGTTTTATTAGCAACTCTTTAAACTATTTTTTAAAAGAAGGAGAAAAGAAAAAAAAAAAAAGGAAACTAAAGTGCTTGCCCAGGTGAATCTACCTAGTGCAGAATGAAAAACCTGTATAGGTTTCTTAAAGTTGCCTGCCTAATAACCCCTCTTCATCTGTCTCTGCCAGCTTGTGAAACTATTTTATTCTCACTTCTCACTGTTGTGTGGGAGAACAGCCGACTGTATTGGGCATGAATCAGCTGCTAAAATAAGTGGCAGGGTAACTGGGATATGTCATTTGACCTTCAAATTAATTTTCCCTCATCCCTATTTCATCTCCCTCTCTCCTTCCACCCCGCAGCTTCTTACTGTCTTTAGTATACATTTGCTAACAAACAAAACAGATGCAATAGCAAAATGCCCTTAATCAACCCAATATTCTTAGATTTCTAGAAACACAGATTTGTAAAATGCGTGATAATTTATTCATCTTTGTTGTAGCTTAAGTACAATTTGCAGTATAAACACACATTTTATTTTTCTCTCTCCATTTTAGGCATCTCTGTCTGACACTGTTCTCATCAGAAGGTTGCTTTGATTTCCATTAACATGAAAATTGGAGTGCAATAAATAAGTTTAATCTAGTGTCTCTAAAGTAAGTTTAAAATATGTTCAATTTTAAATCCCATTAAGAACTAAGCTGACCACAATCTATGCTTTAAAATAATATTGCATACTTTATTGTAAGCTATTTGAAATTCTTTGCTGGACCAGGCAATGTAAAAATATTCAGAGTCTTCTTTCAAAGACCTCCAAGGATTAAGATGCTACAGATTTAGGACTTGGCTTATGGGTCTCCTTACCTCTATAGCTGCATGTTTCTCTTTTGTGCCTCTTGGAACCTTCTGTGATTAGTTTAACAACGGAATGAGAAGAACAGTCGGAGTGAGGACTTTTAGCTAGTGCTGCAAATGTGGGGTGAGAAAACACGGAGGGTATTGCAGGAGGAGAGAACAGAAGAGGCACTTGTCAATCAAGTTCTTCTCAGTTTGAAGATTCAGCCTGTTGTAATAATGATGCACAGATAGCTGGAGTGAGGAAGAAGGAAAGAAGAAATGAAGGTAGGAGGGAAACTTTAGTGTAGCCAATATGATAGTGTTTTAGTAATGGAAGGTCACTAGAGATATCAAAAGTATTAGAATGATAATTAACAGGGACCGTGCATGGAAGAGAGAGAGGTGGTGGGGGTTGGGGAGAGCAAGAGAGAGAAAGAAAGGAAAGAAAGGCAAAGAAAAGAAAGGAAAGGAAAATAACTTCTGACTCACATAGAAATACTCAATATCTGAAAAAGGACGCCAGCCTGCACCCTTTTACATGATAAACTATTCGGTCTCTTTGAGACATCTATTCTTCAAGTTCGAGAGGTGAACTAGATGGTCAGGGACATATGGATGTTTTGATGGAAAGAGAAAATATTGCAATTCCCAAATGGGTAGGAAAGTGAGAACACTTTGCCATTTGCCTTTTATTTGGCTTTATACCTCTATTTACATAAACAAAATAATTATGAGACGCTTTCATGCATATGTATAGAGAAAATGAGTGTACCAGAGAAAGCAAATCCCAGAAGATTCTTAGTTTCACTCCATCCTAAAAAGAGTCTGAGGATGCATTTAAGTAAGTCACAACAAAATCCCTGCACTGATGAAACCAGGACACCCTGGTAGAAGTTGTAATCGTTTGTCTAATGACTATATGACCCCCATGTTTTTGACCTGCACTGTCAGTTTGCCAAACAGTTGGTCAGGACCATAATCCAATAAATGTTTCAATTTCAATTGCACATTCACAAATTAAACTACAGCTGCAACCCAGATCAACCTGATCTGCTCAGAGAGGCAGAGGAAAAGTCAATTAGTTTTTCCACTCTCTGGGGCCAAATAGACAATTAGAGTAGAGAGAAGGTGGGAGGGGTCGCTTCTGTGACTATTTTGTGGCAAAAAAAAAAAAAAAAAAAAAGAAAGACTTTACAGACTGAAGCATCAAGTTAATGTGAATCAGTCTGTCTAAAACTTGATAATTTCGAAGGACAGATTTTCTTCTATTTGGGTATCATATTAAGGAGGAGCAGATTTGCATAGCGATTGCCATAGATTCATCACAGTATCTTACAAAATACCTTTCTGTAGAATTCTTAAATATTTGTTGAACAGCTTTCTGAATGATGGCATAATCCTCTGTAAGAACATGCATTAAGGTAATAATATTCATTTTCCCACTTGCTCCTAAGAAATCTTTTTCCAAATCATACTTGTCAGATCACACTGTCCTGTATTGGAAATAATGGAGAGCTGTCAGTGCAGCAGATGTCTGGGTGAGCAGCCCAATTGCCTCACTCTTTTGTGAATGCTGCCACCAAAGAGTAGGAGGGTTCAAAATTAGATGAATCATTGCTTTTTTTTCCCCTTTTCTTTTTATTTCTTTTCTTTCTTTCTTTTGACACTGTTCTGCCCACCTGCTGACAGGGAGAGATGGACTTTTGTTTTACATTTACTTTTGAAATTAATACTTTCATTGGGAAATTATAGTTGTGTACATTTATGGGGTACAGTGTGATGTTTGATCTATGTATACAACATGGGATGATTTAAGCCAAGTTCAATTAACATCTCTGTCACCTCACTTGTTCTAAGTAGTAAGACTTTGGAAATTTGCCATTCTACCTATGTCGAAGTATGCAATGTGTTATTCCTGACTGAAGTTATCCTGCTATTCACTAGACCAACCAAACTTAGTACTGGTATCTAAGTGAAACTTAATAAATACCCTTTGATAAACAACTCTTTATTCTCTTGTTCCCCACCCCAGCCTCTGGTGACCACCTTTTTACTGGGAGTCTTTTTCTTGAGTTTGAGTTGACTTTCCAAGATCTCACTTAAGAGAAGCATTTCTCTTTCAATGACTGGCTTATTTTACTTAAGTTTTCTAGGTTCACATGCATCAGTGTAAATGACAGGACTTAATGTTCTTTTTATGGCTGAATGTTATTCTATTGTGTATACATACCATGCTTTCTTGGTATTCGTTCATCCATTGACAGGCACTTGGACTGGTTCCACATGTTGGCCATTCTGAATAATACTGCAGTGAACATGGCAGCATGGATATCTTTTCAGCGTATTTATTTCAATTTCCTGTCTATATACACAGAAATGAGACTGTTGGAGCACATGATAGTTATATCTTTAGTTTTTTGAGGATGCTCCATACTGTTTCTCATAAAATGTTGCTACTAATTTATTCAGGTAAAAATTCACCTAAGGAGGTGAAAGATCCATACATTAAAATCTAAAAAGTACTGATGAAAAAAATGAAGTAGATATTAATAAATGTTATCCCATTTTCATTGATTGGCAGAATAAGTACAATTAAAATGCCCATACCACCCAAAACAACAGAGTCCGTGCAATCCCTATAATGATTCCAGTGTCGTTTTTTTTTTTCTTTGCAGATATGGAAACAATTCTTAAATTCATATGGATCCACAACAGACCCCAAATAATCAAAACAATCTTGAGCAAAAGGAACAAAGCTGGACATATCATGCTACCAGATTTCAAAATACATTATAAAAGTGATAGTAATCCAGACAACACAGTACAAGCGTAAAAAAATAGAGTGACAAATGGAACAGGGTAGAGAGCCCAGAAGTATACTTGTGTACTTACAGCCAATTGATTTTCAACAAAAGTGTTAAGAACACACAACAGGGAAAGGACATCTCTTTAATGAAAGGTATTGTAAAAACTGGGTATCCACATCCAGAAGAAGGAAATCAGGCTGTTATCTCACATCTTGTACAAAAACCAACTCAAAAATTATTAAAGATGTAAATACAAGACCCGAAGCTGTAAAACTACTAGAAGAAAACTTGATGACAGATGACAGATATCAAGGGTTGTTGAGGTATGGAGAAAAGGTTGGTGGAAGATTCCTGTTTACTGAGAATCATCCCTAGTGAAGATGACACATTTTTTTTTTTGTCTTATTAGAAGCAGTTAAAGGTTGACCTTAGGGCATATTGATACCGCTGTTGACCGGTGACGAGTCCTTGCTTCCCCGATGTTGAAGAATAACACCAAAGAAGCACGCGGAGGCAAGGTCAGAGTAGAAAGTAGAAGTTTATTAAAGGACAGCAGAAAAGACTTCTCCCAGAGGAAGAAGGGGACCCAAGAGGTGGAATCCGAGGAAGGGCTGTTGTCTCCCCTTTTTATAGTTTTGGTGATGGAATGTAGGTGGGAGGGGTTGGGACACAGGTGGGCCAAAAGGACAGGGAGGACTTTTGGGATGGGCTATCTTTAAGTTTGCTGGGGGCTGTTTATTAACACTTCTTTGTGATGGGCTATCTTCAAATCTGTTGGGGGCTGTTTCCTGGGCTCCATTAACATTCCATTGTCCTGTGTTTTTCCTGAGTCATTCCCAGCATGGCCTCCATTTTAGATTTCACTCGGTATTAGACCCGATTTACCTAACTACACTGACTACCTAACTTTAAATCTGGCTTCAATATCATAAGGAAATTCAGTATTTATTATATCCTTGTTTGTCACAAAGATAGCCTGTGTTTGAATATGATGGGTGGCAATGAGAATTTAGTTATGTCCTTTGAAATATTTTAAATCTATGACTATCACAATAATTACAAAAATTCCATTGTCTTTTGTTCATAGGGAGCCATCTCCCTCCTGTTCAAAAACCTTTCAGGGGTTAACCATTAATCACGTATTTTTAAGTACTCATTGTATAAATCCGAGGTAGGCAAGATCTATAAACTCCATTCAGACATACAGGATAGGCTGGGTTATGTTTTGCTGAACTCGACTTCCATTTCCAAATGTTAATGGTATTTGCTCTTCACTTGTTTTTTTTTTTTTTTTTCTGTTGAATCAGGAGACTTTGCTTCAAACATCAGATCCAAAGAAGTCTCTGTTAGATCCCTAGACATTAGTAACTCCATCTTGACCTGAAACCCAAACTTATAAACTGTTGAGAAAAAGAAACTTAAGATACCCTGTTGGTGTAACTCACCCACCCCTAAAAGGTCCCTGAACACAAAAAACTTGTTACCTGACCAACTGCACCCAAGGTCAATTCTAGCTTGCTCTTGTTCCTTATCTAAAAGACATGCAAACTTCCATTCAAGTGACAATGGCCACAGAAGGGCAGCCTGGAAGGCATTTTCTGACAATAAACCTTTGCTTGAACGTGGAGCTGTGTCCCTTGTGAATATTTGCACCAGCTACCCTAATAGTCTCCTGGATTTCCCTGGCCAATATTAGACTCTCTGTTTTAGGAGTTTCAGTGCACTATTTCTCAGTTTCATTTTATGATTTATTCCTTCATAGTATGGCTACTTATGAAATAAGTGATGAGTCTGCCTTTTGCCATTGCAATTTGGGCATATTTTATCTTCATCCACTTTAATGGCAGATTCTTTGATAGGAAAGAGCGGGCATTTTGGTGTTCTTATCTTAATGCCTTGCATTATCCCTCTTACAAAATAGGAAATTGAGAATTATTAGTGGAATTGTATTGTGCCAAACTGCCCTTATAGGACTTTGAATCTAATGCCAGGGACAGGGGCACATTAAGCAACTTTAAGAAAATGGCAGAGGATCAGATTTAAGACTGCAAAATAAGGCAGTAGAAATGAGTATTGGAATCTTTGAAAAATACAACATCAGAAGCTGTTTAAGATGAGTAGAGTTAATTAAGAAAAATCTCTAGGGAATGCAAACACCTTCTGGATTTAAGTTTAAAACACAGTCTTATTTTGTCACCATAATGGCTAACATGATCAACCAGTTTTATCTTTTAAAAAATGAGATACTTAACATTTCTAAAGCCACTGTAAGAGAGAAAAAAATCTCTTTGGAAGCTTATATAGATGTAAATTGGAGTAAACTTTCTGAAAAATAATCCTACCTTTTCAGGAAAATTCTGTATACTACATAACTTATTCCATCACTTTAAGCAATGTGTTCTAAATAAACAAATAGAAAGTGAAGTAAAGGTTCATATGCAAAGGTACTAAGCACTCTTCTCTTATCCATCCCATGATCAGAATGGTCATCTTTCAATTTCTTACAATTGCCACACTCTGGGTGCCTCAGGACCTTTGAAGAGCTATTTCCTGTGTCTGGAGTACTCTGCCCCTACCCTCTCTTCCCTGAGATAAATCCCATACACCTCTCTCTCAGATGAACTATTACTTTTCCAGAGCTGCTTTCCTTCTATTCCCCTACACAGATGAGAAGTCTGTTTCCCTCCCCAGTCCCTGATCACATAGCACTTTACTCACACATTTATGACTACATGCAGGGCCTAGCTCCTCTGTACACCACGTCCCCTGGAAGCAGGATGTGACTGCATACCTAATACCTTAATCATGTCCTCTCTCCTTCTGAGTCCATTTCTCTACTCGTTCATCAAATCTTAGCTCCAACACCTGATCCCATGATGTTTCCCAGGTCTCCGTGGCCATTATTGACATTTCCCTTTCCTGAGTTCTGATGCATTATTTCTCAGTGACATTTTATGATTTATTCCCTAATCAGCATCGTCATCACTGATGAGATAAATGCCCAGTATGGTTCCCATTGCAGAACAAAGGGGTGCAGTTTACAGGAAATGGGGGGAGACACGGGTCAGGGGCAAGAAATCAGTAGGATGGGGAAGTCTAGAGATCAAATGGACGACCACAGGACGATGGTAATAAATTTGCATTGCATTTGCACTTCATATTAAAACAATATATTGTAGCTGCTCTTGACACACACACAAAAACAAAACAAAACAAAACAATGGGTAACTACATGGATGATGGATATATTCATTTGTTTCATTATGGTAAACTTTTAACTAGAAATTAAATAAACACAACTGCCATGATCATCCTTGCCTTCTCTTGTCAATATATTTCACATAATTAGATGTGTTTTGCTGTGTGATGGGCTTCCCTTCGGACTGAGTTTGGTGCAGTGGATTCCTATCCTGCTATTACCATTGTTATTTTCTCCATCATCATAGCCACTCTCAATGCTAAGCATAACATTCTTTGTGAAGGGATATCAAGGAATGCACCACTCCTATCTCTTCTCCCCACCAAAATACCATTCATTGCTGTGTCCTACATATGATTTATTGGAGGGTGTACATTAACCTAGAATGCAGAACTCTGAGATTTAAAAAAAAAAAAAAAAACTATCGTTCATCTACTGTCTTTCCTTCAAACTAGTGGAGTACCTTGAGGAAAGTCACTTAATCATTCTATTTTTCAGTTTAGCTATTTATGAAGTGAGGCTGTATCAGTCAGCTTTTTATTTACTAAAACAGAATCCCTGAAAGCAAATATTTTGTAAAGTGAAAAGGTCAGTTTAGTTTATGATTCTGAAGGTTCCAGTACAAGATTAGGTGGCCCCATTTGACTTCCGATAAAGGCAGTGGATGGTAGCAGCATGAACAGTGTAGTTGGTACAAACTATTCATATCATAAATGAGAAAGAATAGCAAAATGAAGAGACTATTGGGGTTCCACAGTCTCCTTTGAAGGCATGTCACCAATGACCTGAGAAAGTCTCCTTTCTTAAAGTTCCACAGTACAGCCACCCTGGGAACCAAACTTTTAACCTTTGGGATATACATTCAAATCATAGTAGGTGTTAAGAATTCACAATGTCTGAGATAATTTATAGAGATGTACATTTATAGTGCATGATTGGTTCTCAATAAAAGATGAGTTCTTCCAAAGGGAGGCTTCTTTCCACAAAATTGGGTACCTGCTAAGAATCTTGTCTACATGATTACCCAGGCTAAGTGAATGCAAGTATTTTTCTTATCCTAATTTCTTTTTCTGTATTAATATGATGTTCCTAATTGAAATTCAGTTGACTTGGGAAGGTTGGTAGGACATACTGAGCATTCATATAACGGAGTCAAACTTGATTGTAAGTCTAGGGAAAGATGCAGCTATAGCTTTCCATTCTTTCCTAAGTTGGGTGTTTTCCTTATTGACATTGATTGTCTGAAGATGGAGTTCCATTGTAGGAGCAGAGGTGGAAAGAAAAGGGTTATCCCAGCTTATCACAGTTGAAATACACAGCCATCCTCTAAGGCCTTAGTTTGACACGCCAGGTACCAAAATTTGATCTTCATTCTAAAATTTCTTACATATTGCTTAGATACACAGAAAAAAAAATAGAAAAAAAAACTACAGCAGATA
The DNA here is from genome assembly GCF_964194105.1 of Spermophilus citellus. NCBI lineage: Eukaryota > Metazoa > Chordata > Mammalia > Rodentia > Sciuridae > Spermophilus > Spermophilus citellus. The sequence goes on from NC_138199.1 coordinate 68,527,194, forward strand.
GACTTTCACAGCAGTGAAATATGATGGAAAACACTCTGGGCTCATCATTCAGAGAAGGAATCTGTGCCAGAGTAACTGTCTTTGGAGGGAAAAAATAAATCATTTTCAAAAACCTCCCTGCTCCAAAATCTGTTCCAATGCCACTGTCTCTAGGGCCAAGTCTTCCATCTGTCAAGAACAAGTTATGGAAAAGCACAAGGGTAATTTACCCAACTGGCCTGGGCAGAAATTTCTTATTCATCCTAGTCTTCCTCCGCCTCCTCTTCTTCTTCTCCTCCTCCACCTCCTTTTTCTTCTCCTTCTTTTCCTCCTCCTTCTCCTCCTCCTCTTCCTCCTCTTCCTCCTCCTCCTCTCCATCCTTGTCCTCCTCCTCCTCTTCTTCCTCTTCCTCCTCCTCTTCCTCTTCCTCCTCCTCTTCCTCTTCTTCCTCCTCCTCCCTCTTCTCTTTGTGTGTGCATGTTTGTGTGAGTTTACCCTTGGAGTGTATTTCGGACAGCTCTACACCAGGACAAATGGCTGCTACCACAGGATTTAAGTAGGCAAACATACAACTCAGCATGGGAAGCCATATAATTTTCCCCACTTTAGCCTCTCTCCTGCATGGAAGCTTAGAACTCCTTTTTCCTAACAGGTGAGGCCTCTACAAAACAGGGTTTTAAAGACAAAATTCTCAGTATGATCCCAAGAAAGAACAGAAATAAGATGATGCTAAAACTCACGGTATCAGCAGCCTTCCAAATACATAATCTTTTGATCTAAATGAGCTGCTTCAATGAATGAAAGTCATTGGGGACCTCCTCATCTTTCTTATCTTCTATTATTTCCAGGTAAACCTCCTGCCTTTTCAAAATTAGTCTTTCTTCTTTTCAGCATCTTTGGAAACCAAACAATTCCACCATTTTGCTTCCTTGGGTGAGATGATCCATTTCTTGAGAGATTTCCATTTAAGAAATTAAAATTAAAGGCCCCAAAGGATGTTTTCCAGCAGCAAATAAATTTGTATGTCTTTTGGAGATTTTTCTAGAAATTTGCTTAAGAACAGCTGAGTCAATGTCACTTCAGGGCTAGGACACTCAGCGCTGACAGAAATTCTAACCAGCATACTTTCTGAGCTTTCCCCAGCTGGTTATTTGTACAATGAGAAATGCATGTTCTGTACTCCAGAGACATGAATCACTTGTCCAATTAAAAATAGTATTTCCCTAGCCACTTTTCCACCAAGCACAGGAATAATTCGTGGGTGAAATTGTGGCCCTATTCATTTCTGCCTTGGAATCGAGCCTGTTGCTGTGTGACAGTATATACATGTATTGATCAGTTTTTTTCTTTCCAAAACATCAGTGCCAAAGTGAATGACTACAGCTTCTTCTAGGATTTTTCTCAAAATTAGGTCAAGGCTTTCCAATGTGGGAGTTAAGTGCACACTTCTTGACAAATTTAGGAAAAATAATCACATGCCAAAAGAAAAGCATATAAAAACGTAGTCCTTCCCCAAATTGTGTCTGAGTCTTATTTTGTTTTCTCAAAACAGATGAATATAATTACTCCATAGAATTGTAGAGTGGAAATTATCTGATCAAAGATAACCTCTAAATTTCACAATTAGGCTTGATGAATCACTTTGTCTGAATTATCAGATCCACCCATCCCATCAATTAATGCATTTAGTTCTTGAATTTTTATTAGATGCCTCTGAAGTGCCAGTTACTCTATAGTGGCAGAGGTTATCTCATTGTGGCATAAAACTGCCAAATATTCACCATTGCCTGGGGAAAGGCCATATAAACTAATACCTGCCAGACCAAATATACGTACATGGCTAAAGATCGTAGGGGGAAAAAACTGCTAATTTCCCATAAAGATTGATTTTAGCTTTTACAATTGAAGCTTGATAAAATAAGAAAGAGCACTGACTTGTAAATGCTCAGGGTGTTGGAGAACATATGTAGATGGCTCAACAGATGCAGAGGTCAAATCTATGGCAGGTAGAAGCTTTTGAACTTAACTGTCTAGATAACAGTTAATTTTAGAAGAATTTCAAGCAAGGAAGTGCTAGAACCCTCTGTTCATGTCAGAAGGAAAAGCTATAGCAATGATACAGAGGGAGCCGGAGGCAGAAGGAGAAGTCAGACAGTTAAAGACTCAAAGAATGAGGATTGGAACCCAAAGGAACATTTGGGCAGAAGGGTTCTCAGGAAGAAAGCTGATCCCTCACTCTGTAAATCATTAGATTGCAAGGTGAGAGGAAGGACTGGGGAGGATTCTAAGCATCAGGGTGGTAGACCTGTGGCTGAACACTGAAGCCATTGACAGAAGTTAGAGTAGAGGAACTTCCTGATGCCTGCTTTCAGTTTACTCTTTGTGTTTGGCCCCTTCTAACTGCTTCCTGTTGTACTTATCCCTATTCATTTATCTGTTGGAGGAGGTGCTACAGTGCATGATGCGTAGAAGGAGGGAATGTGATGAGCGCATTTTATGGTAGTTCTTCTAAGTACAGCTGGGGGAGGGGGGGTGCTTGCATTATCTTCCAGGATAACTGTGGTATTTCCTGGCTTTCTGTTTGGGAAAATGGACTTCCCTGTCTCTGTCCAGTGACTTTTTCAGTTAGAATTTCGCACTTTACATTTGTTCTCTGAAACGTTCCCGTTCCGTCTGGTGGGATTGTTCATGATTTTGATTCTATGATGTCTTATGTTGGCTCTCGTCTCCAATTCTGTGTCTTACGAAGTCGAGGGGTTCTGTCTGTGTACACTTGGTCTGGTCCTCCATATTCAGGATCATACGTTTATGGATTCACCAATTTGTGGATTGACAAAAACAAGCATCTATACTGACTGTGTACTGACTTGTCATTATTTCCTAAATAATATATTTATTATCACTGTGTAATATAAGTATTGACATAGCATTTACATTGTGTTAGACAGTACAAGTAATCTAGAGGTGACTTAAACTATTAAAAATCTGCCTAAATTGTGTGCAACCCCTATTTTTGGTTATATAAGGAACTTGAACATCCATGGATTTTGGTACTCAAGGGGTTTGGTGCAGAGACCAATTCCTGTACATACCAGAGGATGACTAAATCTGATTTTATTCAAGTCACAGATGCAATTTTTACTGATCAGTGCTAGGAACACTGTGTTATAGCCTATAACTTATTACTTCCCTCCAATGTGACACCCAGAAATCAATTACTCTTTTTCCAATGAAGTTACTCAAGAGTCTTAAATCTACTGCAAAGTGCTACCATTTGGAGCAAGGCTCTGAAGGGAGGCTGTATGGAATGTGTTTTACTTAAGTCAATATCTTGTAATTTCACATGTGCAACCTGTCAAAATCTAGCTCTGGTAGCCGCAAATGTACTTCACAAACCTGTTGATGGATTACAGCTCAATCAACCATGCTAATTCCTGGACTGATGCCCTTCCATTAAGTGCAAAATAATGTCTCAGCTTTCAATACTTACCTCTGCATGGCAGATTTAACATCACGGAAACTGAGATATTGTATTAGTTTTAAAAGTGCTTAAGAATGGAGAGATGCTGGTGCTATAAACTTAATCGAACGACAATTGGGTGACATCTTTCCTTAGTTAAGATAAGTTGCTGTGAACTAAAAAATAAATATTAAAAATTCTCTCTCTCTCTCTCTCTCCCTCCCTCCTCTCTCACTCTCTCTTTTTTTTTATTGGTTGTTCACAACATTACAAAGCTCTTGACATACCCTAAAAAACAAATACCAAATGTCTTCTTTGATATAATGAGAGCAACTATGAACAGAGCAGGGAGGAAGAGCAGGAAGAAAAGATTAACATTAAACAGAGACATGAGATGGGAGGGAAAGGGAGAGAAAAGGGAAATTGCATGGAAATGAAGGGAGACCCTCATTGCTATACAAAATTACATATAAGAGGTTGTGAGGGGAATGGGAAAATAAACAAGGAGAGAAATGAATTACAGTAGATGGGGTAGAGAGAGAAGATGGGAGGGGAGGGGTGGGGGGATAGTAGGGGATAGGAAAGGTAGCAGAATACAACAATTACTAATAGGGCATTATGTAAAATTGTGGATGTGTAACCGACGTGATTCTGCAATCCGCATTTGGGGTAAAATCACTCTCTCTTAAAAAAAAAGATAAGTTGCTTTCATCTTCACATCATTGAGTAAATGACTTACTGTCTGTCATTCACGCCTCAGCTAAGATGGTGATTTCAACTCATTCTCACAACTATGGAATTATTTTGTACTGTCAGGAGTCCTGTCATGTGGATGAAGAACATGATTGTTTCCTAGGATGTGTTATTGGCTAATCTTTACCTGATCCACAGATATCTCTCTTCAGAACCTGAGCTCTTCACCAAACACCACGTGCTAATCCATAACACCCACAAATGATATTTAGTTTCCAGAGCGTCAGCCTTTAAAAAAAAAAAAAAACTTGAAAATGCTCTCAGGGTTCTACACTTTTTAAGCACAAGATCAAGTCGTATGTGAGCAGGTAGTGGGGCAAAGCACACTCTCTTTCTATATATTTTTTAAAACCGTGAACAAATGAGGAAGCAGAGGAAGGCAGAGATAGGAATCATTCAACTAGAAGAAAATACCAGGTTTTCTGTAGGCATGTTGTGGTGGAATATTTGTGTCAAGCATGCCTTTCATTGTATTGATAACAGCTGAAAAGGTTTGCTGAATCGCACCTTCTTTGGAGAGCCTATAATTCATTTGGTCAAAGTTTATATTCTGTGTTCACTGTGCAGGAATCAGAAGCTCTAATAATTCAACAATTACAACCCCTGCCCCTAAATACAGTGTAGGTCTTCATTCCTGTGAACTGACTCATCAGTTGAGTTTCTCTAAATTTTTATCCTTTCTCTAGTGGAGGAGGGAATTTGGTGTGGGTGGTCAGACAGCTTTTAGCAACAAATTGGTGAATATTCAGAAATCATCTTCATTATTTTATTTTGAGCTATATTGTACAATATAAGGCTCACAAAATATATTTACATTGGATTGCAAAAACAGTTTCCCACGTCAAAAATTATGTGAACCTTGGCATACACCTTTGCAGTAACTCGTTTCCTTTTGTCTCTCCATTAGGGCAAATTAGCAAGATTTTTGTGTTCTTCTTTACTTTCAGTTGAGGTCTGTGAAATTATAGCTTGTGGAAGGAAGACAACAGATCAATACTTACTTCTCTGAGGGAATATTTACTCAGGTAAAGAGGAGAAAAAAAAAGCACCAGGGGGTATTTTACTGTTTTCCAGCTTTTCTTGTAAAGGGAGAACTTAAAAGAAACATTATCCTCTACCACTTCGTTGAGAAACCACAAAGTTTTGAGGATGAAACAATGACCTATACATGAAAAAAAAAAAAAAATTTGTGTGAAAAGAAATAATTGGGAATCGGAATGCATTGGACAATGTATCAAATTTGCAAAGGAAAAAGAAAGCCAGGTAGTTTGTAGTGAAATTTAGAGCAAAAAAAATGAATGCCCCACTTCTCATGATTGAAGATCAATAAGGCACCATGGGGCCCTGCATGAGAACAACCAGAACTTAAAAAAAAAAAAATAGGACATTAAAGAACAAAAACCACTCAGGGGCTGGCCCTCTTTCAACTTGCTCACAATTCTCCCACCTGCTGTTGTTTTCCAGGATCTCCCAAGAGTCCTGTGATAGACATCAGAAGAGTGAACATGTGGATTAAATCTTCACACCCCCTACCCTCTGCCCCATAGTTGGGGCTGAGTTTGGGGATTTGCAAGCAGTTAACACAGAGGTGAAGGCAAAAGGATGTAAAAAATCTGAAGAAAGAACTTGGGGAAAGCTGAGCACACAGCTAAGCACTTGACTTTGGGAAGGTACCCAGGCTGGGGTAGGGAGGAGGAAAGGGAGTCACCTAATGAGACAGGAAGAGATGGATGCCCACGATGAAGAAGAGAATCAGAAAAATAAATGCAACATTAAAACTGACTGGAAGAGAATTTCAACATGGAAGAAGTGGGGAATTCGGTGGCGCTTCTCAGAGAAGTCAGGGAAAATAAGTTGAGAGAGAAGGCTGCCTTTGGGTTTGGCAAAAAAAAAAAAAAAAAAAAAAAAAGCTTTGGAAACTGCCTGAAGAGCTGCAGTTTATATAGATGGGGAGACTCTAAGCTCATCTGGAGGAGAGCAGCTTCCAGACCTGCTGGGTAATGTGATAAGGAAGAATTGGGATGAATGGTTGAACTGAGTGTAAATGATTTTTGTTTCAAGAAGTGGAAAAATAAATTACCCCCAAATAACTAACAACATGATCACTCTGCTCTGCCAATCTGCATCTCTTACATTGTTGATGCCACAGACTTTTAATTACGGAATTTAATGGTAAGCCTTGATAGAGGTATTGTGTGTTCTTCATTTTTCAAAATGGTTTTAATTATTCTAGGTTCTTTGCACTGCTATGGAATTTTTTTTTAATCAGCTTGTCAATTTCCACATAAAGCACACACATAAAATCTTGGAAGGATTTCAGTTGGAACTGTATTCAATCCATGGATCAAAATAGGAGAGAAATGACAGGTTGACAATATTGATATCCTTTCTGATCAATGGATATGAAAATTTTTTTCCCATTACACATTTCATATTTGAAATTTGGCCTCTCCCATGAATGTTCAGATCTTGCACATGTCTCATCAAACATATTTCTACCAGTATCTCCTGACTCTGATGCTCTTGATGCGATTCTGGCTTCTCTTTACATTGGTCATTGCTATATATGAAGTTTAGTATATGAACTTTCACCATCCAACATTGCCTGACTCATTTCTTAGTGCTGGTAGCTCTTCCGTCAAGTCTTTAGGTTTTTCTATGTAAATGATAATATATCCTCTGAAGAAGGTGTTTTATTTCTTCATTTCTAAGCTGTTGCCTCTAGGTATTCCTCTTGCTTATTGTACTGTTAGAACCTGCAGTATAATGAGAAATAAAACTGTTGAGAGGTGATATGTAAAATGACCATTCCCCATTTTAAGAGGACTGCACACAGTCATTCACCAGTAAGTTTGACATTTCCTGTAAGTTTTTCATGGACGCAACTCATTAAGTTGAGAAATATCAGCTTATTTCCAGATGGCCCATAATTTTTACAATGAACTTTAAATTTTACTAAATACTTTTTTTTTGCCTCTATTGACATGCTTTTCTTTCTGATTCTAAGAGGTCTAGTATACTAATTATTTTTTTTTTTAATGTTGAGCCAGTTTGCCTCCCTGAGATCAGGTTTTCCTACTTTGTTATTTCTTTTCATACTTAGATGGATTTGATATTTTAAATTTTGGAAAGGATTTATGTTTCCAGAAAATGTTGGTTTGTGTTTTCTGGGTTTTTTTTTTTTTTTTTTTTTTGTAATGTCTTGGGTTGGTCTTGATAACAAAGAATGTGGACCTCATAAAGTAAGCTGGGGAATGTTCCCTTCTTTTTATGTGCTGTACAATTGGTGTCATTACTATCAAGCTTTCCTTAACAGTTTGGTATAATGTAATATTGCAGCTATCTGGGTCTAGAGTTTTCTCTCTGGGAGGACTTTAAATTATGAATTTAATTTCTTTAATGGAGCCTGGGCTATTTCTTCATGAGTAAGCTTTTATAGTAATCTTTCAAATAATTTTCCATTTCATTTATATTATCAGACTCCTAACTTAAAAAATATGTCTAAATTAACCTTCCAAAATCTTTAGGATCTATACTGATATATACTCTTTCAAGCCTGATAAGGATAAGATATAATTTTGGGGGTTTTGACCAGTATAGATAGATGTTTATCAGTTGGGTTTTTTTTTTTTAATCTTTTAAAAAATTCTTTGGTTTCATTGACTTTTTTTTTGGGGGGGGGTACCATATCTATTTTGTCTTCCTTCGATTCTTGTTATTAGTATTATTCTTCTTTTGCTTGCTTTGATTTCCAGAGAGAGAAACCTAAACCATTGGTTTTAAATCTCTGGTTTTTTTTTTTTTCATTTCATGCTTAGATTATCTTCCAATTTACATTGAAAAATAAAAGGTATTCCTGTGGTTCTTTAGCTTTTTATTTCTTACATTGAATTTTTTAGTGCAGCTAGATTTCTTTCCCCTAATAGATAGCCAAAGGCTTCTACATAATTTACAAAATATATCAGCTTCCACAGTTATTTCAGTCATACAAGTTAACACATATTAAATCCTACATGTATTTTCCCCCCCTGTATTTACATTTCCAGAACTTATGATGTGAAGTGTGTGTTCAATTGCCGGCAAAGATGGCTTCAATCATTCTTTTTATCTCTCTATGCAGATGAGGATCTTCCATCCAAAGATGGAGAGTGTTTCCCCTTAGTCTTTCCTGGTCATGACCTACTTTGCTTGCTGGGAGGTAATGGATGTTACACACACCATTTCTGTGCCGTGGCCATAAGAGGCCTGGCAGAGTTTACCTTTGCTGTCTTGGAGTTTTGATCAAACATGTAAATAATTTTGAGTACCCAGGGAGGGAGGCCGTAAGGACAGAGTGACATCCTTCAGGGTGAAAGACCACAGGGGAAGGAGGACAAGGAAGATGAAGACCAGGAGATACGAAAGGACTCAGCGTTCCAGTTCTCACTCCTGGGGAAACAGGTGTGTGAAGGAAGTCATTTTAGGAGCTCAAGTCTAGACTCCATCTACCACTCCATTAAAAAAGTTGAATTCAAAATTCATTGTCAGCCTGTAGAGACAAGGTGGGCTTCCCCAGCCGTGCCCTGGAAAACCAACCTGTGGATCCATGAGCTCCTCAAACAGTAACTGTTTAAAGCCACTACATTGAGGGTGGTGGTTACACTGTTTTGGATAACTGATAGAATCTGGATCTTTTCAGAAAATATTTATAGGAAGTGAAAGAATATGAATCAATTTTGGAGTAGAAAAGAGTTGGAAGCATTTGTTAATAGCGGTGGGGAATTTACTCAGCACTAGTGAAAGCTCACAGACCAAGGGATGATATTCATTTGTAAAAGACAAACATGAATTTGGGGTACATGACCTTGGTTCTCAAAGCTAAAGTTATGTGGAAATATTTGTTAATAGCAATATGGTTTAGAGCATGTCAAAAACAAGGGTGTTTGACCTTGATTTCAATTGCAGACAGCAATATGGATGTTTTTACATTCTTTGTGTTACGTTTGCAGGGAGTCTGAGTGTTGAATACTACTGTATAATATTTGCCAAGCAGTGAAACAATCCACAAGCATTATTATATATTAAAAACTTCAGCCAGATTTGGTGGTGCATGCCCATAATCTCATCTATTTGAGAGCCTGAGACAGGAGGATTGCAAGCTCAGGGCCATCCTCAGCAATTTAGCAAGGCCCTACGTGGCTTACTGAGACCTTGTCTCAAAAAGATAAAATAAAACAAACAAACCAAAGAGCTGGGTTGTAGGTCGGTGGTCAAGTGCTCCTGGGTTAAATCCCCAGTACTCAATAAATAAATAAATGAATAAATTTAAAAATAAATAAATAATTAAAAGTTCAGATGCTTTGCCAGGTACTGCAGAATTAACAAGAACATTTATCACATATTACTTATTTGAAGGCGTTTGAGTCATAGTTGAGAAAACAAACAATCAAAAAGTAAATATTCAAAAAAATAATTTGAGACAATTGTGGAAGAGATAATATACTTTTGGTTTTGTGAATTACTAAATGAATTTAGGAAATATGAATTTGAAAATTTAGAGGTCAGAAAGATCATTTTTTTTTAGCAGAATGAGGTGTTTTGGGGAGGCTTTATAAAGAGTTAGAATTAGGCTTGATAGAAAAGAGTCCATTTTGGAAAAATAAGGTTTGAGGCCCAGGGAATCATCCAAAAGGTAAATGAATCTCTCTCTCTCTCTCTCTCTCTCTCTCTCTCTCTCTCTCTCTCTCTCTCTCTCACACACACACACACAGACACACACACACAACACACACACGCGCGCACACACACACACACACACACACACACACCATGCACAAGAGTTTCTAAGTGTTCCCGCACATCAGTGATTAAAGCAATCTGACAAGAGGAAAGTTAGAGAGGATATGTTTAGAAATGAGGCTATGCAGGTATCCGCTAGGACTTTGCATGAGGCACTTGAAATCAGGTGTGTCATCAGCAAGGACAGACAAAATAGGGAGATTTCAACACAGTTTAAAACCCAAGGCATGACAAGTTCGCCTATATGATACACCTCAGGTAACCCCAAGTTTAGCAAAGAAACCAGAGTTTTGTACCAACTCTGTTTCTGAAATTCTCTGGATTACAGTCCTTTGGTGAGCTGCCCTAGGGATGGGGAAGGGAAGGGAAGGGAAGGGAGTGTCGTCTTTACCAAGAAACAGCAAAAACCTTGCTTTTGGTATGTCAGCTAAAAGGAACTGCAGCACAGCAGAGGTCTTTTCTACCTAGAAAACATCATGGCCTCAGAAATCGGGCTTCTCGGTTGTTGCCACCTCTCCGGTGGCAGGATTGCTACATCGGTGTGGAAGCTTTGCTTGAGTTCTTCTTTTGTATTTTCCAGTATTTTTCCACAATTTCCTGAATCTGGGGTCCACAGAGGAGGTCTCATAGATTCTTCAAACACCGGAAATTATTTGCAGAATGTTTATAATTATGCTTTCTGCATATTTTTCTAGGAAGGTCCCAGAGCTGGGGTCTATTTCTCCCAAAGAACCACTGTTCTTTCTTTGAGGCTTTGTCTCCTCTCCCACAGAGGAGCCTAGATGATGTGAAAATCCACAGGACACCCCACTTGTTCTTTAAGTAACTAATTATATGAATGGTCCAACGAAAAACTCTTCCCTCCCACAGATGTCAGGTGTTATCTTGACAGTCACTGACTTGGGTCAATTTAATTCTATATAACCCACCAGTTTTAAACCAATTGCCCAATTGCATATTGAGAGCATCAAGTGTCACCTGAATGGGACCCATTAGAGCCATCTGAAGTCTCAATCAGAAACTCAGGAGCACCCAAGAGTGGACAGGAGAAGACAAGGCATTAATTACAAAGACACATATCCCTGTATCCCTCCCCCTGGTGTTTCCAGTGTTGATAGGAGGCAATGTCCTCCATGAGGAAAACTCCAGGCGGCAGCTGTCAGTACTGGGCACCTGGCAGCTGAGTTATGCGTTGGCACTGAATCACCTTCTCCACCCCCAGCCCAGCCCAGAATGCTCTGGAAGCCAAGTGCAAATGCCTGTACAGCTCCACATACCACTTTGCTGCAAAGCGGTAACCTAGAGGTGGGTCAGGAATACAGACGCTCAGTGGGAAGCATTCCAAGGGTCCGTGGGACTCTGTATGCTGACGGAAGTGGGTTGGCTGTCATGTTCGACATCACTTAAAAGTTACTTCATGTCCACAGGACAGTGGTCGGATCCTGTTCATGTATTCTTCCTGAAATAACACAACAGGAACAGATACTCGTAATAAAAAATTTTCTACCTGGATGTTTTTATGATATCCTTTTTTTTTCAACAAGATAATGAAAGCTCTCAAACAAACAAGCAAAGAGCACTCGCAGCCTTTCACGTTGAGAAGATGCAGAGAGAGTTTCCGCTTGAGGATCTAAATCTTTGAAACCTAAAATCTGCCGCTTTGAGGCCATTTGATTTTTATGCTACTGAAACTGCGGAGTGAGGGGTACATTAAAGTAATAAAATTCAAGTAGAGGCCAGGGGGCTCAGAAACAGGCTTTCAGAGCAGGTGGATTTGTTAGGTTTCAGTGATGTGATGTTTGAAGGGAAAGGAAGACAGAGAATGTGGACAGGAGGTGAGCAGAGAAGGTTCAGCTGATCAGAGAGTGAATTCCAGGAGTCAGCCCCTAGGTATGACCTCGTGAAGGGGCATCAAAGCCAGCGCTGTCAGCAGAATTCCCACAGCAGACACTCTCTCAGCAATCACAATTTGTACATTTCAATATTTCCTTTCTTATCATATGAACTCAGGAGAGGTTTGAGCAAGGATAAGACATGTATACTTTGTCCTTTTCTGAATAAATTCTATGAACAGTAAAAGTGGAGAAAAAAAGAAAGAAAAGAAGAAAGAAAGGAACAATAGAGTCTACCATTCTGTAAGAAAATTTTAAAAAACCCAAATAGGTCCAGAATGTTCTCCACACACTTTCAGTTTGGTTTATGTCATTTTTCATCTATAAATGATGACATTTGTAAATACAAAATGACTTTCCTGGAAGGAAAAACAATGTTAAAAAAGTGAAAATATTGTTTTTTAAATTTTTACTTTTTTTTTTTAATATAGACAGCCAAGTGCCTGGTTATGAATAGTCACAATCAGCTAAACCTCCAAGTTCAGTGAGGAAGCTATGAATGTCACGTGCCAAAAGCCACAAAGCGAGAGTCTCCCCCAAGGACTTGGCTCTCCTCTCTTGCCTTTATGTGATGTTTTGCTATCACAGAACTGTGCTGAGAGGGTCAGAAATATTATTTTGAGACTTGAGGTTAGCACCTAAAACAGCAAGAAAGGAGTTGGAAATGTTTGACTCATCCACTTGGGTAGAAGAAGAATCTCGACTCAGAGAACTGTGAGTTGCAGGATTTATAAGCTCTTTCTTCTCTTAGCTCCATTTAACATGAATAGCAACCTGTTCTCAGCTCTTTTCTCCTCAGGCTTATTTCCTTTCTGGAGAGAAAAGTACTAATGTTCAGACACACCAGGAAGTAGAATATTGAGCCTTCCAATTCCTCTACTGAACTCCTGTTTCTTCCACAGAAACTCTAACCTGCTGCTTTGTAATCCTCTCCTTGGAGTTCCTGCTTTCGAAGAGAGCAATTTTGCTGTATGTAATATAGCATATGTAATATGTATATTCATATAGTGTGTTCTATATTCATATACATGAATATAGAAAAGATAAGTTAATACAGACTCAAGACAGAGAACATATCGCTAATGCATATATGGAGTATTTAATGAGTCTGGTCCTGTGTGGTGAACTTTATTATATGGATGAACTAATCTTTAACCCTTACATGTCCCGAGTGCAACACTTAATGTCTGTTATCACCCCCATGTTAAGGTTGAAGAAGTTGAGGTCAATAGACAAGGGCCACAGATTTTAGAGCTTAGCTAAATTAGTGTCAAGCACTACCTAGAACTAGCACATGTACTTGGTGGGAATTTTGTCTTAAGTACAATAATGTCTATATTCATTATGACATTACTAAATTTTGTAAAAGCAAAAACTACCCCCCAGCTAGACATGATAGCGTATGCATATAATCCCAGTGGCGCAGGAGGCTGAGGGAGTAGGATCACCAGTTCAAAGCTAGCCTCAGCAACAGCGAGGCACTAAGCAACTTGGTGAGAGCCTGTCTCTAAATAAAATAAATAATAAGGCTAGGGACGTGGCTTAGGGGTTGAGTGCCCCTGAGTTCAATCCCTGGTACCTAACAACCCGCCCCCCCCCCCGTCCAAATAACTTTTGCTTCTTTTCTTCACTACAGAACACAAACCCCCTATTTGACAAAAGGATTTGACTGTTGAACCTGAGTTGATCTCAAATGGATCCAAATTTACTTTAGAGAGTTTTGGGGGATAGGACTGATGTTTATCGAAGGGCTAATTTCATGGCTCACATACTAGACATTTGTCTAAAGATCTCTTGAAATAAGTCAATGGCTGCCATGTTTTAAACTTTGCTCTGGAATAACTCTGGAGTCATGTTCGCATTATAAACAGAGCACGTGTTGCACAGAATGTGAAAATGCCAACAGAAACTGCTTGCTTAATTTTATCAACCTGCTTTTTCAGAGGGTGCTGACAGCACTGCGGAGGCAAGAGTAGCCGCTGAGGCTGGTTGGCAAGCCCACACTCTGTGGCTTTTTCTGTGAAGTGCTATCTCAGGAGATTAACTCAGCCTGCATTTTGCATTTGTGTTGGGTACCAATGCTCAGAGGTCTTGGGAGCAGATGCATATTTGACACCTATTTATCTTGGTCAGGGGGTTGTCATGGGAGCCAAGGTGATATTGACTTTAGTGAAGTCCTTTGAGGGGAGGTGAGAGGAGCTGGAGATATCTGCTTGGTTCTATTTTCACATCCATCTACTGTTTGCCAAAAGGTTAAGTTTCTCCCACCTCTCTGTCAGCACTTCCCAACCTTTGATATCCTACAGTACACTGGGTAATGCCAAAAGAGCAGAGTTACACTGGGAGGCGGAGATGGTGGATACATGTGCTTGTATGTCAGCTTGCTCCAATTGAGAGTATTGTATTCTTGGCTTTTTAAAATTTCTTGATAAGTGGTGGTTGAGAATAAAAAGCCTGGGTATTTTGAAAGAATATACTCCATTGTCAAGTATAAGAGAGTCAGATAAGAAATTCAATATGATGTGTCAAGAACTATGTAATGTTTTGGACAACTAATAAAAAATAAAAATGAAATTTAAAAAAATAAATAAATAAAAGAAAGAAATTCAATGGAGTACAAAGAAGTCTAACAGAATCCTAAATAAATAAAAAAGTAGTAATAACCTAGAGTGACCTATTAGGATAAAAGAATCATGGAAAATCATATATATATATCACTTAGATTCTAAGTCTTGGACACATGAAAACTCTCATATGACCTTAGTACTTTAACACACTCTTGGGCAAAAGTAAGAAATGTTGTATTTGATTGTTTCAAATCTCAAATTCTAAATTAGTCAATGATCTCTGTATGCTCTTTGAGATAAAACAAAAGTGAGGTAAATATTCTCATTTTCTGAGAGCAAATGCCTGAGATAATTTCAAAAAGTTTTTTGAAAGCACTCTAAGCTCAAGTACACACACACACACACACACACACACACACACACACACATACAGAAACATGCACACTCATCCATCAGTGCTGTCTTTACTCTTCCAAGTCAATCTCTATTGCCTGCTCTCAAACTTGAGTTCTGAACACCTGCTAAGTACTGTGCAAAGCATCTTTCATGGATGTCACCTTCAATGCCACTGTTTGAATTCTCATTTTACACATGAAGCAACCAAGGCACAGAGTGATCACAAGGCTCATGGTTGAAGCCTGATTCCAGCTCTGATTTCACCTGCCATACCATACAATCCTCTTTCCCAGCTAAAAACACTGAAGAATCACAATCACACATGGTTTGCATTTTTGTCACTAATAGCCATGGAGAATTTTTTTTAATGTTTCAAAATTCTCTGGGTTTGGCTATGATAAAGCACACTTTTATCCATCATCTCTCAATATGACCTTTTGCAGTAATAAACCCCACATATACAGTTAAGTATGTAGATATGTATGTTTATAGATCCCTCAATATTGACCCAGCTTGAAGAGTACCAATGAACAGCAAGTACCTCCAGGAGAAAATTAATTAACTAGCAAGAATGAGGCAGACTGGTTAACCAGTCAACATTCTGATAATGTGCTTATATTAGCTAATCAAAAGCAAGTTTAAAGTAAAATCCAATCCAATCAAACAAAAACAAAAATAACAAAGGAGATTTATTCTCCCGGAATGACAGTGGCTTTCAAGTGGATAGGCAATGACTTGCAGTTTCTGTAAGTCATCGATGAAATAGTATTAGTCACATTCTTTCCATTTTATGCAAATTAATTTTTGTCATTAAAAATCTATTCAATCCAATGATCCGTTCATTACCTTCTAATTCTTCTGGGATGTGTCATGGTGTTCTGCCTTCAAATAAGAATAGACAGGTTTCGTTTAGATGCACTGACATTTATGATTCTACTAACTTGTGCTTAATTAGATCTCACTCAAAAGTTTAAACTTGTAATGTACAAAGTTTAACTTTGTATTCTGGATTTCAACAAAGCATCATCTGAAATACTGCACGTCATAGGGCTAAAATCAATGCTGGTGTTTCTTTGAGGACTTCAGGAACAGGCAGAGATGTTGGGTCTCAGTTCTCAGCATGATTGTTACAGACTCATTCTTTCATTCATTTTTCCCCTTATGTACTATGCTAATTAAGTCTAGTTCATCTCCTGGGCCGGTCATGACAATGTTCGGAAAATTATAGCAGCCCAAGAAGGCATTTAAGCAGAGTAACACAGACACATTTCTATTAGTCTATTAAATACTGGGAGTCCCAGCTGTTCCTGAGTACAGATAAAAATGAGCATAGCAGGCTCTATAGCTGCATAAATGCCAAGCATTCTTTTAGAATCAGATGCAACTTAGCTTAAGTTTATATTTGACTCTCAAATGTTTTTTTCTTTGTAGTCAGCTGAAATTTTTGGCCACAATATGTTAACAATTTTTGGATGAATCATGCTGTGGTCATTATAGGGCTTTCTGCTGACTGAATAACTGGAAGTATTTTATTTTTCAGTTTCACTTTTTCACATAGTTGATTATGCATACATCAGTGTAATGCATCAGTGTGGGTAATCTCTACTGTATCTAGAGATGACGAATAAAATATACATTAATAAAATATTCTTTAAACAGGAAAAATGAAATGCATGTCTGATTATCCTAGGTGCTTGAGTTTCGCTGCCTGGATTTTGAACCATAGATTTGCCACTGGTTAGTTCTTTGTCCTAGTACAAATTAATAAAATCTCTCTAAGCCTCAATTTGTTCATTTCAATGCAGGATTTGCAGTAAGGATTACAGTATAAATCATGAAAATAGGGTTCATTTTGCAGTGCCTAGTATTTGGTAATCACTCAGTAGATGCTGCTTCTTGTTTTTGTGGTCATGGCTCCTGATGTTGCTGAAGAGTCATGTGGGGGGCGGGCAGCAGGCTTCAGTGAGGTCAGCACTTAGTTGGGTGGTAGAGAAACTCAAGTAGCTGCTCTGTTAGCGTGGGTTGGTAAAAGAATTTTCTCTGATAGCTCAAATTTCTCATCTTGCAGGAAGAGCCCTCCAGCACATATTTCTCATCCAACTGCTTCCACACACAAGCCATGTGCTTTAGTCAAAGGCCTCTCCCCAGGTCCTTCTTTGTGGAGGTCCCTTGGGGGAGGACACAATGCCCTCCTAAATCGGGTTATACCTTTCCCTCTCCCTTCTGAAATGTCAACAGAATAATTAGTTTTGCAACATATTTTAGGAGTGTATTAGTGTCCTGGGCTGTCAGAACAAAGCATATAAATTTAGTGGCTTAAAACAACATGGATTTATTATCTTACAATGCTCTAAGACAAAATCTGACCCAGGTCTTTCTCAGGGAAGAGGGAGGTATCTGCAGGGATACACTCCTTTCTCCAGGATCTAGTAGCAAATCCCCTTTCTTGTTCAATAAGGCAGGATTCATTTCCAGGCAATTGCTGGACTGAAATTGACATTTTCTTTCTGGCTATGGGCTGGAGCCCCCCACCCCCTTGGGTCTCTGAGGGTTCCTGGTTTTACATGGGGTCTGAATGTCTCAAAGCACAAATAGGACACCCAATCCTTCTGGGATGCCAGTTTAGACTCACCCTCTGCCTTCTTCCTGTTTTAAAAACCTACCAAGGCACTTCATAATAATCCCTCCATCTCAAATTCTGTCACTTTTGTTATATTTGCTATGCTCCTTTTTAACATATTAAATCTTAAGCATGTTGGACAAATCTCAATTCTGCCCACGTAGGTGGTTTCATAAAGTCTGTTTAGTGTTTTTTTTTTTTTATCTTTATTTTTTTTTATTTTTTTTATTGATTATTTAAAGCATTACATAGCTCATGATATATCATCTTTCATACATTAGACTCAAATTGTGTTTTGAACTCCCATTTTCACCCCAAATATAGATTGCAGAATCACATCTGTTACATATTCACATTTTTACATAATGCCATATTAGTGTCTGTTGTATTCTGCTACCTTTCCTATCCCCTACTATCCCCCCTCCCCTCCCCTCCCCTCCCATCTTCCCTCTCTACCTCCCCTGCTGTTATTCAATTCTCTCCCTTTTTTTTCCCTCCCCCTTGCCCCTCATAGCCTCTTATAATTTTATGTATCCTTGAAGGTCTCCTACCATTTCCATATGCTTTCCCTTCTCTCTCCATTTCTCTCCCCCCATTCGTCTTTGTTTACTGTAGTCTTTTCCACATGCTCTTCCTTCCTGTTCTGTTCTTAGTTGTTCTCTTTATATCAAAGCAGACATTTGGCATTTGTTTTTTAGGGCTTGGCTAGCTTCACTTAGCATAATCTGCTCTAATGCCATCCATTTCCCTGCAAATTCTATGATTTTGTCATTTCTTAGTGCTGCATAATACTCCATTGTGTATAGATGCCACATTTTTTTTATCCATTCATCTATTGAAGGGCATCTAGGTTGGTTCCACAGTCTAGCTATTGTGAATTGTGCCGCTATAATCATTGATGCAGCCGTATCCCTATAGTGCGCTCTTTTAAGGTCCTCAGGGAATAGTCCGAGAAGTGCAATAGCTGGGTCAAATGGTGGTTCCATTCCCAGCTTTCCCAGGAATCTCCATACTGCTTTCCAAATTGGCCTCACCATTTTGCAGCCCCACCAGCAGTGTACAAGTGTACCTTTTTCCCCACATCCCCGCCAACACTTGTTGTTGTTTGACTTCATAATGGCTGCCAATCTTACTGGAGTGAGATGATATCTTAGGGTGGTTTTGATTTGCATTTCTCTGATTGCTAGAGATGGTGAGCATTTTTTCATGAACTTGTTGGTTGATTGTATGTCCTCCTCTGAGAAGTGTCTGTTGAGGTCCTTGGCCCATTTGTTAATTGGGTTATTTGTTATCTTATTGTTTAATTTTTTGAGTTCTTTGTACATTCTGGATATTAGGGCTCTATTGGAGGTGTGGGGGGTAAAGATTTGTTCCCAGGATGTAGGCTCTCTATTTACCTCTTTTATTGTTTCTCTTGCTGAGAAAAAACTTTTTAGTTTAAGTAAGTCCCATTTGTTTATTCTTGTTGTTAACTCTTGGGCTATGGGTGTCCTATTAAGGAATTTGGAGCCCGACCCCACAATTTGTAGATCGTAGCCAACTTTTTCTTCTATCAGACGCAGTGTCTCTGATTTGATATCTAGCTCCCTGATCCATTTTGAGTTAATTTTTGTGGATGGCGAGAGAAAGGGATTCAATTTCATTTTGTTGCATATGGATTTCCAATTTTCCCAGCACCATTTGTTGAAGATGCTATCCTTCCTCCATTGCATGCTTTTAGCCCCTTTATCAAATATAAGATAGTTGTAACTTTGTGGATTAGTCTCTGTGTCTTCTATTCTGTACCATTGGTCCACCTGCCTGTTTTGGTACCAGTACCATGCTGTTTTTGTTACTATTGCTTTGTAGTACAGTTTGACCTCTGGTATCGCTATACCTCCAGATTCACACTTCCTGCTTAGAATTGCTTTTGCTATTCTGGGTCTTTTGTTTTTCCATATGAATTTCATGATTGCTTTGTCTATTTCTACAAGAAATGCCGTTGGTATTTTGATTGGCATCGCATTAAACCTATAGAGAACTTTGGGTAATATCGCCATTTTGATGATGTTAGTTCTGCCTATCCATGAACAGGGTACATTTTTCCATCATCTGAGATCTTCTGCTATCTCTCTCTTTAGGGTTCTGTAGTTTTCATTGTATAAATCTTTCACCTCTTTTGTTAGGTTGATTCCCAAGTATCTTATTTTCTTTGAGGATATTGTGAATGGAGTGGTTTTCCTTATTTCCATTTCAGAAGTTTTGTTGCTGATATATAGGAATGCCTTTGATTTATGCGTGTTGATTTTATAACCTGCCACTTTGCTGAATTCATTTATTAACTCTAGCAGCTTCTTTGTAGACTCTTTTGGGTCTGTTAAGTATACTATCATGTCATCCGCAAATAGCGATAGTTTAATTTCTTCTTTTCCTATTTTTATGCCTTTAATTTCTTTTGTCTGTCTAATTGCTCTGGCTAGTACTTCGAGAACTAAATTGAATAGAAGTGGTGATAGAGGGCATCCCTGTCTTGTTCCAGATTTTAGAGGGAATGCCTTCAATTTTTCTCCATTCAGAATGATGCTAGCCTGAGGCTTAGCATAGATAGCTTTTACAATGTTGAGGTAAGTTCCTGTTATCCCTAGTTTTTCTAGTGTTTTGAACATAAAGGGATGCTGTACTTTGTCAAATGCTTTCTCTGCATCCATCGAGATGATCATGTGGTTCTTGTCTTTAAGTCTATTGATGTGGTGAATAGCATTTATTGATTTCCGTATATTGAACCATCCTTGCATCCCAGGAATGAATCCTACTTGATCATGGTGCACAAGTTTTCTGATATGTTTTTGTATTCGATTTGCCAGAATTTTATTGAGAATTTTTGCATCCAAGTTCATTAGAGATATTGGTCTGTAGTTTTCTTTCTTTGAAGTATCTTTGTCTGGTTTTGGGATCAAAGTGATGTTGGCCTCATAGAATGAATTTGGAAGAGCTCCTTCTTTTTCTATTTCTTGGAATAGCTTGAAAAGTATTGGTATTAATTCTTCTTTGAAGGTTTTATAGAACTCCGCTGTATACCCATCTGGTCCAGGGCTTTTCTTAGTTGGTAGTCTTTTGATGGCTTCTTCTATTTCTTCTTTTGTTATTGGTCTGTTTAAATTGTGTGTGTCTTCCTGTCTCAATCTGGGCAATTCATATGCCTTAAGAAATTTATCGATATCTTCGTTATCTTCTATTTTATTGGAATATAGGGTTTCAAAATACTTTCTAATTATCTTCTGTATTTCTGTAGTGTCTGTTGTGATATTGCCTTTTTCATCCCGTATGTTAGTAATTTGAGTTCTCTCTCTTCTTCTTTTCGTTAGCATGGCTAAGGGCTTGTCTATCTTATTTATTTTTTCAAAGAACCAACTTTTAGTTTTATCTATTTTTTCAATGGTTTCTTTTGTTTCAATTTCGTTGATTTCTGCTCTAATTTTAATTATTTCTTGTCTTCTACTACATTTGCTGTTGTTTTGCTCTTCCTTTTCTAGATTTTTGAGGTGTTGTGTGAG
This sequence comes from Spermophilus citellus, assembly GCF_964194105.1. Classification (NCBI taxonomy): domain Eukaryota; kingdom Metazoa; phylum Chordata; class Mammalia; order Rodentia; family Sciuridae; genus Spermophilus; species Spermophilus citellus. The sequence goes on from NC_138199.1 coordinate 68,548,172, forward strand.
TTCATTTATTTGTTGTTTTTTTCTTTTTTTGAGGTAAGAACTCCAAGAAATGAATTTCCCTCTTAAAACTGCTTTCATTGTGTCCCGTAAATTCCGGTATGTTGTGTCTGTGTTATCATTTGACTCTAAGAATTTTTTCATCTCCTCCTTTATGTCTTCTATAACCCATTGATCATTCAATAACATATTGTTCATTTTCCATGTGATGTAGGATTTTTCCTTCCTTCTTTTATCATTGATTTCCAATTTCATTCCATTATGGTCAGATATGGTGCATGGTATTATCTCCACGCCTTTATATTTACTAAGAGTTGTCTTATGGCATAATATATGGTCTATCTTTGAGTAGGATCCATGTGCTGCTGAGAAGAACGTGTATCCACTTGATGATGGTTGATATATTCTATATATGTCGGTTAAGTCTAGGTTATTGATTGTGCTGTTGAGTTTTATAGTTTCTTTATTCAGTTTTTGTCTAGAGGATCTGTCTAATGGCGAGAGCGGTGTGTTGAAGTCACCCATAATTATTGTGTTGTGGTCTATTTGACTCTTGAACTTGAGGAGAGTTTGTTTTATGAACGTTGCAGCTCCATTGTTGGGTGCATACAAATTGATGATTGTTATGTCTTGTTGGTGGATGGTTCCTTTTAACAGTATATAGTGACCTTCTTTATCCTTCTTGATTAACTTAGGTTTGAAGTTGATTTTATTCGATATGAGTATGGCCACTCCTGCTTGCTTCCGAGGGCCATGTGAGTGGTATGATTTTTCCCAACCTTTTACCTTCAGCCTGTGTATGTCTTTTCCTATCATATGAGTCTCCTGAAGGCAGCATATTGTTGGATTTGTTTTTTTGATCCAGGTTACTAGCCTATGTCTCTTGATTGGTGAGTTTAGGCCATTAACATTTAAGGTTACAATTGAGATATGATTTGTATTTCCAGTCATGCTTCTTTATTTATTTATTTTAGTTTGGTTAGTTTTGCTTTTTGGTTATTTTCCTCCCCCTTTACTGAGATACCTCCTGCTGTTAGTTTTGGGCACTATTTTTCACATCCTCTTCTTGTAGTGTTTTGTTCAAAACGCTTTGCAGAGCTGGTTTTCTTGCCGCAAATTCTTTTAGCTTTTGTTTATCGTGAAAGATTTTAATTTCATTGTCAAATTTGAAGCTCAATTTTGCTGGATATAGTATTCTTGGTTGGAATCCATTATTTTTCAGCGTTTGAAATACATTATTCCAGGATCTTCTCGCTTTCAAAGTTTGTGATGAGAAATCTGTCGTTAACCTAATTGGTTTACCCCTGAAAGTAATCTGCCTCTTTTCTCTCGTAGCTTTTAATATTCTCTCCTTGTTCTGTACGTTGGCTATCTTCATAATTATATGTCTTGGGGTTGGTCTATTATGGTTTTGAATGTTTGGGGTCCTGTAGGCTTCCAGGATTTGGCAATCCATTCCATCTTTCATCTCTGGGAAGTTTTCTAGAATTATTTCATTCAATATGCTGTCCATTCCTTTGGTTTGAATCTCTGTGCCTTCTTCTATCCCTATGACTCTCAGATTTGGTTTTTTTATGACATCCCATATCTCTTGAATAGATTGCTCGTGGGATTTAAGCATCTTTTCTGTGTTGACTATATTCTTTTCAAGTTGATAAACCTTGTCTTCGTTATCTGATGTTCTGACTTCTACTTGATCAAGTCTATTTGTAATATTCTCGTTTGAGTTTTTAATTTGGTTTATAGTTTCCTGTAATTCTAGGATTATTGTTTTATTTTTTTTTAAGATCTCTATCTCCTGGTAGAGCTCGTTCTTTGCCGTTTGAATTTGTTTGTTTAATTCATTTTCAAAATATATTTTTATTTCTTGGACTTGCTGTCTCATGTCTTCTCTAATATTCCTTTCCATTCGAGTTAGGTATGCCTTGAGTTCTTTCCCTATACCTGTTTCTGAAGTTTCTATTTCCTCCTGTAGAATTGAGTAGTCTTGCATTGTTTGTAATCCTTTTTTCCCTTGTTTTCTCATGTTGTCCACGTTACTTTCCAGCTCTTTTTGATTGTCGTGTTTCTGCTCTCCTCTATAGATTTGTTTTGTTTCTGTATTACTCTGATGTCTCTCCTTTGTGTTGTTGAAGTATGACTGCTAACGTGGATTCCTCTGGGAAGGAATTCCGACGTTCGAGCTCCAGTGACGACACTACTCTGCTATGACGGGCCCCAGTCTCCTTGCCGGGGTGCCCTAATGGGGGGGTGTGACTGGACTGTCTCTGTGTGGTTTCAGCTCCCGGTCGTGGCAGGCGGGTAGACTCCAGCCGCCCAGTATCACAGGCCGCGGGCAGGTGATCCGTCACCAGCGGGAGGGCGTTCTCCTACCGCCCAGTTACGCGGGCAGTGGGTGAACTGTCGCCGGCGGGCCTGCAGTTTACCACTGCCCAGTCGCGAGGGCCTTGCCTCTAGGCTCCTGGTTTCTCCTGCTAGCCTTGGTTTCTCCTGCTAGACCAGATTTCCCCTCAGTGATGATTCTCGGCAGTTCAAACTGTACTCTGTGCCTGTTTTGTTGTTGCAATCTGTCGGAGAGTGGCGGTGGATACTTCCGCTCTCCAAGATGGTGGCCGCTGGTTACCTTAGTGGAGTGTCCCTTGTGGGGGGTGGGGCTGTACCGCTTCCGTCCCCGTCAGCAATCCCGAACTCAGCCTGGGGTTCAGTGCGGGCTTGGGCTTGGCTGGTGGGATACCACCGTGTCGCAGCCACTTAATTCCCTGCTGACTGGTTAACCCCTTCTCTGGGGCACCACGCCTTCTGTAGCCTTGGGGCAGGCCGCGCGTATCAGACAGCCTGGATCTCCGGGGTCACACCGTTGGCTTTTGGGATCCCCGGCACTCTATGGTTTTGATTTTTTCTGCTTGCTCCTCCCCCAGCGCTGGCTAGGCAGGTTTTGTTTTGGCCGCTGATGGGAGGGGGGGTTGGGGGTCAGGTGCCTCTAGCTCTCCTTTAGTCTTTATGCAGGCTCACTCTGATTGTTTAGTGTTTTAATGGCACATGGTCCTATCTGAATTACATATATTTTTTTCAGCATTTCAATATTTTGTTTCCCTGTCAAAATCCTGTGTAGTGAGAGGGCCCTTGGGACTTGTCAAGGTTGTCCTGTAGCCCTGATTAGACCCACCCCAGGGCTTTCAGGGCCAGAGGGTTGAGAAGGTACTCAGATTGCCAAGTTAGTGGCTCAGGAGTGTCTTCAAATATTTAATTTTACATCCCAAACCGACGATTTTTATAAAGGAGTTTGTTTTTTCACTGAAAGAATAATCTAGGATATTCCTTCTGATACAGAACCCTCCTTAGGCAAATGCCATGAACTTGACCATACTTGTACTGAGTTAAATGACAGGTGTCATGATCTTGATGCTCCACTTCAAGGTTGAGGTTACTGGCTTAGAAGAAATAGCTGTCTTAACAGCTTTTGTTGAAATCCTGTTTTGCAGCAGGGGCAAAGCAACGTAGTGTGTTCTCTGCATGATAGACATTTCTCCAGGAAAACATGTTTAAATGTCTTTTTGTTTACATAATTATTTTATGAATGAGGTAATTACTTTATCTCACCCTGAGTGATCTGCTAAAATATTAGAACCTGTCTCTTTAATATTTTCTTGTGACATTCCCAATTAATTCTATTTCTATCCTGTGACTTTTAGTATGTAAGATAAACAAATACATTGAACAAGAAAGCAATTTCTAAACCTGCACACAAACTATTCCCTTTCTCTTGAATTTTCTTGCTTTTTCCCATTTCTCATCAGTCTTGTCTTTGGAAGCGCTCAAATTCTTCCACAAGGAACTTTCCTTGACTCCTCTCATCTGGAGAATGAGAAGCACTCCAAAGCTATTTCATGTCCCCAGAAAGTAGTATCATGTTCAGCTTAGTACTTACTAAGTAGGTCTGTGTAATCACTGACCAATGATAGCAACTAGTGAGTAAGTAAACTGACAACGTTTCAAGACTTTTTCTACAGAGTATTATCTAAAATAATGGTTGAACTGAGACACTGAGGATAGCATCTGTCACTATGTGACCCATGGCAGGCAATGATATTAGCAATCTTTGATTCTGGTTTAAAATCTTTAAAAGGGGGAAGGAGCCTGGACCAATTACTCAAATCTCATTTTGCATTTTCCAAGTGAAAAATAGATCCGCTGTTTGCCTTTTCAATGAAATTGTAAATTTCCTCATTAGGTCTTGGTTAACTTTACCTAAACAATAAAAGAGGGAATGGGGTGAAGGGTCACCATACTAAAATACATTTATGCACATATGGGTTTCTGTAGAACATTCTGTCCTGAGGCAAATTCCCAATATAATAAAATAGTTTAGGAAAAAACAGCCACCACGAGGCTGCACTTGGCAACTGATCATGGATCTCAATATTGTATTCTCCCGGAAACCAAAAAAAGAAAAATGATCTCAGAGCGGCCTGTTGTTCTGGCAAACAGTGAAATGCAATCGCATTTCTACATATTGAGTGGCAGTTGGTATTTTATAAATGGTTAATGCTGGTCTGATTCCAAGAGGCATTAGAAATATTAGAGTCGGTAGCAGCACTACAGCTCAGCAATTCTGCACATAACCCGGGGTTGGGCAGCAGCCATAGAGAGTATTTATTACGTATCCAGGCACTTGAGAATATGTTTCTGGAAGCAAAATGAGATGATGATGAGGGAAATTATGGAGTGAACACTGCCAAAATAGGAAATTATTCTTTGGGAAAAAAACAAATGTATTGAGGCATGGAAGACATTTCTAACAATCTGTCCATATAGGAGGTCTAGAAAGTAGCCCCTCTTCAAATTTTAAGAAAAACAAACAAAAAAAAAGTGCTGACAAAAACAATAAAAATATAAGGATCTAGTTGAGACTTGGCCACGTATGTGTTTATATTATGTAATTTTGATTTGTGAATCTTTGTCACCAGGACTCCCTTTTTCTTTACTTCCTGTTGAACCCCTAAATACAGAGACACACGATGCTGCCCACCTGACCCCACCATTTCTGTGGCTGGCTTAGGTGCCCAGCTGTTGTATGGCTTCACTGTCAAGTGCACTGATGCCCAGGTGGCTTCACATTTCCCCGGGATCTGAGCCTTTTACACTGCAGTGGTTCTCCATGTTCAACTGCTCATTTGCCATCTGCACAATGAGTTCCCACCATTGTCTTTCTTCCTTGTGGAGGTATAAATTCTGGATTTCCTATTTAGCCTGTTTTTTTTTTTTTTCCCCAGGCACTCAGGCTCAGAAATCCCAAGTCCTCTTTGTTCCTCCTTCCTCACACTTAGGGTAGCTCTTCAGCCTCCAGTATCTGCCTAGGGCCCATGTCTTCTCTCACCACTGTTCCATCTCTTACTACCATCTCTCCAGCTTCTCATCTCAGACCTTATCTGATGCAGCATCTGATTATTGGTGCCTGGCTTCACTTTTTCCCTCTTTGACTTTATCTTAGACAACACTACCCACACAAGCAAACAAACAACAACAAAATACAAACAAACAAGGGCAATTGCATAAGACATATCCCTGATGTTAAAGGATCCTCAACATTTTCACTTTGTTTGCCGGTCACTTACTGAATGACCACATTGAACTCTATGCTTACTCAATGTTCTAGGGAAAGGGCTACAAAATAACTGTCTACTTTCGGTAACTTGCTACCTCTTTTCTGGAATATTCTCCCCTATATATCTTTATGAACCCAAGCAGTCTTCTTTACCATAAGATATAATTTCAGTGTGATCGTGTTTAATGAAGTCCAAGATTAATTCATTTGGTTTAATAGGAAAATATTTTTGACTGTCTAACCATCCTAGTTACTTATCAGATGCTTCATGTAAGGAAGCTCTGGCATGCATTGGAAGTAAACCGGGGGAGAAGCAGGGCAGTTGCTGTCTGTATCTGGATGTGGGAGGTGGTGGTGTGCGTGGTATTTCCAGTATGGTGGGTGGCAGATTTGAGACCAAAGCCTAGATTCCTTGACTCCTAATGAATGTCTCTGCACTGTGATATGAGAGGGGACACTGTGACATTCTCAGTAAGTGCAGACACCTAGCTTAAGGAGACCTGGCATTGAACCCTGGTTCTGCCACTTATTAGCATTATGAAGTTGGACCAATCACTTAATAACTGGGCCTTCATTTCCTAATTTATGAAATGGACCCAAAAGGCTTATTGAGAGCTTAAAACAAGGCAAAGCAAGTGTTGTGCACAGTGCTTGCAGTGACGAAAGCCCTTGATAATGCAAATAGTTATTAGATAAGACTGCAAAAAAAAGTTTCCAAATGCTAGAAAAATGGTGTTTCCAAACACCAATGACCTAAAGGTAGAGTGAGGTTCTCTTCAACTGCATACCCAAGATGGTCTTTTTCTTAATGGATTAAGTTCCAAGGTGCTTCCCCTTCCCATTTCAGACAATGTGTGTTAACTATACCCCCAACAATCAAAAGCACCTGTTAACCCACTGGTTCATTTTATATTTTGCCTGTTCCCTTTGAGCTAACATAGTATAAATGGTATTTTCTTGGTAGTTAGTAGTATTTTACTCCTACAACTGAAATAATTTCTGTTCTGTCTCTTTTTCTCTTTCACCACCCTGGGCCAAGACACATAGAGGTATAGCATATACACACTTCAAAAAATACCAAATTATTACAGAATATTACTGAGCCCACAATTTAATTTGGATTAACCAGACTATTCATCTCCTGGAGAACCAGCTGCCCAAGTGCCAAATTGTACCAACAAAGAAGAATAACATTCAGTTTTTGCATGAATTCTAAGTAATTCCAAGTAATTAGCAGTAGGAAGTATATAAAATAGGCAAATATTTATTCTGGACTCCTGACCATCTGAGCTAAAATCCGGACTGTCCTTTACTGCCAATGGATCGGAGCACATTACAGTAACTTTCTGTGCTGGCTTCTCATTTTTACTTCATTAGATTACCAGAATATATTAGCAGCAGCAGGTATAAATCATTCAACCTAATTTCTTTAAATTTAAGCATATAAAACCTGAACATCAGTACTTATTATTAACATTACTGTTAAATTATAATTCATCCAAAGATGTACTATCTGTGACAGCAGCTTCTGAATTCTCCTGTCTCCATCCTTATGACATCCTTATGACTATGACATTATCCCTTTCTCCCCCCCCCTTTTTTAATTAAAAGGAATTTGGAAAGGTTCCAATAGGGAAGCCCCAATCCAGAGGAGACAGGGGTGAGGAATAGACAGAAGCGGGTTGAAGGCCTTACTTGAAATGTCCATGACAAGAGATGTTAGATATGGAGCTAAATGATTTAAAAATATCTGAGCTAGCACACACAATCCCAAATTGCAACCACTGCCAGGGGTGGTATTTGAGAAAATATCTACTGATAAATGACTAGAATGTTCTTTCCCTTTCCATTAAGGGAATCTTGTTAAATGAAGTGGATAACTCTTGAGAGTGTAACCAGACTTGGCAAATGAGTGCCTTTCTGGAGAACATAATTGTGCTTTCTGGAGATAGACCATAGACACTCAATTATGCAGAGGGACTCTTGGGCACCCAGCCCATCAGCTCTTGGAGAGAGCTTCAGAAGTCATCTGAGTTGCCTATCTGAGCTGCTGAGGAGGGAGAATGTTCTGCACTAGACTTCAGAATATATAGCATGTAATACCCCAAATATCTCAAATTATATGGTCTCACCAATGCCTTGATTCTGCAGAAATACAAAGATCAGAAAATACTTGTATGCAGAATTTAGAGTGCTTTTCCTATCATTGGAAATATCTCCTAATTTATTTTTTCAGAAAAGAAAACTCTATTTACTTTTTGGTGACATATGTAACAATAATGTTAATAATAAGTGTTGACATTTTTAGGTTTTATGTGCTTTTATTATAGAGTCTAAACTGAATGATTCAAGTATCTGCTGTTGCTAATATATTCCAGCAATCCAATGAGAACAAAATGAAACACAAACCCGTAATGTATAGGACTACATTTGCTGTTTACAACATAATGTATTACTAGTTAGAAATGTGGTAGTACCAAGAGAAGAATAATTGTGGCTGTTTTTATCATGCATGAAACACTTGCTTATGAATTTTCTTGAGTTTATAACCAATAACTAATGTTTGATACCTGCTATACAATTTGACAAGAACAAGCAGTCAGTATACGGCAATCCAGAACTTGAATCTGTGCCTACTGATTTTAAACTCATGCTTTTTTATACCTCATTTGACCTAAGCTATGGATTTTCTTATCACCCACAGAAGTTAAAAAGCAAAACTGATTGTAAATATGCAACTGGGCATGGTTTTTCATTTATTTGCAAAACAATGTTTTGTATGGCAAATAGTATGTGCCAGCTTCAATTATCCCTCCCTGCAAATTCCTCTGCTCAATGCTACCTGCCATTCACACACCTTCTATTAACATTTCCACTCCCATTTTTTGTGGGCTGGTGGTCCTGAAGTCTCAGTGTATAGTAAAGACCCTCTGAGTACTTAATAAGATTCAGATATCTGGGACTTGACTCCCATGAGTTTTGGGGTCCAGGCAGTCCAGTAACACATACTGAGGAACTTGGCACTCAAGCCTTACACTAATCACTACTCCACTATCTGCACCTCCACGCAGATTCCTGAGGCAGCTATTTCAACAATTTCCACTACTGACTTGCAATGCTCTTGACCTTCAACAACACAGACCTCTAAACCTGGAACCTCCCCTCTCTCTCTTATCTCTGATTCCTGATCTCTTTCTTTTTTTAATTCTAATTTTATAAACTGAAACATGGCTAGAGAAAGATCATTCCAGATTCCATCAATTGCAAGCAAATCTGTAGTGGGTCAATGTCATGACTTATTAATTACAGTTCATTCATTATTGGCTTCTGAGTACCAATCCCTATAGTGAATCCCCACATCCTCTGGGCCATTGCCAGTCCCACCCGAGGGAAATGATGTTCTAGCTCTTCATTTCAGGTTTTGTAGAAACGTCCATGGGGTATGCAATTTATAATAGGTATTACACCGTGTGCTGTGATTAATCAAATTCTTAGCCGTGACCTTTGGACCACCAGCAATGTGGTTATAAAGATCTACCATGTAGGAGCAATATAAGTCAAAGGGGAAAAGGGATTCTCCTACTTTTCCTTCATGAATGTTCTTTGATCATTAAGTTCCAATTATAATCCTGTTGGCCTGTTCTTCAACATTCGGTTGGGTAGGAGGATGTCCTTTATCACAGTAGGAAAACTATGGTAGACAATAATTAATTAAATACTTGGAAATAGCTAGCAGAGAGGACTTTTAATGTTCCCAATACAAAGAAATAACACATTTCAGGAGTAATATCTATGCTGATTATCCTGATCTAGTCATTGCACATTGTATATATGCATTGAAATGTCAGGCTGTACTTCATGCATTTTCAATTTATACATTCTATATAAATTTATACATTTATACAATTACTATTTGCCAATTAAAAACAAAAAATCTATATTAAAATTATTGAATGTTTCTGAGGAGCTACAGTTACTGGTGTTCCATGTGCAAATTCTGTCTCTCTCAGCTAGAGAAGACACAACAGTTTTATCTTACCAGCTGGAGTTCTTTAGAATTCATGTTATGATACACCTGATATTAGGGCTTCCCTCCATGGGTTATGGTCATCTGTCTGCCTGCTGAATCAAAGCCAAGTCCTAGTCTGATGAGATTTCTGCTTTGTGTCCTAGCCAAGTCCCCACTGGAGCTATTTTAGGTCTTACTAACAACACGTCCAATGGATGGGATAGGACGTGCTGTACCTCATGATTTTGGTTCTAGCCCTATACATTGGAATCCAATTAGTTTCATTTTTAATTAACACATAATAATTGTGCATATTCATGGGGTACAGTGTGATATTTCAAGATACATATACATTGCAGAGTCTGACTTTATTATTTCTAAGAATATTGCCTCCCTGTCACATTGAAAAATGCAGCCAAGACTAGCAAAGAATTAAAATTGAGGGGATATCCATTTGAAGAGAGACTATGAAGGGACAGTTCCCTTTCTGTCCTTCTACCACCCTCAAAGGGATACTGCCATGAGGAATTATGAAGTAACCATTTGTGCATAGTTCAGTTCTTCTTGTTTTCACAACTGCTACCTATGTTCTATTACTAATTTCTACACAATTGTGCAGGCAATAGCAAATTTACCAGTGAAGAGCACCTACTTAAGGTGGTCGGAACTATTTACAATTGTTCTTTACTCTGTTTAAAGATCTTATATCACTGATCACTATAAGCTCTTGGAGATAACTTTTTTTTAAATAGATGTGTCTCATTTCACAAAGGGAACTCAAGGAGGACATTGGTAAGAGCTGGGGATGTGGCTCTGTAGCAGAACATTATTCTAACATGTCCTGGGTGTGGTCTCCAGTACAATGAGAGAGAAAGAGAGAACACTAGCAATCATTAAATATTACACTATGGACTTTTTACATGGATTTTTATTTTTTTAAATTAACTATTCCACAAAACATATTGATGGCAAAAACAAAAAAATGAAAACAGAAAAGATATCCAACACGAAGAGTATATTAATTTCCTACTGATCCTGCCACAAATTACTGCAAACTTAATGGCATAAAACAACATCTATTTCTCTTACTGCTTGAATTCAGAAGTCCAAAATGAATTTTGGGGGCTAAAGTCTAGGTGTCCACAGAGCCACATTTCTCCTAGTCTGTTTTCTGACCTTGTTCAGCAGCTTAAAGCCACCTGTATTCCTTCACTAGCAACTCCTGCGTTCATTCTCAAAGGACTCTGTCCAGCCTCTGCCTTCACCTTCACCTTCTCTGCTTCTGACTTTCCTGCCTCCCTCTGATAAGGACTCCTGGGATTACATCAGTCCCACCCTAATCCAGGACCATCTCAATTTTTCAAGGTCATTTAATCATATATGCAAAGTCTCTTTCGCTGTGGAAGGTAATATATTCACAGGTTCCTCAAAATAATATGTATTTCTCAGGGCTATTTTTCATCCTACCTAAATGATATTTTATACTGTAAATAGTGTTTGACAATGTAGCTGACTTTTATAAGATTCACTGTCTTGCTTTTCTGTCTGAATCCATTGAAACCCAGGACACTTATAAATTGGAACTGCCAGAAATCTCATCTGGATCTTAATGGAGCACAGTGCTCAATTTACATAAATCATTCTTGGCCCATTAAAATGGGGGAGACTCCATATATTTTTTGTTTTGTAATGTGTTTTTGCAAACTTGTTGCATAGAATGTCTTTCCTCCTCAAGTTGTTGGTATATTTATAAATAGCCTTCAAGCCACAGCATAGTAGTTAGTTATTCTTTAATCTACTCTGACTCCCTTCCTCTCCCACAAAAGAGCTGTTTTCTCTCATAGCACTTTAAACCTCCCCATTGAGACCTAATTGTGAAAACACACAATTATATGTGACTCTTCTGAACTCAAAGCAGGATGCATCCCAATATCCACAACAATGTGAAAAAAATTCCCTTTTCATAGTGAAATAATGTACACAAAAAACATATCTTTTCACTATCTTTAACTCCATTCCTGTTTTAGATTATGTTCAGTTACTTTGTTTTTTTAATATTGTTTGAACTTTTTATTAACTTTTTATTATATATTGCTTTCATAAATTAAAAAGAGAGAGATTATTTTCAAAGGTCCTATTCAGACTCATTTTGTTTCTGAGAAGGTTTCAATTCTGTCTCCAGAATTTAATATATAAACCCTTAAAAATATTAAATAAAGTACATGTACGCTATTGAAATCTTAGAGGACCCAAATAATATTACTCTAAACTTAAGAGTGTAAATTATAGTACAGAACAAATATCCTTCGTTGAACAGTCTATACTTTTAAAGAACAGAGAAATTGAGATCTTGATCATTCCAGGTAAAAGGGATTCTTGGAGGATGAATAGATGGTCTCTAACTGATGGCTGAAGCAATGGTCCAAGGGAGCACTGAGAAACAAGTGGTGAATGAATCTCAATGGAGCCAAACCCCCACCCATGTTGCACACTATGAACCGGTCCCTATCCCTTGCTGCCTCTTGATTCCTTAAACTAGTGTGGTGGTGAAGGACATGATGTGAAGCTCAGGAATACAGAGGGAGAGTCTCTTCTACCCAGATCTAAGTATGATTTCAAAAAAATAAAAGAATCTGATAATTTGTGTTTTGAGTCATGCCAAAGCAACATGGGGACCGCATAATCAAACCGAAAGATTCCTGTTTCCTGTCCAGTATTTTCTTCCCTACCTTATGCTTATGACAGAATAAGGCATACAGGGCATTCTCAACATGTCTTCCACGGGTGCATAGGTATGTGGAAAATAATACATACTGCATGGCATGTTTGAATTGCTGCAAATCATTTGACACTGCTGCACCGTGAGAGAAGGGATCAAAGATGAGCAGAGGCTGTGGCAAGCTGTGAGTCCAGAGAAAGATGGTGAAATCAGTTTGTAAAGTGCCTTGGCTTCTGTACTGCAGGAATTGGAGATTTATTTTGAAAGCAATTAGGGACCAGAAGGTATTGAAAGCAGGAAATCTCACCTATCAAATCTTGCAGTTAAAAATACCACTGTACTAACCATGTAGGGAATAAATTTTAATTTTTTTTCAAAATGAAAAGAATGTTCCATATGCCTTCATTTGGAAAATCATTGTAATAACCCTACACTCAACCATGTTTCAAATTTAATGTTTTTAAAATGTATTTAATGTTTTAGAATATATTTTAGAGTATATGCCATAAAAATAATTAGTTTTATTCTTTGTGACGTGGCATCCTTGGCTGTATTTCACAGAAACATAATTATGATTAGGTACTACAGGTTGTGGATTTCAATTACTCTGTTATCTAGTCACTCCTAAGTCTTCACCAGCATTGGACCTGTTAAGGTGAATATTCAGTAGGTTTAAACCTGTTGGAACTCTGCAAGACCATCAGGAGCAATGTATACACACAAGTTGGGGAGCATTTGGGGAGCATTAGTGGGTGTGTATTTCTGAATGAAGAAAGTTCCTGTGTTGCAGAAGGAGAAACTGGTGCTCAGAGCCAGCATTACATTCTTACATCCCATTTTAATGTTGATTGAAAATTCTTGACACAACTGTGTTTAAGTGCAGTCTAAATACAATTTGAATTTAACTAATTTTTATGGAGAATTCATTTTTTTCCTAGTAGCTTTAAATCTGTTTATCATCTGTTGTTTGAAACCAAAGTATTTAATTCAGTAGAGATAATAGATTAACTTTTATTTATATGAAAATGTGTTGAGCCTATTAAATATGGATGCTATCCACTACCTATTATTATGAACGAAATTATTTTAGAAGGAATGATATAAAATGAATCAAATGAGCATGAAAATATGGATATTATATAATTAACAACTACAGGAAAAAAAATAAGAACTAAGTAAGTTAAGCCTTCACTTAATATCTGTTGGGGGATATGAATACATGGAAAGGAAGAGATGTAAGCTTGAACTGCCACATGAGTGAGAGAGCAATGCTAGTTTTCAGATAAGTATGTTAGCAGACCCAAGTCTAATAAGGAATTCTTGCAGACAGCCATTCCTGCTTTTTTAACTGCTTGTAGGTCAACTGTAGTTTTTCTTCCAGAACAGGACAGCCAGACTTACGTTGTGTCTTCAGTGATCCTCTTGCTTTTAAAAATACTTCTGTGCATGTGCCAAAGATACACTAATAAGGAATCTGACATCAGGCAAATATTCCATCTGCTGGTGGATTATGTATGCCTGTGGTCAGAATACTGGAGTGAAGTATAGTTGATAACAATTGTAGTGCCCAAGTTGTTTTTAAAGGAGACCCCATCAGGGTGCTAATCTAAAAAAGAAGATAAAGAGATAAGTTATTTTAAATAATGACCATGCTTGTGACATTTGCATTTAAGGAGGACGACAGGAAATATGTCTTTGCATTTTTATATAATTCCTTTTGCATTTAGTCCAAGTTGTTGACATTAGCATGAAACAAAATCTACTTCGGTGGAAAATTTGGAGCATAATCTGCCTCTTTCACTGCAACATGCAATTAGATTTGCATTTTTCTTACTAGTAGCCAATTTGCCCAGTCATGGAAAAAACACCTGCTATTATCAATGTTTATTTGATTAAATGGATTAGATTAAAATGGATCTGTGGGGTAAAGAAAATTAAAATATCATGACAATTATGTAGAGTCTTTGAAGATGAGGTGATCACATCAAATAACAAGATTTGATTAAATTAAATCTATGCATTGCTAAACTTATGGAACATCAGGGATGGAGTTAAGTGGACAGAAAGCTTTTAGACTTACCTTTGAAATAATCATAAATTTCAAGATTTAGTCTTCCCCACTAGTTCCTTTTGCTCATCTGTAACTTCCTGGTCATGTGGCTTCCTGGGACTGCCTCTGCTGCCATTCACAATCATGTCTCATGTGATCACTGATGGTCATTTGCAATGGTAATGATTTCGTCAAATTTTGCTGCCTCTGTTTCCAGTGAGAACCAAGGACAAAAGAACATAGTGTCCAGATATAGATCCCTGGTGATCCACAACACAAAGACGGCATGAGATTTGGGTGATGACAGCCAGAAAATATTTAACTAGTACTGTGACTTGCATTCAAAGGGGCATATGCCAAAAGGAGGTCAGAGCTCAGAAACGGCCTAGGTCTGTTTCTTCTAGGAAGTTCATGTTCTCCCTGTTAACTAGGAAAGAGTTTACAAGGAAAAAGGAGGGTGGAGGGGGATGTTTTAAATTCTTGTTTTCTTTTGTATTGTTCATTTTCCCTAGGTAAACTTCAAAACAATTAACTAATTCCAGATATTTTTTTTAATTGAACACGGGGGGCTTTTAACCACCACTGAACTATATCCTCTATCCCCAGAACCCTCTTTTTTAAAAAAATTTATTTTGAGACAGGGTGTTGCTAAGTTTCTGAGGCTGGCCTTGAACTTGCAGTCCTCCTGCCTCAGCTTCCTGAATTATTGAGTTTACAGGCATGCATCACCATGCACGACTCATTTTGGATTGTTTTTTTCCTCTCCTGAAGAATAGAGAATATTCCATAGACCATCTAATATATATCATAGACCATCTATGGTCAGACTTGAACTGGGTAAGAAAGCTATGATTCTTGTAGCATGGTGGAGAAGTAACTGTCAAGGCATTTTATGACATGAGGCCAAGGAGTTCAGGACATGGCTTAGGCACCGCCCCTTCCTTAGTGCGTGGATGTTTCAGGACACTGCCATTCTTAATCAGGGTCAGGTCAGAGAGACTGAAGATATCTCACAAGGGAACTGCAGGCAGGCAGGTCAGAGGGCCCGCACCAGCACTCGCCCGTATCAGATCACAGCTCAAGCTGAATGAGATCCTGGCTGGATTTCTTGAACACAATGATGAGAAAGACCCTACCTTGCATCTGTCTCCAGTCATGCCTGACCTGTGTACAAAGGGGAGAGAGTTTAGCTCCCTCTTATTTCCAGTCTCCAATTTCCTTCAAGAAAAAAAAAAAAAAAAAACTCTTGAAATGGAAACATTGAGGTTTTAATCATGTTGGGAATAATTGTGAAAACGATCCAACTAAGATGTTCTAAGAATCTGTGGCACTGGGCAGTGGATAGATGGGACTTCTCAGTGCTCTCTATTTTCTGTTTAACACCTTTCCCCATCTTTTCTTGTAGATTCTTTTCCTTTTTAAGATTCCCAGCTATTTTATGAAATCATTACCGTAGCAATACAGAGCAACAGAAATGGAAAGAATGGAACTAAAGAGGGACAGAGAGGCAGGTCTCCTTTTTATCTACATCTTGATCTACAGGATCATTGTACTTCATTTTAAAACCTGGGGACTCTGTTTGATAGTCATGGAAACTTTCTAGTGGTTTGGGTCAATGACATAAAATCATGAACTCACTTCCTTTCCCTAATGAAAATCAAATGATTTTACAAGAAGTGGCTTACTCATGAGAGAAGAAGGTGGGAGCTGTGAATTCCAAGCAGCCGAAATGGCAATTATGTTTCTCTACAGAGAAGGGATGTGCAGATATCACTGAGTCCACTGAGAGACTTTATAATATTTTGAATTATATTTTATAAACTAATTGATAAGCAACTTACTAATTAAAAGGGAAAGAGTGAAAAAGGAGGCAAAAAAGCATGGGTAATTTTAATGACTTAGTTATCTTTCATGAATTACCTATTCAATTCGATATTCAACATCTCAAACAATCTCCTTGTCTTACCTTCTTAAAAGAGTTAATCAAATTCAGCATCCCAACTCAGTGAAAAATTTCTAAATTAAAATCAAGATGTACATTTAAATGAAGTGATACTTCTGGGTAAACAATTTGCTTGGGAGATATTATGTGATGCTGAACTCTAGGCATGTTCTGATTTTACTTAAAACAGACAAGGACACTTGTAATATTATGTTCTGTAGGATCCTGTATCCATGGATGCCATAGATACACTACTATTTTTTTTAAAAAATGCTCATTTTCAGAAGGATTATGGAGAAGAGATTGGCAAAGCAAAGTCCATGGGCAAAACTGGCCTATTGCCAGATTTTGTAAATAAAGTTTAATGGGAAGACAAAACTGCAGTCATTTGCTGAGATATTGGGTATGGCTTCTTCTGCCCTATGATGACAGAGTTGACTGTTTGTGATGGAGACTTAGAACTTGCAAAACTTAAGAAACTCCTTTCTTAGCACATTACAGGAAAAGTTGGCAGACTCTGGTGCATAGCACTTGAACTTGCAGCATAATGTTTATCTCCTTCTTCCTTTTCCCTTAGGCATGAGTGATAACTGAACCCTCCATGTCTGTACGTGCATGCATGAAGCAGAAGCACTGGCCAGCACTGCCACTTAGAAATGAGTTGGCAATGCAGACAAAATGAGAGCCATTGTCACAGATTTAATTTCATCTGCAGCCAATATTTCAAAGAGTCATGCTGTTGCCACCAAGGGAGTTCACAATTGGGGATATAATTAGTTGCTTATGGAGTAACTCTTCTAAAAAAGACAAATGACTCAAGTTGCATATTTCAACCAAGACAGGATCATCATGTATCCATGCCAGCAGGATGCTGTTATTATGTATGATAAACAACCTGAGCATCCTTGGAGGCTTTAGATCATGCCAAGTAATCAGACTCCGATCCAAAACAGACATCAAGTGTTCCTGGATGCAGTGTCTCCATCCACTGTTATTCAGACATAGTATGGCACTCCAAAGCCAGCAAAACTGGGTAATTGTTGACAGTGCTTTGAACTTTTAGATGTACCCAAGGGGACTTATCTTTCTCTACCGTTTTATCATGGTGAATATTATTGAAACTGCCAAGCCTTATTATACACATACAATTAAGCAATTACCAAATCCACCTGTTCCAATCCAAGTCTGAGAATGGCTGTTTAAACAAGAGAATATGAAGCTGTTATTAAAACGAAACCAACAGTAAGCCCAGAGACAGATCAGAGAGTATTTGGAGTACCAGTAGGGGTGATCAGAGCACAGAAGTTGAACTCTGGTTTTTAATAACTTATAAACACTTTCATGTCTCTTCTCTCTTGTGATCCTCACTGAAACCTGGTGGGGAAAGGTAGGGCAAAGATCATCAATGGGCTCATTTCATGGGGATCTCATTTTCTCTCCAATGCTTTAGAGTGAAATGATAGAGTCAAAATCCTCTAGAGGAAATTGACACAATTCGTACCATCCAAGGGTTTTTCTGTTTAATTTGCAAAATCACATGATTACATAAGAGCTCCACATCAGTCACATAGCTAGGAACTGGCAATATGGTCTTGAGTGTGTGCATTTAACTTTGTTACTGCTTAAAGACCCTGGACATACATAATTCTGTAAAGAAGTCCATCATTCTCCCTGAACCTCAGGCTTTAGCCATCATTCTCTTAACTTAGTGAACTTTCTTCCTCTGGCCTCTCTCTTTTCACATCTTTTCCCTCTCTCTTTCTGCTTCCATTTCTTTTGAACACTCCTTTGTGCAGCTCCCGATGGTTGCTGATGCTCAGGGTTCTGTGCTTGAGCCTATTTCTTCCTTGCTTTAACTCTCAGGTTGCATCATCTACTCCATGGGTTTAATTACTCTCCCTGAACTAGCAGGAGCCCACTCTCCATGTGCAGGTCACACCTCTGTTTTGCGACTCAGACCCCTGCTGTTGGCTTTCTGTCACTTCACCTGTTTCTTTTAAACTCTTACAGGCATCTGAACTTCCATTTGCCCCAAAAAGAATTTGTTATCATCCCTTCTGAAACTTCTGCTCATTACTCTGTATAAATTGACTAAACCAGAAAACGACGACGTTCCAACTTCTTTTCTTTGAAGACATATTTTCCCCTTAATATAGTTATATTAATTCTGCTTCTCAAGTTTTTCTCCAACATTACACTGTCTTTCTACCTGCATGGTTCTACCTGTGGCAACTATGTAACTAACTGTATTACTGTATGTCAATTGGTCCCCCATGCAAGTAAGGATAATCTACTGTATAAATCAGCTCTCTGTTGCTATAATAAAATACCCGAGATAAGCAACATACAAAGAGAAGAGGTTTATTTTGGCTCATGATTTTGAATGTCTCACCCATCTTTGAGTGTCCTCCTGATTTGGGCCTCTGGCAAAGCAACCCATTATGGTGATCGGGTATGGCAGAGCTACACCACTCACCTTATGAGCCATGAAGGAAAAGAAAGTGACAAGAACTGGAAGAGACTGGAATCCCACAGTCCTTATGAGGGCACACCCTCAATGACCTAAGGCCCTCCCATCAGGCCCCATCTCCTAAAAATGTCACCATTTACCCATAATGCTACCCTATGCACCAAGCCTTTTATGAACAGACATTTGTGGGCAAATGATAGCATCTACCCAAGCTGAAAATCTGACTATGCCATTCCCTGTTCTCATGCCTATTGCCCTTAGGACAATAAGGTGCCCCTAGGCCTTCATTTTCCGACTCCACCTTCCACCACTTCAGTCCTGTTTCTTGCTATTTCTCTCGCTTGTCCTTTCTCCTCCATATGATCTCAACTGTTGTTCGGGCACATTCTTTTCACTATCTGGTCTGTTCTTCAGCTGCATCCTTCCCTTCTGTTCTTGCTTGATCATCTCCAATCCATTGTCCATGTCTTGGATTTGACTTCAGGAAGTCTTCCATGACTCAGCATTACTAGCGCGTCAAGCTCTCCTCCAATGGCTCCAGAACCCTGCATACTCCCCAAGTGCTGCATTAATCACATTTTATTGCTTATTTAATAATTTGTGCACACATATATCTCTAGCTTATCATTGTAGCTATAGTAGCACAGCACCTGGCATAGAGTAACCACATAATAAATACTTACATGAATCGATGGTCTAACCTTGAAAACCACATGCATGTAATATCAGAATAACAAGAGCTTTTGAGGGGCAGGTTTGAATCTCAGATCTGTCATTTACTTTGAGTACTGGTTTTGGCAAGCTATTTCTCTGACATTCTTTGTTCATTACATAAAATAAGTATAATAGTATTCAACTGATAAAATTGTGATACATATTAAGCAGGTCTGTAAAGGAAAGGGTACATTTAAATGCTCAATAAATTAGAGCTTTTATTTAGTTTTTTAGCTATTAGCTGATCAATTTAGTGTCTTATGAAGTGGAACTTACATCAACTACTTACGTGTGCATAACATATTTCTGTGATCTGTTGAGACATAATGCTATCCCTGCAGCTTAATTTCTTGAAGACCTGTCTTGATTTTGAGATTTCCTGTTATGTCCTCTCCCCACCTAAGGATCCACTCATAAGGAATCACATCAGCTACCACTTTTCATTCTCACATGGACCTTACTTTATTCAATATCAGAAGTCCTATTTTCTCATTACCACTGTCTTAGTTTCTTATTGCTTCTGTAACAAGTTGACATGGACCTGATGGCTTTAAACAAATCAAATTTACATTTTACAGTTCTGGAGGCCCAAATACTATGAGCAGTCTCACTGGGCTTAGTTAGGGAGAACCATTTCTTGCCTTCCCCACTTTTCAGATATCTCCTGCATTATGTGGATGATATTATTCTTCTAACTTCAATGCCAGCTGTGGCTGATCAAGGCACTATGGCAGTCACACTGACTCTTGGGTCTCCTTCTTCCACATTGAAGGACTCTTGTGATTGCACTTGGCTCCTTGGGATGATCCATGACTATCTTCCTATATTAAAGTCACTTAATTAACAACCTTAAAGGCATCTGCAACCTTAATTCTCCCTTGCCATATTAGAAGGCATAAGGCATGGTGACAGGTTCCAAGGGTTGGGGTGTGGATATTCTGGGGAGGACTTTAATCTGCCTTAGACCTGCCACACTGTACTAAGCATGCACACGTGCGCACACACACGCACACACACATGGTGTTCAACGTGATGCCTTTGAAGCAGTTTTAAAGATTGTCCTGATAGCTTTGCACACATACAATGTTACCTTTAAAAGGCTCCTATTTCTTCGGTTGCTTAATGTCAGCCTACTATTGACAGATTCCTCCTATGTATGTCAAATGACTTTGCTCTTATATATTGAATTCTGTTGTGAATGTCATTAGTATGCATTTCAGTGTGTTTAAATCATTTATGGAGGTGTTTAAAGGTTGTTCTTTGTGAATCAGATGTGACTGTGTTAATAAGATATATGCTAATAAAACTCTAGGTCTTGTGGAGGAAAAAGAAAAACCTGAAAAATTTTAAATCAGTTTTATTGAGTGACACCTGACAAGCAATCCAAAATTCTATTTAATGAACCCTGAATATTTTTAAGTGTGAAGAAATGCCAGACCATATTCCCATACTTGCAAGGTAATACTGCAGATTGCATGGAGTTCGCAAAGCTCGGCGTGACCCTGTAAGGTACCCAGGCAGAACTGAAACTTCCCATCTCCCTCCCCAATCCATTAAGATTTCTGTTTTAATTCCATTATCAAATGTTTCCTTTCCCATGGTACAGATATGGTGCTGAAAGCTTTGAAGAGAGACTTTGTTTGAGTCCCTATTTCCTGTTCCTCTTGAGATTTGAGGCTATGATGAGGTAAGAAGAAAAGGAATCAGCCTTTCAGTTATTTTAGCAGATCTAAAGACAGGTTTAATCTTTATGCCAATCAAGGTAATGAAACAGAAGAATATTAAAATTCTTCATTCTGTATTTTCTTGAGTAAAAGAAAAAAAGAAATAATGGCTCCTTGCACTGGAAAATATACAAAGCCTCCTGGGACAACAAACATAATTCATTCTCACTCGGGCAACCAGTGAGATCACTTCCTGGTAGCTGAGCTTATAGGTTATTGAAACTGCTGGGCTTTGTTAAATATAACCGGCTAATAAATTGCCTCCTTCTTTTAACAGGATAATGGTGATAAATTTTTATTGTGGAATTTTTCTTTCTTTTAGGAAAACTTGAAAGTAATCCCCCAATGATGCATTTGGCAAATGGAGTTGCATGGATTTTTAAAAACCCTGCTGTATCTTTTCAGACTGAGGGATAGAATGAATTAAGACAGAACATTGTTTCTTCTGAGTGCATTTAAGTTTTTCTAATACATTGGGCAATCCTGAATAAGACCCATCATATAATATTCTATATGAAAGGGAAAGGTCATTTTCCATATCTTTTCAGGACAAATATAGGTAATGCTGTTATTTTGGGGGGGTGGGATTGAACTCAGTACTAAATAAGGCTGGGGATGTGACTCAACTACTGAGTCACATCCCCAGCCTTATTTAGTACTGTATTTAGAGACTGGGTCTCACTGAGTGACTTAGCACCTCGTTTTTGTTGAGGCTGGCTTTGAACTCACTATCCTTTAGTCTCAGCCTCCTGAGCCCCTGGGATTACAGGAATAGGCCACTGCACCCAGATGTAATGTTATTTTAAACTTTAAATATGTTGAGTTCTTTTTATGCACCTGGCCTAGAATAAGTTTCAAGTGTCTACACATTAACTTTAGATTTTTATTTTTTTTGTACAGGGGATGAAATCAGAGGTACTTAACCACTGAGCCACATCCCCAGACCTTTTTATGTTATTTATTTTTATTTTGAGACAGGGTCTTGCTAAGTTGCTCAAGTACTCAATAAATTACTGAGACTGGCTTTCAGCTTGCCATCCTCTTGCCTCAGCCTCCTGATTTGCTACAATCATATGCCACTTCATCTGGCTTTAGAAATATTTTTAAAATTTTGCTTACATAAAAGTGAATACAAATGTCCTGTAAGAACATTAGAATACTTCAGGGTAGCCAGGCTGTAAAACCTAAAGTAGTTTTTGAAACACAGTCACCACATATTTGCTGGTAGAAAAGTGTGGAAGACATGTCAAAATTGAAGGATGTTGAATCCTCCTACATATCTGGGGCTGGGGTTAGGTGAACCCCACTGACCTTCAGTTTCTTTAAATATAAAAAGGGATCAATATGATCAACTTCACAGTCATCATGTTGCTTATTCATTAATTTTAAACATTAGTGGAGCTATTAACAACATAATGATAATACCAAATCTAAGATGCGTTGAGTTCTTTCTATGCACCTGGCCTAGAATAAGTTTCAAGTGCATCTACACATTAAGCTCTGGTCCTAGGGAATCAAGATGACTAAGCAAACGGACTCTGGCCACAAATAGAAGCATCTCCTTTATCCAGTATTTGGTGGAAGTACCAATATTTTTTTCAGTATTGCAAAATATAGAAGGGATTGAGAAGTATAACTGATGCATATTATTCCAATTAAATATGTAACAAAGTATGGTAGAGTTTAAGGAGATGAAGGCACATAGAAATTAACTCAATTGGCCAATGTCAGACACCAGGTAAAGGAGAAAGTGTCACTGAATCTAAGTTTATCTGCTCAAGGACCTGCTCTTACTTAACCACACTCTGTTGCAAGTGCCACTAGTGATGTCATTTCTTAAATGGTTCTTCTTTACCTGTCTTTAAGGCACATGGTAGGATTTTATTTCCTTGTTCTATTTATGTTAGGTGTGGCCAAGGATTTGCTTTAGTCAATTAAATAAAAGAAGTGCCACAACTTAGTTCTGGGTAGAGCCTCCTTTACAAAAGCTTGTGAGAAGATAATGCCTCTGTCAACCTGTGTCACTCTAATAGGCTCCTGTGAGTAAAACCACCTTATGTGGTTCTCATAATAGGAGTGAGAAATACACTTTCATTGTTAAGTCATTGAAAGTTGGGGGATGTGTAGCCTCAAAGTACCTAGCCTGTCCTGAGGTAAACATACTGCTGTCAGAGATCTAGTGGGGCTTATCAGGGGTGTGCTAATGAATTTCCCACATCTAAGGTCTGAACGATTGTGTCCCCCCTGAATTTACATGCCAAAACCCAATCACCAGTGCAATGAGATTAAGAAGTGGAGCCAGACATGGTCTGATTGTGTCCCTCAAAATTCATACACTGGGAACTTACTCCCAAAGCAACAATGCTAAGTGGTGAGGTGTAATTAGAGTGTTTAGGTAATGACAGCTTCTTAGGAATAGACTGATACTGCTAGAAAAATGGCTCACCCCTTTCTCCTCCCACCAGCTGAGGACACAGCACTCCTGCTCTCTTGAGAATGAAGCCGTGAGGTGCCATCTTGGAACCAAAATACAATCTTTACATGCCTTGATCTTGAACTTCCTAATCTCTGGAACCATAAGAAATTAATTTCTTTTCTTTATAAATTATCCAGCCTGTAGTTTTCTGTGATAGTAGCACAAAATGGACTAAGAAAGGGCCTTGAAGAGATGACTGGGTCACCAGGGTGCAGTCCCCATGAATGGTATTTGTGCCCTTATACTAGAGACCTCAGAGAGACCCTGGCCTTTCCTGCCATAGGAGGTCACAGTGATAAGAGAGCCATGTATGAATAAGCTGACCCTCACCGGCTGCTGTATCGGTGGGTGCCTTGATGTTACACCTCCAGGCTCTGGAATGGTGAGAAAAAAATTGCTGTTGTTTATAAATTACTCTGTTCATGGTATTTTGCTGTAGCAGCCTGGATAAAGGCACGTGCTATGACTGACTTCCAGCTACTGACACGACAGCACTGAACTAAGTGGTGAGGCAGGATGGAGGAAATGAGTCCTGGAAAGTCTCTCTCTCTCTCTCTCTCTCTATATATATATATATATATAGAGAGAGAGAGAGAGAAATATATATTATATAATATAAATATTAGTTTGGAAACTTAATCCCCAATATTAGCTATAATATATAATACTACATGCATATATAATATATAGATAGTTCTATCTATATGTAAAGATAGTTAATTAGACATATACAGTACACTGATATACACTGAAACATGCATACATGTGCCACTAAATTCTCTCTTGATCAACCTAACCTTTTTATGACACTGCATTCCAAGGAATAACAACATTTTGAAATTTTACCAATTTTAGGCCAGATTTATATTATGTAAATAATATGATCAAAAACATATGATCACTACTCTACCCCTTGGCAGAGACTGGCCAAGGTGCTCATTGAACCTACTTGATTTTTCTGGACACGTAAGAAGACTACATTTCCTGGTCTAGTAGTTTGAAGCTAGAGAAGATATGATGTACCCTGTGGCCAGGCCATACATGGTCTTTCTTACTCTTTTTGTTTGTTAGTTGGCTGGATGAATGTGGAGGATCCAGTATAAAGGACCCAAAAGTCATGGTGCCAGTAAGAGGAGAGATGCTAGCATTCCCAGATCTTGGACAGAAGCCCATCTGCTAAATGCCAACTGGGCTTTCCAGTGAGTTACTCCATATTGCCTCCATCGTATAGCAGCTGTGGTGAACTACCCAGATTCACACCTCTTCTTTTTTAATTTTATTTTTTTATTCTAATTTGTTATATATGACAGAAGAATGCATTACAATTCATATGACACATATAGAGCATATTTTTTCATATCTCTGGATGTATACAAAGTATATTCACACCATTTGTGTCTTCACACATGTACTTAGGGAACAGACCTCTTCTTAGATATTAGATAGGGATATATTATATTTGATTGGGTATAAAAGATCAGCATGCTACATTTAATTTTTAGATATATGAAGAAACTGCAAACTATTTCAGTAAAGTTGTTGGGTAAGACATCACACAATTTAGATGATCTAAATAGAAAGAGAGGTAACCCAGAATGAGTTAAGAACATAACCTGGTTATACTATGAGTATTACATATTACCAAAGATAGAAAAGAGTAAATTTTTTTTTCCTGCATCCTCCAAGTGTAGAAGTTGAGGTATAGCCTCTTTCTTCATTCTTAAGTTCTAAAAGTTGGTTGTGGAGCTTCATAAGATGAGGTTATTTTTAGAAACATCTCAACAATAGGTAGGAGAACATTATGGCCTATTGTTGAAACCGGCCAGTTATATTTGGATTGATCAAGAGACTCCAATCTTGGTGGATCGACTCCTCACAGGTGCCATTTGACTAATAGACAACCTGAGTCAGTCTGGCACCACCCACACGGCCCTCAAAGAAGGACTTGCTGCTCTGTGTCAGGGAGAACTGTTAGAAAAGCCTTTCAGCCACCAGCTCCTTCGGCATCTACCTTGCTCATGGTCAGAGATGCTGTAACAGCATCCATCCAACGGCCATCCATGGCTGGGTAGACCAGCAGCTCTCACTCCTCTGCTTCCCAGTGGAGCGCCATCTTGGCCTTTTCCTCTTTCCAATCCTGCCTCTTCTCTGTCTTTTCACGTGGCTGAGTCATCATAAAATTCACTTACCCTATATTTATTCTGGAGAGCTCAATCTGTGACCCAGAATGGAGGCTGGATGACCAATAAGAATACACAAATTTAAAATTCAAATTTAGATGTGACCAGCACCAGGGACACACTGAACACTCAAATGCTAATATGGTCAGTCCTCTGTACCTGTGGGCTCCCCAGCCAATGGACTGACTAAATGTATTTGGAAAAAAAATTGAACATGTATTGGACATGCATAAGGTTTTTTTTTTTTAATCATTACTGCATGAACAATGAGGATAACAACCATCTACAGAACAATTGCATTGTATTAGGTATTATACGTAATCTAGAGGTGATTTAAAGCCTACAGAAGGATTGTGTAGATTGTATGCAAATACTATGTCATTTTATATGAGAGACTTAAGCATCCATGGATTTCATTATCCTGAGGGGTCCTGAAATCAATCCCTTTGTGGATACCACTGGATGGATGACTGTACTGGTACTCCGATGAAGGTTAGAGATTCTTAATGCTATTTCACCATTCTGATGCTTTTTCTGTTCATTTATACTTTACTAACTAACATATTGAAACATAAGCTTAAAATACATTGATGGTAAATGACACCCATCTCCAACACCTCAAGTGGAAGAGGTGAACTTAGTTAATTGATTAATTAAATGTAGCCCATGGCTGCTGTAAATCACCAGGATCTATCACAATCAATGGTCCATCAACATCCCCTCATTGTTTTAAACAAGCTGGGCCAATAGATGCTGGGAAACATTAGTTTTACTTATGTATGTTCTTTGGCTTTTTCCTTTCCACATAATGTTCAGTGTATGGATCAATATAAAGCAATAGTGATCTAATGTGTCTTTATAAATTTGTCTTTACCATGATTATAAACTGCTATTCATATAGTGTTATCTGATCCTTACTCTTAGAATTATAACCACTGAAGCCCGGCATGGTTGTTTGATTAAATAATGAACCCAGTTTATTCCAACTTTTACTACTATATGTTTCTGGAGAGCATCCATAAGGCCATGCTCAAATAGAGCTATAAAAATTATCATTAACCATGTTACACATTCTCTGCTTTACAAAGAAGTACCCCTCTAGGTTGTCTGGAGTACAGACTAGCATTGATTATGAATAATCCAGTCCTCCAGATTATAAGACTAAATAATGTTCTTTGGTGTATATTATAGTCCAACTGCTATTGCAAATAACTTCTATGAATAATCATAATGAATCTTCAAAACAAGATTATTATAAAATTCTAATCTTTCAATAAGGGCATCCTTATCTTTGATATCCTATTTCAAGGATAAGGAAAAAGTGACCCAGCAAACCCAATAATGTGACCAAGGTCTTGGAGTTAGTACAGGGAAAGCAGAATTCAAATTCAGGTAGCCTCTTATTTAAGGATCTGGGGCATCCAGGAGTCTTTGAGTAAAGAGTAAATGCCAATACAAAAGGAAACTCACTAAATTATTAGTTGTACTTAATAAATGTTGTGATATTTAAGTACCTAAATAATTGATGCACAAATTAGAATCAATGTAACTGGGGTGAGGAGGGATGAGGAGGGAGGGAAGGATCTAAAGCAAGAAGTTCTCTTTGAAAAGGGCAAGTTTGGATGGGGACCCATACTGAATAGACTCCTTGAGTCCAAGAGAGAAAAGGGTGGGCAGGGGGTGTGATGAGGTGGGACAGAACAAGAAAACAACATGGGGCTAAGCAATGATTTGCTCTCTGGCCATTTGGTCTTTTGCAACATGGCTTTAATTTCTCTCTGTAACACTGAAGCACGATAATAGTATGATAATCCAATTTAAATTTTCAAATAGAGTCATATTTGTTTGCAACTGCAGTCATGTTTATTTAAAAAAAAAATCAAATGCAAAAGGTATTGACTTTGCCTACGAGATGGTGAACTTGTGCTTCTAAATGACCCTGGTTACATAACTGGAAGTTACCCATTTGAAGAACTTAATTTCTAATCAAAGTCCACAATGTGAGGTCTACGGATTGGGTGTGTGTTCTTATTCAGTCTACACTCTTAGGAAACATTACTGTCGTTCTATGCATTTCAGCGTCAGTTGACTTAACAATTTAATGAGAATTGTAATCTTTTGACAACCGAATCCTGAGACATAATTGAAGCTATGATTTTTTTTCCTTGAGGTAATCAAAGAGACCCCAACCTAAAACCATACCTCAAGTTATCATTTATCTTGCTTTTCAGCTTCAGTTCTGCTTTCCCGGAAACCTTTTCATGATTGAGCAAGTCCTATGAGAACTGTCTTTTTAGGGGAAGCTTGATGCAAGGGCTCATCTCAGCGTTTATGTAAATTGCTTCAAAGTTTGGCAGATCTCTTTCTAGAGACAGGGACCCTTCCTGTTATTATTTCACCAAAATCTGCTTGACTCTCTGATCTTTGTATTAAATAAACACAATTGCTATACTGAGTTCTGACAAGTCGTACACTTGGCAATGCTAAATTACCTTTCAAAAGCAGTACGTTGTTTGAGCCTGTCTTCTTTTTTTAAAAAAAAGCAGTTCTAATTTCTTAACTGCTGAAAAAGAGCAGAGCTCACATCAAGGGTGACTCATGATAACAAATGCAGTGTCTTTCTCCCTCCGCCTCCTGCCTCTGTAAAAATCGATCATGTACTCTGTCATTTTCTGACTCAAGTATCATAAAATTCTTGAGCGGAAGGGGAGGGAGAGTTGGGTTTAGTTCCTCATAATACAGCCAACTCCTCCAAGAATATGGGAGAACAGCATTCACCATTGCAAAGCATAATGACATCACAGTGTATGTCACCAGTTTGTTCTCTGTATAACCAGTTGGGAATATGGATACAATGCATAGTTAGAAAATAAACCTACCAAGGTTGGTGTAGGCTACCAGAGTTACAGCCCTAAGCAGGAAATAAATGTACACCTGTGACAATTGTTAAACCAACTTCCCTCCCTCCTCATTGCTACTATTGTTCAGAAGTATGAATGGCTGTTCAAATACATAGGGCTGCTTTCCTACCCCCTCATCACGGCAAGTGGTCTGATGGTTTCCAAATGAAACTGTGAGCACTACCCAGAATTCTGGGTCAGGTGGAGAATAATCCTCATATGAAACCAGAGTGACTTAAGAGATTTGTCTGTTCCTTATTGCAAATAGGAATCCCTTTTGGCCCTTGTTATGATCTTATTGGGTTTAATCTGATCTTTCATCTGAAAGCCTGAGTGTGGTCCATAAACATGTTCCTCCCAGTTTAATATCGATATGGTCACACATTTTTTTTCTGATGCGCAATTGTTGAGAGCCACAGCCAAAGGGGCCCCAGCAAACTTCCAGCTGCCAGCAAAGTTCCAGCTGCCGGCTGATGATTGGCTCACAGCAGCCCCAGCAACATCTAGCTGATTGGCTCCTCTGCGGTGATGTTCATTGGGCTGTTTCCCCGCCCTTCAGACTGCCAGCTGATGATTGGTTCACAGCGGCCCCAGCAACATCTAGCTGATTGGCTCCTCCACGGAGCTGCTCATTGGGGGACTTCTTTGGCTCCGCCCACGCAACCCAGCCAATCGGCCTCAAGAACAGGAGGATTGTGGGAGGTGGTGAGGGTTGTTTGGGGGTGAGAGGCTGTGGGAAGCCGGTGGTGGCAGTTGGGCTCTGAGGGTTTTTTCCTGAGGAGCTGTTTTGTTTGGCATTTGTAGTTCTAAAAATAAAGTTAGTTTCTTTTGACAAGTGGCTCCTGAATTGTGCCCAGCCAGACTGCGGCACGCAATAATCACAATTCTGATATTTAAATAATCATGGGATACTAAATACCCAGGTACCAGGCTAGACCTGATGGCAAATACCTAGGTAAGTTAGCCATCGCACCTTGAAAACTCTTGGTAGATCTCCCTTCTGAAACAGACTGTATCAAACTAGGGGAACACAAACAAGGAAGGGTTATAGATTCGTTGCAATACTTCTCAAAAAGAAAAGGGTCATTGGGCAATGTTTAGAGGCATTTTTGATATTGCAACTAGACAAAGGAACTGGAGTTTTTGTTTTTGTTTTTGTTTTTTTAATCTAGGCCAAGGATGCAGTTGAATACCCTTCCAAGTCTTCCACCCCATAAAAAAGAATGATCCAGCCCGACATGTCAATAACGGTGAGGCTGAGAAAATATACAAGAAAATCATTGCCATAAGTAATGGGGGTGGGGATAGAAAGGGAACTTCTGACTTTCTCCAAATAAAGTTGTTGTTTTTTTTTCAAGAATAAAATATTTGATTGATCTTTGAACACAGAAGAGGCTACATGTGTATAGGCATAGTCTCACATATAATCAATAGGTCTTTTGGGGTAAGAGCATTTCTGAAGTCTTGCCTTCTGCATTTAAAGGCCACAACTGCTATCAATGAGACACACCAACCAATTAATCTTTAAGATAATGATAGTGACATCATTAATCCATGTACAGCACTTATCACATGCTAGTTCGGTTCTATACTGCTCAAATAACTTCACAACTACACAAGTAAAGTGGGTCTAATAATTATGCCACTTGGGGTTTAAATTTTTTTTTTAAAGAGAGAGAGGAGGGAGAGAGAGAGAGAGAGAGAATTTTCAATATTTATTTTTTAGTTCTCGGCGGACACAACATCTTTGTTGGTATGTGGTGCTGAGGATCGAACCCGGGCCGTACGCATGCCAGGCGAGCGCGCTACCGCTTGAGCCACATCCCCAGCCCCGGTTTAAATTTTTAAAACTTTTTTTTTTGTGGGGAGGTATTAAGGATGTAACCCAGAGACACTCAACCACTGAGCCCCATCAACAGCTCTTTTTATTTTTATTTTTTTATTTTGTGGACAGGGTATCACTAAATTGCTTAGAGCTTCTCTAAGTTGCTGAGGCTGGCCTGGTACTTGCAATCCTCCTGATTTAGCCTCCCAAGTCACTGGGATTACAGGCACTGACAGCACATCTGGCTTATGCCTGCTTTGATAGATGATGAAATTGATATTTAGAGTGGTTAATTACTGGACCTATGATCACAGAGCTGTAAGGCGTCAGCCTTGGTTCTAACTGAAGTGGTTTGGCTTCAGAATCTTTGCATTCAACTGCAGATGGCAGTTCCATGTTAGTTGTTGAAGTGTTAATCTCTAGTCCAGATATGTGATCTTAGACAAGTTATTTCTCCATGTCTCATTTTTGTCATCTGTAAAATGGATCTAGAGTTTTATTTTGGTTGCGGCAGGGTCTAAATGAATCAATGCATGTAAGGCAGTTAGAACTAGTAAAGTTCTTAGTACATTTCAACCAGAGTGATGATGTGGGTTCTTCCCTGAGGCATGTGCATTTTTTAGTCTGGTGTAGTAGAGGAAGCATGGGTAGCTTCTGGGGTCAATTAGGGTTGATCCCTACCTTTCTGTCTGTAATTAGTTAAGAAGCTCTCTGAACCTTCTGGTTTGTTGTTGTTGTTGTTGTTTTGTTTTGCTTATTGTCTGTTGGTTTGTTTGTTTTGATACTGGGGATTGAACCCAGGGGTGTTTTACCACTAAGCTACATTCCTGAAAAGAACTGAGGATGTAGCTTGTTGGTAAAACATCCCTGGCCTCCATAGTCACTGGCATGACAGATATGCACCAGAGTCCCCAGTCTTTGTTTTTGTTTTTCATTGGCTAAATGCAAACAATGCTTTGAAAAAAATAAATATCAGATTTTTTGAAAATTCATATTGTGATATCTGATATAAAGAATACACAAAAATAAATGAAAATTTAAACACTGTGATCCATTGAGGTACCATGACTTCATATTAGCTTGTCTACTTTTCACGCAATTCTTGCTATTTATGTGTGTTTTTTTTTTTTTTTTTGTCTTTTTTAAATTGGTTTTGTGCTGCTACAACAGGATACCTGATACTGAGTGATTTATGAGGAACATAAATTTATCTTTTAAGGTTCTGGAAGCCAGGAAGCCCAAGTTCAAATTACCAGCACATGATAAGGGCTTTCTTATGGCACCCTCACTGTGCAAGGTGGAAGAACCAGACTGAATCCTTGCAGGACAGCACTGGAGAGAACAATCCACCATTTCAAACTCTCATCACAGCTGCACGGGATATATCTAGAATGAAGCTGTACATCACCCTCCCAGTATAGTTGCAAAGGAGATTTTGTTCCCAGTGAATGGATTTGTGGGACATGTTCAGACCTCAGCATCTCTGTTAGAAGGACGTGCCCCCTCTGTGCTTAGACAGTGCATGGTTTTTAAGAAGCTCTAACTGTTATGGTGAATCCAGTGGGTTTGCATGTGATGTGCACACTTGTGCATATGGACAAACATGTCACATAGAAAACCAAGGACAAGGCAAGGACTCGACATCCTTTGAACCCTTGAATCTATAGGCATAAGCTCTTTAGCAGATAACTGAGAAGGGAAAACCTGAAGGTGGGCTTTGAAAACGTAGTCCTGATAGATGGTGTGGGAGCATAACAGCTTTCAGAGCACTCAGTTGGCATGGGTGAAGACTAAATACAGGAACAGTATGTTCAGCCTTTATTGATTAAAATTTGCTTAAAACCCAACATTTGGCCTCAGATTGTTATTGATGTTTTCAATCACTTGTTTCTCTTATATACTGTGGCTTTCTGGTCTTTAGGAAAATAAACTGTATAGGTTGATGAGGATGGAAGTGCTAGCATAGTATAGAGTTGAAAGACACTTAGGAAGTCCCTGATGAGCAATGCTAGCTCCTGTCTGCATCAGCGATTGCAGCAGGCTGAAGAGTAAATGATATAATAGTGGTTCCCGTTCCCTCTAGGGTCATTAAGTATTGTTTCAATGTATTGACCACATCTATAGACATTGTGTTTTTGCTCAGATATAAAGAATCAGTTACTATGAAGATTTGGAGATAGGATCAGTGTATGTAACATTTTGATTAATAGTGATGTATACTGGCTTCCACTAAAAGCTAGATTCCCACTGGGCATGGTGGTGCACTCCTTTAATCCCAGCAGCTTGGGAGGCTGAGACAGGAAGATCGCAAGTTCAAAAGCCAGCGTCAGCAACTGAGCAAGGCCCTAAGCAATTAGCAAGACCCCATCTCAAAATAGAATATAAAAAGGGCTAGGGATGTGACTCAGTGGTTAAGCAGCCATGGGTTCAATTCCTGGTACAAAAAAAATAAGAAAGAAGTAAAGAAAAAAAAACTAGATTTCTTAATCATCTGATTTTGAAAGTCATTCCTTCTACTTTTTCAGGGGAAATTTGATTTATTAACTTATTCTATTTTAGACAACAGAGTTT
This sequence comes from Spermophilus citellus, assembly GCF_964194105.1. Classification (NCBI taxonomy): domain Eukaryota; kingdom Metazoa; phylum Chordata; class Mammalia; order Rodentia; family Sciuridae; genus Spermophilus; species Spermophilus citellus. The sequence continues at coordinate 68,581,354 of NC_138199.1, forward strand.
AGAAATTAGAGAAAAACTATGGATCAGCTTTGAGGGATATTTGAAGAATGTTAGGCTAAAGCTGTTAGTATATTCTGCACCTTCTAAATAGTTAAATAGACATTCATTGATGTGTCAGTGAATGGATCCACACAATGCAAAGCAGGGTAATTGAACTTAGAAGTCTCAGTTCCTTTGTCAATGTTTCCTTCCCTTCACTATACAAGCCTCCAGCTCATTCTACTTTGATCACAGGAAGTCAGAGAAGTCATGAGATTCAAGGGAGGTGCGCAGAGCTACACATCTTCCTTACGAGACGGGCTCTTTTTTCTCCTACAAATATGGTTATGATAGACTTCCTCTGGGAGTTCATGATGGTGAATGACATCAACCCCAATCACCACCAGAGGTTCAAAAGCCCCCAATACCATTGCCACCTGAATATGTACATGCCTTAATCTCCTCTGGCTCTGTTATCCTTCAAACTCCCACTCTGAAATCCTATGCTATCATCAATAAACACCCCAGGATCCCAACCTTTTCTTTCTCTGAAAATCCCCATTCATTTTATTTGCTTAAACACAAGTGCTTCCCAAATTTAAGTGTTCCCCTAATCATCTGAGTGATCAAGCACAGATTGAAGGCTCATCTCTGACTCAGCAAGTCAGTGGGAAAGACAGAATTTTCATTCTCATCAAGTTTGCCATTGACATTGACGCTGCAGGTTTGGGGACCACACTTTGAGACCCAGTGGTCTTTGAGGACACAGTTCCCCACACACCTCTCAAACGGACGCTGTGCATCCATCTGCTCTGTAAGTACAATTACAGTGTAAGAAGGTTTGGGTGTTTGCTTTGCTCCTGACCACTGTTCCCTGTATCTTTTCCCTCTTTTTCCAAATATCCTGAAAAGCCATCAGATTATGCCACCTGCTGTGCTTTTTTGGTGACTGTTTTCCAATTATTCCCTTTTTCCTCAGTGGAAAATTTCATCTTTTCTCCTTTGCCTTTCAATGTTCCTGGTGCCTTCACACTCAACATATGGAACTCAGGATCTCTCCATCACCTCACCTGCAACCCCTTCCTCTTTCCTCACACTGATAACATTGAAGACCTGAGAAGTCCCTTGTCTCTCTATTTCCCAGAAAAAAAAAAACACACTAATCCTGGTTAAACCTAAGTCTGCCAATTCTGAGCCTGAACCCAAGACCCCTTACGCTTCTGGGAATAACAAACAAAACAAAATAAGCATAGCTCTGTGGCAAGCTTCCTCTTTAAAGCTATGACACTGGAAACTCTAGATCAGCTTGGGGCCCAGTGGTAATGCAGTTCTATAATATGGTGACAGGGATCTGGGTATGGGTGGAGCAGGGTCTCAAACTCTCAGGCAAGAGGCAAAACAAAGTCACTATCACCAGTAGATTCTGGAATCAACATGTCTGGACTCAAACCTCCTTCTGCCTTTCATCAATTGGGTGGCCTGGGGCAAGTGACCTAGTTTTTTCAGGGCTTTGATCCCTAATCAAGAAAATTAGGAAAATAATGGTTTATGCTCAAAAACTTTTGGGAAGATTGCATAAAATAAAGTGCATAAACTATTCACCATAATGCTTGTCTGATAGTAAACAGAAAATATTGGCTCTTATTATGATCAATATTTACTTTGAACTTAGGAGCCATGTCTTCATTTTACCAAGACAGCTATATTTTTGGAATTAGAAGGTAACATTGTCTTCCTATATCTCTTATTTTTACAATACCGATTCTTATAAATGGTGTATAAAGGAGCCTCTGAGCATATTCACAGCATGCATCAAGCTGGCTATCCTGAAGGATTCAGCTCTTTGGGTGTTCTGTAATCTGAAGGAAGTTTTATAACTGGATATTTCAGCAGAGTACCTCCCTGAGCACATATTTGATTGCTTTTCCTGGTATAATTAAATAGCTTCCAAGTCCAGCCATTCCCTTTTCCCCACCTTCAAACAAACAGAGCAAATGAAAACATTCTGGAGGAAGCAGTAGCACACTAAAAAGTGACTCTTACTTGATGAGGTAGTAAATCCTGGTTTCCTTAACAACCATTAAGAGCACCATTCATGAAAAGTAGTCAAATGATTGAGGAAAGAGCTGACCACAGGTGCAAGGCTTTGCTTCTAGAATGCGGTTCGTCATAGATGCAGTCAGGTCATGATCTAGGTCAGTTAATACATGACATAGGGAATGGGCAAGGAAAGGACCTTAGGGACTCCTAAGGTAGAAAAATATTCTTTTTTTAATGTATCAGGAAGAAAATAAAAGCAGAACATTGAAGGACAAACTGCAGGTAAAATGGAAAAGAGTTACCATTAGGAAATTCCCATTGGTAATGGCAAGAGAAAGGAGGTAATGATTAGTGGTAATGGCCCTGTGCTTACTAATGGATGTCCTCCCATCTGTCTCCAATGCCAGGGAACCATAAACATCTAATTATACGAAGTTTAATGTTTCGATAAAAAGATCTTGCTTATTCCTTAGTACTCTCAGGGAGCAAACATTGTATTTGAGCAAAGGTTATTATAAAATTGAGATCACTGTGAAGACTTTTGTTAGGTAGTAGTTCCTGTCATCAATAGACTGATTCAAAAACATTATTATTTGAACATTTTAGTGAGGTTTAGAACATAACCATATCATAACATATAGACATGATGTTAAAAAAAAATCCTGCAAGGTACAAATATTTCCCTTAGTCATAAAACAAAAGTGAAAACAACACAGTCAGGAAGAAATAGATGAGCTAAAGAGTGGTGAGCCAATGAAAAGCTATATTTGGAATAATTTTTAAAGCTGCTGCTGAGTAAAAGAAATAGCATAGCAGAAAATGGAAAGGTTGAAAGTATATTCTTCCTAATAGCAAAATTTCACACACACACACACACACACACACACACACACACACACACAGAGAGAGAGAGAGAGAGAGAGAGAGAGAGAATTTCTAACTGTATTATATTTTTTATTTTATTTTGTTCCATAAGTACATTAAATTAACATAAAACTGGCAAAGGGCTCTGGGTATCTTTTGAAGTATGTTCATCTATTACAGAATTATTGCAAGGATAAAAAGCTAAAACAAGTGAATGATTGGAACAATGCCTGGTATAAACTAAGTGCTCAAACAATGCTATTAGCAAAATATAGGTCTCATCCCCACCATCACTATAAACAACCTGTGTGTCCTAGCTTTTCAGATAAGCCAATTACCAGCTTTTAAAATATAACAAGATTTTTTTTTTTACTTAGCAAAGGCACTTTTCAAAGTTATTTATTGTTAATTATTTCAAGACTTAAAGAACTATTGGCCTACTGGATAATAAATCACCTCACAGAGCTGGAGCAGGAGAAACAAATAAGCAGGTGAAACAGGAACAGTGTGTAGTGTGGACAGATACAATCTACAGCATCATTTCTTAGTAATTTCAGTAATCTTTGGTGGGATCTGAAATCCATAGAAATACACCAACAGTTGCATTTCTTGCATTTTAATTAAAAGATAAAATTGTTTCTGTAAGTAGCACAAATCATAAGTGTGCCATTTGATGAAATTTTACAAGAGAAGACATGAAACCATGACATATCAAAATGTAAATCTCACTAATACCCCAGCAATCCCCTGTGGCCCCTGTCCTTAGAAAATTACTTCCTTTTATAATCAATCATCACTTTATTTAGTAGCTCATATTTTAATTTTTCCTTTTTTTTTAAATCTTTCACAAGTAGAAGCTTTTTGATTAGGCGACTTTCCTCCATGTTATATTTATATATTTATATATTATATATTTGTCTTTATTATAACTTTATTATAAACTTGTCATTCTTATTGTGGTATAAAATTTAATTCCACGATATATCCAATTTTATTACCCATTATATTATTGATTGACACTGAGTCATTTTTATTGTTAAATATTATGTTTCAAGTATGGGATATTGTTATTTTATATTTTTAAATATAATCTAAGTAACTGTACATTCCCCGTGTTCCCTTTTTCCTATTTCTTCTTCTATTTATTATTTGTTAGCTGTGCACTATTTTGTTGATTAGTTAACACCACTCAAGTGTATGACATACATCTGCAACCGGCAACGCTTTTGTTACTCCTGCATGACCCAAAGGCTTTGTGACAGTGGCTCTACTGGCTCTCCTTTGGTCTTTTATCGTACTTTTGTTTTATTATACACATAGTCTGGTCCTATATGGCATCATTGTTATTTAAAGTCAATACGTATTTATATTATATCTGTATAATTATACTTCTTGCCTCTTTATTTTCTTTCTCTCTCTCTCTCTCTGGCAGGGATGAGGCTTCATTGTTTCATTGTTCACAACATCATAATGGCTCCCCTCTCTCCCGTCCTTCCAGGTTTCGTCCTTGTACTTCCCCTTTCCCTCCCACCTCTTTCCCCCTGTTCCTCTTCCTCTTACTAATGTTCCTTCCATTTATTTACAGTTTTAATCAGACCCGGAATCTAAAAATGTTCACTCTTTATTTCTTAGATTTAGAGCTTTCAGCTGGGATCATATTCTTTCTTTTCAAAGAAAACCCCTGATATTTAATTTAATGTTGATCTGATGGTGACAAAGTATCTCAATATTTGCTTTAAAAAATATATCTATATTTTACCTGCAGTTTGAAAACTTTCACTCACTTGGACTTTAGGATATGGAAGGGGGCCATCTGACTACCATATTTTTTTTTTTCAAAAAAGTCAAGTATCAATCTTATTGTTTTTCCTTTGGAGAAGATTTTTCTTTTTCCTTTAGGTGATTTAAAAAGTTTTTCTGTCTTTGATTTTCAGCATTTCCCTTTACTATGCCCAGGCACGGTTTGTTATTATTTACCCTGCGTGGTGTTTGCTAACGTTTGAATGTTTGGATTAATATATTTCTTTGTTTTTGAGAAAATCATCAACCAGTGTTCCCTCCAATATTGCTGACTTATCCTCTTTCATGTCATCCTAGGTATCAGGTTGTGTGTAATTTTGACTGTTCCACCATATTTCAAGCATTTCTGTTCTTTCCTCTACTTTTTGTTTCTGAGTTTTAGTTTGTATTTTACCTACTATCTCACTGAATCACCCTCTCTTCCATTTTGCGCCCAAATCTATTGACTTGTTGATTTAAATTTTGATTTTTTTTCCATTCATGGAATTTCCATTTCTAGCCTTCTGAATGTTAATCACCATTATCTTGTATCTTCTATCTGGAAATCCTAAAATCTAGGTCACCCTGAATCTCTATTTCTGTGTTTTTTCCCATATTCCTATTGTATGACATATTTTATGGTTTCAATTGGATGTCATTTATTATGTATGAACAATTATTGAGTGTTTGAGTGACATTTGCTTCTACAAATAGTATTAACTTTTAATGGCAGCCCAAGTTTTAACATTTATGAGAAGCTATTTCCAAAAGTACTCTACCTTCTGGTTTGAAGGCCCTGAGGGGTCACAGCTATAAGTTGGCCTAAACCCAGATGACTATTTCCATAGCACCAAATAACTGTTAACAGCTACTTTGCAATTTAGCTCCACATTTGCCTTCTCAGTCTGCACCACTGCACACCTTTTGCAAGTGTCTAAGGAGCATGTCTTTGCAGACATCTGTGTCTGGTCTCTGGGATTGGGGCCCCTCAAGAAATTGCTTCCTTGATAACCCTCTAATCTAGTCCTTCCTTGATAACCCTCTAACTCAAGTCCCCCGTGGAACAAAGGCAGGGCCTGTCAGGCTCACCTCAATGTATTTTCTCTCTCAGCGTCTTGGATGGACCCTCAAGTCCTTGCTTTATAGTTTGCCTCCTATAGCCATCAAATAACTTTGTTTCCAAATATTATCTAACTTTTATAATCACTGTCAGTGGAAGAATGTGATTGATATTAATAATTTCATTTTACTAGATGTTGATACATGAATAAATTAATTGTTCTGTATCAGAATTTTGGAGGTAAATGCCTGTGCTGTGTATGACAACTGAGACATAAGAGGCTTGGATCCTGAGTATTCAAGACAGTCATTAGTATAAATAATGATTTTACTCAAAGAAGACATAGTGCCCAAGGAAGATTATACACGGTAAGAAAACTGTGAAGTGTGGTGTTTGAAACCCTGAGAAATTTCAGCATTTCAGTAGCAACTGCCGTAAATATGGCCAAAAACTGCTTGGTTTAGTCTTCCAATAACCTTTAATTGTGCCAGCAACAATTCAGCTCTTCAAAAGAGTCCCAAGATAACAGTGAGTATGCATGAATGAATCCTTGATCATTTTAAACCAGTGTCATAAGAGAAGAATGCATATGATAGACAAAATGCCAAAAAACAGGAAAAATGATTTTTCCATATAGTATTCTAGGAAAATCTGTTTGTTGTTTAGAAGGGTTAAAACAATTGGAACTATTTGGACAGATGATATCATATATCATGATAAATTTCAAATGACAACCATGACCTCTAAACTTAAATTTTTAAATATTTTTAAAACTCCAATAAACAAGTGTCTATCAAATTACTTCATCAGGAATGGCTTTCTACCCTGAAAAGGAAAAGACTGATCATCTAAGATGATAAAAAATGGGGGGGGATTAAGTCTCATATATAGGACAAAAACAATTTTTTATAATATGTGAAGAGGATGTAGAGATTAATATTGAGAATATTCAGTGGATAATAAGAAAAAAGGATATGGGGTATCCATTCACTGGAGAGAGGCATATTTACTTTAAGAGGAATTAGAAATGAATTTTAAAATATTTATACAGGTAAATACTCAAATAAATGTTATTTAATTAATAATAACCTATTCTAATTCTCTCAAGTTATCCAAAATTAAAAAAAAAGGGAGAGATAGGTAATAAATAGCCACCATTGGTGAGGGTATAATGAGCTGAAATAGGCATACTTATAGAAAAGCTTTATAGCTACATCCTAAGAACAGTAAAATATATAGAAAATTTTTCAGTGAAAGTGAGTATACTTAGAAAAATTCTGCCAATAATGATTAAGTAAAGTTTGTAAACTAGATAGTTGAAATGTTATCTTACCATTGTAAAGGTGGTTATTTAGACTATTATTTAATAGTGTTCATGTTATACTATTAAAATAAGAGTATAAAGCCTTATGGCATATCAATCATATGCAGGATGTAGAGAAAAAATCAGTAGAGACATAGATTGTCAGGACTTCTTTTCTTTTCATGACATAGTGGTATATTTAATCTCTATCATATTTTTGGTTCGTCTTATATTTTCCATATTTTATGTAAGAAATATGAACTGTTTTGTAAGTATTTTTCACATGTCATATGTTCTTTATCCAGGGAAATGCATTTAAATGCTTACACAGATCTGTGTAAGGACTGTGGTTGGAGCTCTGGGGGACATGGTCAGTTTTAGATTCTTTTTCTTTCCTCTTTTCCTTTAGAATTATCAATATATAAAAGACAGATATAAATATATGTATTTAAAATGTATAATGTGATGTTTTGGTTCTGAATATATTGTGAAATGACTACCCATTTAAACTATCTTTGTGTGTGTGTGTGTGTGTGTGTGTGTGTGTGTGTGTGTGTGCAAGTGCAGGTGAGAAATTATGATCTTTTAAAATATTGAAATGAAAGATTTTTTTTGATTTTTGTTTTAGAGCGTAAGCTATATTTTCCAACAAAAATTAAGAGACGAAAGTCACTTACTCACTCGTTTGTGAATCTGTAACTTCTGACCTAATTGAAAACTTGTGTATTCTCCTACCAGCTTCTGTTGTCAGTCAGCTATGATACATTTTGCTAGACATACATAAAGACAATCACATGACAAGTGGCTAAAAAGGGGAGAATAATTTTAATAACCTTTAAGATAATTGTGATAATCCTTGATATCAAACTAACAGTGGACATGTGGTAACCTCTTAAAGATTATTTGCAATGTAGAGTCAGAGACCTTGACGGTGGAAGTTGTATGCCACAGGACAGAAAAATCTTTTAGTCAACCCTGTACTTTGAATGCATCCTTCATTCTTGTGTAATTTAATATTATCATGCATTGGTCATTAGGAAATATTGGTTCTCTGACCTATGCAGATCTTACAGTATTAACATACCTGACTCCATAATATAAAATCACTCTTTTTTGAGATAGTCACAAAAATCAGGGTTTAACTATCTTGATGCTAAAGGTTCACAGTGGCTATGAAATTTCCAAAATTCCAATTATCTTGTGAATGCTCAAAGTTTATCACTGACAACAAATACTGACAGATGAGTGGCTTGAGCCAAAAGGTTCAGTCTGTTCATTTATAAGAAAATTTCATCAAATATATATCTGAATAACCACAGTTCTGTCAGTTGTTTCTTTCAAGTAAAAAAGCATTCTCACAGAAAAAAATGGGGTTCATTCAGCTTGCCAATCAAACAATTGCATAAGCACAAAACAACTACTGTATTTCCTCAGGGGGCAGATGTGTCTTATAAATGTGCCCCATTCCATTACACAAAATAACCAAAAATATGCACACCAGATAATGATAATTTAATACTATTAATGAGTTTCATTGATTCCTCAAGGATATTCTTAAATGAAACTGGCATTTTTTAAGCTGTGTGTGCATGTGTAATACTCAAATTACAATTGGTACCTCTTTTCCTTCTGTGCCAAATCCCCTGATATCAACTCCCTTGTGAACTCACCATGAGCCAGTTGCTGAAATAGTTAAAAGGTGTTGTAGCAGATGATATACTCTTGAATGAAAGGGAAGATGGAGAAAATGTAGTACCTCTTCTTTATTTGGGGCTAAGACGTCAACAATTATACCCACATGGCTATTTCATCTTGGATATTGATATCAGCACAGTATGCAAGGCAAGCAGTATCCTAGTAATTTTAGGAAAATGTATTTATCTTTTGGACTTCCTGAAAGGGTCTTGGGATATCCAGGAGTCTTCAAACTAAACTTTGAGAATGCTATAGTAACTCATTTAGCTCCCAGAACAGCCAAATAATAATAGTATCCCATTTAATCAGCGAGGAAATAAAAAACATAGGGAGGTGAGTAACAAGCACAAAGTTGTGCAACTAATAACTATCAAAATGGTGATTTCACACCAGACAGTCTGGGAGTGTGGTCTGGGCTATTAACTACTGTACTATATTATACTCAGAGCAGAACTAACGTTTTGGGAACTGAGTTGTGTTGAGGAACTTGGAGTTTCAAGTATAGCTCATGGTTGTGGGTCTTCATGTCACAGTAGACGATATCAAGGGACTTGGTACAGAAGAAAAATATAAGCTAGTTGCTGAAATGATGTAGGGCAACAAATATGTATCTTGGAATCGGGCTCTTCACAACAATTAAGTAGTTAAAAGAAAATAAAAAGACATGGTAGAAGATGATGGGGCTAGGGCAGTGGAGAAATTACTTCCAAGTAGGATCACAACCAGGGTAGGACTCTTCTCTCCAAAGAGGTTAGTGGAGAAATTGGGGTTAGGGGTGTAGCTCAGTGATACAGCCTAGCATGTATGAACCCTTGGGTTTCAATCCCCAGCCCAACAAAAAAGAGAGAGAGAGAGAGACGGAGAAAACACTGGAGAGGGGTGTTGTGCTGGATTCCCTCTTAGAGAATGAATATTTAGGTGTTCCAGTTACCATAGATAGTGCAGAAGTATAGCTACTTGTGAAAAAGATCCTGGACAAAGGAGGATTAGCACATATTCAAAGAGGATGTAAATTATAGTAACAGAATGTTACAGAAATGATATATATGTATGTATGTGTGTGTGTATGTATGTATGTGTGTGTGTATATATATATATATATATATATATATATATATATATATATATATATATATATATACTTTTTTTTTCCCAACAGTGATTGGAGTTAAACTTCCTGACATATTTCTTCTTGGTTGATCAACACTGTACATTTTCTACCCATTGATAATTCCTTGATTTTAGTTGAAGAAGAAAATATTTAGTTTAGGGGAAGAGAATTTATGAGAGTTTTTAGCATCTTGAAACATGTCCTTACTTGGAACAAACAGCTGATAAGTCAACTCCCTTAATTATATATATAATAACTCATAATTATATGCCGTGCTAATCCTGGGTAAAAGTAGAGTCAGTTTCTGCTTATGGAGGGTATACTACCCAGAGGCAATGCCCCATTTTTCTTTTTCCTTTCTCCACAAGAAAAGGGACTTAAAAACAAGACTGAAATGTTCACATCTTGTTCCGGCATTTACTTAATTTTTACAAGTCATGTCTAAACTCAGATAAAGTTATTAATTTGCCAATTAATGATGTGGTCACTTTAGTCATAACTGTAATGAAGAAAACTTCAACTTGAGTTTGTGTTATACAGTTTCCAAAGGTTTTTTTTTTTTTTCCCCTCTTGCTCTAACATTTCCAATAATTGGATTTTGTACACTTTCAGTGCTGGTTCTTTATAAGAGGACTGCCTTTACTATTATAAGGACACTCTTTCCCAGTGGAAATTATATAATGCAAACAGATATTAAAGAAGATCATCATATAATTTCTGTCTAAAACTTTTGACAGTTTCCCATTTATTGTATAGTTGCCTTAATTTCCCTTGAGGGAACATCTGATGTTTCTATGCCATGAGCCACACTAATGTTCTCAGTTTAGTTTCTTCCCTACTCTAAGAATGCTCTTCACGTCTTCCCACACACAACTGTTTTCAGGTGTGATCCTGGATAACTTTATTGACTTTCCTTCTCTGACCGACTCCAATTCTCACCTTCTCCTTCTCTGACCGATTTCACTCAAGACTTTCGAACACATTTTCATTTATGCCTCAACATTTGACTGCACTCTACTCTCTTGGGTGTTTTATTTCATACCTTTTACAATCTGTCTTTGAAGCTATGCTGTGGGTGGTCACTGTTGGAGCAAGTGCCCAGCACTTGTGCCAGAAAGAAAGGAGAGAAGAGGAGAGGAGGGCAGGGGAACGTTGCAGAGATGTAGCGGATGAGTGATGGGCATATGGCCAATCCATCGATGATTTTCCAATTCTTTGCTTGAGCTTTCCTGAGTCAAAATATTTTTCCTTCTCTTTTGCTCCATAAGCATAAGCACTTTTGAAACAAGGTCTGTGACTTGCCAGCAAGATATTTTTAATATAAAAGGGATTGTGACCTTTAGGGTGTACATCTTATTGGCTTTTGGTTATTATGATTTTTAATTATAGTAAACTAGATGCTCCTTACAGATTACTTATAGCCTGGGAAGGAAAAATATGTGCTTTTCGTTATGAAGATATCAGGTTAAATGTGAAAATGCATGAGCTTTCGAGGGAGACAACCTCAGGTTGAAATTTTTAATCCCCTTCTTATGATCAGTGAGTCCATAGGGGAGTCCTTGGGTATCTCTGAACCACTGATTCTATTACTTCATTTATGTAGTCGCCTCAGTTTTGAGGACCTTGCTCATCACCTAGCATAGTACCAAAGACGATAGCATTTGATTTGCTAAAGGCATTTTGGGCAGAAGTTTTAATTTTAATTTTCTTACATATTTTGTCTATTGGGGAGAAAACAGAAATCTAAGGGAGGTTTCTGTGAGTGAGAGCTTAGCAAATGGTCAAGAAGATGGACAAATGGTTTGAAATCCCACAGACAGAGTAGATGTTATATAACTCCAAAAGTTGGCTCTTCCCTTATCAGAGTCCTTTCTTTTTATAAAAAAATTACAAATACAATTGTGGGGAGTCTCCACATGGGCCCTGATACCCAAATAGCCATAGTATGCTTGCAAGGAGACTGTTAATGCACTCCTCATTGTCAGTTTCTTAAATATTTGTAAATCATCATTAAAAACCAAGTTCCATTCAATAAGAATCCACAAATAGGGATTTTAAAAATGTTTTATTATCATAGGGTGGTGATCTTTTTCCCACTTCTGGAAGCATTTTTCTCCACTTACAATGGCATGCCCATTAGTGTGATTATTTTATACATGTCTACCCCAGGCACCTCCACTACACTGCAAACTCTATGAAAGCAGAACTATTTCAGGACTTGTTAAACATTTTATTGCTAGTGTTTTGCCAGAGAATCTGAAACATAATAATAGGGATTCAATGTGTAATTGTTTGTAAATGAACAATTGAATAGATGAAGAAATTAACTTGAATTTAGGGGATAACATGACATCTTCTTTGGACCCCTGGAAAATGCATGAAGTTTAGAGATCTGTACATATTTATCAAATTCCTATTACCTGCCTAGAACAAAGTCTTTGCCTTTTAAAGTTGGCCACAATAATTTTTTTTCCAGGATGGAAATTTTAATAATTAGCGTTCCTTCATCCATCTGTTAAACATATCTGTATAAAATAGCACATGCATTTCAACTTTTAAAATCCTCCTTAAAGTCCCACTTTAGTACATGTTAGCTAGTGGTCGCTGCTCGCCAGTTTCACCTTATGGATGCCTAAAGTCATCGGTACAGTGAGTTGAGAGATAGCATCTGTCACAGAGATTTATTATCATTTAAAGTAAAGGGAAGATACTAAGTGATAATATACCATGTTATAGTTTCAATGAATTAAAATAGTTTAAATCTCTAATGTGATAGGAATGATGAAAAAGCAAGTAGAATGAAAAAGGGGAGATGGAAAGAGCAGTAAATTAGCAGAAGCAAGATATCGAAAAACTTAGTTGGGGCCAAAAATATGGATGGGAGTTAAGACATTATTTTCAATGGTCTAGAGCCAAATGGTCATAAAAAAAATACAGCCTTCTGGGTTGGGAAATTTATGGTAGAGTCATAAAATCTAGTGATCATAAAGTTGTTAGAGGAGAAAAAAATCCTAAACACCGTTTACTTTGATTAGACTCATAACTGAAGTCAACTACATCTCAGAGGGGAAGAAGAATGCTGTGGTCCAAGAATGTCTCTGTATTACTCACAACTGTACCAGCTTTTCTGGGAAAGATGGCTCGTGGGGGTGTCATTTTTATCACTGCTTCCTTAAAATGATAGTAACTGAGAGCTGAGATGTATGGTGTGTGAATTTCTGACTGGGCTTCTCGTTTCGGTTCTATTACCACCTTGGACTGGATCACCTGCATTTTTGGCTGGATTCACTACACTACCTCTCAACATACCTGCTTCTAGTCTCTGAGTCTCTTTTAACCCAAGAATCAGAGGGATCCTTGTAAGCCATAATTCAAATCATGTCTTTCCTCTGCTGAACAGGGATTGTTTCTTCTATCACTTGGGTAAACTCGGAGTCCTTTCCACAGCTCCTGAGGACTTCATGAGCTACATGACTGTCCATTCACTCTTTGATCCATCCCTTCCTACTAGTCTCTTTCCTCCATGGCTCCAGACACCTTGGTCTCCACCATGTACCTAAAGCATCTGGGGCACATCTGCCACTAAGACCCATACACTGGCTGTCTGTCTCCTCACTGGAGTACGTTGTTCACATTCTGGCCATCTTGAGCCGGTTTTGTCAGGTATTACCTTTTCAAATAGGTCCAGTACTATTAAATATTGAATTATCCTCTTTACTCTCTTCCTATTACCCTACTTATCACATTACTTACCCCCCCCCCATATGCTAAATTATTTACTTATTTGTCTTTTAATTGTCATTGAGCCCTCACTAAAAAGAGGGAACAGGGAATATCTTTGTTCACTGATGTATTCCAAGTGCTTAAAACAGAGACTAATACAGAACATGCTGCATAAATATTTAGTGGATGTTTGAGTTACCTCATTGAATCCCCACATGAGCTCTGTAGAAGTTTCTAGTATTATTTATTTTATTGTTTATGGTTAAGAGACTATAATTAGATCTCTTGACTTTTCCTTGGTTTTAAAATTAACATTGTCTATAATTCACATACACGACAACAAATTATTTATATAATGGTGCTCTTATGAGAACTGCATTATAGCTCAAGGAAACTTTTGAAACATGAGGTAGCTTGATTTTTTTTTTAATTTATTACTTTTGCATAAAATTAAAATCCCTGAAGTGAACAGGCGGCATTTTCATTGAAATTTTTGCTTTGAGACTCATAATACTAGGGTACAACATTCCTTTTCAAAACATCATAATCAATCTCCCATTTCTGTTTACATCTGAGAATTCCAATTCATCACTTCCACTAAAGACTGCAGTCATTCGCTCCTAATTGGGCATCGTGTGCACTCCATCTCAATTGCAGAGCAAAGCTGCCTGAAGCTCCTCATTACAGAAGCAGAAGCCTGGCAATAAACATCTTCTGCAGCCTCCCTTTCTGCCAGGAAAAGAGTTTTGCTCCTCTGTCTGGTTAATGGTGTTCTGGGCTCCTAATTGTCTCGCATCAAAATTCCCAAAGTACTTTAGTGTCCTTGCCAGAATAACAGCAGCCACCAGGTCAAGTGTGAAGCTCCGGCACATACTTAGATTGAGGAAAACTAACCTGCTCAAGACCAGCCCCAGGAGCGGAGGAGGAAGCAGCCAGCAGGTTCCACCACTCTCCAGGGGACAATTGACGCTACCTGAGCAGGGGATCTGGTGTGCCCCATTTTTCCTTCTTTTCTCCTTCCCTTTCTCTCCCCCTCTTCCCTTGTCTCCTCCTCTTTCTTTGTACTTGATGTGTTTGTGGCTCCATAGAAGGCCAAAAGAGATCAAGGAATTCTCCTAAGTTACTTCCACAAATGAGGTTCTTCCTATAAGTATACGTATTATTTAAACATATTTCACAAATCAAGAGACTTTTCAGGAGAGATCCAACTTCCCCATAACCCAAATGGAGAAACTATTAGAATACCCATATGTCACCAGAGTGCATTTGGAGAAGTTATCATCCAGATAATCATTTTTTCTATATTAATAATAGTGGTAAGGAGACCAAGTTCTTAACCTGGGCCCACATCAATCCTACTTTGGTTTTGTTCTTTCAATTTAAGTACACTAATATTTCTCTAATAATCTAGATTATTGATTAAAATATATCAGTGACCCAACAAATATTACCTGTTAGTCATATTGCTAGCCTTATTATGGTTATCATTATTGGACACTAACTCTGTGCTAGGAGTGTATTAAATGTTATTGAACTCTTTAATCAACTTGATGATGTAGGTGTTACTTATGTTCAATTTTACTGTTTAGAGGTTTGGGGCTTCAATTGTGATAAAGCATGCCCATGGTCACTCTCCAAGGAGGATCATGGTCATGTTGCTGTAGAGTCATGTGTACATAAGCCACTAGCCAGGTTTGGTCCATGGATATATTTTGTTTGATTCACAAATAAAAATAGGACTGTTTGAACACTGAGGGTCAGGGTATGCATTACTCAGCTAGATGCCACCACAGTCACTTCCTATCAAGTACCTTCCTGTCTTTATGTGTTTTTGTTTAGTTATTCTACCTCTATTTTCAACAAGTATGCATTGATGGCTTCCTATATATCATAAGGATGGTGGTTATAGCTTTTCCTTTTTCATATTTTTATTGGTGCACTATAATTTATATAGTAATGAGATCCATTGTTACATATTCGTACATGCACACAATAGAAATATAATTTCTTCAACTTTGAGCACAATAGAAAAAAAGTGCTTCTTGTCAAGGAGTCCCTAACCTCTGCTGAGGAGTAGTTGTTATTTCACAGAGGGGATATATGATGGCCAGGATTTTGCAAATAAAGACACCACTAAATATGTTACCCTTTCAATATAAAATAAAACCTTATGGGTCATTCAGAATGTCTCAACAGATCTTAAGCTGAAAGTGCAGTTGGCTGCCTGAGGTCTATAATTTGGAAAGCATCAGAAACTATTTTTATCCTTAATTAGATTTTGTACTCATACAACACCGAAAACCACCACTTGGAAAACTCATTTCATCTGGCTAATGCAAAGCCTGTGGTATTATAATGCTAAAACACACAATTGTGAAGAATGTTAAAGTTGATGTAGTAGTCATCTTATATATGCATAGTTTATAGGTATGGATAGGTATGGACAGAGATAGATGGTGGATCTAGGGAGGTAATCATTACACAGTAATTACTAATCTTCATTATAATAAATTATTCATGTTAGCAGTACAAATTCGTTATGGTAGCAGATTGAAGTGAGTAGATCCCAGGCCAAATCAGGGAAAGTACAGCAGCTGGGAACACTTGATTGAATTATTATTTTTGGTTCCATGCTTAGAAAACGTGGGAACTCCAGCAGGTGTGTTTTGTGTTGTTTCTTTTCTCCCTTCCCCCCACCCCTGGAATGTTACATCAATAACACTGGCAGTTGCTAAAGCTGTAGTGTTTAGGGGATTGAATCAAATTAACATCACCCATTTTATTAGCCACAGCTCTCCAGAGAAACAGAACCATTAGAAGATGCAAATATAGATATGGATGATATAGATACAGAGGATCTAGGTAGATAGAGTATAGATATTTAAGAAATTTATTATTGACATTGGCTCTGATGGTTATTGAGCATGAAAAAGCCCACAATCTATAACTTGCAAGCTGGAGAACCAGGGAAGCCAGTGATGTCATTCATTCTGAGAACTGAGATCTGAGAATTGAGAGCTGATGGTAGAATACCAGGTCTGAATCCAAGGCTGATCCAAGGTCAAAGGCCTGAGAACCAGGACCCACCATGTCTGGGGGCAAGAGAAGGTGGATGTCTTGGCTCAAGCAGAAAGAAAGAATTTTACCTCCATCTCTTTATTCTATTTAGACTCTGAAAGGATTGGATGAGGCCCCCTCACCTTGAAGAAGGCCATTTTTTTCTGGAGCAGTTCACCAATTCTAATGCCAGTCTTTTTCCGGAAATACCCTCCCAGACATATCTAAAAATACTGCTTCACCACCTATATGGGAAGCCTTTAGCCCAGTCTAGTTGATACAAAAATTAACCATCACACTCATGGTGATTATCAAAGGGATTCTGTGGATCCTCCTTGTCGAGGTCACATGTTTTGTGTTGGGAAATCCACAGGGGGACAGTGGATGGATAACAGGAATGGGCTAGATAACGTCCTTTGGCACCTCCAGTTCCACTCTTTCCGTTGCACGCTGGGTTTGTGCCCTGGGAGGATGACTTTGGTAACCGTCCCAAGTCTCCTTTGCTCTCTGACTTCCAGCGGGGTTCAGCCCACGGGGGCATTAGCTGGTAGTCAGAGGGTGAGAAGAAAGTGAACTCAGCTGTTCCCTCCCTGGTGTCTCCCTACTAAACCATAGTTTGGCAGTTACTAGTTTTCTGTTCCAAAGGCTTTAGCTCCTGTCAGTTAATACTATCCTCTCCGATCATCAGTCCTCTCTAATTTTCCATAAACACCCCTTTGACCTCCACTGGTAGCAGGTTTCGCTGTGGTTAGCACTGTGTTTCACCTCCCTGTGAGTTTATTTTAACCCTTCCGTGTATCTTTTGAAATCCTTCTTTCTTAGACTCTCTTATCAAATTCCCCACTTGTTTCTGCCTTGACCTTGGTCTCCATTACTAGTAGATGATATTAGCTGTCTCTGATCACTGTCTATGTCTGTTAACAGCCAATATTCAATGAGCAAGTGCACTTTGCTCTTTTGACATTGTGTCCCTGAGCTTGACAATCTATGTGTTTTCTCATTTCACCCCCACCCAGTTGATGAAAAAATTTTGATCCATCTCCTCATCTTGCAATTAAACAATCAGAGGCAAATTAAAGAATCTGCCCAATGTTAACCAGGGTTAGGAGCAAAGAGTGGAAAACCAAGATGTTCTATGCCAGATCCATAAAATGATGGCTTGTAGAAGACTTCATGGTGGGAGAGGGAATAATTCATTACAAAGCAGAAAAAAATTCCAGAAACAAAGCCAGCAAATGGCGATCTGAAAGAACTAGTAACAAACAGGAGACTAAACTTACAAGACAAAGGAAAAGAGGCTTCAGCCCCCTTACACAGGAGAATGCATTAATGCATTAGCTCAGATGCTAAAAGGTGCTCAAGTGCCAAACACTTTTGGAAATAAAGCATCAGCATCTCAGAGTTGAAACATTAGTGCTTACAAAGTGTCCAATTTCCAAAAGGAAGGCTCCAAATTAATCCCAGGATTAAAATCTTCCCTGTCTTTAACAATGTACTCTGAAATTTCTTCTCACAAATGTTTTCTTCCCTCTGCTGATGAGACTAAGGAAAAATGTGAAGGGTACAGGAACCAGATTTAATTCAAATTTAAGTTATCATTTATCTCTTGTATTTTTTGTCACATACCATGAGGGAAAATGCATTTTATTCATTTTCCCATAAAATGGAACTATTCTGATAAAGTATCAGGGCCTTAGAAGTAAGATAAAAATAAAATCAGACTGTCCCAGGAAATGAAACTCTCTACTTAACCAGTATTTTAAAGAAATAATTCTGCTTCTTTTCTACTGAAATATTTAACTTTTTTTGCCAATGATCTTACCTAATAATTTCAGTAAAATGATAATCATTAAATTTGTTTTTTAAATCTGTTTTTGGTTTTTGAAAAGTATTGAGTACTTTAGAAAAATTATGTTTTGAATTTCAATTTTGTAGACAAAACAAAGCATTTGACTGCTATAAATGGCAGAAACCAGTTCTAAACTGCTTGCTGAATACCACTAGAGATGTTTTGGTTTGTTCTGTGTGTATGTTAAATGATGATTTAAATCATGCATTTCATCTTTGAGAATTTTACATTATAATTTTTTTATTAGTTAAGAAATACAAAGATAATAAATCATAAGCTTATTCTATATTTTTGTACTCATTTTAGCCTCTGTGTTACTATTTATGAAATATGAATGTAAAATCTATTGCTTTTCTCTCTTATAAAGGCTTCCTAATTAGTTAGCATTTTATTAGCATTTTCTCTTCAGTTTCTGATATAGTTCTTTCTCTCACCATGGTTTATTAACCTCTGATGGAAAAAAAAAATAGGTAAAAGGATTTTTACCAGGTAATTCAGTTGTGAGTATAGTGTTGGACTTCAACAAAGGATATATAGTAGAAATATCATGAAGGAAATGTTCTTTCTGGATTTGCTGCTATTCCTGAGTTAGCTTCTCTCTCTCTCTCTCATTTCACTCATTTCTTGTACCTTGTTATAATTTCAGTTCTCAACCCTAATTCTAGCTTCCAGTCCCAAGCCTAAACTCTATGCAGAGAGAAAAAGACTGACCCAGCTTGGATCAAGAGGTTGCAAATGGTCACTGCAAGGTCACACAGGACACAGCATCAACTCAAGTGTTGCTTCCCAAGATTAAAGAACTTTAGTAGAGAAGGAGGGACTTCAGAGTGACCTCTGAAGTCATGCAAATCTTTATGCCCTCCTGATCATTAATGGTTGCTGAACTCAATCAATAACTGTTTGTTTTGTCTCCTTCTTTAAATATATATTTAGTGCCTGTCAGTTAAAATTGTTTTTGAAAATACATGGGCTATAAAACTATTAAAGGCAAAGGTCAGATGAGATCATCTGAGATTAGAAGCCAGAAAAATTTGAGGACAGTATCTAAAATGAGAGAGTGGGAAAGGTGAACATAATTTTATCATTTTCAATTTTGGGTTTATTCTCCCTCTTCCTCCTCACTGGGTCCTGAATATTAAAATTACATTCTATTATCAAATACTATATTTTGCAAAACTATCAAAAAAGTGGAAGTAAAGAAAAAATAGCTATTCATACCGCGCCACCAGAACAAGCAGTGTGTCGCTCATATCTTTCCCTCAGTGGCAAATTTTTAATCCATAAGGTCCTTGCTTGTGTCTGAGCGGCCCTACCTGAACTAATCTCATTCCAGATCAATCCCTAACCTGGGATTATTTTCTCTTTGGTGTTTCTATTCCTTCAATGTGGCTACAGGATCAGCCTCTTCCTTCTCAACTCTTAAATTGTCTGTGCTGAGTTTTGTCTTCTCTTTGCAAGGTCATCTGTTTTCCTATTTCTTTCAGTAGGATTACATACAATATCTGGGTTTCAACCTTCTGTATGGTGTCCCTTCTGAGACAATTTAATTCTCCAGGAGGAAGCAGGGTATTTACATTCTGGCTTGTATATTTCATTCTTATCTAATCCCTAAACAGTTCTGATGCTACTTTTATATTTTTTATTTATTTTTCTGGTATTTATGCTGATTTTTTTTTCCAATTTTGTTTTCTGCTACAGGAAGCAGACCCTATGCAAGTTGTCTCTGTTTTCACATCTGTACAATTTAAACATAAACTTCAGCATCTCTCCCCTCCTGCTCCCTGTATGATTCTGTTTTCTATCACTATAACAAAATATATGAGAAAATGAACCTGTGAAGATAAAATGTTTATTTTGGCTCCAAGTTTTGGAGTTTCCAATCCAAGGCTGGGCAGACTCATGGCTATGGACTTCTGGATGGCAAGGGTAGGGAGCGTGGGTGGAGCAAACCACTTTGGCCACAAACCACCCAGCAAAGCAACAGCTGAATGGGCTGCAGTCACAAAATCCCCTGTAAGGGAAAGTCCAAAATGACCTAAGGACCTTCCACAAAGCCTTACCTCCTAAAAGTTCCACCATTTCCCTAATGCACTACCCAGAGATCAATTCTTTAACACATGGCCCTTAGAAGACATACAACTTCCAAACTACTCCACTCCCCTAATAATCCATTCGTGTAAAAGGCAGAGAGGTGGCATTATTGAAAGACAGTGTTGCTTGGTTAATGAAGAAGATGACTTAGGTAGCACTTTGCCTTTTGAATGCTTCAGATTTTTGTCACATTAATTTTTCTCTCCTGTCTGCCATTCAGGAGTTCTTCTCTTCCTTCGCCCTCACCCCAGGCCATTTTCAGGTTATCCGTCGCCTTCCTTCTAGCAGATATTCATATCTCCATCTCTTCCTCCTTTTTAGTTCAGGGGGCAATTTAATTAGGTTTATCGTAAACATGCTTTCCCAGAAAGCAACCCTTCAGTTACTGTTACTCAGAAAGAAATGGTAAATAATAATTTTTAAAAAGTATATTGTTTATGACTGTCGGAAAATCTAGTTCAATAGCTGATTCATATGAATCACATTAGCACATTGATTTATTATACTATTGCTTCATATTTAATTTTTTTAGTTTTATTTACTACAGTGATTTACACTGAATTAAAGTTGTTCAAATAAAGCTTTCTCTATTTTTTTTAAATCTTAATCATTAAATGTGCATGTGCTAAATCAAAGCTCTGATACCTTTAAAGAAAAAATTCTGAAAATATTTCATTTACTTATGGTTTCAGGAAGAATGTATGACAGTCTATTTTACCACATGCAATTATATAGGATTGTTGTGATTCTTCAAAAAAGGTGTTGAGTAATAAATTAAGATATTTTATTTTAATTTGCACATTTATTTTTAACAAGTCCTATTGGATAGTTGGTTAGTAATGATATTTCTGAATTTGTGAATTTTAAAATTGTGTATTTATGTTTTGAATAAAT
Source organism: Spermophilus citellus (assembly GCF_964194105.1). Lineage (NCBI taxonomy): Eukaryota > Metazoa > Chordata > Mammalia > Rodentia > Sciuridae > Spermophilus > Spermophilus citellus. The sequence goes on from NC_138199.1 coordinate 68,602,799, forward strand.
CATGAGGGATTGGGTCATGCTGGGATAAGTGCTAACCATAGAAAATCGGTGGTTTTACACAGAAACATTTATTCCTCAATTATGTAAAGCCATTTGGGATCCAGCTGCTCTCTTGGGTATTTTCTTCCAAGCAGGTGCATACAAGAGGCAGTTGCCAGCTTGTAGCTCTGTCAACTGTGATGCATGACTTCCAGGGTTTCCAGTTTAGGGGAAGACAGGTAACATGACAGCTCTCCACTGCCTCATCCTGGGAGGAACACCCTTCTCTTCCTCTCACAACCCATTGGTCAGAGCTCAAAATTAATGTGATGAGACTGAGCACACAGAGGGGATGGAGAACCTGGGCTTTCCTGAGCAGCAGTGGTCCCTCCAAAACACAGATTCTTCACTGTTTACCGACTGAAAACCTAAGATGAACAAGCTCTTTGTATAAAACATCAGCTCTCGACTTTCCATTGCGATGGGATTTTCTTTTAAAATTTAAGTTTGCTGTTTCCTTTTAATTTATACTCTATTCTGAATTTGCAAAGGCAGCTTTCTGTCACAAGTACTGGGAATGCTTAGGAGGAATCAAGACATGTCATGATATCATTTGTAAGAAAAGATAAAAGGGGAAAAAGCATGTCAATCTTCCAGTGATTGTTCCTTTAAGGAACTCTCTTCAGTTGAGTCCTAAAGCAGGTGGGGGATCTAATTAAGGACTGTTAACTTAGGGATCCTGCATCGGAGGGGCAAAGTGAATAATGTGAATACTCTCAGATCAAGCTGTTCACTTGGAAATGGGCTATAGGCACCCAACTTATTCTGCTGGTTCTAGATCTTGCCTTGCTTTCATTATGGTTAAAATTTCCCCAGATCATTTGATTCTGTCTTCCCAAAAAAAGAGCACCCACACAAGTGAATTAGAATATAAGCTAAATTCAGCTTTGCTCAAGTGGGCCTCCACCCCGTCAGTGTCTTTGCTCCCCATCCTCCAACCCACCCACACCCCCAGGAAGAGAGGAAGACAGTGTGGATATATTCATGGTTAAAATTAAAATGAGCCGTGAAATCTTCGTAGACCTCCTTAATATCTTCACCAACTACTAATATGAGGGTTACATTTAAACACAAATATTTATTAAAACTCTTTAAAAGCCATGGCTCCTTGGTCTTCCCAAGTAAGGCCAGAAATTTGTTGCAACCTTGGTATTCCTACATTCTATAGATAAGATTCACTGACACTTCCTCACACTCTTCCTCCCTTCCTTCTTTCATAGATTCTTGAAAAGAACACCTCATTCAAACTAACGCCATCTTCCTCTAACATCATTATGCAGGTCAAAATTGCATGCCACTTTTTAATGAAAACTATAATTTTAATCCTATGCATTTATCCCAGGTTACTTTATTGCAGATTTTTGACTTAAATTTTAATATATATATTTGAATTTTGAGTGAAGCCTTTGTTTCTGAAATTGCCCTGAGATTACAAAAAGTAATCTCTCCCTTCATTTCCATTGCTTGTGCAGTTTGAATTGCACCTGAGTTAGAGTAAGCAGGTAGGAAGTCTCTGCCCTGCTTTCAAAGGCAGTTCATTACTGACTCAATTTTGCTAAGGAGTGATTGTGAAATAGGAAAAAAAGGAATAAAAATCTCAACAAAGTAATGACTCATACCGGTTAGTACAAACTTACCCAACAAAGCAAGCTGATTACAATTGGGGTGGTTAGCTACTAGTAGGTGGTGTAGTTAGGAAGATGGTAGCTTCTGAATAAAATATAATTTATTAAGTAGGTGAGCATCATAGAATCTGTTCTCCTGAAACATGTTACATGTATTCACAATAGTAAAGGAAAATGTATGGTCCTATTATAACTGATGAAAATCAAAGCTCAATTTCAAAGGCAAACAGGAGTAAGGGGAAAGAATCTCAGATCTGTTCATGTAGTTGGCAGAAATGGGAAATTTTCCCTGTGAAGTGAATGATGGGTAACTATGAGTAAGTATGTGATTTTCTATAAATTTCTCCTTTTCTAGGAGGTAAATAGCTGCTGAAAAGTTCAACCCATCAGAGGATGCTCACTGTCATGAATACAGTGCCACCAGGCAGAGTATTTGACATGGAGGAAATGACTAGGTAAAGTTAAGTACAATATTTACCTAAATTGTGGAACATCATTCTGAAAAGATCATTCCTAGACTTCCTTGAATGAAAAGCGTTTTACATAGATCAAGCTTAAGAAGCTCATTAAGATCTAAGATCCTAGTAGGAAGAGTTAAGAATACGGAAGTTTGTAAACTTGCCAAGTTCCTAAGTGTTTTTAGCTCTTTGGTGGCAGAGGGAAGAGAGTTTTGTTCACAAACATATGGCCGAGTTGATAAGATCTAATTATATGTTTGCAGCTGTTTCAAATCTGTAAATATCTAAAGTCGGTCAACATTATCGACTCATGACAAAGGCAGTATAAATAAAGGAAATTAGCTAAAAATTGAAACTACAACAACAATTCCTTTTGAAGGGAGGAAATTAGAGGCCAGGTTTTCTACGTGTGACTTAAACAGGATAAAGATCAGAACAACAATGCTCTCCATACATAAAAAGTTTGCACCTCATTAACAGGAGTTCTGGAACCAATCTGTGTGTATTGGAAGACCTCGAAGAAAATTTCTCACCAGTCTGAATACAGTTTGAACAAACAATTCATCATTGGTATTATTAAAAGTCTATACTTTGGTCATTTGGCAGTCATGAAAATACAATTAAAAGTTCTCTCTCATTCAGTGGTTTTTAAAAGAATATAACATGAAGATTTATAAGCTGTCCACTGGAGGATTATATTCAATTCCAATTAAATGTAAATAGACATCTAAGCATGATAGCACCATACACAGGATTATCCATTTTACAAAACAAAAATCTTAGTAAGTAAAATAATCTTAATCATAATAGGAAAAAACTTACTAAGAATACATAAAGTTACCAAAAAAGGAGTTTAACTGCAAGAGCATGGATGAGAAAAATGGAAAGAATGAAGGGTATTATGATTTCAGATATTAAAATACATTTTATTTATTTGTTTATTTATTTACTTATGTGTTTTTAAAATTTATTCTTGGGGTGGTACTGAGGGTTGAATTCAAAGGCACTCAACCACTGAGCCACATCCCCAACCATATGTTTTGTATTGTTTTTGTCTAGAAACGGGTCTCACTGAGTTACTTAGCAGCCTAGTTGTTGCTGAGGCTGGCTTTGAATTTGAGAACCTCCTGTCTCAGCCTCCTGGGCTGCTGGGATCACAGGTGTGTGCCACTGCACCTGGACAAAAATCCATTTTAAATAGGAATATCAGGTAATTTTATTTTTAATGATGAGAAACCATATTTGACAGGAAAGAGAAAATTACATATTATCATCTTCTTTTTGTTTAATGTCTCCTACTTTATTCTGTTATCTTGTCTAAAACAGAATATTCAACACACGGTATTGGCCAAATAAAGGTAGTACTCCCATTGGATCGAAATAATCACTCTTCAGAGCTTAATGTCAGCTATTCCTTTTATGCATGCTTATGTCCTTATGTATATCTAAACACATGTACTCCTGTTTTTAGTAAGAGAGCACAGGGTACAACAACTTGTTATTTATATGAAAGGTTGACAAGGGCCAGCTGGGCATGATTCAGGCATTTTACCCAGGAGGTGGCTTACTGGATATTTACCTTTCACAAACTGGCACATGTGTTATATATACCAGGGCCACTTCCACTTACTGCTAACCAGCTCTAACCATCGTGCCTTTGTCCGTATGATAATGGCCAGGGCGATGTTCTGCAGAATGCCAAGATGACGAAGGCCACAGAAGTCAATGCCACAAAAAACGGAATCACTATGGGAATTGAGAAAAACACATTCACAAAGTCAGAAGATGGATCCTAGGTGTTTATCTGATTTAGTAAACATAACCACCAAAACTATGATCGACTCTTTTGCTTGGTTAAATTTGTAATAGTCCATTATAATCATATTCACACCATTTGGTTACTAAAATGCTAATACTACAGATTGTATTAGAATACAATGGGGGACACCAACCCTGTTTTATAGATACCTGGAGGGTGGTGCTTTCATTGATTCTAATTGACTCTCTTGGTTGGAAGAAGTAAAACAGTTTCAGGGACTTTGATTTGTTACAGCCTAAGTAGCACGATAGGATGAGTTTGCTGACCCATTTGATCCACTGATCCACCAATAAATCAAGGACATAATTTTTCTGTTCTCCATAAGCTTGCACATAAAAAGGACTAAGTCTCCCATGACCAAGTTCAATTCAAGTGTTGCAATCAATGGATACTTTAAAAAGTCTAAAATAGTCTTCTATTAAGGGGACAAGTCAGTGTCTGTGAAGTGACTTTGAATTAAAAACATTATTATGACTTTTCTTTATTGATTCTAGAATTTTTCTACTTATACTAGTCATCGTGAACTATCCATATATCTCACCCTGGAACTCCACGATCTATTAGACACTGCCATAGATACCTGTGGATTAAGGTAACCCGACTGCCCCTCTCTTGTTGCCCATTATACTGATAACATCATGTTGTCTCTATTAAATTTCACAACTTCATTAATAGCAAGAAGGCCAGATTCCTAGCATCTCCTACTGCCCATTCTGAAAAGAGGCCATCCTCAATAAGCTGGGTCTTAAAGGTATAGGGATCCCTTATTTGTTCACTCTCCAGTGCTTCAGTAAAGTGGATGTCCTTTAAGCTCAACCAGAGGACATATTAGGTAGAGGATTCTTTCCTCTCACATAGTAAGTATATTTTAACTTCCCCACGTTGCTGAACTTTTTGACCCCTTTTCCTGCCATCTACATCTCATTAACATTTGTCCCTCTAATGTTTCAGGTTCAAGGAGACATTCTAACAGCCACTTAATATTGCCTCCAGCTATATTTGACAAAAATGTTAAACTGAAAGTCACAGGATATGCTTCTGTGTTAATAAGTTATTTCTTATCCAGTCTTATATTCTGCCCTTTCTCTGTCCATCAGCCTCAAAATCCATTCCCATGTATGTTCTCCTAGATCATGTGAATACATGTTAGCCACATCCTGTGATGTTTTCATTGTATTATGCATTGCCTCCTCAAGTAGGGGCTGAATTCCCCTTCTCAGACTACACTAACACTCACATCTAATTATTGGAGGTGATGAATGAAGAAGAAAAAGTCCTCATAGATAGCAAGTGTGAGTTTATAAGGAACCTATTCAGATGAGGTCCTTGCATTGTCTCTGGGTACTACCATTCCAGAATCTTCTCTTGAAAGTCTTCTTTCTGGGCATACCTCTACTAATTACTGGAACCTCTGATTCCCTCCAAAGCAGGGACCAACCCACTGATTTTTGACATGCAGTCAATTTAGTCACCCCAGGGAACAGGAGTGAGAAACTAGAAAAAGTGAAACAGGAATTTAAAAAATAATTTTAGAATTTAGAAATGAACTGGCTCTTTTACATAACAGGAGAGAGGCCTGCTTTCATTATCTGCAAGAATTCAGGAGAATGTGCGGGTTCGTGATTGTCCCCCCTCTATAACCACATGTCCTCTGAGAACTATTAGCTTGCTACTCTTCTTATATGGATCTGACTTGAGCCTGGTTTTCAGTCTCCTTACAATTCTGCTACTCACAGTTAAGTCCTGTAAATGATTTTTTTTTAAATCATAGTCTTCCCTAAACATGTAATCATCTTCACCATATTTGAATTCTTTAGTTACCGTGCCAAGTGCTGAGTGCATGGTGTTGTGCTCCTATAAACCTAACATTTCACCTTCAAGTGCACCTCCATCAATCTACTTGTGATGGGCAGAGTAATGTCCCTCCCCCAAAGATACTTACTTTCTAAGAAGAGGGACTTTGCAATTGTGATTAAATCTCAAAGTTTTAGATGATCTACAGATTACCCTGGGTCATCAGAAGAGAATCCAATTTAATTCGAGGAGGGAACTTCCTCACCGAAGGCAGGGAACCTGCGTTTGTGGGAATGCGTTATGATCACAATAGAAAACTTACACACTCTGCAGGTCAGAGTCTTTGATACTATGATCACTCACTCACCAGCAGTTGAGTTTCCATTGTCCTCTGATAAGTAAGTTCTACAATTCCGGAATCTTCACTTGAAAGTCTGCTTTCTGGGAAGACCCCTACTAATTACTGGAACCTCCAAAGCAGGGCCCAAGCCACTGATTTTAGAAATGCAGTCAAATGGGTCACCCCAGGGAGCAGGTGGGAGAAATTAGAAAGTGTGAAACAGGAATTTTTAAAATAATTTAAGAATTGAGAAACTAATTGGCCACTGCTAGAGACATCTTAAATTTGAGTTCAATAAAACATTTTTGAGAAGGTGCACAAGATACATTAAAAAATTTTCCCTCTGAGGAATGAAGAAGGTGAGACACATCTGCACCATGAATCCAGTTCCAAGTGGGAAGGGTTTCCCATAGAGTGACAAGTTCTGTGAACTCTGCATTGAATATTCTGTTCTGAAGCCTCAAATTAAGTCCCAGTGGTGGGGAGGAAATTGACAAAACAAAAACAAAAACAAAAACTGGCTCTTCCGACCAGTTCAAACACAGACAGCATAGAATGTGACGACCTTAGCAGGTGGGGTCATACCTTCACTGATCTCCAAAGTGGCTAAATTATGATAAATTCCAAAGTGTGAACTTTCCATTGCTAGTTATGATCGCTTAAGTAAAAAAGAAATACACCAACTTCCATAAGTGAATAGTCTATGAGAAAAGTTTAGCTATGGTGATTCCAGGTGCAAGTTCACACAATCCCTTTAAGAAACTTGAGTTTGTTCCTCATTAGATTTGTTCTCCACTAGTTAAGAAAAAAATCCTATTCATGGGAGAATTACGTTCTATGTCCTTTGCTAGAATAGTGTCATAAAACATCATGTTTCTGACAGTTCCCACAGATTCATACCCAATTCTCCTTGGATTACTTGGATCATATTTTTATCACTTACCCAATTCTCACAGATGATGATATATAATATACTGACTAGTCAGGTCTGGATAAATTATTTTCTGCTAAGAACTTAGGGTGGGAGGAATGGTACAGCCTGGTTCCACCTAGTTGCATGGATTCAGAACTGGGGAATGGAAGAATCAAAAGGATGGAGAAGTGATTATTGACAGGTAAATGACTACAACTCTTCTATACAGTGAATAATTGGGATATTGTGTATACAAGATAGGAGCCAGGGTTAAGAAGAGGTTTTAGGGTTTGATGAAGCTGGGAATTAAAAATGTCGAAGTCGCTATAGTATAAAGAATAATAAAGTCAACAAGACAATAAAAATGAGGTCAAGTTGGGTGAGATGGCCCAAACCTATAATCCCAGGGGCTCTGGAGGCTGAGGCAGGAGGATCACGAGTTCAAATCCAGCCTCAGCAACTTAGAGAGACCCAAAGCAATACAGTGAAACCCTGTCTCTAAATAAAATTTTTAAAAAGGGCTAGGAATGTGGCTCAGTGGTTAAGCTGCCCTGGGTTCAATCCCCAGCATGAAATTAATAAATAAATAAATAAATAGAAGTCAGATAAATTCAGGCTCCATTAAATGAATTGGATTAAGAAAAGAATAAATGGGCATTTACTCAACCAAACACATTAAAATAATTTTTAATAGAAGATTTAGGTTAGACATTGTCTCTTATAAAAAGAATTTGTACCATTTGAAGAAAACTTGGAATGGAACCACCATTTGATCCAGCTATCTCACTCTTTGGTTTTTACCCAAAGGACTTAAAATCAGCATACCACAGTAATGCAGCCACATCAATGTTTATAGCAGCTCAATTCACAGTAGCTAAACTATGGAACCAACCTAGGTGTCCCTCAATAGATGAATGGATAAAGAAAATATGGTATATATATTTTCAACGAAATATTTCTCAGCTTTGAAGAATGGAATTATGGCATTTGCCAGTAAGTGAATGGAGTTGGAGAATACCATTCTAAGTAAAATAAGTCACTTCTGAAAAACCAAAAGCCAAATGTTTTCTCTAATATGCAAATGATAATTTAAATAAGGTGGGGGGGGCACTAGAGAAGAATAGCATTACCTTAGAGGGAAGTGGGGGGGAGAGGATGTGGGGATAGGGAAGATACTGGAATGAAACAGACATTATTACATTATGTATATGTGACATTATGTATTATGTGACTGCATGACTAATGTGATTCTACAACATGTACACTCAGAAAAATGAGAAACTATATCCCATCTATGTATATCAAAGAGCATAAATGCATTCTACTGTCATGTACAACTAATTAAAACAAATTTTCAAAAAAGAATTTGTATGACTATTACCTGAATTCTCTTAAATAAACAACCAAAACTTATATGTTGACTATTGAGTGGCTCACATTCTTTCATTTAACAATAAGCAATACTAAAAACAAATAATAAGACTGAACAATAGGAGTATATTTGAGACCCACTAAATGTTAGTAGCAGTTACAGAAACATAGATAATCAAGCTACTGTGTTCATTGTTAAGACAAAACATAGAACACAAATATTAATATAAATTACTTTAATAGTATTTGAGATGCATGCTAAGGAAAACTAAAGCAGCTTGAATGGAATAGTATGGTTAGCAACTACTGAGCTATCGGTTTGGGATCCCACCAGATCATACTAATAAAATTTCATGTAATAGGAGAACAGATGCAGGGAACACACATGACACACACACACACACACACGTGTGCATATACACATTCTTTAAGGGGAAGAAAGAATTAATCTGAATAATGCATTTTAAAAAATCTCAACAATGTGTATTCTAGCTTTAATCATTTCCATAGAATTTTACCAATTGAATAAAGATGAAGAGAACTGTTAATATAATTTATAAAGCAAATATGTAGCCAGTGTTTTCTGATTAAAATGTAATGTCTACAGCAACTAGTAACTTCTTCCTTTTAGGAATTAGAAAATAATTATAAATAACTCTCATGTCATTGAGAAAATCAAATCTGTGATTATAACCAATTTAGTAATTACCAACTGGAATACTGTGAGCCACAGATAAAGTTCAAAATTCCCAGCATTCCATTGTTACATATAAAATGAAAATAAACTACATATAAAATGAAAATAAATTCATAAACACTTATCTGAACTGGCTCAAAAAGAAGAAAGAGGTGAAGAATATTGGAAGAAGAAATTTTTAGATAGAAAATCAGAAACTAAAGACTTAAGTACTATAAAAATGATATTTCTAAGGTAATTTTATTTCTTCTTTTAATATACTGTAATACTTAAATACATATAAATTTTAGGAATAAGAATGATGATAACACTACTGGCAAAATGTGTTTTTAAGATGTATAAGTCATGAAATGTAACTTCATTTAAAAATGTGCTTGCACTAAGTTATTTTCAATAGAAATATGTTATATAATTGTATAAACTATTCAATAATATTAAGCTTGAAAAATGAAAAAGTTAACGTGGAAAAATCAATAAAAGAAAAGAGGTAGGCAGCAGATGCATTTTCCTCTAAGGAAATCCGTCTCATTAATTTTTAATGAAGGTGTAGGAAGACCAGGAAAAGTATAATTTGTTCTATTTGAAATCCCCATCGTGTGGCAGTCAGATAATGTTCAAGTCCTGGTCTCTCAAAGACAGGCTTTCACAAATATTTTGATATTATGTATTTGAAAAGCTTCTAACTTCCCCTTGGACTGGTTTTCTTTTGAACATTGATGCCAACACCCATGTCCATATAAGGATAGAAGGTGACATGGAGACACTTAAGTATATGGAGGGTACCAAAGCTGGAAAGGATGCAACTTTTGCCCTCAGACCTGGGAGGCCATGTCTTGTCTTTGCCTGTTTATTCCATATTCATGTAGTAATTACTGCCTATGGTGAACTAGAGATTCTCCCCAAAGAGAACTGACTTTGGCTATTTAAGTTGCATGCATTACCATAGACTCTAATTTATTGTTCCTAAATTATCTAGCTGTAGAACACATGTTTGATGACTTGGAATAAGGAAATGCTGCTCAGAAACTAAAGGATAATGATCAAAGTTACACTTATGCTAGTAGAAAGAACATTAATCACTATGCTGGTGGAGATAGTTGGCACATGCAAATCGGGTAATTGCAGATGATTAAAAATAGGAGAAGGGGCTATTTACAAATAATTTAGGCTAATGCAGCACTCTGGAGTTACTAGGGATGCATAAACACACCAAAGCACTAAAGGGCACAAGGAGGGAGCCATCACCAGAATGTGAGAGGAGAGCAGTGGAATACTTCAAAACCCTTGTGGTCATCTGTCAATGTGTGCAGCCACCAAGTAGGAACAGGTCAGGTGAAAGCAGGAGAACTTAGTACCTGGAACTCACTCTTCCACCACTATCACTTCCTGTTGATGCTTCCCATCATCAAAACCAGCCTAAAGCCTGGGGACGACAGTCCATTCACGTAGTCTGCATGGGTCTGCTTCTAGTGCACACAGCAAGTGGGATAAATGGTAACATGTAGATCTTCAGGATACATAGGATTCCCCAAACAGAAAGAATCTTGGGAGATTTGTATTGTGACTAAGATGTGAAACCTGCTATTATATTTTGGAATGTACTGCAAACCTTCTTTTAATTAATTTTTTTGAGAAAAAAACAAATTCACTTTTTTTTGTAAAAGTTGAGTTAGCATAAACTAAATTATAGAACATAAAGCAAAGACTAGCATGCCTTCCAGTTGCTTGGCCACACTCTATATAGTTATACCAGTTTATAGATTTCCAAGTATTGATCCTTTCATGTACTCTCTCAGTCTTCAATACTAGGCTCAATTTTTAACATTTGGAGATTCTGGAGCAAGAGTAGAACCAGGCCCACATACCATATGTGAGATATTTAAAAGTTACATATCAAGATATCAAACTGTTAAACAAAATCTGTTTTATCTTCTATTCTTGACAAATGTATCTTCATAATGACAAATTGAAAGATATGTTCAATGGTTTAGCTTTTTTTTATAACTGGAAGTGGTCAAAATACCAAAGAAGAGTGAATTAACTTATAACTGTTCATGGTGTTCAGTTCATATTCAACAGTCTTTGAATGAATGAATAATGAATAATGAATAATAGTGATATATTAATAGTTATATATTTTAATGCCACTTATTTTATTGATTTTATTCTACTGAAATTAGTTATTCATAATCAGTATCTTCCCCTAATAGGCATACTATTGATAGATATGATTTAAAACCTTAAAAATAAATGTATATGTAATGAAAGTATATGAAATTATGTTTTAAATTTTACTTAAAATAATTTTCATTATTTTACAACTACTTAATAAATTAATGAACATTTTTATTAAATTAATCCAAATTATATATTAAGGGAAATTATTCCTTGCATACTTTTAAAATTCATTTTTCTTCAAAAAATATTCATTAAAATTAAAAGGGTAAAATCCAAATTGTAATTAGCAAATTCCATAACTTACATTGGTAAGTTATGTAAGTATTCTTATACCCATCCATGTTATCTCATATTCCCACTATACCTGTAGGGAGGAGGTCTTCACACTTGATTAGCATTTAAATGCAGATTTATCTGATTAGTGATTAACTTTGGTGCTGTAAATCCTACAGGTAATGTTTTGCAGCATTGTAAGAATGACAATTATTCAGTGAGTTTGCATCTTACCCATGTTCCTGATTCTGTTCAACTAATAATGCCCTAAAAGAGAGAGTTGTCTGTACTAGGGATTGTACAGAGCCCAAAGTTCCTCTCCCAGAGATGTAAAGTTAGGATATATCCTATTTGAGAAGGAAAGCAGATACATTAAGAACTCTGGGAAGATTATGCCACTGTAAATCTTCTTGTTATTATTAAAATCACATTCTTCAGATTTAGTACTCAAAATTCATGTTTAGAGTTACTGCCAATGTCTTGGCTTGGCACAAGAATCACGAGCCACCACACAGCTTTGTAGATTCAAACAGCAATCTTTATTCCCGAACTCACACCGGCCTTCACACACGCTCTGGGGCAATCCCAGTTCTGCTGCCGCCCAATTCACCTACTCCACGAGGCTTTTTTCCAAAATACTTTCTGAATCTCACGAGAACTCAACGGGAGCTCAGGAAGCAGGAATGCCCTATTTCCAGCAGCAATAATCTTCAACCTCCAACTTCCCTAAAACCCATATTGTCTTAAACCGGAACGCCTTAAACTTGTCTTAAACCGGGAACGCCCTAAACCCAAGGACCGGGATACTTCCTCAAACTTGATCAGCTCTAAACCCGGATCCGCCCTGGTCCTTGAGCAAGGTCACCTTACATGCAATGTCAACAGCGAAATTCCAAGGCAAGTCCATTTAACATGGGGTACGCTGGCAAGGAAATTTCGATGCGTCATTCCTACTTGGCAATGGCCCTCAGCAAGTTACAACTAAAAATTTGTGTATCACAGTGTTCAAATTAGTTTACTCTAAGACAAGTTCATTTCATGTTTCTTTCTTCACTTTTCTATTTTTTTTTGGGGGGGGGAAGAGTTACAAAATTGGCATGGTTGTCATATATCTTTCAAAGAAGAACTTTCTAAATAATTAAATAATTTGTATGTATGGTTCAGTCTTCTGAACTGTAGTTATAGGTTATGACTGCAGACATTTTGGGTTTAGTAAGTCTCTAGATCTTAAAGACAAAATTAGATAATAACCTGAACTTGAACAAAAATATGGTCTTTCATCCTTTCTGTAGAACTACAGAAACAAGCATGGGCTAATTACTCTAGGAAATAAAGAAAAAAAATGCAAAAGGTATCACTTAGTCATAATTTTTGGGTATATAAAATCAGCAGTTCTTCACCCATGGCAAAGAATTAACTTAATTTGGAATCCCACCCATGATTGGTTCAAGAAATATACTTTTGGCTTAGAAGGTCATTTAAGGATTTGGAGTTGACCCAAATTTCCTATTAAAACTCTACCCTTTCTCTGACTTTGCTCCTTTTCATGAGAAAAAGAAAATTAGACTCAAGGAAAAATAGAACTGATATGATGTAAATTGGGATCTATAAATCTCAAAACCCTACTCATGTTGGTGGCACCAAGCATAAATTACACTCATGAATGAAGACAGCTGGAACAAAAGTTCAGAGTTGTTTTATTGCACAGAGTTCATGGCCAGTAGCTGCTTAAAGTTCCTCTGTTATGTAATAGAGGTGGGAGGAGAGCAAAGAAAGGAGAGAAAGTCTTTATTATTAGTTTCCTTTTAGCAAATCAACTCTCCTAGACCCCAGACATTTAGGATACATGCAGAGCTTCTCTGCTAATAACAGGACCCTCCTTTACATTGTTGTAGCACAGCAGTGTTTCAAAATATACGAGGTGGTTCTATATGAAATAAAGGTCCTCTATGGATAGCTGAGTATGTATGTCAATCCAAGATACTAACATTTAGAATATTACAAATGTAAACTCAATACAAATATATTTAGGGTGAGGTTTTCTGGAATATATTTCCTGAAGGTTTCGAAAACTAGTAATTCCATTGATCAAATTTAATCAAGTATTCCCAATTTGTTCCTTTATTTTATTTTTATAAAAATAGTAATAAATTTAAATGTCTTTGGATAGTTCTGTAGACTTCACGATCCCCTATTTTATAACAATGGTCTCATTGGAAATTTCTAGCAATTATTTTAGAGTTTTCCTTCCCTTCCCATTCCCTTCATTTTCTTTTTATATAATCCTGTCATATATCTACTCTGATTATTATTTTGTGTCTTGCATGATTTTTATTTTACAAATGCCTATGTTAAATCTGTCCTGAATTGTGGGTACATGTATCTATACTATTTACTGATTCATTCTTTGGAAATATCTTTTTAAGAGTATTCCATCTACCAAGTCTTTTATTTTAACTATTGCTCTTTCCAAATTTCAAATTGCTTACACTTGCTCATATTTTTTAATGTTTATGGTTATTGTTTTATTTTTGTAAGTATCCTAAATTCTTCATAATGTCTTAAACCAGAACTGACACTTTTAGTGATATTACATTGCCTCTCTATATCATGAAAGTGAGCATATTATAAATTATGTATATAAGCTGGAAGAAATTGAGATTCTGAATATTGACTGAATTATTTCCAGAGGTCCTCGTAAACACACAGCTCACTGTGTTATAAACCCTGCATGTAACACTTTCAGGCCCCATTTGCACTATAAGAATCCAAATTCCCACATGATTGGGCCTAAAAATAGCCCTCCTCACTCATTTAATTTTCTGAGTTTTTAGTGAAGAATTAGGGCTAGACTCAATGACCAAATTAGATTCTTCTTGATCCAACCACTGACTATTCACAGTGATAAATTTCAGTAAGTGAATATATGCAGACATTGGTGTGTATGTCTAGTTATTTATTTATAAGAGAATTCTAAATTAACAGTGAATCCTAGGAATTGGATATTAAAGTTTCTATCAGTGTTTCTAGGGCTACCAAAACAAAGTACTATAAATTGGTCTAGATAATGGAGACTGACCGTCTCACAGCTCTGGAAGACAGAATCAGAATTCAAGGTGTTGGAAGGAATGATGCATTCTACCTTGGCTGGATGGCCATCTTTTCTGCACGTCTCATCTCTTTACATTTTCTTCCCACCATGAGTGCCTCTGTACCCAAATTATCCCTTTTTATAAGACCACCAGTCATATTGGATTGGTGTCCAACCTAATAAATCATCTCTGCAAAAATCCTATGTCTAAACAAGGGCCAGGTTGGAGGTATTCAATGCTAGTACTTCAAGATATGAACTTAGCATGAATGCTAAGTTGCATTGAATGCAATTCAATTCATAATGCAGTAAATCCTTTTTGAAGGTATCAAATGAATGAGGAAATAGACTGATTAGATTTCCAATTTCAGATATGAGTTGTTTAAAATTCCTTTTTCATTAAATTTATGGGTAAAATTGTGTTTCCATTCTTCTCAAATAAAATATCAATGGAAGTTTTAAAGTTTAATTCTTGAGTTATTAGAGCTTTTAAGTTGAATAGCCATTGAATACCATCTGTCAATCCTTCTATCCATTTTATCAATGTGTCCTTTTTTTTTTAAAGAGAGAGAGAGAGAGAGAGAGAGAGAGAGAGAGAGAGAGAATTTTTTAATATTTATTTTTTAGTTTTCGGTGGACACAACATCTTTGTTTGTATGTGGTGCTGAGGAACGAACCCGGGCGGCATGCATGCCAGGTGAGCATGCTACCGCTTGAGCCACATCCCCAGTCTGATCAATGTGTTCTTAACAATAAAGAAAAGTAGTCAATGGGATCACATGCTACCTCTGCAAATAGGGCTTATGGCTTTAAAGAAATCAGCTCCTCCATCACTTTGAAGACTTTTGATGGGCTTATACCCCCTTGTTTATTAAATCAGTAATGATTACACCACAAGGAAATCTATTCTTTGCTATAAATAGTTCATCTTCCAAAAACTTCTTTAACAAATCCCACAGATGTGATAACAAACACCCACCTTCATCTTTTCCCTGATCTTCCTCAAGGAAAGGAAGCATATGATTGGAAAATACACTTTTAAAATACCTTATTTACATCAAATCTTCCTTTAAATCTACTTTGTTCACATGGATTTTATTGTCTTCAGATCCATCCAGCTCTAGAAGCAAAAACAAGTCTAACTCACTTTGTATATAATAACCCATCGAATACTGAAAGATAACTCGCCTTCACTATGTCAACTTTTCCTTAAGCCATGGCTTTTTTCCTCCCTTTATTCTTCATGTGCTAGTTTCTGAACCAACCAATCTTTTAGAACAATTTTAGTATGTGTATAAAACATTGGTTCAAAAAATAATATGGATTAAGGGCTGGGGATGTGGCTCAAGCGGTAGCGCGCTCGCCTGGCATGCATGCGGCCCGAGTTCGATCCTCAGCACCACATACCAACAAAGATGTTTTGTCCGCCGAGAACTAAAAAATAAATATTAAAAATTCTCTCTCTCTCTCTCTCTCTCTCTCTCTCTCCTCTCTCACTCTCTCTTTAAAAAAAATAATATGGATTAAATCAGAAAAAAACTTGACTTACAAATGAAGTAATTATAAATATTGTATTTTTTAAAATGTGACAGTGTGTTAATAGAATAGATATATTACAGATGTGTGTAATTTATAGATGTGTCAGACCTTTAGAAGGATAGGCAGAAAGGAAGCCTTTGTTCAGGCTGAACTCTGTGCACATGATCTTGGTCTTTCTTATATGAGTAGAGCTGATGTTATCTGGTAATTTCAGCTCCTTCAGTGTTACATAGTACAGATGAGTAAACCTGAAAAACAAATAAGTTCATTAGTGAGTGACTGTGTTACCTATTCCTTGCTGGGACCAAAATACCTGTCAAGAACAATTTAGAGGAGGAAAAGTTTATTTGAGCTCAGGGTTTCAGAGGTCTCAGTCCAGGTCAGCTGACTCCATTGCTCTGGACCTAAGATGAGGCAGCACTTCATGGTGGAAGGACAAGGTGAAGGGAAATGGCTCATGTGATGGCAACCAGGAAGCAGAAACAAGAGAAGGAGCAACCTGAGAGACAAGGTATTAACCTAGGGGTCTTGCTCCCAGTGATCTAATGTTCTCCAGCCACACCCCACCTGCCTATTGTTACCCCAGTTAATCCATTAAAATGATCAAGGCATCAAATGGATTAAAAATCCACTGATTAGGTAACAGCTCTCATAATCTAATCATTTCACCTCTGAACATTCCTGTATTAACACAAAAGCTTTCAGGGGACACTTATATACAGACCATAAGAATGAGAAAGCTAGACTCAAAGCTAGACTCAAAACCTAAACCTGACGAATGTGAATCATCATTTAATACAAAAGAGGATAAACTAGGTTAAAATGCTGTGTATTTAAAAAAAAGTCTTCTTTGCCTTTATTTCAAAGGTCATTATGACACTTGATGTTGCAGATTGTAAAAAAAATTACACCTTTCTCAGAAAATACTGTTTAAACTTTTCTTTGCCAACAAAAATGCCTGAAATCAGTATTTTCATTCCATCTTGATATTCACCTGTACATCACTATTGGATGGATGGTGAAAATGTGAGAGAGGATTCAAAGTTCTTTAAAATTCCTTTAAGTGATTCTCAAGCAAATAATTTTAATAGAGAGTGGAGTCAACTAAAAGCCTAGCTGGCTAGGCATAGCTTGTGAAAAAACCTCTGTCCACTTGGAAATGTCGGTCTCTTCCTCTATGGTGCCCTTGACAGCAACTGTAACCCACCAGCTGCCTGTTTGAACCATGTGGGCAGATGCCCATGAATGCCAGAAGAGGCCTCGTTGGTATTTTATTGGCAATAAATCAAAGCTTATTAAAAATCCAGATGGAGAGGGACCTGCAGGGCATCTAAGCCCATATGCCCGAATGGGCACTGCTCAATTTAATTGTTTACATTTTAGTTGTGATTCCCTTTCCCTTTGTCCTGCTTTGATTTTCTTGTTTATATAATCTCTCCGATGATGTCTCCTGGTATCGTCTTTAAAACTTGTTCTAATGCTCATTTGTAAAGCACTTAGATTAAATTCTTTGTTCGATATTTTACCATTTTAATATTGGTATTAAATGAACATGGCACACTGAAGAGGCGATTGGGTGAGTCATTTGTGACTCTTTCTATGTAGCTATTAAATTAAAAATGTCTGGTTTTTAATCCAATAAGATTTTCCTAAACACATTAAGCTTATTACATACACATGGCCTGCCATCTCTGTGGTTCGAATAATTTGTATGAGAATTCTGTCATTGCAAATATTGTACTCATTAACTGATACCTAGGACATACCTCATGGTAGTTAGTCAAGCCAGTAGTGCCACTGGGGGTTTTAATAGCATGAAGTCAAAATAATTATAGATAAAAACAATTCATTTGTCCCAATGGCCAGGAACTGAGACCTCATAATTCTATACATAGCCAATAGCCTTTTTATCCTCATCTGTTACCCACTCCCTCAAACCAAATTTAAGTCCTCCTTCCTCTCTTAAATCTTTATAATAGGCCAGGGATCTCCTTTCTGTTTATTCCTATTACATTTAAAAGATTTTAACGTTTATTTTATGCTTAATCTTATGCGGTCCTGTATGATTAGTTATTGCTTCACAACTTTGTCTTGCCTCCTGGAAGCCAAAGACTATGTCCTGAACTTCCATACCTACCCGATGCAGCCAGACTGACAACTGCTTCATTTCCATGAGTTAAGTTAAAGCTCACTGGGAGGCCCTTGCCTGCTTTTGCTAATTATGACACTCTAAACAGTATATGTGTGGGACTGTGACACTCTGTACAGTATTTAGGAAAGGGTTGATAAAATGTGCACTGTTTCCCTGCCTAATTCACCAATTATATAAAATCATGCTGTTGGAATTTAATAGGTGGCAGACACCGAGTGACCTGTGTGTGTCCACTAATGATCCCAGAAGTAAGGCAATATCATTATCAACCACATTTGTGAAGAGGAGCATTGGACTCAGGTTGGTTCTAATCCTCAGACAAGCCGCTTGGCCGTTCTGACTGCCCCTGTTGATAGCTTGTAGCTGGGGCTTCCTTCCCCACCCCCACCCCCCCCCACCCCCGTTTCCATCAAGCCATCGCTCTGGTGTCCTGGTGGTACACTGAATGCTGTCTCCCTAGGGACAAGGCCCTTGCTTCTTCCCACAGGCAGGCAGTTTTGGATCTCCGCCACAGTATCTGGTGCTCCACATGTTTCTATGTCAGCTAGAGCCCAGTGAAACATCCCACGAAGCAGAGCCTTGCCCTCGTCAGCACAGCCAGCTCAACTAGGGAAAATCACCCTGTGGATTCCTGAAAGCAGGCAGCTGGGGAGGCTTCTGCAGTTTCCACCCCTACAGCCTGTTGGTGTCCAATATTTCTGGCATGTACATGATCACACACTGGCTGTCTTCACTTCTTGAGTATTCTGAGGCTCCAAAGCATTTAATCCTCCTATGTCTTTTCTTGGTGGAAGGAGTTTATGTTCTTTTATTCCATTTCATGCTGTGCACGCCTAGCTTGATCTCCTATGCATATCCTCCTTTGTGGAGCTCTTAGTGAGAGGTATTAGGTATTCAAGACCTTTGACAGAATTGTGTGTGTGTGTGTGTGTGTGTGTGTTTGTGTGTGTGTCTATATGTATATATAATTATATAATTATATATATATGGGTTGATAAAACATGTGAGATATATATATATATATACACACATGTATACATACATATGTATATACACACACATATATATATATGTCATATACATATATATGTATCACACACACCTATATAAGATTGATTAAGATGATCAATTTCGAATGTCCAAAAGAAACAATGTGAGTAATTAGCTGGAAGTTGATATTAAATTGAAGATTTGCTGTTGTTTAATAGAAATATGATCATGCACAAAGCAGGAGGACATGAGCCCACTGACACAGAGAGGGTAATGATACAACTCGAGGAAGGGAGAACTGGTAAGTTAAGGTCACTAGAAAGTAGAAGGTGAACAGGATAACAGGTATAAAGGAAGTCAGTGTTTCTCTTTGCTAGAAGAAGGGGCTTGGGATGGCACAGGGGAGCTCACCATGCCTGTGGACTTACATGGCACACGGAGGAAAATCAGAGATTTTCCAGGCTTTGGTTTCTGCTCTGCCTGCAGTGTAGGAGGTGAGATCATCCACCCAGGGTAGAGGGGTTGGGAGCAGTGCTGGCTAATTTAAGAGGCATCAAAAATTTTTTAAATGCCATTTAAATTCAAATGAGTGAGTTAACTAGAGAAATCTAAGTGGAATTTATAATGAAAAACATTAGATTATTGTAGGCTACATGCAGATCTTGCAGAATGTTATGTAACTTGTCCCCAATATTTGATTGAGTTTTAATTAACTGTATTGAATTGCTCATTTTTAATGTGTTATCTCTCAACTCTCCATCTTCCAATCCTGACTTATGTTTCTATGATAGCAGATGCTTGGAGATCTATCAAGAGATCATATTTGAATATCAAATTCTGTGTCAATAGAACTAATTATCTTACAGAAAAGCAACCATACCCAGTGATATAAGCCAGTGGCGAAAGCAATTTTGTCTAAGTGAGTAAGGCAAAATTCTTTTTTCTTGCTAAAAAATCTTCCTGTCCCTTTCTTTTTTCCTTAAAGTCAATTTCAGTTGGGAAAAAAAAATCTGTGCTTTGTAATGGATCTGATTCATACCCCTGTGTATTACTGTTATCTTCTAACCTGAGATTTGCTGTCTATTTCTGTTATTCTGAAATGGTGACTTGTACCCAGCTCCTGGGAGAACCTCAGCCAGGTTCTGAATATTTGTGTTTTTAAAGAGCAACACAGAGATACAACCAGCAGGATCCTGGTCACCTTTTCTGCTGCTTGTTCATCTCTCTGAAGAGTGGTCCCATTGGACCAAAGCTGTAAGGAAACATCTTCCAGTCTCAAAGGCAGGTTCCCCCTTCTTCACCTGCAACAGATACAGCAGGCTGCGTTCAGAGATGCCACTCTGAAGGGGGCTTTCGGAAGTTCACTGCTCTCCTTTCAAAGGGAAGTTGAGGAAGGAATAGAGCTGGGGCGGGGGAAGGAAGCAGAATTCTGTCATGTCTGTCAACAGGTGAAGCCTAAAAATTTCACTGGAAAAAGTCATGGAAGAAGTAACAGCTGCAGGCCTGTTTGGAGAAAGTCCGCACAACAGTTTTCATCTGGCATCTGTCTCCTAGGCCAAAGAATTTTTTTTTTCATTTTTAAATAAGTCTAGAGCTGAAAGCCCACTTTATTTAGGAGATGTTAAGTCCTGGAATACTGAGGACTTTACAAGCTGCCCTCCCCTATTCCCTCCCTTGTATGTCTTCTACCAGCCCTTAACTTTGGAGGTTAGGGGAAGGAAAAGAACATTCAGAGATTAAAACAGCTCCACTCAAGGTAAGAACATTCAGCCATGTTCACCTTCCATTAGTTTCCATGAGAAGCCTCAGCCAAGATGAATGAACTGGGTGAAAAGGCACATTTCCCTTTGGGGAGAACCAAGTGCACCAGGTACACAGTGGATGTTCAATAGACTTATGGAGTTTTTTTGGGGAAAATGTATTTAATTCATGCTTATAAATGAAAAAAACTGAGCACTTAGTCTATATGACTAGGAGGATGAAAATACAGATTTTTGCAAAAGTTAAGATAATATTCTGAGGACTTGTGGTCAAATTGCTCTTACTGTGAAAAACACGGAGCTGGAAATTGCATGATTTCTTTGAGAAATGATGTTGCAGAAGAATAACCTGGTTTCAAATTCCAAGATATAGAAACTAAATTTGAGTTTCATGGATATAATGTCATAAAGTGAACTAGATAAAAAAGGGCAAAAATATTGTTAAAAAGATGGGTCTACTTGAAACTCTTTCTACTCTAATTTTTAGAACCAATGGATAATACAAAAAAAAAGGCAAAAAGCCCCAAATCCTCATTTATCTAGATTAAATTGGAGAAGTACACATATTTTTAATAAAAGTAAACTATTCTTATGATTAACTTCAATCAACTTAATTTTCTTTTCTTATTTTTTCCATGTAGTATCTAAGATTGCACAGTGATAAATTCCTTAGTGGGTTCTTGGTGAGGCACAGATTACCTTTATTATTTCTAACAGCATAAAGAGAGATAAAATTGGCACTGACAGGCAGCCAAAGGGTAAGACTTAATCAGAGGTAAAATTCCATGAAGATGTTGACTGAAAGGAAGCTCCAAAATCAATTTTTCTTCTGGGAAAGAGAAGTTGATTTACCATTACTTTAAACACGATTTTCTACCCTAGGGAGATTAGTAATACCCGTTTTACTTTAACTCCCTCTCAATATCAAATTTATACCTTAAACAGGTCAACCTTCAAGTCACCTCAATTGGGATGATCCGGGTAAGCTGCTGAACAGATTTAATCAGCGGGAGCAAAGTGAGTTTACTCCTCTGACCTGCTGCTAAATCTAAAGATTATCTTTCCTGCTTGGCTAGGATCATAACATGGGGTCAACAGGAGGAAGAGCAAAACAGAAGAAAAACGAGTGATTCATAATTCTTCTTTTATCCAATGCTTCAGGTTCTATAGTAAGCTTATCTCATGATGATGAAATTAAGAGAGAGATTTGTTTTTCCGAATTCCTCTTGGGAATCAGATGATAGTTATGTTCGAAAAATATTTTGATTAGTTTTTTAAGGTTGTGTCTAAGACTACTATCTCTTATTAAAGTAAAAAAAAATGTAGCTGAGAAATATTCAAAGGAGAATAATAGTAGTTCATGTACCTATATGGCCACCCTGTTTAATGATGAAGAACTCTGCTTCTCAAAGTTTATAGTGCATAGGGAACATCTGGAGATTTGTTAAAAATTCATATTCTGATTCAACATGGCGGTGGTAGACCTAAGAGTTCTCATTTCTCAGAAACTCCTAGGTGATGCTGATTTTACCAGTCCAAGTGCCACACTGAGTAGCCACTTTAGAGAAATAAGAATTGTAATGCATTCCACTGCTGCCGTGTTTTTTTTAAAAAAAATAAGATCAATGAAAGATAAAAAAAAAAAGAGAGAAGTCACAGATTTAATTTTCTCTGCACTTTTGAGATAGTCATGGTAAGAGAGTGAGTTTTCTTGTCTAACTTGTTCTGTTATATCAGAAAAGATGCAAGTCAGAGAATTGGGATAATGCTCACCATAGTTATTAAGGAGGCCCCATGTATTATATAGGTAACTGAGAAATTTAGGCTGTTGATTTGAGGTTTGCCATGGAAAACTCTTCTCTGTTGCTCATACAATATATTCAGTCAAGAGTTCACAGCAAAACTTAGGGGCTGTCTCTCAATATGTGTCTGAGCAGACTTGGGTTGGGAGGGGTGGGGAATCAAGGATACAAGAGTAGACAGGTGAGAAGCCAAATAACATCTGAGTGGGAAAAGCAGAAATAATAACTAATATTTATTGAACCATTATTGTTGCCATTTACACACAAGGAAACCTAAGGCCTGGAGAGCTTCAACCTCTACCCAGGCTTTTCAACTCAACTACAAGGTCCAGCACCAGAGTCAGCCACTTCAGAGCTGAAATATCTATTTTCATTTTCAACTGGACTGAAGAAGCTAAAATATCAATCTTCCTTTCTTCCTTCTTCTCTCCCTTCCTGTTCCTATTTTTTTCCTCTTTTTCTTTGTTTCTGTCTCTCTCTTCTGCTATCCCAGTAATTTAAGAGGACAGTACCACTCAAGAATTCATGAGAGCTACTTTCTAATTCATCTCTCTCACCTTACATGATATTTTGATTGTCTTTCCTGTGTTTATAATCCACTTGCTAATCGTCCTTCTGTTAGGTTAATTCATGCTTTCAATGAGTACAGTTTCTTAAGGTAAGACAAAGGAAAATGATCGCAAAAGAATTATAGCAAGTTTTCTAGATTAATTCTCTTTTCAAGATTATACTTTCCACCTATCTTTAAAAATAGAATATTACCACGAGTCTTGGAGCCCCCAAATATCCTTCTCTGAAAGTCTTCCCTATCCTAAATGTTGCATTCATTAGTACATTACTTTTCTTTATATCCTGCACATAAATGTAGGTGTCCCTGAGACAGGTATTTTCCAATTTTTTACTTTACACGAATGACAACATTTTAAATATTGTTTCCTGCAATTTTGTTTTCTTGTTTCTCTTCCAATCCACTTTACATTTGCAAGATTATTGATGAAACTTGTGTACCTAGAGTCATTTATTTTTTCACCACTGAACAGCATAGCATTCCTATGAATATAATTCAGTTGATTAATCCATTTGCTATTGGAGGACATGAGTACTTGTCCCAGTTTGCTTTGCTTTCATTATTAGAAACATTTTTCTTAAATCCATGAGTTCCTCCATCTATCTTCTCCCTACTTTGTGTGTCATGTCCGATCCCACTTCATTTCAGTAGTTCTCATTCTTGACTACATGTTAGGATCACCTGGGGATATGTTAACAGCCATTGATGCCCATATTGTACTCTCAGCCAAATATATTGGGATCTTATGGTGGGATTGAATAATCAGTATTATGTAAGGTGCTCTGTGTGCTGGCAATGTAGAGAAAGGTTTTATAGCTTTGCTTTATTTCTACCTTATTTAAAAAGAAATATTGCTCTCTTGGTTCAAGCTACATTTAAAATAATTTTCCAGAAAACTATCCTCCAAAATCAAAGCTAAAATCCTCCCTCACAGGCCTGGAAATCTGTCCTCATTAGCTGGTTTTATTTGGAGCTCATTGGATTGCATGTCCATCTATCTGCTCATGCTAAATGTGCCTGGGGTAACATCATTGCTCAATAGACCACTAGGCAGTGGCTTCTTGAAGAAGAAACATTATTTATTCTTGGGACTTTGGGTAACTTGGTAAAACAGAGCTCTTGTTTACCCAGGACCCAAAGGTTAAGACCCAAAATTAGACTTAATACTTTAAATTTTTGGATCAGAGGTTAGCTATCACAGCTTTTTGCTCTGAAATTAATAATGATTAAACCTGGAGTCCTATCATGTCGGCTATGAGCATGTGCAAATTGCAGATATACCATTGCTTTGGGGTATTTTTTTTTTTTTGGCCATTAGCCATTTCTTAAAGCAAAACCCTTGATGGAGGATGACTCAGACTCCAAGTAAAATAGAGAATAAGTTGATTTAATGCCTTGAGAAGGAGCTTGTTTTCCAATTATGTAAAATGTAGCCCAATATCCAAGAAAACAACCATCCAATGTGATCTATGGGTTGTAGCTAAACTTACAACACCAGCATAAAAGCATTAGATAAAGAAGTATTATTTATTTTTTGCAGAGCTCAATAACAAGGACACAGAAGTAATTTGGAGGAGTAAGCAACCAACATTCTCCACCACAATTACAGCAAAATCTGCCAGCTACAACTTCAGTTCTTTGGAGGGGATTTCATTTATGTCTGTCCCCAGGTCACGTGGTTTCCCCTAAGGGCACTAATTAAGATATATTCTTATCCATTTTATCTATTTCAAACTCCTTGAACAACAAGCCAATTTTGTAAAATCAATTTTCATAATTTCTTCTTCTCACTAAGAAATATTAGGAGAAAAAGAACTCGTAGGCAAATATAATTAAAACTTATCATGTGAATTTTGCTGAATATTTAGAGCATTAGGGTTCTGGTACCTTGCCTGGGAGCTTATTCAGGAAACAGTTTATTTTTTCTATTTGATATAAAAGAGTCATCTGATTTCTCAAAATGACATTGATTCTGTCTTTCAAATTCTCTGAGCTTGGAAGTTTGAACATACTACATAAAGGTTGCTTATTTTTAAAAATTGATTTTTGCAATCACAGTGGCATGTTGCATTTGCCTCTTTCCTCTGCAAGGCTATTTGTGTCACCAGAAGTTTAAATAGGCCTAAATTAAAGACATACTTTATGGGCACACATAAACCTGTTCTTGGATAAATGGGTTTTGAACCATTTCCAGAATTTTGAGGTCCTGATGAAGATGTGTTGTCAGAGAAACAAAAAAATTAAAATAACTTAGGTAAAGCTGAGGGTTTTTGCTCTCATGTTTGTATTCTCAAGTTGCAAATTAAATGATAGGTTGATTATGAGTATTCTGCCAGTTAAATTGATGGGTATCCCAGTTTTTCTTCTTACACTTCTGAATGCCCCAGAATGTTCAAGAAGGATTTAGCTGCTTAGCTTACAGATTTGTTCCCTATAGTTAAGGATAAAAATAGGAAAATACAGATGTTAAAATAAAAATAGGAAATAATAGGAAAATATTCTTATGTTTTAACTATGCAAGAGAGGGTTAAATAAAAGTATCAGCCATCATATTGGTTCATGTTTATTTATCTACATAGGAAGTTGAGGATTCAAAATATACACCAGAGGTGGTAGAAAGAGGGGGTGAATGTATTAAACAAAGAAGTCAAAGCAGCAGGGACAATTGCTATTAATTATTTCATTTTTCTTTATTGGATCCTGTAACTATTTCTGGTTGGCACTGTTGGTAAGAAAGAATAAAGAATATTCCACTCTCCTGAGCAACTATTAATTTGTGAATACTAAGACTAAAGGAACTCTCAGGCAGGTTTGCATTTGGAGGCTTTAGAATTTAAATCCCTACCACTGTATGGGAAATATTCTCAGCAACATGAAAGCTAACAGCCAATCACTCTGGGCTTCTCCATCCAGTATGCCCAGAGAGCTGCCTCTCTGTTTTCTTTTATGAAGCGCTGTAGAAACAGAAGGCACTGCATGTTAAGCAATGCTTTATGTCAGTTTACTGATGTTTTAGCTTACCACATCGGTGCCATTTGAACTAGATCCGGTGGGAAGACAATTAGTAAGTAAAATGCATTATTAGGGTTTGCTTCATATTTTGTGATTAGCTATTATTAAGTTGTTTTTTTAACTGGTACACTCTCATGGCAGACGTCCTAAGTAAATTGAAACAACTCAAATGACTATTTCGTTGCCTGTGGCCATTGAGCTCAATTGGCTAGTGGAACATACCAATGCAGGTAAGTGGCAAGTTCAGTTCAAGTACAAGCTTGGTTCTCTTCTTGGCAAAAGGCTTATCCTTTGCCCCTGCTGGACATCTCTCAAATGCAGTCTTTGTTTTTCCTAAGAGAGAATACAAAAGTGACAGTGTGAGGGGATCAGTGTGCATGCACTCAAATGTTTACACGCATGCATACACACACAAACACACACCTTAAATTAGATCTACTTTCAGATGGTGAATCAGAGCTATAATCTATTTATGTATGAGAGCACCATTAGTATGTGTCATGCACCATTGGTCTGATTTAATAAACACATTCCATTAAAAACAGAATCCAGCAGACCCTTTTAATTTGCTATCCTCAGAAGTCTGACACACCTTAAGTAAACCTGAACTTATTCCTTAAAAGCAAAATAAAATGGAAAACTAAGACTGACTCCAAAAATAATGTATCGATCCTGGCACTAGTACACATGGGTCTTCCTCTAAGCTTTTATTAATGTTAACAACTCAAAAAAAAAAGGTCTTCTTCTCTTGCTTTCTCTTCTGCCTTCCCATTCTTTCTCTTTCTTTCCCTGTTCTTTTTCTTTTCTCTGTTAATGTTTACTACTGACAGTTATTCACAATAGCAAACACACATATTAGTATGTTCTGGGTCCTTTTCTAAAGCTGACCGTATTAATTGATAGAATCCTCATAGCAATATTATGAAACAGATACTATTATTACTACCTTCATTTTACAGTTTAGGAAGGTGACTTCCAGAGAGACTAAGTAATATGGTCAGAATTACATTTTGAGCTAGGTTGGAGCCAAGATGTGAACTAAAGAAATGTGATTCAGGCCAGAGCACATACCACTGACTTCCATTCTTTTGGATATGGATAATTTATATTACCCTAAAACATGAAAATGTGCTTCTATTAATTAATGTAAAACAAGCTGTGGAAGATAAATTGCGCTTAAAATGCATGTGTGTTTGTTTTTAAATTGTGTTTGCATATTACTGTCATTTTAAAAATTATGAGGTCACTTCTAACTCTACAATATTTGATATATACTGTAACTGTTAAAGTGTTATTTGCCAGACCTACTTCATATAAGAATAATTTAAAAATTACCTTCACTGTTGGCATGGATGAGAAAAAATGTTAATGCCAACTTGAAAAGTTAAGAAGTCTTTGTATAGTAGGTCTTGACTTCCACTGAATAATGTTTCCTCTACATATAATGCAAAAGTAAGTTTTAACCTAGACTTTCTGAATTTTTATTGATTTCTTGATTTGTCAGATCCAACTAGACAAGATTTAATTGTAATTCTGCTATTAATTTTAAGAGATCAAAATAGACTGTTCACTTATAAAATTCAATGCTTTATAGTTATCTGGAAAAGCAAACAAATATTAAACTTAAAAGCTGAATTCTAAGCAGACTCTATACACAGGTTGTTTGCTATGTTGATACGCTATCATTTGTCATATAGGAGATAAAATGATATGTAGATAAAATGATGAGTAACAAAAGTTCTTAGAGGCTTTCCAATCTTGTGTACAATAGAACTGTGGTGTCCATTTGAAACGGCATTCTATTTTTTCATCCAAGAATTAATTGTGTCCAGTGGATTGAAAATTATTCACTTCTTTCCTACACATTGAATCATGTATACTGGGGGCACAAAACCACTTATTACCAGGAAGGTACTGGTCTTTGAAGTCCACATAATTACAGGAGATGTTCAACTCACACATTTTTCGTGGGCTCTATGCCTTATAATACGAGATGATTATAATTCTCTCTAATTAGCAGAGTGAAAAGGTAGCTTGAAGAATATTTTCCAGTCCTTGATCGGGTGACTCAGTAACCATTGTCAATCTTCCACCATGGTAATTTAATGTCTCTTGAAATGTTATATGCCAAAATGATTAAGTATCATTACAAGGAGAAAATTTTATACAAAGGCAAATACCATTGCAGATCATGTTCCCTCAATTGCAATTAAAAGTGAATGCATTTTAATAGCACTTGGTAGTTTTGTTTGTTATGCACAATGGAGCAGGTGTTCTACGCAGAAAATTTTATCTCCTTTATACCTGGGGCATGTAACCGAAATCACCCTGTTGTCCATATTCTTTGTTGGAGCCTCATTTATTTCATAAAGCTTTGGAGGGAAATAAAAATAGGCCTATCACGTAACACAACAAGACCAACCTCTTTCATCACAGCCTTGAGTTGTCTGAGCACCTTCACAGATTCCAAATATATTCCCTGGGTGACATTTCCTCTGGAGTCTCATTAGATTGCATTCTGTGTGTTTGCAAACAGGAAGCAACAAGGTTGTGACCTCACAGTCCTCACTCAGAGGCCTCCTCAATTAGCACAAGGTGTTGGTGTTATTTGGAAATGGACATTGGAGTCATTGCAAGCTCTCTATGCAACAAGGACAAAGGACCTGATTTTTGTATATTAAAGATGATGATCGTTATATTGCTTTTATGTCATCACTTGACAAATAAAGATATTTTTATTAATAACAGAATTCCAATGGTCATGAAAATCAAGCAACCAATAGATGGAAATCATAATTTAAATATAAAGTATCTTGAGTAAATTGAAGAATAATTTTTTGATACATAAATGACATAGAAAGTCTCATTATATCAGAAAGAATGTGGGCAAAGGCAAAATTTCATAGCATATGCACATTTTCAACGTATTAAGAAAGAAGTGCCTATCTATAAACTGATAAAATCTTCAGTTTTTTGAAAACTACTATGTGCATCATTATATCCATGAAAAACAGGTAGAGAGTCCAAGGTGATTCAACACAACAAAGAAGATTTCATTATTTTAACAATGCCAACTTCAATTCTCTACAACCCTAAATAACCTTAACACAATTATTTAGCCAGAAGAAATTTTATATTTGGTTCATTTTAAATTTTCTTTTAGGTGAGCTCTTGTCTAGGTATTTTTGTAGAGAACACTTTGCTTTTGACATTAATAAGACTATTTGTTAGGCATTGAAAGGCAAAAACAGTCACAGTATTAGTGACTGGATGATTATAAATTATAATAGCTGTCGAGATATTACTAATATTTATTATTCTGTGTTCGTAACTGTATCCCCAATAAAGCACTACACTCCTAAGAACAGTATATTCTCCTTTCTGTAATAAATAATGGCATGCCCTTTCTACAATCTTCTGAGTGTTAAATTCAACAGTGATTATTTTGCCTATCATTAAATTAATCCAAATAGGAATCTAGATGGGATTTGGTATTTTAGGCTCTGGTAGAAATTCAGTGTGGCCCAAAATGATTGCTAAAAATTAGCAAAAGTGAACTTTCTCTAAATGTTATCTAGTTCTTCACCTAGTTACATTGATTGAAATTCCACAGTACATGAAAAGGCACAGTCATGGATTTCTTGTTAGTGAGTCAATTTAATATTCAAACACATTCTTTGGGTCTCCTACTCTGACTTTTAATGGCTTAAGTTGCATGTAATATACACAAAAAATGAATATTGAATTAATCAATTCAATAAGTGATTAATGGATTTATCATCTTCTATTGTAAACTTCTAATGGCAAGTACATAGGCAAAGTCCACTTGTTTTCTTTACACGTTACAAGTAATCAGTACATGAAGATATTTAGTAGATTCAAAGTTAAAGATGGCAGACCAGAGAAATTTACCATTTCCCAATGTTTCCGTACATTGTAAATGCTATCCTTATTCATTTAAAAAAGTGTATTATGTATAAAAAACTGTGCTAAGTTATTAACGTGGACTTTCTGTGTCTCACCGTTAATCTGCAAGACAGTTATTTCTACTTGTTTTTTATTTCATATTATTTTATTTTCACTGTACTGGGGGTGGAACCCAGGGCCTCATGCAGGTGAGGTAAGCATCTACAACTGAGCTTCACCCTCAGATCTGTAATAGTTAATTAATTACCCTGTTTTAGGTATGAGGAAGCTAAAGTGCAGAGAGAATAATAACGTGTTCAAGATCCCATAGATAGGAGGTGGCAAAGCCACACTTAAAGTCATTAGCATATAAATGTCAATCTCATTTTCTTAGTAAGAAAGAAGCTGTACTGTCTGCTATTTCAGTTAAGTTTTCTCAAATTCAATTGCTCTTCTGTGCACTTGACTATCACTCAACAGGCTAGGAAAGTCATAGCATTATTTTTTCAAAAGGAAAAAAAAATCCAGGCAGCACAAAATCAGAGAAGGAAGAAATAGAATCCCAATTGAAGACATGGGTTCAAGAGGACTCAGGGACATCGGATGTCAAGGTGAAGAGATCAGCACACAAATCAGCCAATCAAAGGAAGAAAAGCAGGTGCTCTGGGAATTCAGCAATGCTTCGGATAATGGGACTTTCACTTATAGATGAAACAAATGCTTAATGCTTTGGAAGGTCAGAAAGACATTTAAATGGGAGCCGGTCATTGTGTAAAATCCAGTGAAGTTGGATGGAGGGTTAAGGGTAATGAGGCATTTTTCTCTGGAGTTACAGGCAAAGGGAGGGAAATAACAGCCACACAGTTATTAGCATGTTCGTAGAAATGTTTTTTTTCTCAGTATTTTCTTAAGTCAGGAAAAGACAGGCCAGCAGATGCTTATCATTTAATCAGCTTATCACTGGAACTGGGCCTCACAGTTCCCAGTAGAACTGATCCAAGCTGGATATAAAGGTTGTAAGGTGATCATTTGAGCTCTACTTCTATAATCATCACAGTTTGGATAATTCATTTATTTAAACTCTTGGATGACTCCACTTTTAAATTTAAAGTCTATGAAGGAAAACAACAACAACAACATTATTTTGAGGCTTAGTGGAAATGCTGTTCATCCTATGTTGGGTGACTTAAAGTATAAACCATACCAAATGACATTTCCAGATCCAGAAAACTGACTTGTGGAAATTACTCATTGATAAATTTTAAGATTATGCTGGATTACACTTTGGAATGTGGAGCATGTAGTGCTATATTAAAACTAGGGCAATTCCACTATTGGGGACAAAATTTTCATCTACTTTTGTTTTAGACGATTTTACTGGTCTGCTCAATTATGTTTGTGGGATTTATTATGTAAATTATTTTTATCACTTACCTGGAAAGCCCATGCTGTGCAGTCTATAGTTACATAAGGCTTGGAGTGTGGCATTCAGTTATTTCTAATAGTTATGAAAGGGACTTCCATGGGCAAGAAGGGGGGTAGAATTAAGAAGAGGTGGTGCAGAGAGTGTGCAGTTCTTTGTGGCCCTGGTGGATGGACAAGGACAATCTATAGAGATACACAGGGTAATACTGTCCCTCATCCCTCAGCAAGTATTAAGTAGTTCGATTTCCAGGCTTTCAGAGTGTCACATGAGCTCAGTCATTCCAGGAAAATAAAGCTTTGAAAAGTGGATGATCAATGAAAATCTAGGAAGGTTTCTTTATCCACCTGAATTTTCATGTGCTTCCGAGGTAATATGAGAAGGTACATGGAGGAGATATGGTGTGACCTAAATGTAAAGAACTCTTAGGCTATTGGGGCTGGGCAGGTGACAAGGAAATCACTCATAAACCAACTTGGGAAAACCAATTACATGGATTTTTCTTTATATAAACAATTTCAGAATGGTAACTGAATCAAGTTATAGGCAGTGTTTTAAAGAGGAAACAGGAAAAAAAAAACGGAAAGAGCAAAGGAAAGGATTTATGGACATTTGATGTTGAGATAACATTTGGAAACCCAAGCCCTACTGGCTCCTGTAGACTTCCCTGTTAGGAAAAAAAAATCATTTCAAAATAATCTATTTTAACCCCTAGGGTTAACACTGTGATTGATAGGAATTTAAAAAAAATAACAATAAAAACAAAACTCTTTTCCCAGGCTTATTTTTTAATGAAGTGAAGCAGTTAGTGAACAAGGAAATCAAAAATTAGAGAAAGCCACATTTATGATCTGTTGATTATTTTCTCTTTGAAAATCCCCTTGTAACCTTGAATGTAGCATATAAATCATTTACAACAGGAAGAGCTTTGTAGAATACACTAACTCTCCTTTCCCAGTCTTTACCTCTGAAAATAACCAGCTAAGTAAAATATTCAGGCCCTTTTTTGCTAGTCTATTATTAGTTCTTAACTGAAGATACCCTTGTGGTGAAAAGTGAATCGGGAATTTTTGAAAGTGTTCTTCAGAACTGGATTCTGAAATCAAGTGAAGACATCTAGAAAAGCGGTATCTGCAGGTTAATTATGATGATTAGTCATTGAGTGGGCTGAATTGTAGGTGAGGAACCCAGACTGGGATTTCAATGGCAGTTCTTTAACTTGCCAGCTGAGTGTCCTCACAAGCAATTTACCTTATCTGAGCAGCAGTGTTGAGGGCCACGGGATGACGCATGGCATTTTTGCCAGAAGTAGTGGTTGAGAGGTGACGCCAGCGAGCCATTAAGATGATAACTTTTGAGTTCTCGCGGAGTTCCCGTCGAGTTCCGGATGAGCTCTCTCGGGAATTCCTGAAGAGTTTGCATTGGTTGGTGAAGTTCCAGTGGAGGGAGTTCCGGTTGGTGTGTGGTGTGTCCCGGAGAAGGCCGCGTGGGTGGCGTTCGGGGGAGTTCGGAAATAAAGTTTGTTCCTGCTTGAGTGGCTCGTGATTTGTGCCCAGCCAGACTGAGGCACAGCAGGTTAAGGTGGTGTCTGCATGGCACCATAGCACTGTGATCTTCTGGTGGTGTCTACATTGCACCATAGCACTGTGATCTTCTGGTGGTGTCTGCATGGCACCATAGCACTGTGATCTTCTGGTGGTGTCTGCATGGCACCATAGCACTGTGATCTTCTGGTGGTGTCTGCATGGCACCATAGCACTGTGATCTTCTGGTGGTGTCTGCATGGCACCATAGCACTGTGATCTTCTGGAAAGCCACTTAATCATGCAGAGGTTTCTCTGCTCTTCTGTTACATGGAGATAGCGACAGTACGCATCCCCAGAGTTGTTTTGTGGATAACTCCAAAAGCACATAGAATAGGAAGTCATCAACAAAGTGGGTCCATAATTATCCAAGGTAACATAGGTGTAGTTAAATCCTATGCAAACAATCTGCAGTTGTCAACAAGGCTTGAGGGAATTCGACAGGATCATTGTCATCAAAAATGAGGGATGGGGGAGATGAAACCAAAGTGACTGCTCTTTAGATGAAGATTTGGGGAAGGCATCTCTGAGGGGGAGATCTGAGAGCTTAGACCTGAGTAAGAACCTTGTACCAGGGTAGTCACTCTGCCAGTGACTAACACAAGTAACAATAATGAACCATTATGATTAGTCCCTCAGATCTTAAATGCAAAGACAAAAACAAAAATACGTTTTGTTCAGAGTGTGAGTGGCAGAAGAGGGTAACTAGACAGCAGTTAACAATGGAAACTATGAATATTCTTTAACACACACTCTAGTTTCTAGAAAATTGCCTGAAGACATAATAGAACAGATGCTCAAATATGTAGATGGAAATTATCATGACAGTATTTATTTATTATTAATCTTTTTGACTTTACTTTTAACCATTAAAAGCTATTTATATATTAAAGTTGTTGATATTTTAAAAAGTTGCAAACAACCTAAAATTTCATTGATATAGATGGTTGGTTAAATAAATTATGATAATTACATGCAACACATCCATGACAAATATAGGTAGTCAGTATGCTGTTATCATTTCCTTAGGTAGAGGAGGTTGTATAATTATTGTCTTGACACACATAGCATCAAATAATTGATTCATTATTGTTGTTCTGCTTAGTAGCCATTTTGACTTCTTATCAGGGAGAAAGTATAAACTTGTGGGTTTGACTTGTCTGTACATCCCACCTTAATATTTGCTATCACAGAACCAAGTTGCTCTCCCAGAACTTGTTTTTGACCATCTTTGTGTTCCAAGTTGCTCTCTGGAAAAAAAAAAAAATGTTTGATATATTTTTTCTGGAGCCAGTGGCCAGGATACTTGTTTTTATTTATTTATTTGTTTGTTTGTTTTTCTTTCCTTTTTACAAGTAAGCCCTGAGCTCCTGGAGCGAGTCATTTGCCAAAGAATCCTTACACCATGGCACAAGAGCTGGGTGGCTACATTTTCCCATGAGGGTCATACATAGTATCTGCACTTGAGTTCATGTCTATGACATTCCATGATAATTGGGCTAATGGTCTTCAACTCTGCTATTCAATTCAGCAGACATTTATGAGCACACATCATGGGTCAGCTCAGTGCCCAGGATGAAGTTGTCATAAAGATGCATGAAATAATGACCCCTGTCTTCCAAGGTTTTCCAATTAAATGGGATGTATGTTTGACATATGAAGCAAAGGAACTTTTTCAGAATGTCAGGTGGGACTAAAAATCACAATATTCCATTGTGTATATATGCCACATTTTTTTATCCATTCATCCACTTAAGGGCATCTAGGTTGGCTCCACAGTTTAGCTATTGTGAATTGTGCTGTTATAAACATTGATGTGGCTGTGTCCCTGTAGTATGTTCTTTTTAAGTCCTTTGTATATAGTTCAAGCAGAGGTATAGCTGGGTCAAATAGTGGCTCCATTCCCAGATTGCCAAGGAATCTCCATACTGCTTTCCATATTGGCAACACCATATTGCAGTCCCACCAACAGTATATGAGTGTACCTTTTTCCCCACATCCTCGCCAACACTTATTGTTGTTTTCTTCATAATAGCTGCTATTCTGACTGGAGTGAGATATCTTAGAGTAGTTTTGATTTGCATTTCTCCGATTGCTAGAGATGATGAGCATTTTTTTTCATATATTTGTTGATTGATTGTATATCCAAGAGAATAAAATCATGGAATTTGCAGGTAAATGGATGGCATTGGAGAAGATAATGCTAAGTGAAGTTAGCCAATCCCCCCCCCAAAAAAAAATGCCAAATGTTTCGTCTGATATAAGGAGGCTGACTCATAGTGGGGTAGGGAAGGGGAACATGGTAGAAATAGATGAACTCTAGATATGGAAGAGAGGTGGAAGGGAAAGGGAGGAGGCAGGGGATTAGCAAGGATGGTGAAATGTGATGGACATCATTATCCAAAGTATATGTATGAAGACATGAATTGGGTGTCAACCTACTTTATATACAGAAATATGAAAAAATGTGGTATATATGTGTAATAAGAATTGTAATGAAAAAGTACATGTATAAAGACATTAATTTCCATGAACATACTTTATATACAAAGATATGAAAAACTATGCTCTATATGTGTAATATTTGATTCTTGGTTTTCTAATAAGTACAACTGAATTTGTGTATTGAAAAATAGCACAGAGATCTCTTGGCTCCCCTTGCAATACTTGGTCTGAGGAATTTGGCTCAGTGAAGAGTTTCCTGAGAGGAATCAGCAATTGTTTCTTGATCAATGCATGAGTTCTTTCATGAGAAGATGACTAACATTAAACAGGGATGAGAGGTGGGAGGGACAGGGAGAGAGAAGGGAAATTGCTTGGAAATGGAAGGAGACCCTTAGGGTTATACAAAATTACATACAAGAGGAAGTGAGGGGAAAGGGAAAAATAATACAAGGGGGAGAAATGAATTACAGTAGAGGGGGTAGAGAGAGAAGAGGGGAGGGATGGGGAGGGGAGGGGGGATAGTAGAGGATAGGAAAGGCAGCAGAATACAACAGACATGAGTATGTCAATATGTAAATCAGTGGAAGTGTAACTGATGTGACTCTGCAATCTGTATATGGGGTAAAAATGGGAGTTCATAACCCACTTGAATCAAAGTGTGAAATATGATATATCAAGAACTATGTAATGTTTTGAACAACCAATAAAAAAATGACAAATTAAGCCATATCAATGAGGATGAACTTCACTACAATTTTAATATAATTTTCTAAACTTAGCGTCCCAGAGCATCTCATGTAATTAACATTTTAATACCTTAGCCACATACTTCCTTAATTTTCATATTTACAAATAAACTTTATCTCTGTGAATTGCAAATAGGGAATTAAAGAACCTCAGCTAAGGTATAGGCAATGTCTGTTACTTTCTCTTTATGCCACAATTTGGATGTTGTAATGATATTAAACTCCTCCATTTATGGCTTCTTAATTTCCACTATCCATTATACCTATACTTACTCTTTCCTCCTAGTTATTCTCAACACTCACTCTCTGGTCCCATCTCACCATGATCCTCAGCCCCCTTGAATCCTCTTATCAACCCTCTTAATTCTGCTGCTTCTTCAATGTTGCTAAAACTTGATGATACATCACATTGTTAAAACATAGATCAATAATTACTTGTTTTATTGACTTCTCAATTCTCATCAGTGAATACTATTGATATCTGAAGTTTCTTCTGTCACTCCAGAGCTCCTGAATACCTTTCAGGAAATTTATTCAAATAAGCAAACATGAGCCATAGTACTAGGTTATCTCATTTCAGATGTACCCACCATTGCTAGGCAGTGTCTCATCCACTTATTTCTCTCATTACCTTAAAAGCTCTCTGACCCTCTGATATTTTAGAATTCTCTAAAACATCATAGTGGGGTAGGGAGGGGGATCATGGGAGAAATAGATGAATTCTAGATAGGGAAGAGAGGTGGAAGGGAAAAGGAGGAGGCAGGGGATTAGCAAGGATGGTGGAACATCCTTTTCAGCCCAAAGACACAAGTAACCTGGACTGTGGATCACGGGGATTGGAGAGAGTTCATTCCTACCTGCCTCTTTGATTCCCAGTTCTATGTGTTGCAGATTTCAGGGACATAGAAACACAGGTCAGTTTTTAAAGAAAAAACTGTACCTTAAAAGTAAAACTGCCTTTTACTGATAAGTGATCTTAGCTCCTCCTTTCAGGGACCATTCTTATATTCTCATCAACAGGTGCAATTTAACCATATACACAACAGTGCCCAGGACCACATTAGATAGGGGCTACAAAAAATGTTTTAATTTTAACATATTTTAAATCAGTAGAAACAAATAAATATAATAACAATGAATACATAACATTGAATAATGTCTGTACTATATTCAAGTCTATATCAACAAAATAATTATGATTAAGTACATATCTATGTAAGTGTTTCTAAAATTTGAACTGGGAAAAATGTGCCTAGATCTATCTCAGGACAATCATATTGTGGTCCTTCACATCTGACTGGAAGCTTCTGGGCTGCATGGTATATAGAAGGGAAATGGATGTTATTATGGTTTGAATCTGGAATGTTCTCCAGAGGCTCACATGTTGGAGTCTTTGTCTCCAGTGCAGCAATGTTCAGAGTTGGGGATTTGGGGATGAGATTAGACCATGAGGGCTCTAACTTCATCAATGGATTCATCGATTGATGGATTCACAATTTGATGGTGTATGGGAGTTGTAGAACTGTAGGAGGTAAGTTGGTTGGAGGAAGTCGGTTAAATATCCTGGAAAAGTATATTTTATTCCTACTCCCTCTCCTCTGCTTCCTGGCTGTCATAAGGTGAGCAGGTTTTTTTCCACCACAGCCTTCTGCCATGATATCTCATCTCACCTCAGGCCCAAAGCAACAAAGCCAGCCAAACACGGTCTGAAACTGTGAGTCAGAAGAGATCTTTCCTCCTCTAAGTTGTTTTTTTCTCAAGTATTTTGTCGCAGTGATGAAAAACGGACACAGATCATGGGGCTTTATAGCCAATGTCACATCTCCTTTGCCATAAAATAACATACTGTAATCTGACACGATGCAATTAAAGGTACCATATCAATAAATAGAATATTCTGTGTGCCCCAGATAGCAGTGCTGAACAATTAATTCCGGGGAACAAGAGAGTTTGCCTTTTGTGCCTATAACTTAGAATGTAAAACTACAAATATGAATTGATTCTAGTAGCAAGTTGGTCTCCCCAAGGGACAGTTCCACATTGCAGCTATGAACAATTTGTGCAACTGTAAGAATATCAGTCTTGGTGAGAAGAAAACAAATCACATTGCTATGAAAATAGCCTCCGTCCTTGCTCTTGCTGTGATTGCATTTTTCAGCAATTTGTGCAAGTATTGAACTAATCAAGGTTAGGGATTTGCCACCCTATACTACGGCTCCTGGTTGCCGTTGACTTGTTGTAGCTGGACTCCACATTCTTTGCCCAACCCCAGAGATCCATCCACATATCCACATGCCTTTACTCCAAACATTTCTTTAATTTTCTAACTTTGTACCTTACAGACACCTACTGAAGCAGCTAAGCCATTTGCCAGTGCCCAGATAGCTACATATGTCCTTACTTTAGGCCAGATGTTGGTCCATACCAAATTAATGACCAGGTGTGCATCTCAAGTGTGTGTGTTTGGAAGATTTCACTTCATCAGTGTCTTTCACAAAGTCCACATACTTGGTTATTTCCAGAGCATGTTTGAGTTAGATCTGAAATTGTCTTCCTCCATCAACAAGGTCATAGAGATGAGCCCAGGTAAGGGCATTAGTGTAGAACTTTTAGGTGTCATGGGGGCATGAGAAACTTATTCATGTAATTGACTTGTGCCTTATGGAATATCCCAGTATCAATTCTGAATGTGCCTCTTCAACTTGCTATATGTTTCTGTGGTGTCTGAAACATCTTGTGTCCTGTTGAGCTTCTCAAGACGAATAATTCCTGTATTACAGACGCATGGTGCTTCATAGTTAGGTGTTCAGTTCCTAACAAGGGCCAGAACAAGCTGTGTGACTGACTTTTATCCAGCGAGTAGTTCTCTGCTGAATATAGCATGACCTTGCTCCAGAGATCTATGGTTTTCCCAGTCATATGCTAGAGGTGAACTTGTGCTGTCTCGTGAAAGCCAATGTGTGCAACTCTTGCCAACTGCTCTTTGAAGGACATCATGTTGATAATTTGACATTGGCCCTGACAGGATTATCTACATGATGAACATTGGCAAACATTACCAAAAAGACTTGCTTTTGTTCATACAGCCTTGTACCGGTGTGCCAGTGGTTTTACCTGTGACTCTGATTGCTGCGTCCCAGAGAAACCTCAGTGTTATTTCTGTGATGTTCACATCTCTGCCCTCTATTGAGTGGTACAGTTCCAGAATCCCCTCCCAAGAACTACTTCCTACCTCTATTTCTAATATTCACTCTCATAGTTTGGGTTTCCTAAGAATCTAACCCTGAGACAAAGATTATTGGACAGGTAAGGTAGTTACAAGGACCTCTGATGGGAGAGGGGAATACAAATCCAAAAGGGAAGAAAATCAATAAATGGTGTGTTCTCAGCCTATCACCACCCGGGGAGAGTGGAGAAGAGTACTTCTGGGGAGTATTTCTAAACATATCAGACACGCTTTCAAGTTTTCCCAACTTGGAACAGGCATATGGATATAGTGGACCGATTCCCTGTGAATCACTGGTTAATTGCTGCTTTTGGAAACTTCCACCTTACCTTGTACATAGTCAGATCATATATCCTGTGCCAGAAATAAACCCTGGGGCAAAAATTCACAGGTGTTTACAGTAAATAGCCTTTGATGAATAAAGGTGAATTCTGAGAGTATTTGAAGGCAGGAACAATATTTATGACAGGAAGCAACACATTTATTTTTTCATGTACTTTTCTTTTACATATTTGGCAGATAATTTTCATTCAATTCCTACAAACCTAAATTAAGCCCTTGGGAACCTGAGAAAAGGGAAATCTACCTAAAACAAAAAGAACAATGTGTCAAACAATACAGGCTCTCTCGTGGGAGAAAACTGTAGTCACACAAAGCACAGGACAACCCTGGTGGCAAGAAAAGTGGCCTTACACAGACTCTGTACCCAAAGAATCACTTCATCTTAAGGAATGAATTTCAGGCTGTGATAATGGAACCATGGGAAAAAGGTTTAAGAACTAAAACTCCCCCGGAAAGGGGTCTGGATTTAACTCAGAGAACTTCCCTTCCAAACAAATGACCTGTACTAACAAAAAGAGAAAAAAAAAAGAAGAGCAAAGTCCCTTGGTATTTATTATTTGAATCTTGGAGGTTTTGGTTAAGAACATCAAGGATTAAAACATAAAACTTTAGGTGAGGTATCTTCACAAACAGCGAAGATAAGTAATATAATACCCAAAGGTTCGATGTTAAAATATAAACCAGAATTTTGTGGTGTTTTTTTTTTCTTTTAAATTAGTATATGTTCTTCAAAAACATTTTAGGTGTTTGAGTGTACACACATGTGCACTTGAGTGTGACTGAGTGTGTCAGAGAAGGAAAATAGAAGTGCTGGGAAGACTATTGTATTTCCTCGGAGGATTCTTTGAAAGATTTCCAATTTTTTAATTTAGGGAATTATTCTTTTAAATGTACAATTGATATCCTGGATCTATCTTGTCACTTCTCAGCATTGAATTTTTTTCTGATGATCATTTTCTTTGGTTGCCAAAGGAATCTGTGGATCCTACTTTATAGTTGATTTTTAAAAGATATTTAACAACTCAATTCTCCTCTCTGTTGCTTTCAATCGCATTGTCTATGTTATTGACAGAATTATCTCTGCATTTTGAATTCCTCTTAAGGACTCATCTTTCAGGGAGATGAACCTAGAGAAAGTCAACTGCTATGACTCCAAAAGGTTTCTGAAGGAGCAATCCCTAAATCATTCCACACATCTTCACATGAAGATTATGGCAGGAGATGAAATGATATTTTCCGGCAGTAAGATTTTTTTTTTTTTCCTGGCAGAAAAAACTTGCTGAGCAAAGACCTAGAGAGTGAAAGTATGTGTCATTTAGGGGAAGTCCAGTTTCACCTGCAGCAATAGCATTACAAAGAGAAGTAAAGAAAACAAGATGAGAAAGACGACTTGAGACAAAAGAGTATGAAGAAACTGGAATATAAGATGTGGTGGAAAATAAGACTACAGACCCAAATTTAAAATAAACAGGGGTTCTGGTGAACAAAGGTAGGTTGATTCTACCCCCTTAGTTCCTTAAAATGACAAAAGGCCAGTTCCACCATATACACAATTACACCCTAAAACCTGTTCAGGACTTGGATTATGATATTCATATAGGGGTGTCCTTCAAATTATAGGTTGTCAGTCTTCAAAAAGTCCCATTTAGGGATTCTGAAATATGCATTTTTAAGATATCACTGTGTTTTTCCAATTTATTGAAAACATAGTTAGTGCCCTTGCAATCTTCTAAGACACTGGGGTGTTTTCTATACCTAGGAAGTTACATTTCATTTTTTCTGGCTTTTATTGTACTTAATTATTCACAAAGAGTAAAGAATGATACTTTATATTTGAAGCTTCATTGGTAGCCATCATTATTCATCTCTACTATCACGTCCCTGGGATTTTTTAAATGGCCCTGATATGATACACCTTAGTCAAAACAATAACGTAGATATGTGAATTCAACATTTCCACAGATGTTCCTCATTGTGATATTATAACTAGCTTGTGTGATTCACATGAAAACAAATTTCAGCCTCTAGAGCAACTAATCTAGATAAACCCGGGGAGTTCACTGTGGAAGCAGAAATAGGTAATCGTTTTTATAGAAAGATATCTCTGAGCCCGTATCTTCTCATGGAAACTTTCTAAGGTATAAAAATAAAACAAGCCAATAGCATTATAGAAAATGTGATATCCAAATAGAATTGTTTATAAATAGAATGTTTTGCAAAGTTTCCATTAGACATCAGCTGTTCTTTAACCATTTGCATTCTGACATTTTCCAGCCCACTAGCTAAATTAAGGCTTAGGAAAAAATTACCTATGCATTGTATTTGGAGGTGGCTGTTTATCTATTTTTACATGCACTGGACATGTGACAACAGTTCACTTAAAACATATCAAAAGATATTCAACCCCAGCCCCAGCCACTTAGTGAGGCCCTAAGCAACTTAGTGAGACACTGTCTAAAAAAAAATAAAAAATATAAAAATATATTTTTTTAAGGCTGGAGATGTGGCTCAGTGCTTAAGCATCCCTGGGATCAAATCCCTTGTACAAAACAGAAAAGAAAAGATAGTCATTCCCAGAAACACACACAACACATAAAGATAGGTGAATATGTAATTTTGTGTAACAATGAGGGTTTCCCTTCATTTCCATACAGTTTCCCTTCTCTCTCCCTTTCTCCCACCCCACTCGTCTCTGTTTAATGTTAATCTTTTCCTCATGCTCTTCCTCCCTGTTCTGATCTTAGTTGCTCTCTTTATATCAAAGAAGACATTTGGCATTTGTTTTTTAAGGATTGGCTAGCTTCACTTAGCATTATCTGTTCTAATGCCATCCATTTCCCTGCAAAATCCATGATTTTGTCGTTTTTTTAGTGCTGCGTAATACTCCATTGTGTATAAATGCCACAGTTTTTAATCCATTCATCTATTGAAGGGCACCTAGGTTGATTCCAAAGTCTAGCTATTGTGAATTGTGCTGCTATGATCATTGATGTCACAAAATTACATATAAGAGTTTGTGAGGGGAAAGGGGAAAAAAAACAAGGGAGAGAATTAAACAACAGCAGATGGGGTAGAGAGGGAAAATGAGAGGGAAGGGGAGTGGGGATAGTAGGGGATAGGAAAGGTAGCAGAATACAGCAGTCATTAATATGGTATTATGTAAAAATGTGGATGTGTAACCCATGTGATTCTGCAACTTTTATTTGGGTTAAAAAATGGGAGTTCATAACCCACTTGAATCAAATGTATGGAAGATGATATGTCATGAGCTTTGTAATGTTTTGAACAACCAATAAAAAAAATTGAAAAAAAAGAAGATTAAAAAAAAGATAGGTGAATATGAGGAAGAATATGAAATAGTTTTTTTTCTTCTGCTTTTATGTGAAGAAAAGAACATGCTTGTTCTTCCAAGTCTTTTTAGGTGAATGTGTTCTCCTGATCTAGTTAACCAGAGCACCCCCTGTTTACACTCCAAAGTGTCCCACTTTACACAATGAACTCTGCAATCATCCAAAGTGTCAGACAACATATCTGTGAGTCATTATAGCAGCCAGAAGAAGCTGGGCTAGAAATTCTTGAATAAATTGTCTAGCACAGAGAATGCCATTCAGTTAAAACCAGATTTCAGGACAATTGGAATGATGGAACCTGTTCTGTCTGCCCAAAGAGCAGTATCACTACTTTAAAATTAGATATTTTTTTTCTTTCTCTGCCTACCTAAATCTCTCTTTCTCTCCCCATCCTGACTCCCTGCTTAGGTATAGTGTGCTATACAACAATAGTTGAGCTTGTGTAAATATAATCTGATAAATATAATAAGCCTAGCTAAAGTGGAAACCAAGCTACATTCTTAAATATAAAAATGTGAAATGTAGACCCAATTCTCTGCCATGAATGCTTTTCCAATTTCTCCTTCCTAGGGACACCCAAACACTCAGCAAATACAGGTAGTTGTAATGAGATTTAATTTTCTGGCCATGGATGTCCAAGGTCAAAAGCAGAGCTATTTATTTCTAAAAGTATATTAATGTTGTGTTTTTACACTAATTTAAATGACTATTTATACTTGTACACCAGTGTACACCCACATATTCTCCACAAGCAAAATGCCTGACATTTCCCATAATTTTAATGATAGTAATTTTTCAAAATCATGCAATTTGTGTTTTATATCATGTTCTCTTACTAGATACTTTGATCTTGTTCTTGG
The DNA here is from genome assembly GCF_964194105.1 of Spermophilus citellus. Classification (NCBI taxonomy): domain Eukaryota; kingdom Metazoa; phylum Chordata; class Mammalia; order Rodentia; family Sciuridae; genus Spermophilus; species Spermophilus citellus. Next base: position 68,647,101 of record NC_138199.1, read on the forward strand.
CATTTGCTGTACTGATTCTGGATTTAATGAGCAGGACTCACCGCATATGAAGTGCTCAGAGTTGAACCCAGCAATGCTGAAAAATTCAAACTTGGTGTCAGAAACGTAGAATAAAATTTTGAAAGCCCAAGATGTGCTCAGTCTCCATTCTTCCACCAATCCCAGCAAAGATTTTATTTTTTAAAGTACACTTAAGATGAGCCTTTAATAAGGCACTTGATGAGTGAGAAGAGCACAAAGACTAGGCTGGAATAGCTGAGTTCCCACCCCCACAGCTCCAGATCTGCCACCTGCTCTTGAAAATATATATATTTTTTAATGTCTCTCAAGATCACCTGTAGAAGGGTTTGAATGAACCATCAATATAAAGCTCACTGTACATTGCCTAACATACAACTCTGCAAGTGAGGAATCATCTTTGTAAAATATATTTGAATAGAGAGAGACTCCCCAACCCCCACTCCTACCACCACCCCCTTTTTTTTTAAGTACTTGGAAGGAACTGAACCCAGGGGCACTTTACCACTGAGCCACTTCCCCAGCCCTTTTTATTTTTGTTTTCAGACAGGGTCCCTTAAAGTTGTTAGGGACCTGGCTGAATTCTTGTGACTGGTTTCAAGCTTACAATCCTCCTGCCTCTGCCTCTCCTGGTCACTCTGATTACAGGCTTTTTACCACCACACCCAAGACCCCTCCCGGGCTCCTAACTGTATTTGCTAAAGAAACTTGTAATAAAAAGAATAATTAAAGTTTTTCACTCATTCATTCTTTTTTAATAACTTTTTTTTTTTAACCGGGAAGGTCATCAGATCAATCCCCACTGACCCTCTAATTTCCACACGCACACAGTATTAAACTGGTCGACAGCTCCCTCCCTCACTGGCTTAGTAGACAAATTGATAGTTCCCTAAAACTATTTCTATTTTCTCAGACATCTGCTTTTCCTATAATCATAATTATCTTCGTTGGGCATATTTGAATGTGACCTTGGCTTTGGGAAAGCAGATTTCAAAATGTTCATAGAGAAAAAATAAGTATGATCCCATGGCAGAGAAATCCTTTTTTTTTTTTTTTAAAACAGAGAGAGATGTGATTCTTACTTTTAAGTCACAAATAATTCCAATGAAAATGAAGTAAGAACAGAATTATTGCTCATCATAGTTGTTAAATACATCACAATTTTTAAAAATATGCCAGGCATAGTCTAATCTCATACATGAAAAAGGACAAGATTGAAAGGGCAGAGATTAAATTTAATCAGGAAGAAGTCCTAAAAGATTTATAAGGTTCTTTAGAAAAATAAGAAGACATTACAGGCATTGATTAGAAACTGGTGCCAAGTCACAAGTGGTAGAGAGAAGGCCAGAACTGGATTTTACTTTTGGCACTTTAAGCAAAAAACAATAGATAAATAAAATGGAAGGTACAGAGAGAAATTTGAGGTGAGGATATAGTAATTGCTAATTTGTTTTAATTAAAGTATTTTCTTAGACCCCTCATAATAATTTTAATAGAAATAATATCAAACACATTGAATTGGGGTCTGCCAAGCCCTATTCTAAAGGGTTGTAATCCTCATTACACTCTCTAGAAGTCTGTTTTACCTATTACTATTCCAAGTAAACTTTTGAAGAAACTCAAATGCAGAAATGATAAACAACTGCAGCTTACCCAAGTTTCTATACTTAGAGTATGTCCAAGCTGAGTCAAGTATAGGGCTCTAAATTCTAGAAGGAGAAAATGGAATTTCCCACCTGTTGTTATTTTTCCATGAATGGAAACTATTCTCAGAGTTTTTCTCAGCAGACTTTTCCAGAATTGATTCTTCTTGGCACTTGGCAAGAAAGATAAGACCACCATGATGGCTTAGACTAAACAAAATTTCCCTTGGAGCAATGGAGGAGCCCAGTACCCCTTCAAGGATGCACTGTCTCAGGAAGTGAACAAGATGGAGAGTGCACAGCAAGAGAGAAGGAAGAGAACCCATAACAGACTGTACTTGTTATTTTCAACAACAAGAAGTACATTTAGTATTCTAGAATCCAATAGAAGCAGAAAAATAGAAGTAAAATGAAGAACTTTTTAATTTCAGGTAAATATTTCTTTAGCACAGGAATGAAGAATTGTTTTAAAATCTCTCCAATGTTAACACTATGAAAAGTTTTAGCAGGCTGAGTTACTTAAATTTATATTTTCAAAATTTGTACATTCATATTCTCTTCTTATAATTCTAGTTTGTAAAATGTTTGTGTTTAAATGGTTGTGATACTCACTAACAACTCTTTATCATTCCTGAGTTATTTATATTAATAATCACTTGAGTGGTTGGATTCATCAATATGTTATTCTCATTCTCATATTGAATTCCCTTTTGTACTTTATTTCTAAAGCTCTTGCTTTTTAGATTGTTTGAATTTCCTTTGGAACTCTCTGGGTTCTTGGATTTTGTTTTTTAATGGAGTGTACTTCTCTTTCATGGGCAGTTCCTTATCATTCCCCAAAGGGCCTGAAATTATCCTCCTTAAATAAAGACAGATGCATAGTATATTCTGCTTATCAGACTCTTTTATCCTGACCTTCCATAATTATTATCAGGGATAGACTTACTAATTTCTGGAGGTGTATAAAGAGTTAGTTTTTGAACGTTGATACAGAATTCCTCAACAAAATATTAGGAAATAAAATCTGACAATGTATAAGAATAATTATATATTTGATCAGGTGGGATTTATTCCAGATATGAAGAGCTGGCTCAACATATAAAAATTCTACTATTGTAATCCATCACATCCACAGGCTAAAGATAAAAATTTGATCATATCAATAGCTATAGAAAAAGCATTCAAGAAAAATCTAACACTCATTCATGATAAAAACTTTTGGTAAACTATAAATAGATAGGAAACTTCCTCGATCTGATAAAGAATATCTACCAAATATACTAGAGCTAGGATCATGTTTGATCACTCCATACATGTGCATGTTCAGGGCAATCTTAGCAAGGCCATCAGAGAAAATCTGCTGGAAGACTGAGAGCAGGTCTAGATTTCGCTGAGATCTGCAGTCTGGACAGATAACCTTCAATCATAGCGATAGTAGGGACTTCAACCACACTTTTGAGAATGGCCAATTTTCTAAACTAATTCCCCAAGTATCACTTTTAATAATGTCTAAAAGAAGACATGAAAAGATAAGTTGATTCATAATCAATTTAACTGCCTACCAAAATAAAATTTAAAAATTATGGGAAGAAAACATAATCCAGTGGTTATGTTTATGTAACCTATTACTATAATATTCAACAAGCAATAAAAAGGACTGTATATTTCAAAGAAGCATCAAAACATATATTGGTAATCAAAAGGCCAGATGATCAATAGAAACAGACTCAGAGATGATCCAGTTTCTAGCAATGTCATTTGGGTAAACTTGAAGCTTCACTTTCACCATGTAAAACAGAATTAAACAAAAGTGAATCCCACAGATTTGCTGTAAGAGTTGAAATAATTAACTATATTTGGTAGTTAATTAATATTATAAAAGTATATACTGTATTATTGTCATTATGTTGCAAAATAAAAACAAACCACACAACAAGTGATAAAAAGGGAAAAGAAATCCTGATCTGAGAGCAACTATTTTTTAAACTAACTCACTTTTAATTGACCTTTATTTCAAGAGAGAAAATGTAGCTTATTAATTGAGAGCTTTGCAATTAGAATTAGTCAAGTGGCCTTGAGCAAATTTCTAAATCTCTCTGACCTTCAGTTTTCTCAAATATAATTGAAAATTTTAATGATATTTCCCTTGAGGGTATTGGACATCTTCTGGAGTCAAAGACATGCAGGGATTAGCACAGATCCTGATCAATTGGGGGCCAACATTGTGGGGTGGCTGCTAACATAAAAATTCAAATAATCAAGGTCTCATTTAATAGAATTAAAATGTTCCAGTAACTAGCAGAGCAAACTCTAATGACTGAAAAAAGAGATGACAACTATCAAGATATACAGTGGGAGTGTTTTCTGACCAATGAATAGAGGTGGATGGAACACGCAGAGAGAGTGACATTGGAAGATGGAACATTTTATGGTGGGAAATATCTGAAAGGTGCTTGAATGGAAGATGACTCAGAAACTCCAAAAGCAGAGCTGTGATTCATGTAAAAATCTGGGAAGGCCAGTCCCATCATAGTGTTAGAGAATGAATTTTTAAACAATTGGAGCACTTCAGTGATAAAGTAGTTTGATTTAAGAAGTAGTAATCGCCCTGTCACCAAGAGCTTTTAAGCAGATGTTGACTTACTTCTGCTTCAGGTCATTAGGGAGGAAATTCCTGCACTGGTAGGAAGTTGGACAAGGTGGCTTGTCTGTGCCTTCCAGCATTAAGATTAAAATTTGTGGAAATTCCATATATGGGCCTTCTTATTTTCCAGTAGTACTCAGTAGCCTTTTTTCCAAATGGATTAAGTGGTTATAAATTCCTCATCATTTAAGAGGTAAGTCAAAAGGAAAATTGCATGTACAACAGCACAGCAGCCCAAACAGTTCATCATGCATCTTAAAAACACCAATCTGAGTACTAGGCAACTTCAAAGATGACCATGCCAATGCCAGAAGTGTTCCCAAGAAGCCAGCTGCTCCTGGAAAAAATATGTTTCCCAACTTGGCATCTGAGCTTGTGATTGCTGTCCAGGGAGGTGAAGGAGAATGGGTTTATAGGCAGCCATAAATAAGTAAGGCACTGAAGTTCTGTAAAGGGGCCAGTTTCTCCACCATGATTCAAGACCCAAATAAGAATGAGCTACTCTTCCAGATCAAAGGTAAGAGAGCTTTAATTAGTTTTAGAAAAGCTCCAGGAGGTAATTTAATATTCTCTATTATTCAATCAAGTCCTCTGCAAAATTCTTCCCACTCAATCCTGAATCCATGATTTTCATCTTTGAAGTTGTGGGAAGGAGGAAATGGAGATTATTTGCAGGGGATCTCAAGGTGGTGCCATATGATACAGCTGTATATGCTCCTTCAAAGACAGTACAACCTGTGTGGAACTTGTCTGCAAACCTGTACTTTTGGACAAAGAAATATCCTTTGACTCAGCCCAGCCTCTAAAATTCTTCCAGGATTTTTTTCATCCAAAAAAATGCATTTTTTCCCTCTGTGTAGAATTTCTTCCTCCCTATATTCCTTCATTCAATGGTCTTTTTTTTTTTTTGAGGCCTACTAGATTTTAGCAGCTTTTCTAAGAACTTAGTATTCAGAAATTAATAAGACCTGGTCTCCAGGTTTCACAAATAAGTAATATTATTCCAATTTTTTGAAAGACAAAAGCTCTGTAAATATAAATCTCAAATACATGAGATATATAGCCATAATGAAACATCTGTTAAAGTTGACAAAAAGACCAATATATTTGAAGAGAGTTCACACAGCAAGATAATGTTTGCCTAAAATCTTCTCGAGGGAGATTGGAGAATAAATTCCAAAGAACTCTTCCACTCCTCACCTGTCACTATTCTCCGTCCTCTGTCACTGTCTTACAAACCCCCTGAATGTTCCATTAAATAAAGCTGGGCTCACCCTTATCCTTTACTTCATGGAAGTAATTCAGTGTATTCATCCATGCACCTGATACTCCTTCATGATCCTCATAAGGACATTTAGAATGTTTAAATCCTTACGAAAACTCCTCCAACCTGTCTTTCTTTTAAACTGTCAGTGCTTAAAGAAATTTATTATTTATACAAAAAATAGAGAAATAGTAAAGAAGAAATGATTAGTGCTGCATATTTTATTTCCTTTAAGATGGTATTTTTAAACATTATAGTACATCATCAAAGTTCACTACAGAACATTTAAAAATGATATATATTACCTGACCTCAGCCTCAGAAATTCTGAATCAGTCTATATGGCAAGAGTTGCTAGGAATTTATTTAATTCTTCTCTGTATCTGAATCTCTCCAGATATGTTTGATGATTGTCCACTAAGACTTAAAGATAATTTTCTAAGCTAGGGAATTTTAACCATGGGTTGAACTTAAAATCACACTGGGAAATATTAAAAATTATGAAGTCTATCTAGGTGCAGTGGTGCATGCCTGTAATCCCAACAGCTAGGATGTTTGTGTATTGAATATGGATGTATCCATGCTAGAGTGGTGGAATTGTATAGGAATGGCAGATACTTTGCATGGTAGCAATAGTAATAATGATATATAGTAAATCTAAAAATTGCTTAAGGAGTAGATCTTAAAAGTTCTCACCACAAAAAACAAACAAATAAGAATACAGAAATGAGATGATACATATATTAATAACTTTGATTCAGTTTATCAAAACATTACACTATACCTCCAAATATATGTAATTTAGTACTGAGTATTTGGAATAATATCATTTGCCTATTGGTATCACTGTCATCTGCAGCTGCTTTTGGAATGTGATGAGCTCTTTCCATACATTGATTAAATATTATTTTAAGGAATATTTTTATTAAGTGTTTAAAACTGAAAGCTTTCCCATAATTCTGAGGAGGGTAAAAATCACAACAGCAAAATAACTAGAGTTCTTGTTTGTTAATGAAACATAAAAAGTTAATGGATGTTCAGAGTAAAAAAAAAAAATCCACCTGGGGTAGAAAATTTGGTTAGCTCTAAAAGAGCATAAAGTTAAAGACTCCCATGTTCATTTCCTGTTGCTGCTATTAAAAAAAAGCACAGAATCAATGCTTAAAACAATGTAAAATGCATTAGCTTATAGTTCTGTGGTAAAAGTCTAATTAGGCCCAAATTAAGGTGTCATCAGGGCCTCATTTCTTTCTGGGGTGGAAAGAAAAGAACCAGCCTCCTGTCCTGTGCCTTGGCATAGGCCAACTAGATATACCCATCCTGAGTATTAAGTATTAGTGGAGTACTTCAATCACTTAGGATTAAACATTATTCATAGTATAATGTCAAAAGTGGCAGAGAATTGTTAGAGGTACAGTGAAGACTGCAGCTTTGGGACATCCAGATGTGGTGGGCTCATGCATTAGAAGGTGACAGGAATATACATATAGTACCCACAGAAGTCATCTAATGAGAATGTTTTTATGTTGTGATCTTGACCATGATTCCTTCCATCTTGAGGGATGCTTGTTTTTCTTGCCTACATTAGTTATTAGCCATTTGGGGTAGCTGGTTTTCTTAGCTATGTGTGTCTTAGTAATTTCTTTTTTTCTTACATTAGCCACAGTTAGGTTCTATAGCTCATGATAGATATTCTGTTGGTAAGATGCTTCAAGAAAAATCTCATTTTCCATAGCTTGCTATTTGTGGCACAGCATGCCCTATAAGTTAGGGATTTCTGGAAACAAAATTATGTCAGATAACAGCACAGCTCCATTGGTCAGTTAGAACCTGACAGAACTTATAACATGGTGTGACTACAATACAGGGGTTAGTCTGTATGAGAAGAGGAGAATGAATGCAAAGAGTCTAAGTTCATGATTGAACTGAGTTTGGACCAATCTTCATAACTGAGGAAATAAATTTAGGATTTCAGACAGGGCAGCCCAAACGTGGGGGAGAATGTGTGCTTGATGTTATCACTTTGTCCTTGATAATCAGGCAAAATTCATAGGAGAAAAGCTGCATTTGTAAGCACAATGAACAGAATCCAGCTACACAGAGAACTATATTACCAACATGGTTACATTACTCTCAGAAATTCCGTGATTTCAAAAAATCCAGGGGACTGACTGAGCCAGCAGGTTAGGAATAAGGAAATGTGTACCCATATGGGGCTCAGTCATAATCAAATGGACCAGAGGAGATGTCAGGATAATGGGCTGGTTCCATTCAGCTGGCAGTCCAAAGGGGCTCCTGTACCTTTCACTGTAACTTTGAAATTGAGCCAAGTTGAACCCCAGGTAGAAGGAGTCTGTTCTTTCAATCATTTAGGGCTTGGGATGAGAGCAACTAAGAGGAGCCATGCTTAATCAACATCTGGAAGCATTCTCACATGCAAACAATAGAATTGGGGTAGAATGCTCTCACTAGACTATAAAACAGATTCTTCTAGATTTCAAACTTCTCTGTATTGTTCGAGAACACCCTACCACACTAGTTTTGATATGTGAATACTCTTAGATGCAAGGAGGTCAAAAGATGTTTTGGAAATGTTCAGAAATTTCACATACAGTGTTGCTATCACATTGAAACAATAAAAACAAAATAAAACCTAGGAAGGTAAGATAGTAACTCTGAAGGAGAGAGACTTAATTTCATCCAGAAATTTGGTTTCAGTTATTAGATCCCTTCTCAAACAGAGAGTGAGGTATGAAATAGTTACACGGATAACAACACTGTAGCAGAAGATGGATATAGCATTTTCCATTGCTCCAAGATAATCAGATCTTGACATTGACCAGAGACCTGTGAAATTCTTATTTCTTGGTCATGTTGAGTTTATCAACCTCTGCAAAGCAATGCTATTTTTTTTCTGACCCCGTGGGATTCTCTGCCTTCTTTGGCATGGGTTTTCCCTGGCTATGTTTTCAGGATGCTCTGAAGGACGGGAACAATCACATTATAACAGAAAGGACACAATCCTCATTCATGTTCCCATTAGGTTAAATGCATCTCGATTATGTTTCTTGTTCTCCTGTTGTTTGTTATTGCCCTTCCTGTATTTGTTCCCAGACACCTTAAAAACATGAGTCAGGATCACTTTTTAGGTGTTGGGGAGGTGGGTGAGAGGAAGGAGAGTCGGTAAGGGGGCACAGAACATTTGCCCTTGTTTCCTGTGCTAAATTTATTAAACTTGACCTTTATTCCAGGGCACATCTGTTGCTTCTGTATCCTCATGTATGTATTTAATTGATCACTATAGATGCAAGATCTCTTGGTGCTCAGTAAACTCTTTTTATTGTGATAACTCATTTTCAGTGTCAAAGATCTTCTTTCATATTTTCTCAGTATCTCTTTTTTGCTTTGGTGATTCCATGAAAATAAATCAACTATTCACTCATTGAGGAGATCATGTATCTAATTCTTATTTACTAGGAATGTATATCTCTGCCTCTCCTCTTTTCCTCTAGTGTGTGTGTGTTTGCACATGTGTACATTTATTTATATCATCTTTATGATGTATCAAGCAGTAATGTACCTGATGATGTAGGAAGGAGGTTTAATCCAAATTTATATCAACATCTTTGCCAGTAGCAGCAACTTTTTTTCTGTAAAGGACAGCTAGTAAATATTTGGAGTTTTGCAGACGATATGATTTCTGAGTGACTGCTCAACTCTGCCATTGTAGTATGGAAGAAGTCATGAACTATGCAAAACTGAATACGGGAATATGTGTTACAATAACCTTTATAAAATCAATCTCTCTCTCTCTCTCTCTCTCTCTCTCTCTCTCTCTCTCTCTCTCTCTCTCTCTTAATTGACTCTATACTCAGGTAAAATATAACTCTTTAAGCATATAAGGACTTCTCGAAGCCTTCTTTGAATAGAGTTTTATAAAGACAGAAAAATAAGAAGATAAAGCAAAGTGGATGGTTTTAAATCTGCTGGAACCATCCTTTAACATAAAAGTCATACACAGGCTGGGTGTGGTGGCACAGGCCTGTAATCCTAGCAACATGGGAGGCTGAGGCAGGAGAATCACAAGCAGCTTAGTGAGACCCTGTTTCAAATGAAAAAAATAAATAAAAAGGGCTGGGAATGTGGCTCAGTGGTTAAGTGCCATCCCTGGTTTCAATCTCTGGAACAACAATATGAACAGAGAAGAATTAGAGAATTGTACACATTTATTGATAACAAATGACAAGGTACATAGATCTAATTTCATAATCAGTTTCTTTCTTCCATGAAGATGCAGTAATGTGAAACTTATTACTAAACTTTAAAAACCTACACAACTTCAGATCATTCTCTGACACCTTAGTAATAAGCAAAAGAGTCAAGTAATAAATTTTGAGAGTAATCCTTTTACTCATTTATTCTGTGTATAGCATAAAATTCTTAATCTTTATTGGGAATGCACATGGAAACGTATTCTTTAAGAACGTAGGTTGGTGACAAGTTATTGTACACAAAACCACTTCCAACTATTGTTCCTTTCATGTGAATTAAAGAGTATTTTCAAGTGAGCATCTCCTCTTTATCTTTCACATGCAACCGCACACACACACACATACACACACACACACACACACACACACACACACACTCCAACAAATTCAAACAGCTGCCAATCCCTCCTCCATTCTTGCGTGCACTGCACGGTATCTTCACCTTGGAGAAGAGCACAGAAATCTCAGTTTAAAAGTGCAAGTTGACTGAAAATATCAGTTTGAAGAGATGACACTTTTAGTCTTTCAGAATAAAAAGTACATATTGTTCAGTTCAGAAATACCTTGATCTTCAAAAACAGATTGTTCTCCTGATACGAGTGTACATCAGGGTTGATGTTAAGCAAAGTTTTGTTCAGATATATAGATAAAACTGGATTAACTCCATGTAAGTCTTCTCGGTGATAGATCTGGGCACCCTGGAGTAAGGGACAGAGTGGCAAATAATTAGTATGGCTTCCTTAGCAGGAAAGAACTGGGACACTTTAAAATGCACGTTGGAGGCATTATTCACTTTTATAATACAGAGCATACATTTGGGGTGTTAGTATATTGACATGGTCCAGAATTCTTAAAGGATGATAAAAGTTGGAAACAGTTAATCTCTAAGACATTGCAGTTGGCTACAGGGGAAACCCACATTCATAAAGAGGAGAAAAAATCATTTTAGTAAAATTTCCATGCTATTTATAAGGACAAGAGTCTCTAGTAAGAGCTGAAAAGAAGTAAATCCAAAACAAATTTGCATATTTGCCATTGATAATGCTCAAGGGTGAAGCCAAAGGCTGCATTTTGTTTTACAACTAAAATATTATACTTAAAATACAAATAAAAAATCACACAAGGACGAACATCTGTGTTATGGTTTGGATGTGAGGAGTCCCCCAAAAGCTCACGTGTGAGACAATGAAAGAAGGTTCAGAGGAGAAATGATTGAGTTGTGAGTCTTAACCTAAACAGTGTATTAATCCCTAATGAGATTAACTGAGTGGTAACTGGAGGCAGGTGGTAATGGCTAGAAGAAGTGGTTACTATTTTGTATTACGTGGAGACTGTTGGGGTATAGGGGATATATTTTGTATCGCATGGAGACTCTTGTTCTCTGCTTCCTAGTCACCACCTGATCTGCTTCTCTCTGCCACTCTTCCACCATGATGCTCAGCCTCACCTCAAGCCCCAAGGAATGGAGCAGATCTTCTCTGGACTAAGACCTCTGAAACCATTATCCCTCAAATAAACTTTTCTTCTTTTAAAACTGTTCTGGTCAGATCCTTTAGTCACAGCAGTGAAAAAGCTGACTAAAACAACATGTTTTAAATGAAAGTAAAGGCTTTATATCTGTAGGAGAATACCAGATTTTTAGTACAAAGGCATTGGGTAAATTTAAAACATTTTCTAGTCTTTTAAAATTAAATTAAGTATATTACAAAATTATGAAAACCAGAAAGAATTAATAAACAATTCAAATAGAATAGGCAAGCAATTTTAAATATAAAAACTACTGAAATTTAAAACAAAGTGATATTGTACCCTTTTAATTTAACCAAATAGAATATTGACCTCTTGCTAAAGCTAAGTGGGATGTGAAGAAGCTCTCAAAATTATTCAAGGTTGTCTACATTATAAATTGAAACAACTCTTTGAGAACAACATTGCAATCTCCATTTCAAAACATAATACCATTTCTAAGAATTTATCATCATTTACCATCAAGTTAAAAGCATATATATGTGCGTGTAAATGTGTATACATGAAAACATACGTGTGTACATATATACACATATGCTTATTAAAGAATCACATGTAGTATTAATAAAAGCACCAAAATTCCTCCCACAAGAAACACATAAATCCAGTAAAATATTACAAAATTATTTAAGGGATTATTGTGTGTGCAGGGTAATAATATGGAAAATGATCACATTAGAAAGATAAGGAAACAAATAACAACAGAAAATGTGCAAAACCTATATGAGGAGACTTAAACAAATGGAAAAGCATGCCCCGCTCTTTAGATCAGAAAATTCAACATTCCACGCGTGTCAGAACTCCTTGAGTTAATTTATAAATTCTATAAATTTAGCAAGCTACTTGAGTTAAACAGGCTGATTTAGATAAATAAACATGCAAAAATATCTAGAAAAATATACACAAAACAAAAAACAAATGACCAAGGGGATTAGTCATAATCAGATATACTGTAGTGATTTCATAACTATGAAGTCTGGTATCAACACATAAAAAGACAACTAGAATGGTGAAAATAAGAGAAAATTCAGAATTGGATCCAATGCTTAAGGAAACTTAAAACATGACATCACGTGATGTCAAGTCTATTGGAAGTACCCGTGCTTTAATAAATGGTACCAGGATAAGAAGGTCGTCATTGTTTTTAGAAACAATTAAACTACACTCACATTTCACACCATGCACAGTACTTTCAACTGAATTAGGAAAATAAATGTAAAAGGAAAAGAAGATGTACAAATAAGATGAAAATATCAATTGATTTATTCATAGGCCTGGTATTGAGGAAGACGTTCTATGAATTGAAGTCCACGGGCAATAAAACAAAAGATGGATAAATTTGATTACTAAAAATAAAGACTTTGCTTACCAAAAAATAAAAAAGAAAAAAACTATCAACAAATTCAAAATGAGATGTGACAAAGAGGGAGGAGAGATTTGCAACCTATGTCAAAGACAAATGGCTACTCCTCTTATGTATTCAAATTTCTTAAAAATCAAGGGGAAAATATTTTAGAGGAAAAGAATAGGACAGAAATGTAGGAAAAAGATACAAACAAATCTAACTTAAGATGAAAATTGGGCTTCTAACATTTGAGAGTATATTGAAATTTACTCCTAGAGACATTTATGATACCATTTTTTAGTTGTTAGACTAGCCAAGGTTCAAAGCATATTTTTGTGTTTGTTGTTGTTTTCAGATATACGTGCCAGTAGATCATATTTTGACATATTAAACATACATGAAGTATAACTCATTCTAATTAGGATCCCATTCTTGTGGTTGCACATGAAGTGGAGTTTCACTGGTCTTATTAAAAGCCTATCTTATACTCAGATACAATCCAGCAGTTGTCCTTCTTGGTCTCCACTGGAAGGAAGTAAAAACCTCTGTTCACATAAAAACCAGCACACAATGTTTATGGCTGCTTCAATCACAATCACCAAAACTTGGAAGTAAACACAATGTCTTTCAGCGAGTGAGGAGAACAACGAACCAGTAGATCTAGACAATGGGAGGTTATTCCATGCTAAAAAGAAATGAGCTTCCAAACCATGAAAAAAACATGGAAGAAACTCACAACTGCTATTAAGTGAAAAAGCTCAATTTAAAAAATCTACTGACTGCATGATAAGGACTATATGACATTCTGGAGAAGACCAAGCTATGGAGAGAGAGAGAGAAAGGAGGAGTGGTGGGCAGGGTTGGTGGGGATGGAGGGATGAATAAGCAGAGAAAAGAGTGACAATCTTCTGTACTATACTATGATGGTGGTGAGCTTAGAAAAGCTTTGGCTGGTATAACTGAATTTGAGGAATAGCTAAACAGTAGCAGTTTACCCTGGATAGCCTTTGTTCCACCTGCTCCTCTCATTTAAGTATCATCTGACTCATTCTTTCCCTTCACAGCCTGAGACCTACTTCATTCACTCTCCACCTAAACTATCTCTTTAAGATGCTTCTCGATCATCTTTTGGCTTCTTCAAGCACTATTGTTAGCTGTCATGTTGTCATCAAGGATGAGTTCAGTCAAGCAACAGCTGAAAGCCAATTTTAGGGGTCAGCCCAGTATTGTGCACATTTCCATAGAGAAGCCAGGGTGAGCTTCAGGCAATTAGTTGCTAATGGTGAGATGGCAAGCAGCCATAAAATTTGGTTGATGTAGATTTTCAAGGGGGGATAATTATTTCATATTATCCCCCAAAACATATATCTACATAATTTTTTAAAATCTCACATTGTTCTCTTTTCTTCGGAAATCTAATTTTGTTGGCAGAGAAAAGAGAATAGCAAAACAATGAATTTTTCTTCAGACAAAGTGAAGGCTGGAACATTAAAGTTCATCATTTATAAAATCAGAAGCATTTCTAAGAAAGCAAAACAAAAAAATCAATTTATTTTGGTTCCCTCAAAAGCTCTTAGTACTTGCTTTTCCGGGTAAAAAGAGTGAGACATAGTCAACTGAAAGGGAAAAGTTAGTTTTCTAGGTTCCTTGGCTCACCCTACGCAACCCCCACACTGTCCCTCCTCCAAATGTGTGGCTGTCACTGCATATGAGCATGTAATATGTCTCATCTTTACTGATGTAGGCAGGTTCTGGGACACTTTCTGGAAGATTTTGCTGATGCATTCTTACTTAGCTTTTGTGAAAGTTGATTCACTGTAAAATCAAAAGTGGTCCTGACTGTTGGTCGCCTATAATTTGATCCATTAAATATGAATGCTCCGTCGATTGCTAGATCAGATATCCCCAGGTAACCTAGCATCCCTTTCCAGGGTTAGCTCTCCACCCTTACCAACTCCCTATACATTTCTGACTGTGCTAAAATACAATTTTCCTTGCCTCAGCTCTCTGCCATGTGCCAAATTTTCCTACAGGAATGATCTACAGGTTCTTCCTTTTCCATTCCTTCAAATTCCTCCCAAATATTTTTCTTCCTAGTTAGCATTCTTCACACAATATTCTACATAAAGTAGCCCCTTACCCCATCTTTAGAAGCAGGTTTTTATTACAATACACTATTTTTTTTCAAGGTGCTCATCACACTCTGGAATCATCTACTGACTTTAATTTTTATTATTATTTAATCTCTCCAGGAGACAGCAAACTTCCTAAGGAGGGGACCATGTTCATTTACTGTGTTCTAGACACTGCCTGAACAGCCACACTCTGATACTGGAACAATCACTATCATATAGCTGAGAAAAATGTTTCAGAGTTGGAAGGACATTCACAGAGTCCTACAGCTGCAGAGTGCAAAATGTCAAGCCCTTTACCCATTTATTAAGTGTTAAACAAAAATTAAGGGTATTAATACTTAATGAAGGACTGGATACATAGCTCTTCATAAATGGTTGGTTATCAGTTACATCTCATAAGATCCTAAAAATCACCTCCCAAGAAACAGAATCACACTTTATCTCCATTTAATAAATGAGAGAATAATTCCCAATCAAAGAACTGAAATGATTGGCTTGAGGAAGTGGTACAGCTTGAGTGACCATACATGCTTGGGATTTCCCATTTTAGCACTGTAGACAGTGCTAAACTCCTTGGTGTCTTCCCCCTTTTGGACTGATAGAGTAAAACACCTTAGAATGCTTAACTTATCAGCAACCAACTTTATTACTTAACCTCCTGGAGACTGGCAGTCAAAATCAAGGTCCTAGAAGATCTAGAATCTCCAGAACGCCTATTGTTCATAGAAGGCTCTTTCTTGTTGAGTCCTGACATGACAGAAAGGGGGTGAAAAAGCTTCCTTAGGCATTTTGTATAAAGACACTCATTCTATTCAGGCCTGGACCACCTCCCCAAAGAAGCATTTCTTGGTGCAATCTCCTTGGGGGTTATATTTCAACATACGAATTTGGGGGTACAAAATCATTCTGACCACAGCACCTGCTAAATCAAACAATTGGTCATCGTAGTAGAGTCCACATGAAATCAGCTCCATGTGGAACTCAAGTCCTCTAACTCAGCCTCCAAATATTGTATTAATGGACTTGTGCCCCCCGGACCCTTCTCTCTACTGAATTTAACCTAATTTATTGCATCATATCATATTATTCTATGAAATTATTTTCAGTTCCTTAGAAATATCAGAAAGTTAGAGCTATTTATTTTAAGACATATGCAACAGTCTGGTATTAAATCAATCCATATAATGCTGAAAATCATAATTTTGCAAGAATATCATTATGCATTAAAGAGCAGCTAGCCCAACCTCACAGCCATCTCAGAGGAAATCAAGTTATTGCTTTTATATCTCCAGTATTTCATGGAAGCCCTTTTAGAAAGAACAGGATATCCTGGGTGTTTTGTGAGACTACTCTAGGGAATTCACATAAATGATCACAGTATCTCTAGATGATAAAAGACAGCCTGCTAATGCCTCCTTGTTCAATCTCAATGTCACCCTTAAAGAGATATTAGGGGTGAGAAAGTTTTTCTTGGTCAAAAGATTGAGACCTTCATTGCTTTTCAAAAGGTGGAGAACAGAGAGGGAAAAAGCAGGACATTATTTAAAATTATTTGTGTTTACATAATAGTTCCTCCTGCCACTTAAGATTTTTAAATTTTTTTTTATATTGAACACAAACCTATCCCTTACTATCCGAATGAATTGAACAGTTGAAATAATTGAATTGGGAATTCTGTACTATGACTTAATTTTGATGAGAACAATCCTCCACACTGTTTATATGCAAAGGTAATTGCAAGCCTCTGATTTGCTCCTTATAAGCTATCTAGATGATCATTCTCTGAAGAATAATCCCTTGGAATTCATGACCTTTAGCTTATCAGCTCTCACAACAAATTTGTGCTGGTTGGACTTTATTACCTTTATTTTACAATGGAAGGAATTAAAGTTTTGGTTGAACAATTGGTCTCATTTTCTCCATTTCCTCACTCCTCCATTGAAAAGAGAAAAGGAAATAAAATAAGAGAAAATGAAGGAAGGAAGGAAGGAAGGAAGGAAGGAAGGAAGGAAGGAAGGAAGGAAGGAAGGAAGGCGAGAAATACATAGAGATTATCCTTGAAAATGTTAAAACTTTATTCTTTCAAAATCTTATTCTTTGAGATACTATTTTTCTTATAAGTTCTAATAAATGAATGTTCCTAAATATCAAGGAGCATGAGTGGGACATGGTTAGTTTGTCCTCAATGATTGATGTGCTGGGAGCTTGGTTCTTGAGTGTGGTGCTATTGGGAGGCAAGCCCTTTAAGAGTCAGGACCTAGTGACAGAACCTAAGGACTGTGGAGGGTACTGCCCTCAGAGGGATTGTTTGACGCTGGTCTCTCTTTGACTTTGTATTTGGTGATACATCAGCTCCCTCTCACACACACTCCTGCGATCAGTCATGAGGCCCTCAGTAACAGTGGAGCTGATGCCAGCATCATGCCATTGAATCTTAGACATGTGAACTAAATAAACCTCTTTTCTTTATGAAGTTAGCCTACCTCAATCATTTATTACAGTAACAGAAAGCAGGGCAATACAGAGCCTTGTGCTCGTTTCTATGTCTAAGCTATGCCTAGAGAAGAACCTCTGTTACTATGGCCAAACTCAAAGTAACACTGTCCTTTGGATGATTAATTAGCATAACATATCCTATTTATTGATAAAAAAATTAGGATGAAATATGATTTCTTACTAAGCCAAATCTCAAGTGAAAGTTTATAGAAATAAAAACAAGCATGACAACCCTGATAACTAGGGGGAATAAAAGGAAAATATAACTTATATTCTAGAGTTTTCTAATCCAAATATTTGAAACCTTAGAAAAGAACAAGAGTGAAGTTATTGCCCTGAAAATATATTTTTCATGACTGTACATGTGTATTCATACATGACTTTTAAAAGTCTTTATTAATTTATGTTGTTCATAAAATGTATGCACAAATTCCACTAAACTTACATCAGCCTGAGGTCAACTGACATCATTTAAGGGCTAGGAGAAAATCTGTCTCTTCATACTTGATACAATTTCCAAAACAGAATTAATTCCTGTTTTAGCAGGTCTTGTATATCATTTTGATACATATAAAGGGAACTTCTAAATGAACATTTATCTTCTTTCTGGAGGAAGTGGAAAAAATATGGTTCTGTATAGCTTGGATCTGAACATTTCTCAATGCTAGTTTCTCTTTGCACAAAGTACATATTAAAGGAAATGAATTTACAAGCACACATTTAAAGAAAGAGTATAGACAGACTTTACTTGTCTCATTCTACTCCCTGATCTTAAATTGGGGTTGGTTTTATACTATTTTTCTGTAGCTTGAAGGTAAGTTATTTATGGTAGTATAAATAAGATTCAGATACCATTAGTGAACTACAAATAAGTCTATAGCCAATATTGAGATTATTACTATTTGTTTATTTTTCTTAAATCACTTATGGAAGAATGTGCATGTGTTTTTTGTTTGTTTGTTTTAAGCTTAAGCTTCTTTCTCATGTAAAAAATATTATAATGTGAAAGTTTTCACTACTGGTACAAAGCCAACTTATTTCAAATTCCTTTGAGTCAAAACACCATATCTTGGATTTCTGGGTTTCTAGAGTGGAGGAAACAATACTTATGATCATCTATTAATTTTATCTAACTCCTCCGTTTCCTCATTCCATAAACTTCATCCTTGAGAATTATGTTAAAAGTCCTCACTTCAAAATGTATAAAGAACAATCAGATTACAAATTGGATTCTATCCTATCTCCTAAACCTGAACAAGGAAGATATACAGATGACAGAAATCAACATATAAAAAGGTGCTTCATATCATTTGTCATCAGGAAAGTATGAATGAAAATAGTAATGAGAAACCCCTGTATGCCTAATAGGACAGAAAAATCCAGAACACTGGGAATACTGAAGTATCAGGGAATATATAGAGCAACAGAAACTCCATTCATTGCTGGTGGGAATACAAAATGGTACTGCAGCTTTGCAAGACAAATTTAAGGTTTCTTGCAAAACTAAATTTGCTCTTACCATACAATCCAGTAATCTTGCTCCTTGGTGCATCCCCAAAGGTGTTGGAAACCTATGTCCACATTAAAATCTTATACGCAGATATTTACATCAGCTTTATTAATGTTTGCCAAACTTGGAAGCTACCAACTTGTCCTTCAGTAAGTGAATGAATACATGAGCATTATCACATACAGATATTGAAATATTATCTGTTCTTATTAAAAAAATAAGCTGTCAAGTCATGAAAAAAAGTGGGGAAAGCTTAAATGCTTATTATTAAATGAAAGAAGCTAATCTGAGATAGTTACAGTGTATGATTCCAACTAATGACATCCTAGCAAAGTAAAACTGTAGAGTAAGTAAAAAGGATCCTGGTTATCTGGAGAAGGGAGACTTAAAGGATGAATATATGGAGCACAGAGGACTTTTAGGGCCATGAAACTCTTCCTCATCATACTGTAACTGTAGACACATGTCATTATAAACTTGCCCAAACCCACAGAATTTATAACACCAAGAATAAATCCTATATGAAGTATAGACTTTGGGTAACATTGGCCTGTCTTTTTTTTTGTGGGGGGGTGGTTCCAGGGATTGAATTCAGGGACACTCAGTGGAGCAACATCCACAGCCCTATTTTGTGTGTGTGTGTGTGTGTGTGTGTGTGTGTGTGTGTATGTGTGTGTGTGTGTGATATATATATATATATTTTTTTTTTTTTTTGAGTCTCACCGAGAAAAAAAAATTCACTTGTGCTGAGGCTGGCTTTGAACTTGTGGTCCTCTTGCCTCAGCCTTCTGAGCCACTGGGATTACATTCATGTGCCACCATGCCTGGCTGGCATGTCTTTAAAGTAGGTTCATCAGTTCAAAATGACATGGACTCTAGAGAGCATTTTGATAGCAGAGGAGGCAGTGCATATGTGGGCAGGAGGTATATGGGAAATTTCAACCTTCTTCATTACTGCTTTGAATCTAGAGAAGCACTCTACAATGTATACATTATCAAAATATCACACAGTGCCCTGTAAATATGAACAATTTTTATGCAATTAATCTTTTTTAAAGAAGACTATTTAAGAAGCAAATAAAACCTTCACCATATGCTCACAGAAAATAGAGGTACAAATTAATGTTACTGGCTTCTCTACCAACATAGGTCTTAAGAGATAATGACCAGATTCTCTTAGTTCAATCGCTTTAAACAGATTTGCCCTTGTGCATTGTCCCTGTATCATTAAAAAAAAATCCTTCTTATTTCCTTCATTGTTGACATATTGTGATTTGGGGAGAAAAGACAAGCTGAAACAATTCAATATCATTAAAAAAAATGCAATCACTGAAAAGTTGTTGAATGACACAGGTACAAAAGCAGCTCTTCTCTGAAGAGAAAAAAAAATTCTCTTCAGAGATGTGACCAGAAGTAAATGCATTTTGGAGCCCTCATTCTGGCTACTGCCTGCCCATCGTTTCTCTAGCTCATGGGCAGTCAGCTTTTTTCTGTCCTCACTTGCATTCTAACAAAGAGCTGACAACACAGAAAACCACTGCAGATAAGAGGCATTAAAAATTTAAATGCAGTTTTAAAATTTTTAGAAAAAGGAATCTTAATCCTCCTCTCTGGATTTTGTTTTAAAACCTGTACTTTTGTAGATAAGAACTTTTTGCCTTTGCTCCTTCTGAATCTAGTTCTCATCATATCCAAAATTAGCACCTCTGGGTAAATCCAAATCATTTTTCCAAAAATTTCCTGAGGCAAAAATTTATATAATAAATGAGATAAAGAAATAGGGCATGTGAAGCGCAGTGGTGCATGCCTGTAATACCAGTGGCTTGGGAGGCTGAGGCATCGTGAGTTCAAAGCCAGCCTCAGCAATTTAGCTAGGCACTAAGCAGTTCAGTGAAACCCTGTCTCTAATAAAATACAAAACAGGGCTGGGGATGTGGCTCAGTAGTCGAGTGCCCCTGAGTTTAATCCCTGGTATCGAAAGAAAGAAAGAAAGAAAGAAAGAAAGAAAGAAAGAAAGAAAGAAAGAAAGAAAGAAAGAAAGAAAGAAAGAAAGAAAGAAAGAAAGAAAGAAAGAAAGAAAGAAAGAAAGAAAGAAAGAAAGAAAGAAAGGGAAAAAGAAAAAAGAAAGAAAGAAGGCATTTGTTTTGGTACAATATTTTAGATATTTTAGAAAAACAAATGTTCCACAAAGGAGAAAAACGCACAGTGACTTAAGTGGTCTCATTTTAGGAATGGCTTATGTTACAGAATCTTGAGATACAATATTATTAAGATGAGTTTTCTATTCTTCAAGTTGAGAGTAGAGTGATGTTTATTCTTGTAATGATGACTTAGAGACATTCTAGGAATTAAAGGCTGTGTGAATAACAACAATGTAAAATGACATTCTGCATAAGTTTGACAGTGTAATGTTATTGTGTTTGTTTCAAATTATGCAGGCTTTACAACTGAAGGAGTAGGAATAGAAAGGTTGAAGGAACCACCATTCAAAGTCTCAGCCTCAGCAACAAAGCAGGTAATTCTCAGGCACTTAATTGAAAGATTTTGCAGATCCCAAGAACTCCCGGGCATTTCCTAACATCTTTGATGATTATCAATATTTGCTTGGAAGCTTCTCTGAACATCCTGTCTCATCATGCATGCCCTGACCCTGATTCCCAATTATACTCCAATCCCTGCCCTTCATATATTCTCAACTAATATGATATGCAGAAGAAAATTCCCGGAAATGTAGCTGCTCGCTTCTCCTAGGCATTGCAAAGAAACCTCAGAGCAAATTGGAGGTGATAAAGGTGAGAACAGATAGTTAAGTATAAACATTAGGACCCTATGTCCAGTAGCTATTTCTTTCACTTTAAATACCCAAACCCAATAGATCTGAAAACAGGGATGGATGGATGGATGGATGGATGGATGGATGGATGGATGGATGGATGGATGGTGGGAGGGAGGGAGGGAAGAAAGGAGGAAGGGAAAGAAAGAAATAGAAAAAACAAAGAAAGGAAGGAAAAAAACACAAAATTGGTGTTTACAGAGTTTGTGGATCTGTACATATTGACTCTCATTAAATTTTGGATACTTTTGGTCTCATGCCTTCAAATAATCTTTAATTCCCTCCTCTCCTTCTGGGACTCCAATTTCACTTAGGTATGATTGTTAGTGTTTTAAAGGTCTCTGATATTCTATTCATTTTTCTTGAATCTTTTCTTCCTCTTCCTTATTTTCATGTAAGAATATTCATTGATCTATCTTGAAGTTCACTGATTCTTTTTTTCCCCTGCCCACATGTATCCATAGTGGAGCCTTTTTAGTTCATTTTTCATTTTAGTTATTCTACTTTTCATATCAAAATTTCCACTTGACTCTCTATATATTTACTGTCCCTTTAATGCAAAAAAAAAAAAACCCTCTCTAGTCACTGAGTCATTGTTACCACGTTTTTCTTTAATTCTTTTAAAGTACTTATTTGAGCGTTTTTGTGTTAGCTGCTATGAAGTCTTTGTTTGCAAAATCCAAAATCAAGCAGGAGAGCACTCAGAAACAAGGTCTATTGATAGTTTTGGCTTTTTCCTGCATATGGTTCACACTGTATTCTTCCTTCAAATAATTTTTTATTCGCTATTTTATATTTTAGAAGATGATTGTAGTACCTCTGGAGTTTTACTCATCCCCAAGGTTATTTTGTCTTTTCTTTGTTTCTCTATATCAAATCCATGTGTCTGTCTTTCCCCAAATGTGAGGTTACTGATGTTTCTGCTTTTTTTGTTGTTGTTCTTGTTGTTATTTTTTCTAGTTTTTATTTTTAAGGCTATTTTTTTGGTTACTGATGTTTCTGCTTTTTTTTTGTTGTTGTTGTTATTTTTTCTAGTTTTTATTTTTAAGGCTAATTTTTCAGGGATAGCCCAGTGTAGGAATAATTTACAGTTACCTCAAAGGTTAGTTAGAGGTCATATGTAAATACCTTTTCACTCTCTGCTGATGGATCTAGTGTGAACTGCAGAGGACATTTGAACTTCAGGCTGTTTGTTGTAAATTGGCCCATGCTCTGATTTCATGGAATTTTCTTGGGTCATCTCTGAACACGTGTACTGGCTCCATAAGCCATGGATGTGTGAGTGGCTGGAGACAACCCTAGTGTGCCTCACTGTCTAGATCTCATGGCTTACTCTCTACCTATCTTAATTCAAAGTTGCAGAGCTGCTGGACCTTGCTTCTCATTGGCCATAAAGAATGCCATTTCCATTATGTAGAAAATTGCATAGGGGATAGATCAATGAAGAGCTATGAGAGTTATTTTGGGGAACTGAGTCCTTAACTATAGTGGTCAAGTCCCACAATTTGCCATATGCAAGCTGCAGAATGAGAAGAGCTGGTGGTATAATTCAGTTCAGATTTGAAGATCTATAGAGGGGGTCGGGTGCTGGTATAAGTAGAAGAGTCTGAAAGGTTCAAGAACCAGGAGCTTCTATGTTCAAAGGCAGGAGGAGATGAACAACCAAGATCAAGAAAAGAGAGAAAAAGAGAGAGGGAAAGAGAAAGAGGTTGGTATTTGTCTTTCCTCAGCATATTTGTTCAATTGAGACTCAGGGGATTAGATGATGCCCCCCATCCCCATCCCACTGATGAGGATGAAGACAAATCTTCTTTACTCATTCTGCTGATTCCATTGCTCATATCTTCTGGAAACATTCTTTCAGAGATATACATAAATGTTTTATCATCTATCTGAGTGTCTTTTATCCTAATCATAAAATTAACCATCACAGTGTCTACATACAAGCATATGTGCATGCACATGCACACACACACACACACACACACAGAGAGAGAGAGAGAGAGAGAGAGAGAGAGAGAGAGAGAGAAAGAAAGATTTACTGTTAAGAAATTGACTCATGAGATAGGGAGTTAAAGAAATCCCAGGATCTGTGTAATTGCAGTCCGAATCCCAAAACCTGAGAACCAGGGGCAGATAGTATACTCCTAGTCTGATGGTAGAAAAAATCAAAGTCCTAGCTTCAGTAGCCAGGCACAAAGAGAGAATTCTCCCTTCCATCACATTGCTGTTCTGTGCAGGTTCTCAACAGATTGGATGATGCCACCCACCATTGGGAGGGAAATCTGCTTTACTCAGTCTAATGACTCAAATGCTAATCTCTTCTGAAAACACCCTCACAGACACATCCAGAAATAATATTTAACCAAATATCTCTGGCATCCTATGACCCTTTCAACTTGACACATGAAATTAATCATCACATATTTTAATAATAGTGCTGTAAATCCTATCTGCCCTTAACGGTAAAGGGCAAGGAAATTGTCAAGGGCAAGAATACTACATATTCATGCTGTTCTTACACACATTTTGTAGGATTCCTGAATAAATACTGCCTTTATTAGTATAAGGCTTGGGTTGACTTCCACATTTTTAGTACTATGAAATGATTGACACTTTAGCCCAAACTTATGGTTGTGTTTTGTTTGTGAAGATGATTGGTGGACTTCCTAATTCCATCATACTGAAAAAAAAAAAAACCTTAAGTATACATGTATCTGGAGTGTGAAAAACAACTTCTTTTCAAAATGCAACCGTGCCATTCCAAGCTAACGTGGAAAGACTAGATCAAGAAACATATTACTTCACAACACAATGTAGTGAAAGGGCCTTGTAGTTTGGATTTAAATTAACCTCAGTTTGAATCTTAGTAGTATAACCTTTGGTTATATAAACATTGAGTGGGGGGAGGAGGCTTAGTAGGCTGCATATTTTTGCTGGACTTTTTGAAGACGAATAAATGCCCAGCATATAACATGTATTTAATAGATGTCAGTTCTCTTTGTTGTAGATTTTTTCAGCTTTACAAAGTTAAATGAAGCACATGTATATGAAACCACTTGATTTCATTTATGTTACTTAAAGTTGTTTTGAAACGTGCATTTACTTGTTGGTATATAAACAGTACATAGCTTGGGTTATTGGTAATTTGCAAGATGCAATTGGAGAATTAATTCCCTAAGCAACTAACACCTCTTTGGTTTGATGCCCAAGAATGTAGTCAGTTCTTTGTGCTTTTACAAGCCTTATGTTGATTAATGTTTGCAAATGTACTTTTGGTAGTTTTCTTAGGCTGATTTCCCAATGCCTTTCTTTAGATAACTATTATATATAATTGTTATGTATAGTGTTAAAAGAAATGAAAATGATAAAATGTGTGTCGGTTTTTGTGGGATAAATTCCAAATGAACTTATTCTAGTAGACTGATTTTTTTTCATTTGTCAGTATGTCTACATGAGTATTAATACAACATTCTCACCATTTATTCATTTTATCAACTCATTCAACTGCAGCTAGTTACCAGATTAGTGTTTCAATTCTATATACTGATCATGGCTAGAAAGTGAGACAAAATAATGTGAAAGCGATTATAATCTCACTGCGTACTTATATCTGTTATCCTGGATTTTATAACACATGCTCTGTGTATATGTCCAAATAAATTATCAATTTAAGAACAAAATTAGCTTTTTCTCTGTGCCTCTTAAGTCTTTATAGTAAGAGACATGTGATTTATTTTGTTCTTGAAGTGTTACATTTCTTGTAGGTGCAGTATCAGATGTTAAACCTCCACCTGATTTTGTAAAAAAAAAAAAAAAAAACAAAACCCTGCTATTAGAATGGAAACAGCACACAAATTTACCTATTCCTCACAATTTTGTGAACTTCATTGAATAATTTTTTTTAAAGTTAAGAGTCGCCTGTGTTCAATAATGTGGTATTTAACTTCTACCCATAAGTTTTCTATTGGAGATAAAATAATATGATCCTCCAATTATGTTATACTATTGAGGATTTTGCCAATGCCTTCTGTAAATGCTTTTTAAAAATTGCATGCTATATGCCTGATCGTGCCAAAGGTCAGTTGGTATATTTGTTCCACGATGTGTTGGATACTATTTTCTGAGACATAATTTAAGATTCCAAGAAGCTAAACCTGTGTCTACTGAGGTTGGGATCTGACTTAACGGTAATGTGAACTTTCCTATGGTTTCCTTAGATGTCTATTTTCTGATGCTATCCAAACTCCTACAGTACCTTCCAATCTAGGACTTCACCTAGAAGTTATTAAACTGTTTCCTACCTAGCTAAAGACTTTGAAAGCATATAAGTGCTTTTGATCTAGATCTAATAAGCAGAATAGGCACGGGAAAAACGCACGGCTGGCAAGATTCTGTACCAGTCTTCTATTTGCTTAGCTCAGGTATGAATCCAACCAAGAGTTCAGTCAAAAATCAAATCCTTGACTCATCCACCCTCAGTATTCTGTGGGAACAATGAGAAGGAAAAACAGCACAAGAGGCCTCGCCCAGGGAATGAGCTCAAGTTTGCACATTTTAACCTCGAATATTCTCAATCTTATTAATGCTTTCATGCTGGCAGCTCCTCATACAAGAATGAAAGACATAAAATCCGCAATTTTACCACAGCTGTTTCCTACTTCCTTCTCAAAGTTATTTAAACACCTTATGACTTCAGGGGAGGGGCGGATAGATGACTTTCCAAATGAATTACCTCCTGTGGGTTGCGTCATTCCAGAAGTACGTACTAATTGGCAGAATAATCTTTCAAAATCACTGTTCACGATCTGAATATTTAAAAAAACCACTCATTTCTTCAATTCCCCCATATACAAAGTAAAATTGCTAGGAGAATTATGAACTCATTCCTCACGTTGGAAAGCAAAGAGGATTTGTTGGATATTTGTGAAATCCTTCTGAAAATCTTTTCTTCCATAAAGAGCTCCAGGATCCCTGTTTTCTGAGTTTAGAGATTTAAATTATGCTGTCAAATTTTTACTTGTTTTTTTTAAGGCGAGGAGATATATAAATCTCAAAGAAGTATGTTTTGAAATAGCTGATTTGAGGATAGAAAGCCTACATTCATATTAAATTCCAAAGGGAATTGATTTACATATTGGTAACTAGAACACTTTCTAACTAGTCATCTGCTAATTATGCCATGATAAATATTATTTCAATGATTAGTCTCTATCAGTACAACCACCAGTGTCCTTTCCGAACACACAACATGTACCCAGACTACAGAGAAGTGGGAAATATCAAGATATTCCTGACTTAATAAGTCAATTTATATGATATTAAATTATTAACCATTTGGATAAAAATTCAGGAACAATAATTGATCTTAGGTTTAATCTTACATATTTCCTTTTGTGATAAAGAGGGATCTTGAAGCTGAAAGTAAAATAATAATGAGAACACTAGACTAAACTAACTTTACCACCCAGAGTGGCTCACGACCAATTATGTAAATGTCCTAATGTTTTTTAACTGTTTTTTTTTTTAATTTTACGTGAGATATTGAAAGACATTCTTGGTGATGTTTGCTCAGCTGAAAGTGACTTTTTCCTGTTCACGTCACCCACTGGAATGTGTCCCCTCCAGACAAACGAGAACACAGCTGAGGGAACAAGAGTAAGTGCTTGAGAAACATGGTCACTGATCTATGTCCCCTCTGAAGCTTGAGGTTAGGGCGACCAGGTTATCTCCCACCTGGCTGCTCTCAGGAGGAGAGGAAATGGAAGGCTTCCAGGTCAGCATGCTCCACCTCAGAGGAGGAATGCCACCTTGCTCCAGTTAGCTGTCGACAAAGGATGACAAACTGCAAAAAATCAAGAATAAAATATATGAGAGAATAAATGTTTCCCTGGGCTCCTCAATCTATTGCTTGCTGCGTCTTGAGAACGTCCTAGTGCTGGGTTGCGAAAGACTGTCTGCTGTCTCCTTGTACCTTTAAATTAAATACCAAATGTCTTCTTTGATATAATGAGAGCAACTATGAACAGAGCAGGGAGGAAGAGCAGGAAGAAAAGATTAACATTAAACAGAGACATGAGATGGGAGGGAAAGGGAGAGAAAAGGGAAATTGCATGGAAATGAAGGGAGACCCTCATTGCTATACAAAATTACATATAAGAGGTTGTGAGGGGAATGGGAAAATAAACAAGGAGAGAAATGAATTACAGTAGATGGGGTAGAGAGAGAAGATGGGAGGGGAGGGGAGGGGGGATAGTAGGGGATAGGAAAGGTAGCAGAATACAACAATTACTAATAGGGCATTATGTAAAATTGTGGATGTGTAACCTATGTGATTCTGCAATCTGCATTTGGGGTAAAATTGGGGGTTCATAACCCACTTCAATCTAATGTATGAAATATGATATGTCAAGAGCTTTGTAATGTTGTGAACAACCAATAAAAAAAATAAATTACAAAAAAAAAAAGTTGATTTGGACACTCACATGCCAAATTCCTGGCTGAAATAGGTAATTATTGAAAATAATTAGCCACCTTAACATAATTAAATCTATATTGATAAGTGAGAATGAAATGTAATGAAGTCGTAGCAGTTTTTGAGAAGTAAAGATGCTGAAATATATATGATTTTTTCACATTGCACTTATTAACTGCCTGTTGAATACCTCTTAAATCACAGCAACCCATTTCCCATAGTAACTTAAAATACTAGATTGAGGCAGAATACCTTTACAAAGTTAGAACCACAGATTGCTTTGGGGAAATGTTATTTTAATATTAATCTGGTTTAGGTCAAAGTGATGTGAAGCACCTCGACTCCTTCTCTTCCCCTCTTACATTTCTTGAACTATTCTGCTCTCAAAAGTTTTTGGAAGATAATATACAATCTTTCTCTTCCTTGGAATAGCATAATGTTGGTTAGGCTTTTATTTCTTGTGTGAAATAACTTTTATTTAATAGGATTTATTTCCCAGGTGTTAAATTTTCCAGAGGAGTAAATTTCCTTGTTTTCATTCCTGGCCTGTCTGGCACTGGTCTCTCCTGACTGGTTTCTTGCATATAAAAAGAGTTATTTTAAATTTAAGTCTATAACCTGTTTTCCACTCTTTGTAGATTGCACTATGTAGTGGAAACTAATATTGGACACCATTCATTTCTTTCTACTTCAAAAGTAGAGTATTTTTGAACTGGATTTCCTAGTTATTAACAATAACATCTAATTCAAAGATGGCAGATATTCATAGATAACAAAGTCCATTAGTTTGGGAAAAATTTCTGTTTCAGAGGACTGGCGTAGAAGACACATACAGGGTAGAGAGTTCTACCATCTCTGGAATGGTAACCCAAGTGTTCTCATAAAATGCAGATTGGTGTAAACTCTAGTCACTCAGCTACAGACCTCCTTCTTCATATTGTGCATGCATCAAAATCCTACTCCCAGGTTGCTACTCTGGAGGGAGTAAGAGCTTTGGGATAAATTGCTCACCCCAAGCCATGTGGACACAAGACTCCTTCCCTTCTTTCTCTTTCTTTCTTTATATCATGTTTGGCTATAATCATCTACATTTGGCCAGGGAGGAATTGAAAGTATCTTCCTGTTGCATTTTATTCACATCTTCCAGAATTATGCTTAGCTTTAACTTTAAAATATGTCCTCTTATCATAAATAGGTTTTGACATAAGATGAAAACTGAATTCCAGCTGAACGTTTTCTCCAGTAGAACAGTTTTCTTAAAATTTATTTGGTATTCTATTTCTCTTCTTCCCTATTGCCTCCCACCATCTAAGACCTGCCTATCACCTGTTCTCTCTTCGGTAATCCCTTTAAGACACATGCAAGTTTTCCTTAAAAATTCAGATCAACAGCTTTGCCATCACCTGCCTGAATAATCATGGTTAGAGTTCATGCTTTTCATTTATAGGTACTGGGTGATACAAACATTTGTTAAATAATAACTATAAAAATGGTATTTTTAATCTATTGTAATTTCCATCTTACCCCTGGTTTATCTAACTTGGTAAAATAGCAAAATGCTTCCTCAAAGCTAAAATATTACAATAAGAACATATTCTATTCCCTGCTATCACCCAGTTAAGCTTCTAAAAAACACATCCTTGCATTTTATAGATTAAGTCTGCTTTTGATCAAGTCTTAAAATTCTCCTATTCCTACTGAACATAGATTAAATTTGTAAAATTTCCATATTTCTTCTCTCCTTCTATCCATTAATTTTTATTATTTTTGTTTCATTTATTTATGTATTTATTTATTTTTTTAATCACTGCCTGAGGTTATTAAACTTTGTGGTACTTATTAAGGGGACATTTCTTTTCGTTTTTTTTCCCCTATTAGAACTTGAAGATTCCTACTGTTTATCTGTAAGTTGAAACAATAGTAGCACAACTTTTAAAATTCCATATTTTAAGATAAAAACATGTTTTAACCATGATTTATTAATTGAAATAATAAAAAAATGATTTTCAGTCTTCATAAAGTTTTGGTCATGATAATTGATATAAAACACAATATATAAGACTCTATGTGCTTTTAAAAATAAGAGCAGTTCTCTCAATCATTCATGAAGAAGTGAATATTTAATATGTCTATGATTGCACATTATGCCCTTTAATCTGTGAACTTAACACAGAAAACTGGTATAAATAATAAACAGTTGAACAGGGAAAATTATTTGCAGAATTCAACTTTGGTTGTGTGTGTGACTGGAGGTAGAAGTTTGAAATGCTTTAATTTATTTCTACAAATATGATTAGGAGTTCAAACAAAAAATAAAGTCAGAAAATTTAACTCTTTCTTGAATAACAAATTTACGAAGATGATAAGGACTTAGGTGCTTTTCTTAGCCCTCTGCTCATTCACTTGGTAAACTCTAGGTAAGCTTTCCACCCTGGAACCTCAGGATCACAGTCATTAGCACAAGACTGAAAGCTGTCCAGGAATTCTTCCTCTCATGGAAGGTACTCTGGATTGCCAGAGTCAAGGGAGAAATGGAAAGAATTAAGCAATTTATACTGGGCAAGCATCTTGGTTGCATGCGTATATTTCAGGAATCATGACAAATCGTTTCTTTGTTATAGTAAAAGGCTATCTGCAGTGTGTACTGTTATGAAGCTCTGAGCCCTGTTCTGAACAGTTTGCTAACTATAAGCTGCTGATATGGACTCTTGTCATCTAAAAGAGAGCTTCCCCTCCATTGCAAAATTTTGGTGTCTTGCTCTCACTTATTTGTGCATCAAAATGCTTTAACTTACAACTCATGGACCTGTTATCTTTATCCCTACAGGATTAACTCAGGGAAACCCTGCTCTGCCTTCTCTTTCATAGGCGAAACACAACCACACTGTTTTCATGATCTGAATATTTCAGTCCAAGTACTTACTTCACGCCACAAATCAAAATTGAACATAACAGATAATAGTTTTATTGCATTGATAATAAGATACACCACTTGGAAGCTTTCCAAAAGTAATTGTAAGAGAAAAAGTAAATCTTTGCATCACATTCTGACCTTATGAAAAAATAAATAAATGAGTTCCACAATCCCTCCTTTACCTGTCTTCTGTCAGTGCACATTATATTTATGAGCATGGTGTTACATTAATCATAAAGAATGTTAATGATGCTAATGTATAATAGAATTAACTCAAAACTAGTTGAAGCTGCAGGAGGAAGCTATAGACCATTTGTAAGCTCAAGGGTATCTTAATAGGAGTTGGTGGGGGAGGAAAATTACAGTCTTGAATATTCTATAGAGAATGCCTCTTCAAGGAGGTGACTTTTTCCTTCGGGGTGTGTGTGTGTGTGTGTGTGTGTGTGTGTGTGTGTAGGTGTATCACATCTGAGGATGAGAAATGTATGAGGTAAAGGAAAAATACATTCCTCCCAACTTAGACAACCAATGGCAAAACATGGCTTCTTGCTATTGTCTAATGAAATAATTTAAATTGCTAAAGTGAATTTTGAGTCTAACTTATTGGAGGAAAAGTTAAGATTAGATATAATCTGCAGAACATTATAGAAATGCATACTTCATTGTTAGAAATAAGATCAAAGCAAAAGTTAAAGTACCCTCTACTCTTGCCTATTATTCACAAATTTTTATTTGTTTATTTTTATTTTTCAGTAATGGCTAATATCAGATGTTGAGAAGAAGAAGGAATGTGATGTTTCTTTTTACATTATAATTTGATTCCTATAACGGCTTCTTGATTTAACTGAAATTCTTCCTTGAAAGGGGGGTTCCATCTGGGAATTTTTATAAAATGAACTGCATTTCATAAGTTCGTTGCCAAACTAATATATAGGACAATGATGGCAAGCAGCCCCAAGTTGCCTGAGGCTAGCTGAGGGTAGAAAGTCACTGAAAAGAGACACAGGAGCTACTT
Source organism: Spermophilus citellus (assembly GCF_964194105.1). Lineage (NCBI taxonomy): Eukaryota > Metazoa > Chordata > Mammalia > Rodentia > Sciuridae > Spermophilus > Spermophilus citellus. Next base: position 68,679,190 of record NC_138199.1, read on the forward strand.
GAAATGATGGAGATATTTGGTGAGTGCAGAAATGTACATATTTTTCAAATCCCATTCAACTTATACCTAAAATGGATGTATTTTTGGTGTATGTGCATTTTATGATAACAAGAAACATGGATTTAATTGCCTTTCTTGGATGACAAATTATATGGCCCTTTCATTTCTAGTCCTGAAGAAAGGATACCTCACACTCAGATGTGGGTGTTGGGCAACAGGTCTTTTATTATTTTATGTAGGTAATAGTTATTAATAGTCATCACTTCCCTAGTGTGCTCTACCAAGTAGTTCGATATTATTATGGTATTATTTATAAGAAAGATATGGGCTTAGAGACTATCTGTCTTACTGAAAGATACACAGTGGTATGCAGTGACATACCAAGAATAAAATTTATATTTTCATAGATTTTTCCATGATGTGTATGACGATCCCCTTGTAAACTTACTGACCTGAATGGAAAGAGTGCGCTATGAATAATTAAGTTGAATCACACAAGCCTCAGAATAATCTCTGCCAGCTAGGATGTTTGACACATGGTCACCCAATACACTATTTGCCCACTGTTCTTGAAAGAATGTGTTAAACTGCACAGTCTTAAAAAGTTGATTACTATTTGTTTTTGCACTGAGGTAGTAAAGACATTTCTTTTCTAACACAGGTACACATCAAGACATGACAAGGAAATATATCTAAAATTGACTGATTTTGAATTTTGTTGTCAAAAGTAGAGGTACAGTAGTATGTCCCTCATGGCCCCAACAGGAAACATGTGGCATTAAACTATTACAAAGAAAATCTGAGAAGAATGTATTCAAAAAGGGCCCAATTATAACATGGGCATGGTAGGTAAAGGAACCTCAAAGATAAACCATATGAGAGAGCACCAGAGATATGACATCAGTCCCAGGATTGCCAAGCAAAATGTATGAGGTGCTCAACTAAATTTGAATTGCAGATAAACAACAATGAAGTGTTAAATGTAAGTTATTTACTAAACCTGGCAGCTCTAAAACTGCTCCTTGAAAGGAATGAAAGAAGAGAATAGAGAGAATCTTGGAAGGCAGAAATCCAAGCAAAGCAGATGAAGTATTTTAAATACAGGAAGAGACAGACAAGGAGCACATGGAGAAAACCCGGCCTCAAAGTTCTAAACGGGTATAGCAGAGATTAACAAAAAAAATATGTAAAGTGAACTAAAGGAATGCTTAACCAAATTAGGTTTCCACTTCTTCAAAAAAGAAAAGCAAGCCATAAAAATAAATCTAGGGCGTCTATACAGTAAGAAAAAAACATAGCAGCCCAAACACAATGGATTTCCAATATGGAATCAGAAAGAAAAATTTGGAACTTATATGAATTAAATCAAATATTTTTCCTCTAATAACATTGTTTTGAGATATAAAAGTTTTGTTTAAGCCTTCTCAGATATGTCATTCTATAATGAAATTGCTTATAATTGATCCTGGGTTAATCATCATTAATATTTTCTGAACAAAGCATTTGGCAAAATTTATGTGTACCTAAGAGTTTAGATCCTTTAAAAATGTTCTCTGTAAGTAGAGACCTAAAAGTTGATATAAACTATGTAATAAAAAATTGTGACAAAGTAATTTCACAAGAGCATACACATAAAGAATACATTCACACACATACACACATACATATTTGAAAAATATTCACAAATTCGTGACATCCCTTGTAATTAATTCTGAACATAGAAGGAACAGGTCAGAGTTTACCACGATAATTTTATTTCTTTCCATTCCTAACTCAATGATCTTCAGAATTAATTTAAACAAATAGCATTTTAATATTTTTTAATGATGGGTTCATAAGATAAAATAACTGTCCTTTTACACTATGTCTGATTCTGATATAAAATGCAGTTCAGTAAAAAAAGCACAATTATTCAAAGATAAGACACCGTATGCATCTATTGAACACATCCCAGAGGAGACGGCAATGTGGTATGTTCTTTTAGTTTTCAGAGTAAATGGAAATTGTCAGTAGTCATTGCCAAGAATAAGGCTTTATAACTTTGAGTTTGGCAGACACCATACAATACATATCACTATCCAAATGTTACTGGAAAAATCTGAAGAGATTTTAGATGCTTTTATAAGAGTGAGTGAGGCATTATCTTATCACAGTAAACAATTCTATGTTCCTTCTCTTGAATGCATCCAGGGAAAACATCAAGGGACACTCTGGCTTGGCACCTGGACTCCCTGCGTCTAGCATGCCAGTGACTATGGCTCTGTAATTGGGACAGAGTGCAGGGAAAGGAGAAGCGGTTCACAGTAGAGGACATGGACTTGGCACTGTTTGGGCCATTTCTCAACATTTCAGTAACTGGAATTTCTCATTCCTCTGTGTCGACAGTCCTGAGTAACATAGTGGTACCCAGGAGATCATTTAAAGTCTCATTTTTTTAAATAGGTAGCTTTTCCAGGCAAGCATAGCATTTTTGCATGTTAAGTCCTGTCATCACCCATAGAAAAAAAATATATGATGCATTTCCTTTCATGCATCTAAGTTCAAATTTTTGAGGTCATTCTATTTTCCAAATAATCCCTGAGTGCAGTTCATTTCTTTTTTTTTTTCCTTTCCAAGTTTCAACAACTTACCCTTAAAAGACATAACAGATTAAAGAAATGCTAGGATTTGCATTTTTCCCCTAAAACTAAGGTTAGCATTCCCTGTATAAAGTTGACATCTTACAGAAAAACAAAAATCATGTGATGGCCTCTAAATTGCTGAGTAAGAACGTGGAAAGACTTTTTTTTAGGTGTATGCTAAAGTTTTGAGATATAGCTGAGAGCAAATGCAAAAAAAAAATGTCAAGTTAACAGAGAAGAGAGCATGGAGCCATAATTTCTTGTGTCAATTCAAGCTTCATTCAAAGGATGATAAGAGGGTCAATCCAGTCAGATGGAATTTATTTACTGCTGTGTTAAGAGAATAATCTATGGTTCTTTTTTGTAATTTATAAAAGTAAAACAGTGTTTTCTTTTAATCCTAATCTTGCTATAAACAAATAACAATTTGAGATAAACAGGAATGTCTTATATCTTGAGGATGTAATCAGAATAGCACAAACTTGGTCAAACCATGTTCTTGAGTTTCTTTTGATCTGTTATGAGATTCTCATAATCAGAAATTAATAGTTTACAAATAAGTTTTCCTTGAACACATTCACACACACATATGTACATATGTTGCATCTATTAACAAAACTCTTTAGACAAAGAATAAGAATGGATCTCCTTATACTAGAAAAAAAAATTGTAATGCTAGGATCTAGGAAAAACCTGCCTAGTATTATCCTGCAAGCATTATCTCCAGTCCAAGCCATGGAAACTTGAATTCAATTTGGAACATCTAGCTTGCTTCTTTACCGTTGAAGAACTCTCTCAGTAGGAATTCAGTTTTGCAAGTTCAAATCATGTACTAGTCAGTTGATTGGAGGAAGGAAAGGGGCCAGTCACTGAATGTCTGTGTCCTGCAGAATGATGTATTGAAATCCTCACCGCTAAGGTGATATCATTCTGGGAGGTAGGCCTTTGGAAGTTGGACCCTGAGAGGTAGTCTTGGGGATAATGACACATGAATGGCATTGGTGTCCTGATAAAAGAGGCACAAGAGAGTTTGTCTGTCCCTTCTAAACAGGAAGTTTGCAGAAGACAGTCCTCACCAGACAGCTAATCTGCCAGAACCCTAATTTTGGAATTCTCAGCCTCTAGAACTGTAAGAAATAGATTTCTGCTATTCGCAAGCCATCTAGTCTATGATATTTTGTTATAGCTGTCCGACTGATTAAACCAGAGGATACTCAGGACACTTGGTGAGTACTCTCACCTACTTTCATTTGGTTGTATTTATCAGAACTTAGTCTGTGTGGCCTTCTTTGCTCTAGTTTCATTCTCTTTGCAGGTGTATCGCCACCATTCTTGGGGAAGATGTGTAGGTGTGAGCCTGTTCTTACTCAAGCATTTGGCCCTTGGAGATTTTGAGCAGAGATGCTGAGACACAGTGAAAATGAATCAAAACCTCTTGTTGTTCTTATGCTTAGAAAAAGATGGAACCCAGCTTGGAACAGTCCCATTGTATGATATACTAGGTATTATATTTATAAAATTTGCAGACGGTAAACTTGTGAGGTAGTCAAAGTATTGTCTCATGTGTAGTAATGAGTAATTCCTGGGAGACTGGGAGTACGACTAGCCCTTTGGCTCAGAAGTGGGCTTTCTTCAAGGAACATAGATATTGCAAACTTTGAAGCTTCCCTTCAGGCCCTTTCTGAGGATGATAGCAGATCTGACCATGACAATTTCTGACCCTAAGAGTTGCCACATCTAACTACAGCTATAGGCTAATTTGTGCTTTTAAGAGTTTTTCCTTCCATATTTGATAAGGCATGAGATATTCAAAGATTCTTCCTATAATGGGAGAGAATAGTGAAACAGCCCTGTTCTTGACCCTCCAAGGGATCATGTTGGTACGGGAAGACCAGGAGCAGTTTCTGGAAAGACACAGTAAACATTTTGAAGGAGAAATTGCCAATTAAACACTGCAGATGGCCCATACACCTTTATTTCTTCTCCCCTGACAAGTCTCAATAAAATAGTTGCAAAACAACATAAAAAGAAGAAAAAAAAAGTCCACAAAGACAAAAGGGAATTGGAGAGGACTCAAGTGCAATTCAGAAATTTCAACAGACTTTGAGAAAACCACAGATGCAAGAGAGGAACTGACTCAGCAGATAGGAAGAATTTACAACCTATGAGGCTGATGAGAATTTGATGAAGAAGCATGCCAACAGACCCTGGAAACCTCCTGACTGAGTAGGTCCTGCCTGTGGTAGGAAAGGTGCTAAAATGTAGAAAGTGGAGGAATTTGATACAAAATATATGTACTCTCAAATAATGTAAGAATCGGTTCATTACCTTTCATTATTTGAAGAAATTAAATCCAAGGGGCCCTAAATTTGCAGAGGTAGAGTTCATAGTGAACTACTGTCTCTGTGGTGAAAAGATGCTAAGGAGAACACCCCCATGATTACTGGCTTCTGGTGCTAATACCCCGGTAGTCTGGGGGGTAACTGTGACAGTCACCAAAGGACCTGGTTTCTCTTATCATCATAAAATCCCTCATGATTTTTAAAGCTAAATGCAAACTTGAGGTAGAGAATGATTGCAAGTTGTTGTGTAACAAAAAATGATTCGGGGTGTCTTGTATGGGTAAATTGTTCATGGTAAAGTGCTGTCTCCAACCTATAACTCGTAGTATATTTAGTAGCTCAGAGTATCCAAGAGGCAGTCTCCCAGAGGGAGTACAGATGACTCCTCCTGAGGCCATTATCTATAAGGAGCAAGGATAGCAAGACTAGTAAAGAAAAAGGCTGAATGGAGATGTGGGTTCACAGTTGGTGGCAGTTCTAAGACATGAAAGATGGAAAACTATTGTACTTTTGGTGGGAACATAAAGTAGTAGAGCCATTATGAAAAACACAGTATGGAGGGTATTTGATAACTTAAAATTGTAACCACCATATGATCCAACAATCCCACTACTGGGCATATGTCAACAAGAAATGAAACCAACACTTAAAGATTTTTTTTTTTTGCTTTCCCAGGTTTATTAGAAAATTATTTACAAGAGCCAATATATAAAAGTGTCCATCGATTGATGAATGAATCAGTGAAATGTGATATGGATCCACAACAAAATTTTATTCAATCATAAGAAAAAGAAACCCTGTCATTTGCTACAGCATGGATGAACCTGGAGGAGATTTGTACAGTGGAACAGCCCCAGAAGAGCAAGACAAATACTACATCAAGATTCCATTCATATATGCAATCCAAAAAAGTTGAGTTCATGGAGGTACAGAGTAGAAATTTGATCACCAAGACGGGGCATTTGTGGAGGTTGGGGAGATGTTGGTCAAAAGGTACAAAGTTTCAATCAGATAGGAGAAATGAAGTTCAAGTGATCTATTGAACAACGTGGGGACTGTAGTTAATAACATTACGTGATATCTTTGAAATATGCTAAGGGGATGGATGTTAAGTGTTCTTACCCCCCCAAAAAAAATAACTGCAAAATAATGTATATAATAGCACATATTAGCTAGAATCTGTCCTCCCAAATTGTATATGTACTTTGAAACATTATACAGTAATTACATGCAATTTTATCTGCCAATAGGAGGGAAGGAAGAAGGAAGGAAGGGGAATAGGAAGGAAGGAGAGAAGGAAGGAGGGAGGGAAGGCAGGCAGGCTGGCAGACCGGTCAGCCTCATGCCAAAGCAAAGAGGCTGGACCTCCTGCAAAGATAAATCACTGGACTTCTCCAGGGAAGGGTATGAACTGGGATCAAGCAGCTCGGTTCAGCCAAGAGCAATGTTGGGGAGGGATTCAGCTGTGTCTGCGGTTACAGTTCCCATCGCATAGAAGGAGAATGTGTCCTGAAATGCAAATTCTAGTCAGAGCTCTGGGAACAAAGACTCACTGAGTAAGGAGCCCTTTAGCTTAGCTCTAACTAAAAAATAAAAATAAATTTTTAAAAAAACTATTAATAATCTACTTCAGTCTTTCTGAAGTAAAATAGATCATAATTGAAACTTTTTTTAATATTTATTTTTTAGTTTTAGGTGGGCACAATATCTTTATTTATATTTATGGAGTGCTAAGGATTGAACCCAGTGCCTCATGCATGCTCACCTAGCACTCTACCACTGAGCCACAATCCCAGGCCCATACTTGAATCTTCTTTACATTCTGTTTAGAAAGGGACAATTTTTGTAATTTTAATTATTGCTAAACATATTTTCTTATGGGGTTTCATTTCTTATCATAAGATATTTCAACTGATGGATGCCAACAGATAGTAAATACAGTAGGTAAATACTTGTGTTGAAGAAAATCTTTTTGACTTTTTGCATTTTCAAAAAGCAATCTGTGAGAGTATGATTTTTATTTATTTTAATGGTGAATGGAAAAAGTAAGATAAAGCTATTTGAGGTTTCTTGATGAGGTCAGTTCAAGCCACTTAGATACTAGCTAAGTTACTGGGTCACATCATTGGAATCATAAAAAGTGGCTTATATTACATGGAAGCTAACAAAAATATTTTAAAGCCAAGATTTCTCAAGTGTACCTCCTGTAAGGGAGCCGTGAGACCTTCTTGGTTATGAGATATGGAACAAGTGTCAGACAGGAAGACAGCCAGGATGGATTGTGACTTACACTCTTAGTGTTCTAAGGTGAATGTTGCCTCCATTTCTAGTTTTTACTCATATTGGACAAAATGAAGCTCCAGTATTTACCTCTTCAAAGTGACTGTATTATAACAAGTTTTTCTTAAATCTGTGTGTGTGTGTGTGTGTGTGTGTGTGTGTGTGTTGTACTTATTTATTATGAATTCAGCTTCAACTCTCAGCCAAGCTACAAAAATAGATACAAAGATTATAGTTGTCTGTTGCTTAATGTCATGTGATTCTCAAACTAAAAGGGATAAAATAAAACTCAATTCAATTTGAAGAATTTTAGGTCTAAATGTTAGCCTCAATTTCTATTTTCTTTGCTTATCTTGAGTTTTGGCTTCTCTGTTTTCTGGAGTAAGTATTTGAAAAAAGAGAAAAAGAAGAAAGAAAGAAAACCATGTAGCGATCAATAGCAACAACAATAACAAAAGAGTCAGCTTCAGACACCTTTCAGCCTCAAATATTCTTTCGAAGGCATTTTACTAAAATCACTTCTGACATGGTGGATCATCATAAGCAGTCTGAAATCTGATTCTGACTGAAGCTGCATTTGTTCCTGGGTAAACTACTAGTCACAGGAATCCATTGTATTCTCTATGAACAAATATTGAAGTTTAATTTTTTTGGCTGGGAGAAGAATTTAATACTTTTTATCAAATACTCCTACATGCCTTGGTGGAAATGTTATCAATGGTTGGTTGCCGCAGTCTGGCTGGGCACAATTCAGGAGCCACTTGTCAAAAGAAATGAACTTTATTTTTAGAACCACACACCCACACTACACAGCTCCTCAGGAAAAACCCTCAGAGCCCAACTGCCACCACCGGCTTCTCACAAGCCTCTCAACCTCCCCCACTCCTCCTGCTCTTGAGGCGGATTGGCTGGGTCCTGTGGGCGCAGCCAAAAAAAGTCCAGTCTGAAAGGGCGGGGAAACAGCCCAATGAGCATCACCACAGAGGAGCCAATCAGCTAGAAGTTGCTGGGGCCGCTGTGAGCCAATCATCAGCTGGCAGTCTGAAGGGCAGGGAAACAGCCCAATGAACATCACCGCAGAGGAGCCAATCAGCTAGATGTTGCTGGGGCCGCTGTGAGCCAATCATCAGCCGGCAGCTGGAAGTTTCTGGCAGCTGGAAGTTTGCTGGGGCCCCTTCGGCTGTGGCTCTCAACAGTTGGTGGAAAACTACCAGCAAATATTAGTTCCATAGCAAAGAATTACATTTGACTGTTTCCAATAATCCACAACCTTTATCTTGCTAATGATAGGGAATTGGGCACTCAGGATATTGAGACAGAATAATTTCCTAGGCGTTGCTCTAAAGAGGAAAATATATTTCCATTAGCCTCAGAGTGGTTGGAAAGAAAATAAAGAATAAAATTTCCCTAGTCTACTCTCCTCACTCTATAATTTAAAAACCACAATTCTCTATTCCCTTACATTGTTTATTTTTATTCACAATATCTTCTTGATATTATATTGCACATACTTTATTTTACTTTGTTGTTGCTTTCTCAACAGAATGTAAATTCTAGGGCAGACCTCGTCAATCTATTTCACTGTTAAATCTCAGTACCCAGAACTGTGCACTGTCAATTGCAGATACTAAATATATATACTCAGCAAATAATTATTAAAAATTTTTCAGAAGAAAAGAAATTCAGCCAACATTTAAATGCACATGAAACATTTAACAGCCAGGGAATTTCTTAACTATTATTGATGATAAGCATCTGGCTGTTACAATTACTAAACTGCATGTTAATGGAAATTAAGTCATATCAAAACCTGTTCATTTACCTTAGTTGCTAAGAGCCCAGGATCTGGGGGTCAGAATGCCTGGATTGTGTATTGACTCTGCTGTGTGGCCTGGAGCGAATCAATTCACATAGTGGATTTTATCTGTGCCCTGCCAGCATCTCTTTTCTGAGCAAGTGTCCTTACCCCCAAGCAGCGGAGTATTGACTGCTAGCGTCAGAAAGCTGCCCTGTCCCCAGAAATTTGCCCTCAGTTGAGTGACAGCCACCTCACTCAAATGATTAGCTGAGAGAAGGACACAAAAGACTAGTTAGTTGCCACTAAGGAATTCTATCTCTGTGGTGTAATTATGCCCAGAACTCCTTGTGGGATTGAGGGGAAGCTGATCTGCAGGTAACTTACTCTTCCTTCCTGACTCTGTTTCTCTCAGTCCCCTTCTGAGAGTACAAACACCACAGTCCTTGTTTCAGGCAGCACCTACTGAATAAAACCTAAGATGCATAATATCCCCTTGCCTCAGTATTCTCAACTCCAAAGTTGGGGAGAATAGGTTTATTTTTATTATAATGACAGCTCAGTAAATGTGATAAAATATGATCAGCATCATTTCTTGTTATCTATTCCTTATTGTTTTTCTTCTATGCTACACAATTTCTTAGCATGTTTTCTTTTCATAAAGTTTATTTTCCCTCCTAAACCACTGTGATTTGGATAATGAGGATGCATCCAATATCCCCAAAATATAATAACCTCCCCATTGATTCAGACATATATAAGCATTGGGACCTTAATATTGTCAATTTAAAAAATTATTTTCTGAGTTCCCAACATAAAAATTCAGCACATCATTTTCTGTATTCTCTTAGAAATGGGGTAGCACCAATCACCATTTGGGGCATTAAGTCAGATTTGCAAAATGTATACTATTCTGGGTATTTAAATAAAAGGGCTGCAGTGAAAGAAAGCAATTGAATTTGTTTTCATCATCGAAAGATTTTTACCAGGCTAGGATTACATATATACAATTGCTAAAGCAGTGCTTCATGTTTAGCCAATCTACATTCAGAACAGCAAAGGATGTAATATCAGCTTTATTGGAAAAGAGTTTTACTAGCAATGGGTGTGAGACTATGAGAGATTCATCACAGTTGATGGATTTTTATTTAATTTTCAACCAGTGTGGGATTAATTACAGTCATCTTTATTGAAATGTCAATACCGGCAATTTTCATAGATAAGAGGACAATAAGAATTTTATACCCATTTTACTCCAACTGTCAGCATACTATTTGTAATTCTATATATTGTTAGACTTTTATAGAAACAATACATTTGTTTAATAATGTTTTTTTCAAGAATTTTAGAGGTAATTTCTAAAATTTTTGAAACTCAACAGAAAAAAGTGTACCTATTTCTCCAAGAAAGGAATAATATACTACCCCCTATATAATGTCCAGTGGATAAATTGTTACTTCCTAAATTCAGTAGGTAAGTTTTATTTCAGCAATAAACAGGCATTATTTTTATTCCATTTGATATTTTGGAAAAAAATATGAGATTTCATATTATTTTGATATCATGCTGAACTACTAAAAAGTAATAATAAAATTGATTACATTTGATGTAGGTTAAAACTACGTAGTTACTGCTAAAAGCAATTTCTAGAGGGAAATAGTAAGCTAAATGGGAATTTAAGTATTTTCTATATCTTTTAACTTATCTCCACTTTTAAATATGTGCTTAAACTTTTATTTTGAGCCTTCTAAGTCAAATTTTTTTCAAATGAATCCTCTGCATATGACATTCAGTATGATTCAATCAGGTTCATTATATTGTTTTCCTTTATCATCATTTTCAATAAATATTTTTATTGACAAAGTAGATACATTTGATCTTATGATAATAATCACATTTAACCTTTAATTTTTATTTTCATTACTCCTTTATATATTATATACTGTGATTTATTTTATGTGGTTTTATTGGTATGTGTTTGTTTCTGATAATTTGGAGCTTTTTTATTTTCATGGTTAGGTTTATTTGTATACAGTAAATGGTATATCAAATAGTTTCTATTCTACATCTTTATGCAATATCTACTGATTCCTTCCATGAGCTATTAATAGAAATAATTATTGCTTATACTCATCACCCATCACCCATAGTTCTATTTATCCCACTGTTCTTGTTTTTTACCTTGAAAAATGTATCTTTAGTTTGATTTATCATTTTGAAATTATAAACAGACTCATTGGATACCTGCAACAACAACAACAACAACAATAACCACAATAACAACAACAACAAAACTCTAAATGTCCTCCCACTGATTTCTTCCCTGAGCAGTTTGGTTTGCATTATATGATATTCTTCTGATGTGGGTTCTTTATCTGTTTTCTGCCTATAGCGCAAAAAAAAAAAAAAAAAAAAAAAAAGTCTTGATCCTAAACCACAGTTCATTGAATTAAATGCCCAGGGACAGGATCATTGACTTAAAAATTGATCAGTCATCCTTATGTTGACAGTTGTTCATTTTTCTTCCCTGGGGCATGACTGATTCTAGAAATCCTCCAAACTCAATGGAACTCTTCCCAAAACAAAGTGTGGCTTAGGGGTCCTTCCGGAGTGTGTCAGAAGAAATGGCAAGAATATAACCCAGTTTTCTTAAAAACCGATCCTACTGTTACAAAAGTTTGCTAACTTTCAAATTGTTGAAGAGTTTCTCTTAAAATTTTATTATTTAAGCCACTTTGAGGTGTGATTTTTTTTCTTACTTGCTCTAATGTAATCATAATTGTTAGAAAAAATTGTAGATACCATATAATTTACACATAAATTAGCTGGATTTCAACTCTAAGTCTTGGTGTTTTCATAGTATTTAATGATTTTATTCATTCAAATGGCATATAGTTATGTTCACCAAAGGAGTTTCAATGTAGATTACCAAAAATGATATTTAGCCATTAAAATGAAACTTCTGTTTATTCAACATTTGTTTCCATAGACCTTAAATTTACCATCAGGTTTTTAATCACCAGCTTTATTATTTTCTTCCTATATATTTCCTCAACATTCTTATAAATGCAAAACAGTGTTTTATTTTTGTTATCAGGGAGACATATTTCCTCTACTATTCTAGCTGTGAAATAAACATATAGAAAAAAAGGCCTTAGTGTGAGTTGTCTTCTTGACAAATGGGAGTTTAAAGTTATTTTGTTTGCATTTCCAGTTTCTGAAAATATTATCTTGGAGAAATATTATACAATAGAGCATAGTCAGTTTACTTTTGTAACAGTGTCATGTCAACAGGATTAAAAGTCACGCAACAGTTATTTCAGGTATTCAATGTGACAGTCTTCTTTAGACATGCTAATTTTAATCAAAGGAGTGATGAGAGGAAGCTACTATTGTTTTTTTTTTTTAGGTTAGAAAAGATTCATTGCATATACATTGTTCTAACATGCTGTAAAGATGTGAAAGAGTTTTAGTATTTGCAATGTATCTTTTATGTATAAAGATATCCTGGGCAAATTTTTTTTTAAAAAAATCCCTCTAGAGTAATAGGTGGAATATTTAAGTAGCCCACTCACTGTTGCATCAAGGTAAAGAAATAAAATGTATTTACTGTCTAAATTTCCTTATCAATAATGAGTCCAAAACTACAAATTTGGCATTAGTCTTTCTTTGGACATAACAATTTCTTAGAGTTTGGGTCTTCATTGACTACTTTTGAAGTAGCTGGTTGTATTACAAATGTTAAAAAGTAATAACTGAAGAAGAATATATATGAATTAGGAAGACTACATAATGCAGCAAAATACCCAACATTATTCACATGGACTGGTATTGTTTTGAATTTTAGATGATTTTACTTTCTCTTCGACTCTTCATCTAAATTTAATAAGGTCAGAAAGGCACATGGGCTCTTCCCTCATAAAAAATTAATTTTTCTTCTTTTTATCAGAAGAAATATACAGAAAAATATCATCCATTTATTTCCATGAGTTAAAAATAAAGATTTACATTATTCTCTGGATGATAGAAACATCTCAACTCACTTCTTACTGAAAACCAACAAGTTGAAACTTCACAGTAACTTTAAATTGAGCCTTCTTTATTGTCTTGATAAAAATGGTAGAAGATATGAATTTTCCCTTGTATTTAGTGATTTCACTGTTCTGCTTTGTAATGTCCAGGATTTGTAATCATCTGATGCTGTGGAAACATGTTTGAATATCAAAACATATTCAATGTATGAAACTAAATCCCTTTTAGTCGTAGTTGTACAAAATTGTATGCAATTATTGACAGGAAAAAAAACTTATAATACTTTGTTCTGATAATTTATCTTCATCTCTAGTTCTCTCATAACTATGTTACTTTTTCTTATTCTGATTTTGAGAGATAAAAAGAAAGTGTTGCAAACTAAACATTAAATGTATTGTATTTTTTCATTCAGCTGGGCATGCTGACATACATCTGTCATCCCCACAACTGGGCAGGAGGTTCACAGTTCAAAGCCAACCTCAGCAACTTAGAAAGGCCCCTGTCTCAAAAAATGAATAAATAAAAATGAAAGAGGCTGGAATTGTGGTTCAGTGTTCAAGAGTTCCTGAGCTCAACTGCTGGTACCCCAATTTTTTTTTTCATTCTAAAAATTTGGTTATAATATTAGATTCTATGTACAAAGGTGAGTTGATAGGGTGTGATAGCAAACTCTGTATTCTTATCTCACCCTTGTCATCCTGTACAAGCTGAGATATGATTGGAGATGATATCCAGGAGAGATGTTACCATGATAGCTCAAAATCCAAGGGCGAGAACCTGTCTGGAAAGGAAAAATGGATTTCCTAATTCATTTGAGACAGGGCTATGTATAGCAAGCTAGGGAAGCAAAGAATGGGTAAGAATTAAAAAATTAGGGATGACATTTTCTGCTGAAATTTAAAAAAAACACTATCAATGAAGAGTATCAGTTATGACATATGCTAAAATTTCCAGACTGATAACATGAAGCTTTGCAATGACATGGAGATATGGAATTCTCATCGTTGGTGGGAAGATTCACTAATACAGCTACTTGGGAAACTATTTGGTGGTTATCTGAACATTTAAAACTGAATCTACGATGTAACCCAGCCACTGGGCTTCTTGATATTTCCTCAAGGGAACCATACATCCTTACAAAAATGTGGCCATAAACCTTCTCATGGCAACATTATGCACTTTTTTTAAAGATGTTGATGGGCATTTATTTTATTCATTTATCTATATATGGTGCTGAAAATTGAACCCAGTGCCTCGCCCATGCTAGACAAGCCCTCTACCACCAAGCCACAACCCCAGTCTGTTATGCACTTTATTTGTAATAACATGAGAAAAAAAATGGCAACAATGTGTTTATCTATCCACAGGTAAATGGGTAGCACGTGCCTGCCACATACACAGGAATATTACTTAGCCATAAAAGACAATGAAGTGTTAATAAATACATCAACATGGTTGAATCTCAGAAATTGTGTCATTGAAAGAGCCAGAGAACCAAAAGAACGCTTGCTGTATGATTCTATTTACAGAACATTTTAGGAAATTACAACTAAAATATAGGGATAAGAGAGGTAGGATTGCATTACCTGGGAAAGATGAGAGTGGAGAAGAGGGAGGAAGAGGCTTATAGTGGCCAAAAGGAAAATTTGGGGGGATATATATATATATATATATATATATATATATATATATATATATATATCTGTGGTCTCTGTTATGAATATTATTTTACAACCATCTATATGTGTCAAAATGGATCAAATTGCAGACTTTGTATGTAGCCAGTTACACCTCCACAAAGCCATTAAAAATCAGGAAAGCAGTTGCCACCAGAGGAGGAGTGGTTTATGGTAGGAAGGGCCCCACGGTGGTTCCTGGGGTGCAAGAACATTCTGTCCTCAGCTGAGGTACAAGTTGAACAGATGTCGTTTTTATTGCCATTCATTAAGCCTTAAAATGACACCGTTTTATGTTTTATGCACTACTTACCTCTTTACTGTATTTCACAATTTTAAAAATTGAATTGATAATTAAATAAAACTGGTATTTTAATTACATTAAATTTGTCTTTAAAATTAAATATTCAATAAAATACATACAAGTGGAAAGTATAATTTATTTTTTTAACAAAGCAATTATTCTTAAGATGTAAATTTTATATTGTCTCCTTTAATAACAGCTAATTTTGCCCTTATTAGTAGCATACATACACACTTATTTGGCTTTATAAATTATAAGTAGCTTATATTTCTCTTTGTGGAATAAGTTTCTGCTTTATCCACAGTCCCATTCCTATGCTTTCTGCTTTTGAAAGATAAACAAAGAAATTCACCCTGGAATCCTATCTCCGTGGGCCTCCCTCACCTGTGCATCACGGAAGTGCCCTCTGATCACATGTTCCATTGGTGCTGCTAGGTTTATGGCAATATTTGGGTGGTTGGCTGTTGGGAGTAGTGCATCCTTTTTTAAAAAAAAAAAATTTTTACTTTTATGGCTTTATTGTACTCTGTGACCATTAGGTGCAGTGGCTCTCACCCCCTGGGGTATGGTATATGCATTGATCTGGTCTCTGTTGCTTTTCTTTTCCATCCATGCTGAACTGCTTTGTACCTTCTGCATCATAACTAGGAGCCCTTCTATTCAAGGGCTCAAAATGCTTCCTCATGATATGAAACTGAGGAATAAAGGTGAAGAATCTGGAGTGGTAGAGGGCAAGTGTTTATATGTATAAACCCATCCCAGAAAATTTTCTCAGTAGTCAAGAAAGTTATGAGAATTTGTATCTTGTAGAAGGAGAGGAAGGGTACAGAAGTTCGGAGAAATATTAAAAATAGAACTGTTATACGACTCAACAGTCCCATTTCAAGGTGTGTATGTCAATAAAATAAAATAGTTTTCTACATCTGCACTCCCATGTTATAGCATAAGCACCGGAACAGCTAAGATACAGTATCAATCTAAGTGTTCATCAACAAAAGAATGAATTCATTCCTTTGTGCATGTGTTTGTTTGTGTGTGTGTGTATAATATTATATATATATATATATATATATATATATAAACAACACACACACATCTTACCCCTTTAACCATTTTACCCACATATATATGTATACATGTTATTCAGTCTTAAAAATGAAGGAAATCTTGTTACTTTGCAACTATATCAATCATCAATGACCTCAGAAGTCATTATGATAAAGAAAATAATCCAAGAATCCAAAGAAAAATACTGCATGATCTCTGTTATAGTGGAATCTGGAAAAAAGTCAAAATGCTTAGGAACAGAGTGGAATGGTGGTTGGTTGCCAGGGTAGAGAGGAATGGGGAGCTATCCATCAAAGGTAACCAGTTTTCAATTATTCAAAATGAAAAAGATCTGGAGTTTTAACATACAGCATGGTCACTAGAGTTAATTCTTTACTGAACTTGAAAATTCTGAAGAGAGATCGTCAATGTCCTTACAACAAAAAGAATGATAAATGTTTGAGGTGATAGATGTATAATTTAGGGTGAGTTCATCATTTCACAATAAATACATTTAACACAATATCACACTGTACTTCCTAAAGATATACTACCTTTATTTGTCAACTTCACCTTTATTTAGTTGAAAAAATTTTAAAGCAGGAAATATTTCCCTTATTATTATAAAAAGTTATGTCCATATAGGAAATGGGAACCCAGTCCTAATATTAGGGAGAAAAATTAAAACAGATGGAAAAAATGTGCTTTGGAAAGAGTGACAGGAGACATTCTTCTCAGTAGTGACCCTAGTCAATGAGCTAAAGTGTAGTGATTTTCCTCTGAGCAGTCCCTGGGTCTTATTGTGAGGTCCAAGACAACACAGAGAAGCAGAGTGAAAGTAGGATTTTAGTCTCCTGTGTTCTGAAAAAAACAGGAAGAGTTTTAATCATAATAAAAAACATGATACCAAAGATATAGATAGATAGATAAATCTATATATGAGAAGAGGAGGATAATGTCTTTTCAGAATTAGAATGACTTGAACACTTCAAATGGTGACATTCTCATCTGTAACATTCCTAAATCCATGAATTCTAAATACAGGTGCAAATAAATTTATTTTTGTAATAACTTACTTTTCTCTTTTATTTTCTCTTATCCTCCATACCATCATCTTTTGATTTCTCATTGCTGGAACACATTTGAAAGATGCTTAA
Organism: Spermophilus citellus; assembly: GCF_964194105.1. NCBI lineage: Eukaryota > Metazoa > Chordata > Mammalia > Rodentia > Sciuridae > Spermophilus > Spermophilus citellus. The sequence goes on from NC_138199.1 coordinate 68,696,444, forward strand.
ATAGAATGCCTGCTTTGGGTTTTCAAATAGCTCTTCATTTAATGTAAATTATGTTACATGCATATTCAAATATGTAACAATGAATCCCATTACTATGTTTAATCATAATGTAACAATCAAAATGAATAAGCAATAAAGTATGTATGTTAAGGCCAAATAATATTTTATACACCATATTTTCTTTAACTATTCATCTATGGATGGAACCTTGATTATCTAGGCTGTTGTGAATTGTGAACTTGAGAGTGCAGATATCTCTTTGAGATAGTGATTTTATTCCCTCTAGATACATTCTCAGTAGTAGGATGGCTGCATCCTATGGCAGTTCAATTTTTAATTTTTATGTCCATTCCAATATTTAGCCTTAAAAGAAGGAAATTCTGACATTGGAGGCAAAACAAGACATTATATTAAATGACATTAGCCAGACACAGTCAAATGCTGTATGACTTGCTTATAGGTAGAGTCTAAAATAAACAAACACATAGAAATAGGCTAGAAATATTGTTTCCAGAGGCTGGAGAGGGAGGAGATAGTGATCAAAGTGAACAAATTTGCAGTTATGACTAAATTCTCCAGACTTAGCATACAGCATAGTGACTATAGATAATAAAAATGTACTGCATAATTAAAATTTGTTAAGGGATTAGATCTTCAACATTTTCTTAAAAAATGGGTAACTAAATAATGGAATGGTAATTGACAGTGGCAATCATTTTGCAAATTATACTTACATCAAAACATCACCTTGTATGCCTATAACATATGTGTTTTTTGTTAAATATGCTTCAATAAAGCTGGAAAAAAATTAAAAGAAAGTAGAAATGTTCAATCATTCAGGTGAATGGACTTTTTAAAAAAATATGGCAACATAGTTTTCACACAAGTCTTTCAGTTACTCATGGAAATAATTCATTTAAAAAGGATTCACAGACAATCTTTATAATTAGGCTGCTTCTGATTTTCTCCAAATATAATGTCTTAGTTGGGGAGAAATTTAATAGGCTACATTAACTTTAAGGATTCTCAGGAGCTGTATTTTCAAAATTAATTACTTTTAAAAGCAGCATTCATGACTGAAAATTTTACAGTGGCATAAATGAGGGAGACAAATATGTGTAGTTTATTCATATCTGAAACATTAAATGACAAATCTATTATGGTTGATGAGAGTGACATTTGATACCCATTATCTTATTAAGAAATAGAGGAAAAAGACTGATTTTTTTGTGATAATTCTGGGGGTTTCATAGTTACTGGACAAGTGTTTTTAAGTGATCATGTACCAAATGACATAAAATATATTAAATTATACCACTTAAGATGTATTTAGGGGTTTTTTATAAAAGTTTATTCATGGACATTGCATGGATTAGAAGAAAAGATTCCTTTACCATCTTTTCTACTTAAAAAATTTAGGCACACTTCATGTAACTTTTCATAACAAAGGCCATTGCTAACCATTCAAAAGGTGATTTAAATATTTCCATACACAAAGATTTTTGCTGGAATAATGTAGACCTTTGGACTCATTTTGAAAATAATTAAAATAATTCCACTGGTTGGAAAAGTACAGTGGAAAAATTTGGACTTTCCATTCTCTTGTAACTTGTTCACAGTCCTAGCAACTTGGTAACAATTTTGTCTTTTCTGGGGAATGAGGGAATGGATCAAAGAGGAATGGCTCCTAGATTACATTTAAAAATTATTTTAGTGAAATGAGTCTCTGACCTTTCTTCCACTGGATATGGAAGGCATCCATGTGTAGGGAAATATTCATATTAACCTCTCGAGGAAACTCATCAAGGAGGGAAGGATGTCAAGATGAACCTGGATCATTTTGTCGGAGAGGCCCTAGAGATGGTGCTACCCAGGACAGAATCGAGCAGGGTGGAAATTTCCACCTAATTGGTCAATGCCTAGGACTCAACTCATTGAAAAGCAGCTTGAAACTACCTAATATTTGTTGAAACCTACTCACATCATTTCAAACCCTTGAAACATTGTTAGCAGAGTTAACCTTAATATCCTAATTGTATAAATGCCCAAACTATGGTGCAGAGCTGTTATATAATTGTTAAAAGACATCCCCATAGCGTATCATTTTTACTGCTTCCTAATCTGAAAGCAATATATGAAATGTTCATTAGATCAGAACCTCTTACACATTAAAGTATATATATATAAACTGTGAAGAGATTAATAACATAATCAAATAATAAACTTCTATAGCTAGTGGCTCTAAAATAGAAACATCCTAAGTGAGTCCCAATGGAGTGAATGGCTTTAGCTTTGTCCAAGTTATTTCACAAATGTTCTTTTTATATCATCAGAGTCTTAACTTTTTAAACACGATTGCAGTCTTGATAGTAACAATGTTGGCATTCTGCATTTCTATCCAAATTAAGGCTTTTGAAATTGGCATTGAAGCATACAAAATTTTGTAATGGTTTCATGGAACACATGTCTCAAATCTACTTCAATTAAGTAACAATGGAACTAAGTGGCTACTCATGTGAAAGTATGAAATAAAAGGTAAAACTCACAAGACTTGCATTATTTCATTCATGCCAAGAGAAGTAGCGAACATTTGGATAGTCTCACTTTTCATTTACTTCCAAAAACATATTTTTTTTTTCAGAAAGCTGACATGGTTTTACATTTATCATGATTTTACAGAAGCAACTTGAAAGACTAATAAAAGTTAGGGTGTACAAACCTGTACAATTGTTCTTATCTACAACAGGCTGTGTCTGGGTCCTCATCAAGACTCTGGTTAATGCTGGCATGTTTTATAGAATCTGTTTTTGAAGTCATGTTTTAATCCTTTGCCAGGTAGCAGGGCTGTTGTTGTTTTATTCATTTTTCTTGGCATAATTCCAGAAAATTTTTGAAAATAAAAAGGATAACTAAATTCTGAAAACTAACAAATGATTGAAATATTATGAGAAAAAAGGAAAATATTAGTTTTCAATGTTTATAGACCCCATGGCTTGCTTTTCCATGGTGGGCCTTGGTCTTAAGATTGTCTTTTTTTTTTTTCCATTTATGGCTCCAGGATTACTTTCCAAAAAATATTCCATGCTGTCCAAAGCGTAGCCAGCCTTCTGTCTCTGGTTGACAAGCCCATACATTTCTTAATCCAGCACTTCTCTTGAAAAAATAAACATAGAAAGCACATCACAATTAATGGTAATGGGGATATCCTCCATTTCAGGGGGAATTTGGAAAATTGCCTGCTGTTCTTTTTTATCCTTTGGCTGAAAAAAAAAAAAAAAAAACATTCAGACCCAAGGAAGGAAAACGGGCCCAGGAATTCAACCCTGACACGGAGGCTGTGGAGCCAGACTGCGTCAGGCCATATTCTTGCAAGTCATGCCATTTTCATGTCATTGAAGTGCATTTATAAATAATTACCCAAGACTTTCAAAAGTGCCACACACCTGTAAGGACAAACATTCCTACAGCCAAAATAGAACTTCCCCTTTATCCAGCTGTACACAGCTGTTCATTATCTGTCATTGCTTTAACATCAGGTTCGAAGGCACTCTAACACTTTAGTGTGAGCCCTCTTTCCTTCCTTCTTTATTGTTCCCTGGTCCCTCTCACTCTGTTCTAAGAATTTAACTGTCCATTGTTCTTGTTGTTTGAGATTCTGAGACCCAACATGGCAATATCGCTGATCAGCATGTCATGATCAGTACAAAACTATCTCTTTACCCATAAACTCCTTGGAAGTTCTTCAGTCCTGCTATTTTATCTTTGGGGAGGCTCCTTGTCTCTCAATGAACTGTGGAGAAAAGTGACAACCACCTTTACTAAACCTGACTTCATTGAACGCCCAACATGCATGAGCACATGTGAATGCAGGTTGTAACAAGTTATATCACATTGCATTTACCTCCAGAATCTTATACTCTTATAGCTTTGCCCAGGGGCTGGGTGGAATGAGGACTTACTAACAATTCAAACAGAGAAGAACAAGAAGAGGAAGGAGGAGGAGGAGGAGAAAAATCAGGAGGCGAGAGAAGGAGGAAGGGACGAAGGGAGGAGAAAGAGCAACATTTACTTCTCTTCTAGGAGCAATTTTTTTTTTTTTTTTTGGAAAGAATATCCCTGAGGTCTGGAATACTCAAGGAGGGCTTCATTCACTAGGTGAGTCTCCAAGAGGACACCTGAGACGGGAGATAATTTGCATAAGTGAAAAATAATAGATGCCATTGGGTTTTAATGGTTTCTTCTTCTGCTTCTGAATTTATGATTCGACGTGGAGACATTATAAAGTGCCTACAATGTACCCATCCATGACAAAAGAGGCTTCTCCCTGGAACAACAACAAAACTTACTGAGATTGCAAAGAAGAAATTATAATAAAACAGATACATTTCAGGATCAAGGGAAAACGAAGGATTCAGAGAGCTGAGACCAGTACACAAAAAGGCCGTTCTTGCCAAGGAGTTACCATTGAATACATGAGCACATGAGGAACAATGTGACCAAAAGCATGCTTAATTCAAGTGCAAATTGAAGAAACAAGCAAGATTGCAGAACTTACACAAACCCAAATGTAAGGAGAAAATCCTGCTTGTGTTTGGAAGACAGTCAATGCCAAAACATTAAATTACATTTAAAAGGTTGACCTTTTTGATAAGTATATGTGGAGCTCTGCTTCATAAAGAAGTTATTCTTTAGAGTTAGGGGATTGATTCAATAGTTGTGTAGCTTGGATTTTGTGTGTTATTATTGTTAAAGGCTTGAAGAAAGTGTAATATTGGTCCATGGGTTGTAAAAGTCCTGATGCATCTGGAAGATGTCTCTTCAAAATTACAGTAATCTATTCCAAGATTTAACATTAGAAGACACTTTACAAAAAAATATAATCCCTAAACCACAACTCACATTCATGTAGGTTCCATACATTAAGTACTATTTGATGTGCACTTACATTTATTCACTGATTGAACTCTTCTGAGAACATATTATTAACATTATCTATAACATTATTATACTCCTCCTCATTTTATGAATTTTTATGAAAGATAAGAAAATGCTGAGTCAAAAGTATGAGAAGTTCAACCTTCTGATAAAAAGTGAAAGTTATGAAAATACAAATGTTTTCAAAGAGTTAGAAATAAGACTCACCTGTTAAGAGTTTTATCTGCCAGGCATGGTGGCACACATCTGTAATCCTAGCAGCTAGGGAGGCTGAGTCAGGAGGATTGCAAGTTCAAAGCCAGCCTCAGCAAAAGTGAGGTACTAAGCAATTCAGTGACAGCCTATCTCTAAATAAAACACAAAATAGAGCTGGGGACATGGCTTAGTGGTTGAGTGCCCCTGAGTTCAATCCCCAGTAACCTCCACACAAAAAAATTACTTAACTAATTAATTTTGTGAACAAACTAGTAAGATGTTACAATGTATTGAAATAAGCCTGCAATTTATAGAAATGTGTATTCTCTAACAGAGAACAGGAATCATATGCATTGCTCCCAGTTTCCCAAAAATTAACTTATGCTCTTCAAAATGGTCAAATTGATAATAACATTGGATTAATTAAATGTACACAACTTTCTTGAATCATCCAATCCCTAGAGAGCCTCAGCACCCAGACCTTCACTGAAAGGGCACCTCCTTGTATCCTGTGCTCACCTACTGTAAAGACCTGGACGATTTTTCCTGGTATGATGAACTGCTTAACAGTTAGATTACATTATAGGAATAAGCCACAGGAATGAACTAAGAGAAAGACCATACCTATATAAGAGCTAATAAACTGTTGGTAAAGAAAATAGATACCACCACCAACAAAAGGCCCTTTATTCAAAATACTGGTTTCAAAAGATTATGTTCTGCAATAAGTTATTGTTGTTCCTTTTGCATCCATGACTCTCCTCTTTCCCTAGCACACAGTTCTCATTTCTTTACCATCTCCTTCCTGCTCCACCTAGACTAGACATTCTATTTTCCCCCCAGTATTTATGAAACAGAATTAAAGATTCCCTCCTCCCTCTTTCTCATTTCAACCAGATAAAGTTTGAAGCCTGAAAAGCAATTACATTTATGCTTTGCCATATTCAGCTGAAAGCTTAAACTTGAAATAGACTTGAGATTGATAGCACTTATGTTCCTTTCTTCCACAGCACAATTGTCATCTACTTTCTGGAAGGCAAACAGAACCAGAGAATGGCGTTTAAATCATATTTTTTTTTAAAAAAAAATCTTGACTCTGTTCCTTCCCATTCACACAAACCCCACGCACAAGTCCATCGAGAAAGTTTATAAACAACCTTCGATGTATAATTCAAAGCTTATCCTAACTTCTAACTGCTTGGGTGGTTAAAAATAGGTTTGTTTCTCTCTACACTAGAAAAGCATCTTTCAAAAAGAATTGCACCCTGCTTGAAATGGCGCAGGGAAGCCTCTCTCGCCTGGAACAGCAGTTTTTTCTCCAAGGAAGCTGCATGCTGCTCAGGTTCCCTGGCCATATTAAAAACTGATTATTCAACTAGCCTAGGGTGGGTTAATTAAGATTCCAAACCTCAGGAAACAAAAGTGTGTAACGGACAGCCACAGGATAATCACTGAATGATTTTAAAACAAGAAAAAGAAGCTAAAATGTGGCCGCTTCTATAGAAAAGAAGAGAAAGCTGTAGTCCTGACTGGCAGGAGACGGGAGAGAAGGGGGCATACTCCACTTTGTATAAGCTCTCACGGTGATTTTTTAAGCACAGGTACACACTGCTCCCATGCTAATGAAGGAAGCCTAATCATAACCCCAGACAGAACTCCCACAAAAGAAAGAGAATTGTGCAGATTTACCGTAAGTATCATGGTGTTATCATGAAGTGAAAGATACAAAAATAATAGGTATATTTTAACTAACTCAGTCACAGAAAAACATAAGTGTATTTATCTGTGTTTATATTCACGAAAATAAAATCTAGAAGAACAGGGCACAGTGGTGCATGCCTGTAATCTCAGTGGCTTGGGAGACTGAGGCAGGAGGATCGCTAATTCAAAGCCAGCCTCAGCAAAATCAGGGTGCTAAGCAATTCAGTGAGACCCTGTCTCTAAATAAAATACAAAATAGGGCTGGGGATGTGGCTTAGTGGTTGAGTGCCCCTGAGTTCAATCCCTGGCACATACACACCCACCTCCACCACCCCCCCCCCCCGCAAAAAAAAAAAAATCTCTAGATGGGTGCATCCCAGACTTCTACCAGTCTTTATTTGTGAGGACTAGGATGTGTCAGAGGCAGTGATAGGAGGACTGGGCAGTGTGTGGATATCTCAATAAAGAAAATTTAGTCTTTCAAGTTGCTTGCTATGTGCCAGATCCTTTTCTGAGCATATTCCATGTACTTACTCATTTACTATTGGTTCATTCAATAACGGATTAGTATAAATGGAATAAAATGATAAATATTATATGCATAACTTTCAAAGAATCATAAAAGTCCCATCACTAATATAAAAATTCTATGACATTTTCTTTTCTTCCTCCTAATAAATATTCCTTTCAACTATTTTTACAACTATAAGGATTTTTCTAATATTAAATATTGATATTTATAGTGCAGTCTTTGTCATATTAACGAAGGGAAAAAATTTTAAGAACTTTTTTTTTTAAGATGGTTGAAGGTAAGTTGTATTTTATGGCTGATTCATTCCATTGGATAAGATCTTCAACTGATCCATCTTGGACAGTTGTTCTCAAAGTTGGACCCCCAGTTCAGCAAGATCCATACAACTTCAAGAACTTGTTAAAAGGCAAATAATTCTGAGCTCCATTTCAGACCAACTGAACCTTAACCTCTGGGGGTGGGACCCAGCAACTTGTGTTCTAGTGGGCATTCTATGTAAGTCTAATTAAAGCTCAAAATCATTGATCCAGACTATGGAGTGTTGCCTGTTTTTTATTTTTTTTTCCTATGGGAAATACTGGGAAATAACAGTCTCTAGCTAATAAAATTTTGAAATAATATATTTAATATATTTGTGTTTTATTCCATCCTGTTTTTATGAAAATATCCCCTACTGCTATGATCTCTGCATGGCTTAACTAAATGCCCTTTCTGCCTCTGAATCACTGTATCACAAACACCTCTTCCATTATTTAGACATAGATGGAGAGTAAAATGATGCTCATCTGGGATAAACTTTGAATGAGTCATTTTTATTGAGATAATCAGTAATAGGATGACTGAAAGAATAGTATCTACAGATAGATTAGTCACCTTTACGTCACTGTGACAGACATCTGAGATAATTTGTAAAGAGAAAAGATCGACTTTGGTTCACACATTGGGATCTTTCAGTTTGTGACTGTTTGGACCCATGGCTTTGGGCCTGGGCACAAATGATAGAGCAAAACTGCCCACCTCATCAGCTGGGAAACAAAATAGAGAAAGGGGAACCTGGGGCCCCACGATCAATCCCCTTCAGGATGCAACCCAAACAGACTAAAGAACCCCTTCTAGACCCCACCTTTGAAAAGTTCCACCACCTCTCAATAGTGTCACCCTGAGGACCACACCTTTAACACATAGGTCTTTGGGGAGACATTTAAGATCTAAACTTAGCAACTGAGAGTCTTCAGCATTTTAGCAATATGAGAAATGCTATAGAAACACTGTCAATTTGTCATTCAGAGGAATCAGTGGAAAGTTTTATGGGAACTTAATGTAGTTCTAAGATGCATTCGCATTTCTCTGTACACATTTTTGGCTTTTGCAAAACGTGGATCAAATTATGATCAGCATCTCTCTATTTCTTCATACTTTGACAATTCTTATTATGTTGCTGCATGTTGATGTAAGAAATCATAATTGCTCCTCTTTCTAAACTTGTAATTTTTAAGCACTATTTTTCATAGATGTACCTTTTCTTTTAATCAAAATTTTTGTTAAGATGCTGCAGTAAGTTGAACCAGTGTTTCACCAAAGCTACCCTGGCCCTTCAGAATGTGATCTTCTTTGGAAATAGGGTCTTTGCAGATGTTAAGGTGAGTTCAATCTGGATCAGAGTGCACCCTATATCCAATGCCTGGTGTCTCGATTTGAATAGAGCATACAAAGAGAAGAAGTCCAGGCAAAAACAGAGATGGACTAATTCAAGTCCAAGCCCAGGAAAGCCAAAGGTTTCCAGGAACATGAAGAAGCAAGAAAGAGTCTTCTCTGGAGACTTCACTGGGAGGGAGTTTAGACAAAGCAATACCTGTTCAAAGTTTTATACTGTGCAATTCTGAGTAAAGACATTTCTGTCATTTTAAACCACCAAATTTGTGGCAATATGTGATAGCAACCTTGGGACACTAACACAGAATTTGTATCAAGTAATTGTAATAATAATAATAATAATAAATAATTAGGTATAGAAAAGAAACTGGACTCCAAAGTTTGTCTAGTAGACTGGAAGTACCTGCATGAAACTCTGAGTATTCCTCAGAAGTCTACTACCCAGGAAAGAGCGGGGTCAATGCCCTGTGACTTCATGCTTTGCTTTCAGCACATCAGGTACTAGTTTTCCAAGACTTTAACAAAACACTTTAAAATAAAAATGGTTTTAAATTTTTATTTCAAAAGACATAATGCTTTTAATAAGGGGTTAATGAAAAAGAAAAAAAAATGTTTCAGTATCCCAAAACTTTGAAAATATTTTATGCTAATTCTTTCTCTTTGAGATTCTTACAAGAGTCTGAAAGATCCTGAGAAAGAAACCAGACTTGGTTATATTTACATAGACCACTCACTTTCAGAGAAATAGACAATGGAGTTGGGGTAAGCTCAGGGAGAAAGCCAAAAGAGACTCTCTGCTTATGGACAACATGAAATTTTTAAAAATCTAAAGATCCAATTCTGAATAAAACTAATGCCACTTCTGATGACAACACATTACCTTGTCCGTCATATTTATATTTCAGTGTTTCCCACGTTTTGTTTTTATTTTGTTTTTGACTTACATCTTCCAATGTAGAGAAAAAAGATGATATTTCCGTTGTACCCTCTTTCCGTCCTGTTATATGTATTTTGTATACTGTTTGCCACCTAGAGGACACAAAACACTGCTGGTTTTAGGCTTGGAATAACAGCTACCGGCCTGTGGGTAAGGCGTATTGATGAGCACACATTGCAAACACATCAGTGGAAATCCTGAAAGTGTTTTTATTCTTCAAATTTAAATGCTAAAATCATGTATGTGCACATCTATATGTTTTATTATATATAAATATATGGAAATATTTCCAATAACACACATGCACACTCGGATGATGTTGTTTTAGTAAAACCTATCATTGGTCTGTAAAAACAGATTCTTCATCACATTCTCAACTGAACATTAAACCAAAAAAAAAAAAATGAAAAGGTTATCTTTTTCAGAAAGTATCTGACTCACAACAAGTGTGCTATAATTAAAGCAAAGTGATTATTACTAAGGATTTGACATACCACCAAATTGAAGTTTAAACCGATCAAACACAACCACACACACACACACACACACACACACACACACACAAACACGTAACTGATGTACAGAACATTCTATCAGATATTATTTGTTGATTAACAGAACTTTTCCCAAATCAAGTGCATGCCTCAGCTTCCACTGAAAATATTAATTAAGGCACACACATGCACACTGCCTTGGTAGGATAAGGTTTGTGAATGGCATTCAATGGTTCATGTATTGGAAGAATGGTACCCAGTGTGGTGGTGTTAAGAAATGGTGGGACCATTCAGATGTGGAGTCTAGCGGGAGATCTGTAGGAACAGTGCTTTCTGGATAAGCTAAGTAGTTCTTACGGGACCCCAGTTAGCTCTTGTGAGACTAAGTTGTAATAATAAGATCAAGACTAGAGCAGATTATGCTTAGTGAAGCTAGCCAATCCCTAAAAAACAAATACCAAATGTCTTCTTTGATATAATGAGAACAACTAAGAACAGAGCAGGGAGGAAGAGCAGGAAGAAAAGATCAACATTAAACAGATACATTAGGTGGGAGGGAAAGGGAGAGAAAAGGGAAATTGCATGGTAATGGAGGGAGACCCTCATTGTTATACAAAATTACACATAAGAGGTTGTGAGGGGAATGGGAAAATAAACAAGGAGAGAAATGAATTACAGTAGATGGGGTAGAGAGAGAAGATGGGAGGGGAGGGGAGCGGAGGGGAGATAGTAGAGGATGGGAAAGGTAGCAGAATACAAGTGACTAATAGGGCATTATGTAAAAAAGTGGATGTGTAACCGATGTGATTCTGCAATCTGTATATGGGGTAAAATTGGGAGTTCTCTAATGTATGAAATATGATATGTCAAGAGCTTTGTAATGTTTTGAACAACAATGAAAAAAAAAATAAAAAGTAAAAAAAAAAAAAAAAAAAGATCAAGACTGGCCTCTCCCTTTGCCCTGGCTTCCTGTTTTGTCATGTGATTTCTCTTATCTCATGGACTCCCATAATGATGCCATTCACCCTGGAGTGATGTATCCAGTGAGGCCCTCACTAGAGCCAGAACTATGTTTGGACATTCAGCCTCCAAAACTGTGAGCCTAATAAACCTCTTTTCTTGATAAAGTACTCAGCCTCAGGTATTTCTTATAATAACAGAACATACACACACACATACACACACACACACACACACACACACACACACACACACACACACCCCTCACATGTATATTGAAAAGTCTAGGCAGTATGAGGAAAAAATTATACATGTGAAGGACAAGATCAATTGCCTATATAATTTGAATTTTCCTGTTAATTCTTTAATTCTGTGGTTCGGTTTATTCATTTTGAAGTTACTTCTTAACTAAAAAATGAACTGAATATTTATTGCAGTTCTATACAGATTGAACAGACTTTAAGAGAAAAAAATGCAACTGTATCGAATTTCTAATGTTGTTTCTATTAATATATGCAAAGAATGACTTATTTCTTGTCACTTATAAAAACACACATTTCCGCTAATGTTGGGAATTTCATAAAACAGTCTCTATAAAATACTGCATGGCCATATGTAAGCAATGTGTAAAATAGACTGGATATTTTGCCATGGTTTGCAGTATACATTTTGGTGTTCCATGCCAACTTTCCATTCTTTTACTGAATAAGTTGTCTAAATTATTAACGCAAAATATTTTAAACACAGAATTTCTTCCAAAACTGCTTTTCCATAAATACACTTTTTAAAGGAGAGGTGGTGACAATATTCCAATCAATTGACTCACTACATATTGTTTAGACATCAAGTTAAGCCAAAACTGGGACATTTGACCGCTTTCTTGTTTATAGAGAGATTGCTGATAGATTGATTACTGAGTTAATAATCAAAATAGGAATAAGGAGATAAAATAGGTTATGGAAGACCAGTAGTTGCTGCAGTATTTTGTTTATTAAGGAGCAATCTTGGACATGGCAATTTAATTAGAAAGACTCTCAAGAAAAATACATTCAAATAGTTAATTCTTTCCATCTTGTAACAATATGTAGAAACATGAGATTGGTAACTTAGAATAATATTTTAAGAAACATGGGCCACTTTTTGAGTATACGGTTAATGCCATCTTTCCAGAGTTGAACATTGGCCATGTAGAAATGATGGGCAAAAGACTAAAAACGGATTTTCATCGCTTGCAGCTATTCCAAATGAGATGCTATGTTTCCAAAGAGTCTTCCATGGAAATAAAAAGCAAGTTAGCAAAAAAAAAAAAAAAAAAGAATTTCCATGTGTTTATGAAAGAACAATACATTCTTTCCAGTAGTGCTGGTAAGACTCAATCCTCACAAAACTATGAACAACAAAACAATAAAAATTTGATTAATTAAAAAAAAACAAAGAATCAAGGGTAGCAACCAATACTTTGAATCCCACTGAAAATTACAATAGCAGTTTCTTAGTTCTGGGTTATCTAACGTAGACTTTTATCAGATATCTTTAAGATTTTCTGTTTATCTCTTTTTGCTTTTTTTCCCTGTTTAAAATAAAAGAACATTCACATACTTTGAAAAGAGCTGATAATTTCTATGTAAATATAGCATGCTACAATTTCAAAATCTCCTGAGAGTATGCAGCCATCTCCAAGAAAAGAAGGTTTAGGGTTTAGTCTCTCCAGGCATAGGTATGCAAATCTTTCCACTCCTGTTAGTTATTCCTTCTAATCATTTATCACTTGGCATAGGGGATGAGCATCTTACTGCCCTTGAGCAGGGAGGCCAGGGTTATAATTCTACTTTTACAAACCCATAGTTCTATTGTTTAGGAGTTTGGATGTAGTTTAACTGGATGTTTCTGGCTTGGAGTGTCTAAGAAGTCACAGTTAATATGGTGCCCAAGCTACAATGACTTGAAGGGTCCATTGAAACAAGATGATCCACTTCCAAGAAGCCTCACTCGCTGGACTTCCAAGAAGCTTCTGACTTTCAGCAAGAAGAGGCAGCTCTTGCCAGTCCAGCACTGTAAGGAATATAGATGCAAATGATCAGAAGGAAAAAAAATTCAAGAAATGTATTAGAATGCGCAATCTTGGTTTTGAGGAGTTTTATAAATATCATGCCCAGATATTATAAAAGAATATATTGACAGATATTAGTCATATAATAAAAACTGGTTTGTATTAATGCAATAAATGAAGTATAAAGGGAAAATTACATATACATGGTAGATAGGTCATATATATGTATACACACACACACATATACACACATATACATATATATATAAACATAAATTTCAATTTATTTTTTAAAAAAACTAGCAAATACAACACAACATTAAATGAAAAGTGTAGCACATGAAGAGAAACTGAAGTTTATCCCAAGAATGATTTGCATTAGAAGATACTTTTGAAAAGTAGTATCTTAAACTAGAAAGAAGTTAATGTCTTAAACATGCTAAAGGCCATAAGGAATCTATAAAAATCAAAAAAAGGTTGTTAATAACACATTTTTTCAACATGTAGTAAAACAATATGGAGAATATCCTTACATATCTATTTAATATTCTAATTGAAGTTCTAACACACTTCAAAAAATAAACCAATGTAAATGGTATAAAAATGGAAAGAAATGAAATAAATCTGTTAAAGTATCGGATGTGACAATTGCCTCTATGGATAGAAAAAGTGTAGGAATTTTATGAGAAAAGAGTTAAGTAATTTTATTGGATACAATCAACTAGAAAAAAATTGGTTGCATTTCTATGTCTGAGGGAGAAATAAGAAATTTAATCCCAGGTCTAATTGGACAATGCAAGGTACAGACCCTACAAAAACCCTTTATAGAGAAGTCTGTAATACATGAGAAGACATTAAAATGGGGCCTTCATAAGAAGAAAATGTCACTGATAGGAATATCAACATTCGAGTGATGTTCATTCTACCCAGCTTGAGCTAGTTTCAATGCAGTTACAACATAAATACCGACATGATGTTTTCAACAGTATGCCAAAGAGAATACAAGTATGCATTTGTTAGAGAAAAATAAACAAGCGAAATGCTCTTTTGACACTGCGCTGCAATTATAATGATATCAGGATTCTAAGACTATACACAGCATATAGTTGATACTTTAAAGAAGGCACAAATTCTCAAGTTTTGTAAACTGCCAAAATATTGCAAAGCAAGTATCCATAGCTTTTTTTTTTTAAATTAAACTTTTGTTGATGTATTATAAGCTTATATAACGTTGGGACTCTTTTCTACATACTTGTGCATGCACACATATAACAATATAATTGAGGCAGTATGATTCCCTGAATTCCTCCCTCTTCCTTTCCCCCTTTCTCTACTCTATTGGTTGCCCTTCTATTTTCATGAGATTCCCCCCAACACACACACACACACACACACACACACACACACTCACATTTTTTCTTTTCTTTTACCTCTCTAGCTTCTACACATGAAAGAAAAAATTAGAACCCTTGATTTTCTGCATTTGGCTTATTTCTCTTGACACAATATTCTCAAGTTCTATCCATTTTTTTTCTTACAAATGACATGATTTAATTATTCTTAAAAGAATTAATGAAGCTGAATAAAACCCTATTGTATATATCTACTATATTTTCTTCATCCCTTCATCTGTTGAAGGACACCTAGGCTGGTTCCATAGTTAGAATCAGAAATTGTATTGATTATTTAGGGCTCATAATAAAGTTACATAGACTGGGTGGCTTAGATAACAGAAATTTATTCTTTCATGCTTCTGGAGACAGGAAGTCTAAAATGTCCTCACACTATTTCTTCCAAATATTCTCCCTTAGGCTTATTGATGCCCAATTCTTTCCTGTGCTTTCATTTGCCCCCCCCCCGTGTGTGTGTGTGTGTGTGTGTGTGTGTGTGTGTGTGTGTGTGTATCCTAATTTCCGCCTCTTACAAAGACATTCATTTTGGGCTAGGGACAACTTATCTAAACCTGTTTTACCTTATGCCCTCTTTAAAAGCCTTATCTCCAAAGAGTTACATTATGAGATGCTGGGGTTTAAGATTTCAGCACATAAATTTGAGAAGACATAATTCGGCTCACTGCAGAAATCAAATTTAAGGATTGTTGCATTAAACTAAAAAGAAAAGTATTTTTGGCTTGAAGCTTCCAATGAACCCATTAGTGACAAAAAAGACAATTTTAAAATTGATGTTTTTCTTATAATTGAAGATAAAGGGATAGCATGCATACAAAGGAATTTTGAATCATGAGCAAACCATGAAGCCACTTTGGGTTTAGTGTAAGGCTTTGCAAAGTTATAGGATATCAGAGGAAATAAAACAAAGTTATTATATGAATTTAAATTTAAATTAAATGTAAACTTCTATGTAAATGACTTACATGGAGAGTTAAATCTTTTTGAAAAAAAATTGTTTCTTGTGGATTATTAGCTCAAGATGTACTTAAACATACATTTTTAAATAACTAATTTGAAAATAGTCATAAAATCTACTACAATTGTCAAGCCTAAAAAATTCTCTTAGTAGCTTTAGTCATTGTGAAAGAAATCTTCTCAAAAATAATTTTCAAAAAATATTTTCAAACTTAAATTTGCCAAGAATGAATGGCATTGCTTTAAATCATATTAACTGAAAATGAATCTAAGTGTATATATTTTGATGAAATAAGTAAACCAGCCAAAAAGTGAATCAAAAAACCCTTTATAATCAAGATATTAATAAAATATTATTTATTATGTACTCATATATCATTGTCTGCTATATTATATATCATAGATTTATAAATTTATTATTTATATAAACGTTGAAGGATAAAGTTTTGTACTTTACTATCTTTAATGATACCTTTTATTTGCTTTTTGAAAATGAATCCCAAATTTACATTTTGCACTTGGCCTGAAAATTATTTTGGTATTCCCCAAAGGCTAGACATGGAAGAATATCAAACCAAGGGAGGAGTTACTCTGAGATTTGTCCCTAAATGTCCACTTCACAAGCACATGAGATAATCTAACCTTGAAATGCGGTAAATTAGCATGAAAAGAACATTACACTTTCATAGAAAAACAAAATAGAATAGGACAGAGTTATTTAAGCCTCAGAATAGAGTAGACTAACATATTAAAATAAATGTGAAAAAAAGGCAGTCACAAAACAGAGATGGTCAGTCTAGAAATAGTCAAGAAGAAATCAGGTTTTAAAAACACACTGGGCAAAGCCTGTTCTTGCATGGATCATAAGAGAGAGAGCCTTATTCTTAGGTCTTTTTGCATTTCAACTTACTGAGCAGCCCCTGGCTACAGTTTGCATTGGAATTATACACTGAGACATTATATACTAAGTGTCCTTTGAAGAATGTTCCACTGAAATGATCATTTGATGATTCTTTCTCTTAGGATATATAAATAACTTATTTGCCTAGTCTGGGTGATGAGCTGGATAGCTTTGGTGCTTTAAGTTGCTACATTTTAAACTCTCCTTTATCTCTAAAACTATGTCA
This sequence comes from Spermophilus citellus, assembly GCF_964194105.1. Taxonomy (NCBI): domain Eukaryota; kingdom Metazoa; phylum Chordata; class Mammalia; order Rodentia; family Sciuridae; genus Spermophilus; species Spermophilus citellus. The sequence continues at coordinate 68,713,394 of NC_138199.1, forward strand.
ACCAAAGAATTTGTACAAAATGAGATCAGCTAGTGTGAAAAGTATAAATTAGGTAAAATTTGTCAATATCGGTCATCTCTGTGTGTGTGTGTGTGTGTGTGTGTGTTTTATACCTCTGCAAGTATCTAGTACACATGTTAAATACTAGGGAATTTAAAATCTAACTGTGTTTTTTCCTACCTAGTGCCCGGGCCTCACGTTTTATGCATGATCAATGTTTCCTTGACTTGATGGCAACTAAAATAAACCTGGAAGCCTTGGAATAATACAGATTTTTATAAGATCCTTCTTGATAATGTAAATTGTAATATCCCAGAATTATTCCTTTTAATGTGTCACCAATTTATGTGGCAGATAATCGGGATGGAGGAGGTATGGACTTGGTGTCTGGGAGCTGCTCTTTCTATACTTCTCTGATGTTTTTGTTTTTATCACAATCTATTTGGCCTACATCCTATTGTGGATTCTAACTCTACCAGTCTGTTTGTGGAAAATACTGGTTTCAAATAGTGTGGTAGATAACTGGTATATAATATATGCAATCCAGTTAGTTACTAATGAATCAAAGTAAAATTGACAGGCCCAATAAGAGACCCACTATGGAACAGAGAGTGATTAAGGATATAGTAGAATGGGGCCCCACCAATTGATCCTAAGTACATTTCCTAAAACTTACCCTGGTGAGCTAGTCTTGTATTAATGTGACAATTATTACTAGTGTTCTTTTATTGGATTTCTTCATTATTTATGAAAACAAAGTTCTTGCAGAATATAAAAAAAGAATAAAATGGAGAAATGTCAGAAATAAATCTAGCTTTGCTGTGAAATCCATGAACCAAGAGATGAATTATAAATAGACAAGGAAAAGCTATAGACACAGGAAGAGGGCATGAAGACCAGGAATGGATGACTAGATTGATAAAAATCAATGGGCTTGGGAACACAGTGGGAGAGTTGTCCCATGACGATCTTTGGAAAATGTTACTTTTTTCACTTTGTGACTTTCTGTACCAGGGCCTATTTGAGCCCTGCTTAATTAACAGATGAAAACCTTTAACTATTTTTGAAGCATTTACGAGACTGAAGTAGCACCCTTTTTGCCTATTATTCCTCAGATTCTCAAGGAATCTGATAGTGAATTTGCTAGTAGTCTAATCTTCTGTTAACATATTCTGGTATATTATTTTAGACTGCATAACCTGAATGATGGAGGAGAGACATCAAAGTGTAACAAAGACAACAACAACAAAAATAGTAAAACCAGAGCAGAAACAAATGGAAAAGTTGTTCAAACGCTTATTAAGTGTCTTACTAAGTGTTGCTTAATAAGACAGGTTTCTATGAACAAATAAGAAAAAGGATGATATACACTTAACCTTTTTAACTACTAAAGAATCCAGGGACTGATTCCTTTGGTGTGCTTGTTTTTTGACCCAGTCATTTGATGGATGTGTAGAAATGAAATCAAATGAATTTTTCCACTTTGCATTCCTCAGAAATCTTCATAAGGGAGGTTACTCCACCAGCATTTGGGAACAACATTTACATAGGTATTACCAATTATATCTCCACCCTTCAAAAATGGGTGCAATGCACAAAATCTTAAGCCATATGGCCATAAGACCACATCACTACTTTGTCACAGGATTGAGTGTGGTACCTTGTCATAGCCCTGAAACAAATAAAACTTACACTGCATCCATGGTAATGAAATAACCGGGTCTCTCTCTCTTTTCCACCTCTTCTCTCTAAATCTGGGATTTTCCAAGGTGAACACCAATAACTAATTCTGGAAATGGATATAGGATACGAAAATATCCTATGTGGGAGGGGGTGTAGAGATGGTAGAGTCAGAGAGAAAAGTTCATAGGAGAATTAGGTGGAGAGATAAACAAGAGCATACAAAAAGAAATCCTGGCAACAGACCTTGTTTTTAGCAGCTGGGCTTCACACATCCTCTTTTAAAAGTCATGGGACAGTTAAATACACCACGTGAAAAATGTTTAAGATCACTTTCCGACCCAAATTTATTGGTTCCTGTTAGGAACTAAATCTTTTTTTTCTTTTCAACATATGATTTTCTGTAGAAAATTCAAAATGACTGGCCAAAGGATGGTTGGAAAGAGAATTTGTTCTGTTACCTATCTTTATAGTTCTCAGAATGATTCCTCTTTTCAAATATTGATCATCTATATTTTGAGTCTGTTGACTACATAGAACAAACACATTTATTGTGCCCTCTTAGCTCCAGTGATTTAAAGTAGCATATCATTTTGTTTTATAAGTCCTGTGTCTTTAGCTAGTCCTGCAATAAACCTCTTGAATCATAGTAATAGCATGACTCAAGCCAAGAGAGAGTGCATTTTACAGATGTGTCGGGAAATTTTCAAGTTACAAAAATCATCCATTGTTAAAAAGAAGAGAAACATTGATAGAAAAAAGAACAGATCTTCTTCTTGTTGTTTATCTCTTTTTAGAATGCTTTGGTGGTGTAAGAGATTAGAAATTAAAATGTATGGAATTGTCCATTCTCTTTCCATGTCTGCAACAAAATAAGTATGATACAACTTAAGAAGTCTTTCTGAAAGTGTTAAGTACTTTATTGGGGGTGAGGGTACTGAATATTGGTCCCAGGAGTGCACCCCCACAAAGCCACATCCCCAAATCTTTTAATTTAATTTAATTTAATTATTTTTGAGACAGAATCTTTCTAAGTTGTCCAGGTTGGCCTTGAACTTCTGATTCTCCTGCTTGAGCCTCTGAGTTGCTGGGATTATAGGTATGTGCCATTATGCCCAGCATAAGTATTTTTTGAGAACATATTTAAATACACATTATTCTTAGGGATTGTTTCTAATATCAACTAATATATACAATGAGAATTAAACAGACTGTTCTCAGGTCATCAAGAAATATAAACTCTTTTAGAATTATTTATAATTTGAGTGGAATCAACTATATAGATGAATCTAGGTAAGACATTTGGTTCATGGTTTTTTTTTTTTTCCTCCACTTTAATCGTCTCTATGTTTCTTAGTTCCAGGACAATAACCCAAACTCCAAGATTCTAATAAAAGCTCTATTTAGGAGGAATGTCTAACCTCTTTAATAAAAAAGGAGACAGGTATTCTTATAAAATAATGCTTTCATGTGAAATTTGCACTGTAGGTTTTCAGCCCAAAGAAGGATAGGTGAACCATCCTGTGGTCTGCCATTTTCCTACGTGAAAAGGGGTGAGAGAGGAGCGACTCCTGGAGTTCCTTGGAACAGAGATTGGTCACAGAGTCCTGTCTTTTCTCTTCATTTGATGCCAGTTTTTTTTACTTCATTCTAGATTTTATCAACATTCAGAATCCTGCATCTTCTACCTTGTCACCTGGTCCTGGAAGGTTGCCAACCTTTGCATCTCAGCCACATGGAGGAATGTCTATATTTCTTCAGAGAGTGAAGAATTTGACTTATTGCTTCTCCCTTTCAGTGTCTCCTCCACGTTCTTTTACATTTTGTTCAAATTAAAAAAGAAATGAGGCACGATGACTTGGTGGACATACAAAAAGACAGATCTTGATGTGCAAAATCAAGCTCAATCTTTTGAAGTAAACCACGATCAGCTTTTGCACTCTGAACAAACTATTTCTACAAAAGCAAAAGTGATCTCAGATGACCAAAAGTGGAGCATTCTCTCAAGGAAATGTGCTGTTTTTGTTTTTCATGAAATGTGTTTAGACTCAGTTTCTGATATATTTTTAAGTGCACACTTTTCTCTTAAAATAAATTCTCTCTCTTTCTGTACAAACCATTATGTATGTACAAGTAAAATACTTAAGCAAGACCACATAGCTGGGGCTTTAAGCCAGGTGTTTATTGAGAATATTTTAATATATGATACCATAACAGTAATTGTGTTGGCTTAAAGTCAAGTGTCAGTGTATCCAAGACTTAGGATAGACCTCTAGCTCCTAAATTCTGGTCATGCAAACGTAGTCACACATTTGCTTTTGCTATTTTTTGATGCTATCCATACTGATATTGTCTCTAAAGCAAGACATTTTATGTAATATAAGTGGATATCTGGGTCACGTGGTTAATACAATCTCCATATAATGGAATGAGAGTATATCATTTAAATATTTTAATTTCATTTTTAAAAATATCTACTAGATTCAAAAGGGCATCACTCTGAGTTACTGAAACTCACTGTTGGCATCACAGTTGTGGAAACACTGGGTAAAACATGATGGGAAAGAAGATAGGATGGACTGTCTGTGGTTCCCCAGTGTGGTTCAGACTCCCAGGTACGTCCAGGATTTCACCCATTTGAATGCTTTTGAAGCATGTCTTGAAAATTATCATCAGTGTTTTTCTTTCCAAGGGATTGCAGAGATGGCTGGCCCCACCAGAACAGATGTCCTACTGTTCTCTGGCCGTCTACACAGTTCTTTGTTTTCTGTTCTAATAAGAATAGCACAGAAAAGAATCCTTAGATATATCATGCTACTATTTATTTTACTGGGGAGGGCTGTTTGGGGCTTGTTTACACCCTATGGAAATCCCATTAGTGCAGGTACATCGTTTCTTTGTCCAAACTCTAAATGTAGTTGGTCCTAGACGCACAAAGGCCTCATCATAAAAGGTTCCTTAGAACTAGACCAGCACAGGGCCTGGCTTTTGTCTGACACCCATTCTAATCTGTTGACTTTGAACAGTGAATGAGAAGCATTGTTTTCTGATGAGCAGGGAAGCCAGGGAACCCAATAAGGGACAGCGCAGACATAAAGCTCCCAGTTGCTCTTGTCCTTGGTTCCTGTCACCAGTGAAGAGTTCAACCTGTAGGTTCCTCTGCTTCCAGAAACTCACACCAGATGGGTTCAGGCCAAGACGCTCTGAGAGAGGAAAGAATCAGTGAATTAGGGCTAGGAAGAAAGAGAGAACTTAAATGAGAACAGAAAGAAAGAAAACAATAAGAAAAATAAGAAAAGCTTCCGCTGGAAATAAAGAATTCCATGAGGCACTCTCAAAAAATATGATGCAAATTCATATTTTTATGTCTTTTGAAACTCTTAGCTCAAAGTTATTCTAATAACGATTATTCAAGGCTCAAAGGACTTTGGTACAAAACATCATGTTTCAGCATTCGTTAAACTCACAAACCCTCTTGAGAATAATATTGGGAAAATAAAACGGAGAGCACTAGACTCTGTCGGTTGCATCTTTAGAACCTAGGATGAAACCGTGAGGAACTGCTGTTGGGCTGATGGGTTCTCTCTTGGTCTGTTCCACCTTTTTCTACTGTTCTCTGCAAGAACTCAGGAACCTTTGGCCACATTTCCCAGGGCTGATATTTCTTTCTGCCATCCCTACTTATGCAAGAAATAGTTCTTTTAATTTTTTTTTCTCTGCCCAATAGCACATATCTTCAGACTTTATACCAACTATTTTGGCTTTCCAAGTGACCAACTATGTTATTCAGCTTTCTGTCAATATAAGGAAATACCTGAGTGAATTAACTTGTAAATAGAAAAAAGGTTTATTTTGGCTCATAGTTTGGGAGGTTTCCATCCGTAATCATTGGGCCCCATACCTTCAGGTTTGTGCTGGGGCAGCCCATCAAAATAGGAATGTGTGGTGGAACAAAACCACTCTCCTTATCATCCAGAAAGCAAAACCAAAAGAGAAATAGACTGGGGCCTCACAAGCCCCATTAGAGACATGTCCCCAAAGACCTAGGGAACTCCCATAAGGCCCAGCCTCCTGAAGGTACACATCACCCTCCAATAATGCCACCCCAGGAGCAAGCCTTTAACACATGGACACTCAAGGGACACTTTCCTTAGAGATGTTTCTTTTTTCAGTTTAATTATTTTAGATGTTCTACTCTTCTTACTGAAATTGGAATTTCAAGTCGAGATTCTCAGACTCGGAGCAGGTGAACAGAATACTTCAATTCAGAGAGTTCAGAAGAAACTCCTTGCTCTGTTGCCCACATCAGCCACTTAGGCCAGCGACACTCAGGAGTGAGTCTGAAGTAGTTAAAAATCCAGTCCACAGTCAGTGGGCCTGGATGGAAGCTCTGCTTCGTAGCTGACTGCCAAGAATCTAGCCAGGTGACCTCCTTCATCTATGAAACGGAGACCCTAACTGTGGCTACTGCACCGACTGCTGTGTCACTGGATGACAGAGATGCAGTAACTGGTGGGTTTTCTAGCTGGTGTTGGGTGCTGTCTTTGGCATGTGGGTAGCTGGTCTTATTGTGGGGGTGCGACGACCACTGTTACTGTGCTACTGCTAAGAGGAACTGGGCTGAGTGGAGTGATCCTGCTCTAGGAAGGCAAAACCAGGCGTAAGAGGAAGGGTCTTGGCAGGCAGCAGGCGACACAGTTACCTCAAAGGGTTCCTTGAAGAGAGTCTCGTGACAGGGCCATTTGTGAGGACGGATTTCACAGAATCATACAGGGATGGCAAAGTGCCCAGAAACAACAGTAGAAAGCCCAGCTGCAGACTCCTAAGGCTGCAGAAGAGAAGAAAGCAAGCTGTGTTCCTACAGCCCAGAGGGACTTAGAGACACAGGAGGGGGTCAGCTTGCAAGGGGAGCATCTAAAGACAGCCTGGCAGGAAGGGGCAGAAGAGGAGATCACCACACTTTTAGCTTCTCTCCAGGAGCTCGGATGGGGCAATCCCAAAAGATACCAGAGGGGAATAGCTGAGGCTGGGCAGCCTCTAATGAAGCTCCTTGGGTGGAAAGCTGAGGTAGAGGCTGAGCCTGGAGGGAAGAGGAGGTCCATGCTGGTGGGAAAGCACTCTAGAATTCCAATTTAGTTTTCTTCCTCCTCAATTCTTGAAGGCTGGGTTTAATTCTTGCCATTTAAAGAATCTCAAAAGATGCTGTATGAGGCCGGGAGTTTTACGGATTAGAACTTGATCCGTGTCTTTGAACTGGGAGGCAGGACTGATTGGCCCTGGGAGCATGACTTCTAAGAACTTGGTTTTTCTTTTGAACAGGAAAAAGCCCAGTCTTCTGTCAAGCGGGATGTTATTCATTTAGAAATAGTTCCTAATAGAGAATTAGCTTCAATGTAATAATCGGTTCGGGAGTTTAGGTCAATACATTTAAAACCAGATTGTTTACAAAATTCCAATCTGTTTCTAAGACAACCAAGTTTACTGTAGAAGAATTCACTACTAAGATTTAGCAAAATTAGGAGTGTTATTTTTTAAAAGTGCATTGTTTATAATTAATTTTTTTTAAATCAACTTTCTACTTGAAAATTATGCTTAACTAAAATATTATGACTATTTTACAGCTGTCTTTAATACTACTCTGGCTGCTTGGACTTTCATAATAAAGTCTAATATTAGGATTAATTTTAGACACAATGGCTAACATATATTTAACATATGCATTTTAAATTATCTCTACATTATCATAAAAATTTGCAAACTGACTTAACATTTTTAATTTATGATATCCAATAATTATTTCAGAAAACTTCAATGTATTGGAATATTCGTTTTTCTTTAATCTTTACATTTCTTCAAATGAGATACCATTTCAAAAGTAAGTAACTAGAGACAGAAGTCTTCTTTGGTTAGTCCAAGCTTTACACGAAGTACTTATATTTCCGTATATCTAGTAGAGAGGATTTTGAATGTTCCCAGTACAAAGAAAGGATAAATATTTGAGGTAATAAGCATGCCAATTACCTTGATCTTTATACCTTGTATGAATGTATCAAATATCACACTGTACCCCATACTATATACAATTATTAAGTTTGAATTTAAAATTCAGAATCAGTTTTAATTAATTTTTAACTCAATAGATGTAAGGGTAGAATCCAAGAAAAAAATAAATTTACATATGTTAATACAAGTAACTATTTGCAACCTATTAGAAATAATATATTTAACGGCAACCTGCATTTAAAAACCAGGCATAGTATGATTAAACTCGCTTATAAAATATTCCAAATAGCAGGAGCTAATGTCAACATCCAAAACTCTCATTCATTCCACACGCTCTTACCAAACCATGACCTATTAAGAAGCAAAAACTAAACAATTCAAAAAGATGATCAGGAAGCACTTGACATAATGATTCAACCACAATAAAATATTTATAATTCTTTCTTTCATTCAGGAAACTATTTGATATCATCATGGAGTGAATAAAGTTGGAAGCGAGGAAACAGTATTGACGTCAACGCCTATTATAGAGGTGAAATAAATATGGAGAGGCGGGTTAGACATTCCCAGGAGAATGAAAGCATAGCACACTCACTTTTAACCAACACACTGGGAAAAATGACAGTTTTATTTGACATCCGATGTCCTTTTTAAAAAGATTCTTGCATGATATTAGGAAACCAAAGTATCTAGTTGATCTTTTCACTGGAAAAAAAAATAATTTCAAATATCATCATTTAATTTTTTTAAAAAAACCTATTAACTATGTGTTCTCTGATCACTCATCATCCATGATTGTCTTCACTGAAGACATCACTGCTACTAGTCCATGTTTATTAGATGTTCATTTCTCCCTAAAAGAGAAGATATTCTCCATATTGTGATGGAAGCCATCAGAACTATGAACGTTATCAGAAAGAATAGTAGAGAGATACTAGGGGTCAAAGGAAGCTTGCTCCCCCCTTATTTTCATCTGGCAAAGTCAAAGAGGAAATATTAAATAGATTCATAAATCTAAAAGTGTGAGAGTGAACAGAAAAGGAAATTGGTAATATGTACTTCTAGGCAGATAATGCTATCATCAATATCAAGATTTATCTCACTTAATTCCAATTCTTATGACATGTTCCCTCCTGTGAATTCTGTTATCTTAAAACTGCAGCTGTCAGGCGCACATGCTATTTTTACTCTGCTTTCTTGCTTTCGGGAACTGGGTTAAAAAAAAAAAAAAAAAAACAAGTACTCCAAGAGAGTTAAGCCTAGAAAGCCAACTTTCTTGTTGACCTTTCCTATCTATATGCAGCATGTACTTTAAGCGATAACAAACACTATTTGGGAAATCATGACGAATTCCAGTTCTTTTGAATTTTTCTCAACTGCAATGAAAGGAAAAAAAATAAAAAAGTATTCTCCAAGATCCAAGATATTTCTCTACTTCTTGGCTGCTATATTCAGAAAATATCCCATAGGAAGCAATAAAAATGCCTACTTTTGATGCCCGAGTCCCACCATTTGAAATGCATTTCTTGGGATTATTAAGGAAATACATGAGTTTAAAATTTTTTTGTTTTTATCCAATGAAACTGCCATTAGGCAAAAGTTTCCCACAGAAGCAGGGAGGCCGCAGGCCTAGGGGGAGCCCATGAACAGAGGAAGACTGGAGAAGCAGCTGATGCAGAAATGAGAAGGAGAGCCAGGGCATGTGGCCAGTTGCAGTAGGGGCAGTTCTTCCCTGGGCTTGGCCTTCTCCTCTGTAATAAGCTGGGAGTCCTCAAAGGGTTTTAAACAGAGCCACTGGACTATGATTGACAAGGATGCTTCCAGTTGTTTAATAAGACAGGTTTCTATGAACAAAGAAGAAAAAGGATGATATACACTCAATTAGTTACACTTTCGGGGGGCAGAAGATAAAGGAAAATTACGTTTTGTTTCCTTTTCTCTTTCTTTATACGCCCTTGAATGATTTTTCTTATTGCAATAAGAATGTATTATTTTTTAGAAGGACAGGTATATTATGTCTTTTAATTTCCTGGGTTCCAACACACATGTAACCCTCTCCAGCCAGCCTTTTAAGTAGTCACAAGGAAGCAGCCTTCTGTTCTCACCTTATGCCAAGTCCGTCTTATTCTTGGACAGCTTCTGTTATTAAACAGGTCTCTCTCCCCCTCTCTCTCTTTCCTATCAAAATTCTCTTTTCCTATAATGTCCCTCCTATTTTTAATCATTAGGAAACACTGAGAAGACGCTGAATACTTTTCCTACAAGACACCTCATCAGCTGCCTGTAAAGGGATGCTAGAAATTAGAGAAGCCTAAGGAAAATTTTGTGAATTTCACAACTTAACCAAAGTCTGACCCTGCATATTGGGCGGAAGTAAACAGCAACTCTTAGAGGAAGCAATAAGCAATGAAGGAAGTGTAGTGGGGCCACGTACTTATCTTGGACATAAAAAGAAACTTGGCATCTAAGGTTGGGCAATCTTAAAAGCCGTAGGGGAGTGACATGGGAAGGTAGTTGAGAAATGTGAGGTCCAATCTGCTTCCAACGGCAGTGCCATGAAGAACAATTGAGAAATTCTGTCTGGAGAGGACTTAACGCCCTCTTACTGGTTTCAATATGGTCTGCTTCTGTTACAAGAATTATTTTTAGAAATGTTATCTCATATTTTCCATGCTTTTATTATTTCTGTCCCTTCTAATTTTACACCTGACTGCTCTGAGTGAGTGTGTGTACATGACGGGGTGGGTAAGGGGCCAAAGGAGGCCATGCTAGTTTCAAACCACAAAGGAGTAAAGACCTCTTGGGCCCACGTACAAGAAGCTGACAAGCCTTTCTCTGCTAAAACATTCTGAGGCTGTTCAGGGGACATATGGGGCCCATCCCACAAAAGGAAAACACTTCATATATTCCAAAGAATTATAGACATATTAGTTGAAAAAATAAAGGCTGTACCATTTAAAAATACATTAAAGGTTTGCTGATCATGCTTGCTGAGAAACACCTAGAAGATGTTGGAGACAGCATTAGGAAAACTTGTCCCTTTGGAAAACTTTGTTTCTTCTTAAGTGAGAATCTGTGATTCTCACTAACCACAGTACCTTGAAGAACACTCCTGAAAATAAAAATTTCAATTTAAAAGTATTTGTTTTTTATGTATGTTAGATATGGAAGTAGGTTCATATACCTCTGAACTGCCTCATAAAACTGTCTCACAATCTGCATGAATATATGTGCAAATGCCAACACAGAAAAATCACACAAGCTGGTGAAAGCCAGTGATCAGAACATAAGGTGATCATAGGCATTGTGAGTAGGAAAAGACTGTCAACAATTTATATAAATGCATTACCCCAAAAAGATTACTTTTCACTCATCTCAAGGTCCCTTCCCCTCCCCCAAAAAAGAGAATAAACCCCAGAAGAAACAAAAGCAAAAAAAAAAAGTTCTAATAAGTTTTTAAGCAAATATAGCAATAACCACAATTATTACCTAAATGTTTATAAAGCTCTTTCTAACTTCCGGAAGCAAAGTTAAGTGTTTGATGTTCTTTAAATGACTTTATTCACTCAGAAAACCAATCAGATCTATCAAAGATCACAATAACAAGACTGCTGGTCTTTCTCGAAGTTTAACCATCACAGGCCTCTGACAGACTGTGTGCCTACCTGCAGGGACATGAAATGACCCATGGAGATGTGAGAAGAAAACTCAAAAGAGGTTCCTTTCAATGTTCCTGTTTCTTTTTCTAAAAAATATGTTTATATGAGATATAATACTCACAATATAAATATAAAAATTAACATATACTCTGGGTTGGTGACTAAAATCTGTAGGGGCAAGGATGCTCAGTCTAAAAAGTTTTAAGCACAATCATTAAACTGCTAGTCACATAACTCCCTAAATCCAGACTATCCCATAAAGTAAGGTTACAGGTTTCTTTCAAAAATCCATAATTTTTATTGTTCACTTTATATATATTTCTACCAGTTTTGTCAAGCCAAACAAACATCTCCTTGTAAACTTTAATTTCCATCACATTTCACAAAACAATTTAGCAATTCTATCACTGCCATTACTTAAATACTGGTGGTTTAAGTTTAAAATTACAAGCAGAAGCAAAATGGTGTCATGAATAAGTTTTAACTAATGGAGATTAAAATACATTAATAAAAAATAAAATTAAAAAAAACTCTTGTAAAAAGCAAATAGTGAATCTTCAAATTATTTCATCTGGGGAAACATTTAATGTCTATTTTATTTCATTGTAACACAATACATAAGGCAATAGACACACTGAAAATTGTCCTTCATGATAAAACACCACCCTATCATATTTTCTGTTTAATAAAATAATAATCTAAACCATATATGGGATAAAGGCCTATCATAGGGTCTAAGTGCATTCATTAAAAGGCACAAAGACAGCTGTCATTATTATATTATATTAGTTTCCTATTACTGCTGTACAAATTAACACAGATTGGCTGCCCTAAAACAATGCAAATTGGTCATCTTACATTTCAGGAGGTCAGAGGTCCTGGATGGGTCCTATGAGAGAAAATCAAAATCTGTCCTGGGCTCCGTTTCTTCTGGAGGCTTTAGTTGAGAACAGGCTTTCTCAACTCTTCCAGTGTCTAGAGGTCACAAGCATCCTCTGCTTTGGGATTCCTTCCTTGGCTCCTAAAGCATGTCACTCTGACCTCCGCTTCTGCCATAACACTACCTGCTCTACTTCCAGCTCCTACCTACCATCTATAAGGACTCATGATTAATTGGGGCCACTAGCATAATCTGGGGCAATCTCCCCATCTCTGGATTTTAGTTCAATTACATCTGTAAAGTCACATTTTCCATATAAAGGGATGTATTAACAGGTTCCTGAGATTGGGACATGGCCTCCTTGGGGGAATCTTTATGCTGCATGCTACACAGCCTTCAATCCAGCTCCCAAAGACTCAGGTCCATCTCATATGTAAAATACATCCACCCTACTTGAAGATCCCCCAGAGTCTCAACAAGGTATGGCAACAACTCAAAAGTCCCAAATCTAATCATTGATATCATTTAAATTTGTGACTCTGTGTATGATCCATGATGGAGAAAAATATTTCTCTCTATATGTGGATCAGTAAAACTGAAGAACCAAAGTATTTGCTCCCCAAATACAATGTTCGAGCTATTGTAGGATAACAGTGATGGAGGACAGCAGATGGGAGGAAGAAAGGAACCACAAGAACAAAGCCATTTTAAAATCCAGCTGGGCAGATCTCGTTAGGATTCAAAATCTGGGAATGATCTTATGTAGCTTGAATAATGCCTTTTGGGCCCAGAACTCTGTCTTCAGAGTTATCCTTCCTTTTTTTTCCTTTATTTTTTAAGGGTAGTTTGCATTTGTGGAGGATTATTTTTTATCAGCTTGTTTCCTATCTAAATAAGAGTGGATCCTGCAGCTTGCTCTCTTCACTTCTTTACTTTGTCCCTTTCACTCTTAGCTGCAGTCTTTCTACTGACATAACAATTCTCTAATTTCTTCTGGATCTCTTATGCATGTCTGGGGATTTCATGAGATGAGGGCCACCTCTACCTTTTTTTTTTTTTTTTTTTTGATAATTAACATCTTTATTCCTGGCTTCTGCTCCAGTGGCTGATTGGATTCATCCTTCACATACCTAAAGAGGTGATTGAACACGGTCACCTTTTCATTCTTGCCAGACACCAGCAAAATGTGGTTCAGCCACATCCTTGGCTTTCTGTTCAGGACACACTGTCTTGTCAAGAGACACTCTTAATTTTATTATATGTTGAAGTACAGATAGACTGAGAAATCTTCAAATCATAAAGCCCTGACTTCATTTTTGCTTAATAGATCTTCCCTCAACCTCTCTTTTCCCTCATTCTTGATGATAAACAGTAATAAGAAATTCAGTTGAACTTTCTAAACTGCTTCTAAATTTACCTAAACTCTTCAGGTAATTGATCACTTAATGTGTTGCTTTTCACTTAATGTTAGCACAAAATTCAATTAAGTTATCTGCCACTGGATACCAAATTTCTTCTTTTCTCTGGTTTTTAATGGTGTGATTTTCATTTCTTTCTGAGCACTCATCCGCAATGCTTTAATACATGTCTAGCCAAAATTCTGTTTATGCCGATTTAGTTATTTTCTAAGGTGGCAGAGGGTTTTTCTATTGGACTCCTCATATCCCATTTCTTCACCACACAAACCTATATTGTCCATATTTTTATTAGTATGCTGTTTATAGTAAGCTAGGAATTCTCTAAAGGGATACAGGTTTCTTCCAACCTGAATCTCACGCATTTCCAAAGCCTGTTCTACCTTGGTAGGCATTTGCTGCAAGAAGCAGATCCCTACCTCCAGGTATCGACATGAGTACACCTATTTTGAATGCCTATCATTTGTCAGCATCAATCTATGTGCTTAATAACTATCTTAATTATCTTAACAACTACTCAAGGGAAACACATGTACTTTGAAAGACAGTTTAATATGGTTGAAAAATGGTAAACTTTGGAAGCTAGTAGTTGTAGTACAGATTCAGATTTTATCACTCCTTACTTACCTAATTTTGGGAAAATCGTTTAAACTTTTAAAATCTTCTGAGCTTCAGTTATCTTAAAAAAATAAACTCATGGAAATAAAACCTGCATTCAAATGAACCTCATTGCTTTTTCTCATGTTTCTCTTATACTTTATTTTTTTAAGTAGGGCTTACATAATATAATGCATGCAATCTATTCATCTTATTGGGTGTGTAATAGGAGTTATTGTTACCAAGATTTTTTTTATCTTACTGCCACATATGGAGTTAATGCATATGCAAAAGATCATTACCAGAGAAGAAGAGGAGATATATATATATATATATATATATATATATATATAAAATACAAAATCACAGTCATAGAGAATAGTAAATATATTTGGAGATTTTTAGTCTACCACAGCTGGTGAAAGTTACTGAAAGATCTGTGGTGGTTGAAACACATACTACCTTTGATTCCATTTCTGTTACTTTTCTTGAGGTTGATTAATAGTTATCAGAACACATAAACACAGTTAGAGAAAAGAGGATGAATTTGGCATGGTTTTTATCTGATGCCACCTCAGAGGAGGAGGAATTCTGAATTTCTAAGGAAATTCTATAATAAATAAGTACCAATATCAGTTTGAACAATGAGAAAGGGTTATTAATAATCTTTAGTTCTGATTTGTATTACATCTCTCTGAAGTAGTTTAAGAAAAAGAAGTACATAAAGTCTATCAGCCGTAGGTATTTTAAATTAAAATGTGGTACATTAAATAAAAATTTCAATTAAACAGTTCAATTAAAATGTGATACATTAAATAAAAATTTTAAAAAAGAAAGAAGCCTATAGGCTATATTTATTACTTGCTTCCTCCATGAAGAAAGGATTATTTAAAAGAGTGAATTTTAACATAAGCCAACCCAGGAGCCATCTCAGAAATATCTGCTAGGAATGTGTCTGAGAATAGAAGATTTATCACTTAGGTTTTGGAAAGGGCATCTAAATAGGAAGAACAACTGTACTCTGCAGTTTGGAATTCTTTTAAGATAGTCTGTTGACTATTTTTTCAACTAAATTTTTATACTGTCAGAAAGTAAGTCAGTTAATTGATATATGTATATGTAAGTAAGTATATACTGTGTGGAAAACTCCAAATTGTCATTATTTTTGTAGATCTAAATTAAGAATTACTAGTGGAACTGTTTGCTTATACATTTAAGTATACAGATTTAAATGAGATAACATACAACTCCTGGAAAATACTAATTACTCTTTATTTTCAGAGTCTCTGACATAGTAGACAAATTAAGCCTGACCTTGCCCAATTGCCAAAACAATAAATATGAATACTGACACAGGTAAAAGTTCTCAGTGCCTGGCTTCACTATTTATTTATTTCATAGGAATTAGTAAAATTAGCAATGCCATGGTTTAATATTTGTTTGCTTTCCAACCAGAATATAAGCTTCAGAAAATCCTCTGGGTGGGTTGGGAATGTAGCTCAGTGGTGGACTACTTGTGGAGCATGCATGAGGCTCGGGATTTGATTTCCAGTACTAAAAAAAGGCCTGAATATACCTAGAATTACATGCAGCTCTGTGTCCAAAGAAGGTCCCTAATTTGATATAATAAATATCCATATTTATTACATATACTGATATTTATGAATAGCAATACTTATTATATATAATAATAATTGTGTACCTGAAGTCGTTACTTGGTTGATATGTAAACTATCCCAGGAAGTGACTGAGTCCAACAGCAATCTTGATGTCTATTCTAATTTTACAGTGTTGCTTTTGTTTTCATTTCTGTTTGGATGCATTCTTGAATTCAACTAGCTGCAATTTCTCTCCACATAGGATAACAAGAAATGTTCAAACCATGGAAACTGAAGGTGACAATACTTATTTTCCCTAATGGGGCAATTTGAAGTCTAACCTCTTTAAATTTAAATTCAGTATGTAATGGAGATGGATGTTTTAGATGCCTTACAATTTCCATTTCCATCTCTTTTTATGGCCTATAACTTTCAACATCAAGAGTAGCTCTTAGAGAACTATTCTAAATCCCTCTAAAAGATTCTTTGTTGTTATTGCTACTGGAATATCACTACCATGTGAGTGGAAGATGCTAGACTTGGACATGCTGACCACATACACATGTGGTGGGGAACCAGCCCTAGGCAGAAGCTATAACAAATGGTTTGCATGAAAGCTCAAGATCTTTGGATTTCAAGAACATTCAAGAAAGCTCATTCCACTCTAAATGTAGAGAAGACTCAATAACACGACTAACCCCTCCCCCCTGGCCATTGCATACTGCTCCCGTTTCTGCAGAATACTCTGCTTTGCAAAACTCTACCCAGTGCTGTGGTTTCTCTCATTTGTTTTTCCTTTCTGCATAATATCCCAGATGTTAATAAGGCTAATTACCTGTGTCAATCAGCTTTTCCTTGCTGGGAACAAAATACTGATAAGTACAACTTAAAGGAGGAAAGATTTATTTTGGCTCATGGTTTCAGAGTTTTGAGTGCATGAGTGCATGGTTAGACAGCTCCATTTCTATATAACCAAGGTCAGGCAGAATACCCTGGCAGAAGAAAGAAGGGGGGAGAGAGAGAGAGAGAGAGAGAGAGAGAGAGAGAGAGAGAGAGAGACAGACACTGGAAAGAAAAAAACCCTTCCAGAACATGTCCCCAGTGGCCGGCTTATTCCAACTAGTCCCAACTCCCAGTAGACCCTTCAGCTATCAATGATGAGTTTCATTGATGAATTAATCTACTGATGAGATTAGAGCCCTTAAGAGCCAATCTTTGCCTAAAAGTCACACTTCTGAGCCTTGCTGCATGGGGGCCATATTAGCAACAGGAGATGTTTGGGGTACATTGCAGATCCAAACCCTAACTCCACCTTTATGCATGGTTAAGATGGAGGCATCTCATAGTCATTCTACAAGTTCTAGTCCTGGAATTTAAAATGTCACAATATTCTATGTTCCCAGAAGGCATGAGATTCATCTCAATCAGATGCTTTTGATCTCCTTGTCCATTCTGAGGGCATCTTCCATTTTTTTTTTCAGCAAAATTAAAAACCCATTGGGCTTGAACACAGACATCCAGTTGAGGCCTTATAACCATAGTCATATTGCAATATATGAGCCATGAAATCAAATCAGAAACTGAAGGAAGAGTCTTTTACAGATACAGTTTTGGAAAAAAATGTCTTAAAGTAATTGCAGTCATGGTGGGTTTTTTTTTTTTTTTTTTTTTTTTTTTTTTTTTGGTGGTAATGCTAGGGATTGAACCCAGGGACTTGTGTGTGCTAGGCAAGCACTCTACCAACTGAGCTATATAGCCACTCCATCAGTCATCATTTTTAGGAGAAAAAAATGACATCCCAAGGTTCTTTCCACCCATGATTGCATGAAACATCCTTTCTTTCCACTACACAATTATTTTCAGCATGCATAACGTGTGGCCCCAGAAACACATATTGACATTCTGCACTGATATGTATACTATTTAGTGTGAAAGGTTTCATATGCAGCCCAAGAAAATGCGTAGCTGCATTTGTGAGCTAGATAACACGCATGACTAATAGTTTATTTTCTCTTATTTTTATCTGCCTCTTGTGGGTTGAGTTGCTGCCAAAGCCTTTAGCTCAATAAATGTTCCTGAAATCAGCTTGTAGGTTCTAGTCACATCTCAAATAAATATTGGCAAAGCAATCCAAATCCTTAAAATGCCTCAGCAGATTGATGCACTATGATCTAGGAAAAAAAAAAAAAAAAGAAGAAGAATCCTCAGTAGGGACCATGTTTATCAGCCTTTATCACTGGGTTCTATGACTATAATGGATCCAATGAGTCAGACAAATTTTTCTGTGTATCTTTCATACTCTGAAATCTCGGGTTAAGTCAAAGTGATGTTTAATATCCTGCAAGTATATTTGTATGTGATAGTAGTTCCCTGTGTCACAAAAGAGAATTGGGAGAAAATGAGCTTATAGAGTGCCTGACAAAACATATTATCAGTAACCAGAAGGAAGTTGCATGGCAAATATAGCTACGGACTCAATAAATTGCCATGGTTAAGAAGGTGTTCTGAGAATCATACTCAAGAAAAAAAAAATAACTTAATAAAACATTCCCAGCCTAGATTTGTCCCTTTTGAACACTGGGTTGCTAACATCATACCAAGGAACCTCTCAGACTCCTATCTTATAAGAGCCTTAATTTCCTGAAAGTCAGAGTCAATCAAGTTACCTTGTTTTCTCAACAACTAAATGAAGTAGGAAGACAAGAAGACAGTGCCAAAGGGGAGCCAGAGCTCTAGTGCTTAAGAGAAACCAGAGCCTTTATTGCTTCCCATAGTGGTGGCAGACGTGAATGTATTTAGCTACCATCGCTTCCTCCCGGGTTGGTCCAACTCCTTTCCAAATGCAACATCTCTGTGCGTTTAAAGGATGTTCGTTTTGACCAAAGACACTGGCTATTACTCCTTTCATTTTCCACATTTGTATCTATCTTTGTCTTCCTGGATGAATGTTCTATATCCCTCAATGCAAAATGCAAATGCCTTAACATTGCCATTAAAAATATCAGGTGAATATTGCAAAAGATAATGAGGAAGTTGGGTTTTTTATTTGTCTGCACGTGGTAGAAGGACAATCCAAAACAATATTTAAAGTTAATCTGCATTGCTATTTCAGACATTCTTTCATGTAGCTGGAAAGTTTGAAATTTTAGCCAACCTGTGTTTTTTTTTTAAATACAGGTCATTAAATCCCAGTATTTTATACATTCTGTGTTTGAAAACAGGCAAATATTCATCACTTTTATTTAATTTTTCTCACTTAAAGGAATCAGAATGCCTTATATGAAACAAAATCTAAATACATTTATTTTTTGTTTCTAAAACAGAAAATCTGTAGTGCTAGTTTTGGTGACAATTCAATTGGAGAAAGTGAAATATCTTGACCTGGTGCAGACAAGAAATTGCTAAGGGTTTACTGGCTGCATATGTGTTATTTTGGTTACTACATCTCCTTTTATTAAAGATTTTTCTTATTTTTTTATAATTGTTTTGGAAAACATGAAGTCAGATAATGCCTTTATTTTGATACTGATAGCCTCCATATTTCATTCTTTGATTTTAAACACAAGCTGCTATAATTGCTTTTCAAAAACAGATAAGAAAATATGAATAAAATATCATAATATTTCTTATTAAACTATCCTTAAACCATGGAAAGAAGAGGACACAGGTCATAATTTATGCCAATCAAAATGACAGGAAGATCGCCACATGTCCAATGTTCTACTCTCACCCTATCTGTGTCAGAAAATCAAATCTCTTATTTGAAATTTCTTTACTTTTTTAGAGGGTAAGAGGGTACAGGGATTAAAACTCAAGGGCTCTCAACCACTGAGCCACATCCTCAGTCCTATTTTGTATTTTATTTAGAGACAGGGTTTCACTGAGTTGCTTAGTGCTTCCCTGTTGCTAAGATTGGTTTTGAACTTGAGATCCTCCTGGCTCAGCCTCCAGAGCCCCTCAGATTACAGGCATGCGCCACCGTGCCGGCCGACACTTCACTTTTGTATTGGGGAAGTTTTTTCTGGAAATGTTCATGGCTCATTAAGGAAAGAATGTGATCACTTTATGTGGAAATTTAAAATAAATATAGACCAATATTCATACAGAGCACAATGATTGTAAGTATTTGGATTTTCTTCTCTTTTGATTTAAGCAACCAAAAATATCCAGCTCAATTTATCCACATATGGGCATTTTAATTCCTAAAAAAAGAAAAGAAAAGAAAAGAAAACAGGGAATGGCATTTCAAATGTAAAGAAGCAGTGGAAGAAAGAAATTTCTCTTTGTGTTTTTTAAAATGTCTCTATTTCTTGGCGCATCCTGATTTTGGCAGAATGAGCAAGAAGAGGACTGAAGATCGAACTATTCTTGTCATTAAACGTGGGAATTATTCCTGTTTGCTGCTTCTACAAAAACAGTTTTCCCAACCACATCTCGAAAAGTTTTCCTCTGCACGGCATGTTTGCTCTGACAAACTGCACAGGAAAGGCACAGAGGGGCGTGGGCTTGACCTTAAAACTCTGAGAGCCTCTTTTTTCACTTCAGAACACTTCTTGATGATATTTAAGTCTCCCCATGTTTTACCAGAACGATGTGTGTGCGATTATTGTACAAAAGACTGTTTGCATAATGACGGCTACAGAGCTCCCTTGGTTAAAGTCATCAGGAATCTTTTCACGCTTTTAGCTGTTTGATAAATTAGGTTTTTCATCTGAATGCCCAGAATGAGCACAAATAGATGCATGATTTATGCAGATACATGCATGAGCTCTGCCAACAGGTGCTTGTGGGAGAATGGGAGTCTGCTGTCTCCACACATCCCATTTACCTCCACCTCCACTTCTCCTTAAGAGCAGCACCCTGTGCTCCGTGTCCATTATTTTGCCCTCTGACCTCCACTATATAATTGCTAACGCTTGAATTACCTGTCCCTTTATTCTTCCAGTACACAAATAATTCTCTCTGCAAGCCCCAACTTAAGTCCCTGGTCTTGCAGAAGGCTTCCTTTACAGGGTATGTTATGTATCTTATGTATCCTGTACTCTTTGGAAACATCACAACTCTGTGCCTATTGAGTGTGTGCATGTGTGTGTGTGTGTGTATGAATGTAGCTTCATTGTGTCATTTGTGTTAGTTTCTTTCATCACAAGCATTTTAAGCTTTTTGAACCTAAAGGATCCTGTTGCAATAATAGTTACCATCTATGAAGCATCCTCTGCTTCAAAGTAGGAAGAAATATTGGAGCAAATGTTGAAAGGTCAATGATGAAAATACCAAGCTAAACTTCTCTTACCTGTACGGATGAGTATGAGTGTGTGTGTGTGTGTGTGTGTGTGTGTGTGAGAGAGAGAGAGAGAGAGAGAGAGAGAGAGAGAGAGAGAGAGAGAGAGAGACAGAGAAAGAGATGTTGAGTATATACCAAGAGATGTTGAGTGTATACTTTTTCAAATGAAAAAGTCACATTGGCAGAAAATGCTAGCTTCCACCAATATCGTTTTCCCTACTTTTTGTAGACAGAGAATCAGTTCCTTATAGCCAGATAACGCATCACAACTACTTCTGACTATGGAATATTAAGCAAAAAGCCTCTGTGTGATTCCTCTAGCATGTGTTAAAGGAAGAGGGCAAGAGCCCCTTGATCCGTTCCCACATAAACCCTGTGGTGGGCGCACAAGCAGCCATTTGGGACCAGGATGGAGCCAGAGAACCCAGCTATCATGGATCCTCCTTATCAACCATGAAAAGTAACGTGTCACAAATAAGTCATGGAAAGCAAACACACAATTAAAAAAAATGTTTAAATCTCTTGGCTTAGATGCCCATGATTCATAGCTGCAGGTCAGTCGATTACTCCATTAAAACCTGGGATGTGGGCCGAGGCTAATGCTGGGGAACAGTGAGGCCTCACTGTGATTTTCCTATTGCCTCAGATGGTATGTTGTAAGGAACATCACAACACACTCCTCTAGATTCCAAACATTCACAGCTGCAGAAACATTTATGAAAATGACATTTTTCCTAGGAGTTAAATGTAAAACAGCTAAAAGTGAAGTCCCTCTGGGTCAAATGAGACTTGAACATGTGCAGTTTTGTCTGATGAGACCTGAGGGGTATGCACATAAGTGTGTCATTGTGAGGGTGTATCTATGGATGTTTATCTACATCTTTTTGTTGCTTTTTCACACTAGTTGGGAATTCTTTTTATTATTAAATATATATTCTTTTTTTAATATATACTTTTTTTAGTTGTAGTTGGACATGATACCTTTATTTCATTTATTTATTTTTTTATGTTGCTGAGGATCCAACCCAGGGCCTTGCATGTGCTAGGTGAGTGCTCTCTACCGCTAAGCAAAAACCCCAGCCTCTACATGGGAATTCTTAACAAGGGGAAATATTGTCTTGTTCTTAGAAAAATAATGATAAATTCAAAGAGACATAAGAAAGATCTCTTGGAATGTGTAAAAAGCTCTTTCCTAGTTGAGTTCTGCTGAGCAGAGTCAATTTAGTAAACTGAGTTAGAATCCTTACACACTCATAAGATAAGCAAGCATTTGGACGACCCTAATTTTAGAGAAGAGAAATTTGAGCTTTAAAGAAGTCCAATGGTTTTCCATGGCTCCCTAGCATCTGACTAAATGACAAAACTGAACTCCCTCCACTTCCTCTCCCGAATCAATGTGACCAATAGTGGCCAAGGTGACCAGCTGCTCATCAAATACACTTGTTCCCTCGCATAGAGTAGAACCGCCGTAGAGAAGGAGCTCCCTGGACAAAGGTTTCATCTCCAAGTTTGCTTAAATCTAGGCAGAGCCATGTGATTAGGTCCTGCCAATAGGGGCTTCTTCTTAGTCATTCTGCCCCTGCTACACTGGAGAGAGAAGCAGTGTCTCTGCCTTGCTTGTTCTTTCTTTCTCTCCCCATCCCATCTTTGCTTGTGTGTGTGTGTGTGTGTGTGTGTGTGAGAGAGAGAGAGAGAGAGAGAGGATGCCACATTCTCTGAGGCCAGGGATGGTTCTAGAGATTCACAAGAAATCCATGAATTACTGCACAGTGTTGTTTGACCAACACCCACTTTGGCTACTATGTAATGAGAAATGAATTTCCATGTTGCTAATTGAAGAAGATTTAGGAGTCTTGCTGTTAAAGAAGTCACCCCCACTCTGCTTTAGGGAAATCATGACTAACCCTCTGAGTGAAGAATACCAAGAACTACTCTCTTTAAGGTATAGGTGTCTCCATGCTCCTGACCATTTAATGGAGACCCTGCTACCAGGGAAGAATTCAGCTTCAGATGCTATAAAAGCAACAGAAGGCATCAACTATGTTAAATAAAAATCATCTTTCGAATGCCTACTGGAAACTCTGAGCCTTCGTCCCAAATTATTGAATTAGGCTCAGGTGTCTGTATGGCTAAAAGCATTCTTAGTGATTTTAAGGCACCCCAAATTTGGAAAAAACTTCCTGGTAATATATCATAGAGCAACAATTGCATATACCATCCTCCTGCAGCACTGACGTGCTCATACTTTGAGGAAAGTATCAGAGACAGAAATCAATGGGTTCTGAAAGGTATAATGGGAGGAGTCTTGAAAACAGCAAATAGAAAAATGAGGTCCACCATCCATCTAAAGGATGTGTACCCTCCATATAAAACAGGAAGAAGCCTTTCAGGTCAGTTGATCTGTCCTTTGTCCAAACAGTTTCTTATGTTTTTTTGCTCAAAACATTTTTCCCAAAGGGTTTCTAGTAGGACTGCCACCAACACCAGCCATAGGCCACATGGACACTTCCTGAAGATCGCAGTGCCTAGACAGGAGAGACCACATCATAATTTGGGTAAGGCACGCTCCTCCTGGACTCAGGCCATTGACGCTCTAGGGCAGGTTATGTGAAACAAGAGCCACAGTTACTCTTGACATAGGTAAGCATTTCCAAGGCTGTCAAAATGCAGGCTACTAAGCCTGAGGCAGACAATGAAGTCTGAAAGGTTAATAGAAATGACGATCAATTTAGCACACACATGCACTCACACACACACCCCCCCCCAAAAAAAAAAAAGAAAAAAAAACTCATGGGCCTTGGTGGGAATGTTCAATGTCACAAAAGAGCTAGGAAAAGGAGATAAATTTGGTTAGTGAGCAGCTGGCATGTGACTTCTGCAATGTTTCACTGGAATTTTAGGTAGGGGAATGCCTTGAAGTCATAGACTGAAGATCTTCAGAAGAACTGACTATCGCCTTGAACTCCAAATGACCCAAATCAAAGGACAAGGCATAGCTTAATTTGTTAAAAATAGAAGGTAAGAGATAGTTTAATCCACTTGGCTAGGAGATCTATTTGGCAAGCAGCACAAATAATGCTCCAGATGGAGGCTCTAAAGACAGAAGCATGGGCAAGACCTGTGCTTCCCAAGGAAGGCCACAGGGGGTCATGGACTGGCTGTATCATGTGACTATAGGTTCTCACCTTAAAAAGAGCTCGTGCATAGAAAGTCTGAGTTAGTGGCTGACATATTACTTTAAACATTTTGAAATGCAATATCATTCGCCCTCTGGTGGTCACATTTTTTAAAAGTTATATAAAGAAAACAGAAGGAAGAGATCACAGGATCCCAAGTATCACCCGAGAGATACGTTCAAGATGTTCTAGGCTTTAGGTCAGAGTCTTAGCCCTGGAAGAAGAAGGGAAAATGCTTCTCAGTTTTGCACACTTCTGGAAAGTCTATTTTCTCCCTATTTTTCTTCATCATTTTCCTAGAACTTTCCCACTATGCTTCATTTCTTTTAGAAATTCAAAATTACAGTTTTGCTTGAGAGAGCACTGCTTCTCAATAGTTTGGCAGGAAAGTCTGATTTGAAGGGGAATTTCTAAAAGAAATGTCAAATCACACAGTGACTTTAAAAGGGTGGTTATACAGTAATACCTTGCATGATGGCCAGCCAGTGGTTAGCCAACTCGTCTGTTTCTCTCTTTGTTGTCTCTGGGAGACAGGCAATGAGCGTGGCCATTATCAGGGAAAACTGTCTTTAAATTATGTCAAGTACCAGTAGATTTGAAGGATACCCACAAACAAAAAAAAAAAATAGTAATCCAGGATCAAAAGGGCACTTCATTGAAGATTAGACATTCGTTAAGCAACAGATTTTAAGGGTGTGGTTTCCATATAATTAGAATTCTGATAACTTATATTTATTTATTATATGTTCAGCTGTAATGTGCCTATGTAAAGCCATACAATGCAAAATATAATATAGGCTTATTAAATATTCACAGATAATCTGAAGAATAAAAATATTAATTTGTGCCCTGATATTTCTGAAGTGTAATTCCTATCAAACCAGTTGCCATTCCTGGTTTGGAGAGGACAGGGGGAGAATGTTAAGGAACTGGATCACCTTTGGATTCAGAGTAAACTGAAAATCATCTCAAAACCTTTTTATTGTACTAAATAACTTAGTTATATTTTAGTACCCTTAGCTATTATTAATAGTCAAGTTAATTAATAATTATTTTAAAGTAAGTGATATGGTTTATTTATCTCCAGTAATATTATGCTATCTCATTCAGATTAAACACAATTATGCACTTGACTAGTTCCAAGTTTAAGATGACATATTCAGGAAACATTTGAACTAATGAACATTATGAAATCCAACGTTGATTTTTTTTCTATTTTAAAGAATTAAAATCAATAGTTCTGAAAATCAACTGTAAAACAAAAGCTATTGAAATTTTCATTAACAATAAGATGGACACGTTGTGGTCTGTCCATGCACTGAGTGACGTCCAACAGTGGGACTGACCTTAGGCGTCAATATGGACGAACCTCAAATATATTATCAGGGAAAAGAAGACAGACCCAGGATCCCTGAGGGATACCCCTTAAATAAAGTACAAAGTGATGTAAAACTATTATTGGTTATTAAAGGGAAGAAAGGTTGTGACGGGAAGGGATTATGAGCAGTTTTCTTTGATACTAGTTAAGTTTCTCAGTTTGAAATAATTTAAAATATGATATCTGATGGTCTTCCTCAAATGTGGGTATTATCATAAAAGTCTCATGCCTGAAATCCTCCATTGCTAATGTGTCCAGTTTTTGACAGGATGACATCCCCCAGATTTTTACATAGCTAACCAGCTTTCATTGCTGATTCTTTTGTCTTCTCTAACCTTCTTTTTTTCTACTACCCTTTATTCTGATCTCTTTTTCCAACCTTCCCTGTATTCATGTACACTCAATTGATTTTGGTTCCCCAGGAGACCCACTCTTTCCTCATTTTCCATTCACTTTTCCACTTGGTCTCCTCCTTGGATACCTCATCTCTCCACTCTTCTAGTTGCTCCCAAAGCACCAGGTATCTCCTTCAAATTAGCAGTCACACACTGTGCTGTAAATACTTAGAAATTTTATGTGCACCAGATCTAAAACTCAGGATGGGGTTTGTTCGTCTCCACTGGTAAGTCTTATGCCCAGAGTACAACAAACTCTGGATATGTGCACATTGCACAATTAATTCAATTAATTTGTATCCTGAATGAGATTTTTCAAATTATAAAGGTGATTTTTTTCCTTTGTCTTGTTATTTATAAGGCTCTT
The DNA here is from genome assembly GCF_964194105.1 of Spermophilus citellus. NCBI lineage: Eukaryota > Metazoa > Chordata > Mammalia > Rodentia > Sciuridae > Spermophilus > Spermophilus citellus. Next base: position 68,739,826 of record NC_138199.1, read on the forward strand.
GATATTTGTACACTTGACATGTATTTGTAGGAGAGAATTAAGATTTATTCTTGAAGGAATACCTAAGAACAGGCTGACAGAATACTCATCCTCTATCATGCAATATGAATGTGTTTGTATACTTCATATAATTCCTTTTTACAGATATAGAAAATATGCACACATTCTCTTTCCTCTTAATTGCTATTCAAGGGTCTTGTTAGAAACCAAGCATTTTCTCTAAGAAAACATGAGAATAATCTTAATGCTTTCTAAGAATCATCTGATTTATTAGTTCTAATATTTTGTCCTGCAACCCATAAGACAGGACTAAGGAAAAAGACAGAATTAGTGATTTGGAGAAGATGGATTTTCTCTAGATATGCAAGATATGGTGTGAGTTTGAACGTATGATCCACGTAGTAATTAATGAATGAGGAAAAGCCGATGTCCTTTAAAAATGATACACTGGAAATATCTCATGACCATTTGAGATTTGATAAGACTCATATAGTAAGCACTAGCTAGCTATTCCTGTTAAAATAAAACAGAATACACCTTGCTAGAAAGAATGGTGAATGTGTCCTCCTTCAGTGACACCAATGACTCTTAACGAAAACCTGTGGGAATAACTGGGAACCTGAGTTCCCTTGTCTGTAAGATAAGGGAATTGGGCCAGCTGGTCCCTAATTGAGGCCAACATTCTGTGGTCCTAACTGAGATGAAGAATCACTTTGAAGATACTTTTGTGTAATAATTTAGCTATCACATTTCCTTGGAGAGGGGATTGGCAACAGATAGACCTGACTTTCACCCTGTTACACACATACTTCTTTAGTCACAATAAAGAGGAAAATCAATAGACATGCCCTTAAAAGGGTAATATTCTTTTTTAAGGGCAACACACTGCAGCTGTAGGCTTTGTATTTTAGTACTTTCCATGATAATTGTTTGAATACAAGCTACCACTCCCCCCCAAAAAAATAAACAAAGAATGTCCCTTGGGCTCTGAACATTTCCTCTACCACATTTGGTCTGTCCTCTTATCCTCAGGTACCATTGCTCAAAGTTCTGTCTCTATAGATGAATTTTATTATTTTCAGATTTCATACAATTGAACTTACATGCTATGTTCTCTTTTGTCTAGAGTGTCCTTCATTCAACATAATTGATCATGATTGCTTTGAGATTCAGCCATATTATTTTGACGGCCAATTTTCAATCTTAATATTTTAATTTTTACTTTTGGCTAAGCAGTCTTCCCTTATTGGGTGCTTATATCACAATTTATTTGTTCGCCTGTTGATAGATACTCAGGTTGTTTCTGATATTGGATATTAGTAAACTGCTGTAAATATTCTCGTGTAAGTCTTTTTAGGGACACATGTTTTCATTTTGCTAGGATAAATGCCTGAAAATGAAATTGCTGGGTCACAGACATAATATATTTGTAAAATAAAATGTTGCGTGTTAGAGCAAAAACAATCCAAAACAGAAAAGATCCTTCTAGAATATTGTGAGCTCTCATCTGTTTCTGAGTATGATTGATTTTATTATATAGACTTTTTTTTTCCTTTTTTTGGCTGGGGACTTACCTGACTAATGGGACTCTGGAATTGCCCTCGGCATTGCAAGTGGCAGCACAATTGTACAGAAAGTCTCTGCGAACGTTGTTATTTCCATGAATGTTGAAAAGCCAATATTAAGAATCATGTACTCTGGGTAAACTCTCAGATACCTCAAGTTGGTGTCACCAGATTATAAACCCAAGGCTTAAAAAATATACTCCATCAAAGTAGGAGATTTGGGGGGTTTCTGGTGTCCAGTTTTCAAAATGTGGCTCAAAGATCACCTATGTGCAAGTAGTCCAGGCAGCTGATTAGACACATGTAGTACAAGCAAGTCAAAAACTCTTGCTTGTAAAAAAGTTTAAAGGCCACTGGAACACCAGTGGTCCTCAGCTGTGACTGTACATTTACATCACCTAGGCAGATTTCATGATCACCACTCCCATCATTGGTGTGGCTGAAAGCCCCACTACCTGCATGACGGGTCTTTTGTTGTACATCAGCTTTATTCTGACAATACTGAAAAGAATAAACGAAAGAACATTTATTCCCTTTGTACAAAGATTCCCTAAGAAAGCAGAACTCTCTTATTGCATTGTAACAATTGTTTGCCTTGGCCTTATTATTTTATGTAAATGACACATCATTAATCTGTGCTTGGATTAGAAAATTAATTAGTCTTTTATTTTCCTAATAAAATAATATTTATGTAAAATCATCTAGGTAGTCCTTTCACCTCCTAATTTTATTGATGGATTGACATGAAAATTTATTGAACCAAAGAACTCGAACCTGAATTATAGGGTATGCTTCATATTAAGCAGGTTCTATGAATAAGAATAATCACCTAATCACCGTTGTAAATCCTTAAATGCACATATGTGTGCTTCACCTATAAAAATGTATTACATATGCAGTTTTTCAGAAAACATATTTTATAACATAAAACATATTTAGAACATAGAACAATTTTTGAAAATACAATTCACTTTTATTGGGGAAAATTCATTAAGATATGCCAATACAAATTATGACGTGTACTTCTACTACACATGGTTTCATTTTTACTTCTGTGCTAACCTTCCATTTAAAATTTTACTGACTGTCATATAATAATCCACCTACAAAGAAATTTCTTATTTGTAAATATACTATCTTCTCCCTTTTGTGCCTATGCTAGAAATGCCTTCCCCAAATTAAGTGGATTTTATTCTTCAATTAAATACAATAGCTTGATGGAATTCATGTTGGCAAATAAGGGAGTCAATTTCAACCACTCATTGCCAGCATATTAACCAAATACCCTTGTATTCTGTTTAACAAAGAAAAGCCCTTGGACATCCAGGTAAAAATACTGGGTCTTTACTATTTAATGTAATACAACTATTTTTCTCTACCTGGAGGTAATGGGATATGGCATGTAAATCAAAGTTTGCAGTAACTTAATTTTATTCTTAAGCAGAAAATTGGCCACACTACAGAATACATTGTCTTCTTCAAATGCAGTTTGTATTGCCCATTGACAAAGCCAGGCCAGACATTGGTAGATGGTGCACCTCCTAATTTAAAGCACGTTAAAAAAATGAAACAAACTATTCTTGTAATCCCACAGTCCCCATCAGACATAGACTTTGAACTATAAATGAATGAACAGTTGAGTTGGCACAGAGAGTAAGTCATCTTTGAGAGACCCTCTATCCGTGCCAATGTGCCAGTCATGTCTCTTTGGAATCTCAGAGACCATGCCTTTGCTATATACTCTCTCAGCAGCCCCGGCTCTCTTCCATGCTGTTGGCCTCCTGCCAATCTTTTCAGCACTCTTAAAACAAACTATAATTGGCATTTGCTTGGCTGGGAGTCAGTTTATTTTACTGCTACCTTTCCCAGTTGCCTTAACCATCAGATGTCTTGACAGTTGGCAAATGGAGACTGCAGTCCTGATATGTCACATAAAATCTGTTGGGCGAATATTTTCCTCTAGGAAGAAGTGAAAGTGAAATCCCATCCTGGCCCACCCTCTTTCCAAAACAATAAACATTTCCTGGCTTCCACAGTTCCCTAATCATTTAAAGCAGAACAGTTGCTGTGGAATGGGCAGCTGAACTTGATGCTTGCCTGGACCATCTGTTCTAGTATTTGGTCTTTAAGATTATTTAAGTGACTGCAGCCCATTGCAAAGAGGGTGGGTTCCATTAGGGAGAGGGTTGTGGTATTGTGTCACAGAAATGCATAATCCAAAGACTGAAGCAGTTATTTTTTTTCCCCTTGGCAATATCAAACACCAGTGGAAAAAATAAGTTATTTTCCTACGCATCCAGGTAATACAGAGACAAACTGGACTCTTGCTTGTGATTTGTATCAAGTTGTTCACACAATTTGTGGTACAGGAGGCCCAATTAAATTTATACTTCCATTTTCTGAGGCACATTTTCGATTGTATAACAGCATCCTCAGTCTAAAATGTGCAATAGCAGGCAGACATTTTAGGCCAAACTGACATGAAGTAGTTCAGGCTGGGAATATTGAGAGAATAGAGGTAACCATTTTTATTAAGTGAAATTATTTATACGGTTTTAATTATTATTTCCCACTGTATCTCTCAGCCAAAGAAATTACAAGTAATGCAGTAATCGTTAACATTGCTTCAACAGATTTCGTAAGAACACCAAGACCTATGGTTTTGCTTAATGTTAGCATAGGACAGATTAAAAATATGCAGGGTACACAAGGATACAAATCCTCTGAATCTGATGATCTGTAAGCAATATGAACATTCTAGGCCACATTCCTTACTCAGAGAAGGTAACTTTTTAATGGGATCTTATATCATGGAAATATGTGATACAAATCTTTAAATACCCAGTATGTAAACAGAAGCAAGGTCAGTGGAAAATCTATAGAGCAACAATTGCTTATTTATTTATTTAACTCCAACTACAAAGCATCCAGAAATGGAAATCTCAGCTTCTTTAAGAAGCAAGGCAAATAAAATCTAGGATTTCAGAAAAGGAGCTGAGCCCCTTCTAAATGAAATGTACACTCTAGGTGGGATTTTTCAACATAGTCTTTGTGATTCTGATGCGTCCACACATGATATCTTAAAGTCATATAAGGATGGGCAGTGGTGGTACATGAGCAAAATGGGTTAATGAGAGGTAAATGGCTTCCTTTTTCTTCATCTGAGAATATATACACATATTCCTAATTTACTTCCAAGAATACTTATTAATTGAAAAATGTTTGGTTACATACAGTAGAGGTGATGATTACCCAAGGGTAAAGGGATTAACTGGGTGGTAATTGTAGGCAGCTAGTAGAGGACTGGAGGAGGTGGGTCCCTGGGGGGTTGCCTTTGGGGTATATATTTTGTAAACTGAGCTTAGTCTCTCTCTCTCTGTTTCCTGGTGCCATGTTCTGAGCCACTTCCTTCCCATACACTCTTCCACCACGCCCTTCTGCCATGATGTTCTGCTTATCTCAGGCCCAGAGCAATGGAGTCTGCCATCTATAGACTGAGACCTCTGAAACTGTGAGCCCCAATTATTCTAATTGTTCTTGTCAAGTCTTTTCATTGTGACCCTGGAAAAGCTAAAATATGGAGTGATCTTATAGTGCTTGTGAGTGCTTTCTATTGTGTGGTTTAAGCTTTGTTAAATGAGAGAGTATAATTCAAAAGTATATTTGACATCTCGATGAAGACCTGTAGTCACCTGGTCAACTGGATATACAGGGCTAAGTAGATTAGAAATAAGACTCTCTAGGAACTGTTGTGGTCAAAGAAAAGGCCACTTCTGCACGAGTAGGAGGGATTAATATAAGCATATTTAAAGGGTCTTATGTAAGGGGTACACATTCTCTCCTACTTTCCCCTGACATTTTAATGAACATTTTCTCATTTTTGTGGGAGGTGACAGTGTGTGACCTTTAAAATCCTACTTCCAGGCTCACTTGGACATGTGGATCTCCATGTGACTAAATTGAAACCAATGAAATATGGGCACAAGTCCCTTGAATGAGAGCTTTCCCAGAAACTTCTGTAAAGGGCAGACTCAACTGACAAGTCATTTTAGCTTCTCCCCTTTGCTCTTACCTTTAGGGAATATGGAAGCCAATTCTGAAGCACAAGCAATATTGGAACTGAAGTCAGAAGAGCCTGAGTTGTTTTTAATCACCGTGTGCTTTCCATGACAGTCCAGGTGGCCTACTTCTAAACTTCTTTTATGTGACAGAAATATAAACTCCCAATGTATTTAAGCCACTGCTTTTCCCTTTCCTATTTCTGTCACTGAAAGCGATTTCTAACCCACGGTGACAATGTGGCCCAATTGTCATGATGGCTGAGGCATGGCTCATTTATTTTTCTGTTTGGGAGGATTAGCGTTTGTATTTGCTCTAATTGCAAGTCCGTGTGTCTGCTGAAAGAAAGAAACAGCATCTTCATCCTCCAGTTTCCCACAAAGAATCAATCCAATAATAATTTATGGAGACATAATATGAAAATAATTTTGAAGACATACAGGCAAAACACAGAGGAACATCCTCAACACTTTTAGTTGGTCTTATTTTGAAATGCCTTCTCACTACCTAGGAAAACCTTCTCCGTTTTCCAAATGTGGTCATCTTGGATTTCTTATACAGTAATTCTCTGTTCAGGAAAATTTTATCCAGGCTTCTGAGACTCTGTCCCTGTCTGAAGAACTTTGTTTAGGGACTCATTTTACTTTCTTGAGGTTATTTTTTCCACTGTCCCTTTCTATTCCATTCACATATTTCATGAACACAAAAGCACTTAAACATAACTTTTTCAGAATCATGCTAAGTACTACAGAAAAAGCTGAAAGAAAATAGTCAAACAGCACATTCAAATCCCCATTGTAGAGCGTTACGTGGCACGTTGCATGATCGAGACAGAAAATGACTTTAACAATTTGCATTGCTTGGAACCCACCCTCTGTGGTTCTGCGTATGTCTGTCAAGAAGCAGCTGCTATAATACAGGTTAGGAAAAGACTGAACTGAGAGTAGATCACAAAGACAAATAATCCTCCCCACTTCTATTCCCCAAAAGAGAACTAAAAATCCAACGCTGTTTCACAGTGAGTATTATGTAGAAGAGGTTGATTCAACAGCCCATCCAAGGCAGTAGGGAGTTCATAATCATGATGATAAGAACGACTACCACTTATTGACCTTTCAGTATGGGCTTGGCATATTTTGTATTACTTTTGTGCGTGACCCATTTAAAACTCATATAATAGACAGCAATTCATTACTGGATCCCGTGCTTGTCAATCAATAACCATTCATGACGCTTTTTAAAAGCTGAGATACGTACTTCTCATGGAAACCTGACTGGGATGGGGAGAGCCCCAAAATCATGGCCTGTGAGATCATGTGGAGGAAATGCATGAGTTCAGAACATGCAACGTCAGTTGTGCCCAGATCCTAGCTCCATTCTACTTAATCCAATAAGAGCTGATGATCTTCAAGTAACCACAGACTCCATCAACTTCAAATACCTTTGAGACGTGTAAATCCTCCTCGCCATTGTGTTTTGGAAAGTGTTGCCTTGACACTGGCCCAAGTAACCACAGTTATTTTCTAAAAATGGCAGTCATGGTTCTCTATCAGTATTTCCAGGCAAACTATATAACCTGGACTTTTTAAATACACTGTAGATGATTTTCTTACTCCTTCTAAATTACAGGCTGAGTCAATGAATGAGTCAATAACAACAAAAAGAAAACTCATATTTATCTCATCAATTCATTGGAAAAGTCATCTCCTTGTGGTTAATGTATTCACATAGGCATAGATTAGGACCATTTGTCTTGGCTTCACCTGTTGACATTGATCAATAATCTGTTTTCACACTCAACAGCATAAAAGATTGACACTTTCTTTCCATTGGAGAGCATTCTTTGAAATCCACACATTCATTTTAGGATCAGCTCTAAAGACTCTTTCTTGTGCCATTTATAGAAACGCAAACCCAAAGCAGTGAATGTTTCAGGCATGAAATGACAATAATAGAAAAAAATCTAATCCAGTCATTAACACCTTCAAGTGTTCAGTCAGTTGGATTAGTATTCCATTAGTAAATGTTCTTTATAGAGACTCAAAATTAATCTATGAATAATAATAGTAAAAACAACAATATTCTAACCCAAATATGTAGAGTTTTTCCTAAGAGACTTCATAATACGTTAGTTAAGAATATTCCAGAGTCTGAACCAACAATTATGTAGAAAAAGAGCATCGTCTAGTCATGCATTGTCAATATACAATCAGTGCCACAATGGAATAGAGAAATCTCTCTTAAGTACTGTTGGAGGTAATTTACTACTTGACCCAAGGAGGTCATAACACACTCAAGACTGATGAATGACTAGGTGACAAAATTAAGTAGTACCACTTTTGTTTTAAAAAAAAAACTACACAGGAATAGATAATACCTGTGAAACTAGGAATCCTTCTTGTCTTCTAAAATGGCTCTCAATACTAAACCAGAAAGAAAATTCCAAAAACCTTTTGTGATCAGAGCATTACCGGAGCAGTAGGAACATTGAAGAGATCTTAGTGTGTAGCATAGCAATACACCTAAGAGCAAATCAGTTTTAAAAACAAAGATGTATGAATACTTAATTTAAACAATATGCTTCTTTTCCTTTTTCTTGGTATATTATAATTATACTAATAGTGGGATTTGTGATAATATATTCATAGCGCACACACAATCAAACAGTATAATTTGATTAATTTCATTCCCTAGTTCCTCCCATTCCCTCCCTTCCCTCCCCCTCCCTGACCCTCTTCTTCTATTTTACTGGTCTCCCTTCTATTTATTTTTAAATTTGTTCTTATTAGTTATATATGACAGTAGAATGTATTTTGACCCATTGTACACAAATGGAGCACAATTTCTCATTCCTCTGGCTGTATATGGTGCAGGGTCATACCAGTAGTGTAACCATACATATATATAGGGCAATAATGTCTGTCTTATTCTACCACCCTTCCTATCCCCACAGCCCCACCCCTCCACTCACTCCCTCTGCACCAATAATTTGCTTTTGACTATCTTCAAATAATTGATAATTATCTTCAGATAATTGATATAAATCATTTGGTGACATGTTCCAGTTGTTAGGAAAAGATCAGTGGCGAAGACTAGTACATACTTTTAGATACAGCAAAGTTGTTTTGTTGGATAACTCTCCTACATCTGTGTGTGTGTGTGTGTGTGTGTATGCGCGCGCGCGCGCGCATGCACACATACACATTGATATGTTTCTGTTGTGTTAATGCTAATAGGGGCCCTATCAAATGATAGCAGTGACTGACTTCTTTCCTCTTGACTCTGACTTTCCACTAGGGAATATTCCCATGTTAATGAGTCAGAGGAAGAATTTAAAAGCCTCACAAACCTTGTTGTGGAAAAGATATCTAGTCCATTAAAATAGAAAAGGTGTATAAAGGGCTTGGACTTAAAAGCAATAGAAACAGAAGGAAAGCAATTGTGGCATTTTTCTCCTCATTTATCTCTGCTAAGCCCATCATTTTATTCTATGTTCTAAGGCACCACATCATCAATGAAACTTGGCTAGTGAAGTCCCACACAGAATATTTTTTAAAATCTTTCAATCTCCTACAGTAATACACTTTATTTCCTTAAAATATATACAAGAGTGAATTGTACAAAAGATCTATGTACACACGCACACACACACACACACCACACACACACATAATGACCTATATAATCAGTTTCCCTTTATGGAAAATGTTTTTTTTCCAGGGCTACAACTCAGTCTCGGCAGTAAACACCATATATCAAAGACACCAGAGTGCAGAGCAGAAGGTCTCCTTAAGCCCTGTTGATAAGGCTGAATATGCAGGGTGGATTAACTTCTTCCACTGTTGCTTCTTTCAGCTATGCTCTTTCCATGTCCAAATAGATGCCCTTATGTCCAACAGAAGCAGGGGCAAAGATATGGTAGACTGAGTCTGTGAAAAGATAAGAAAATTTTCCTCAGTTTTACTTTCAATAGAACTGTTTTTGTGGGGCCTCTCTGTCTGCAAAACTAAATGAATGCTCATTTTTTTTAAAAGAGAGAGAGAGAGAGAGAGAGAGAGAGAAATTTTAATATTTATTTTTTAGTTTTTGGCGGACACAACATCTTGGTTTGTATGTGGTGCTGAGGATCGAACCCGGGCCTCATGCATGCCAGGCGAGCGTGCTACCGCTTGAGCCACATCCCCAGCTCCAATGAATGCTCATTTGATGAAATATGTAATGGTTTTTCATTATACTCTACTTGTAAGTGGCTGATATTTTAAAAATCAAACTAGCATATAGTCCAAGGAAAAACAGAGATGTTTCCTTTAACTGACATCAAATGAACAACATTTTATTATGTTACATTATCAAGATAATTCCTATATGAAGACAGGGACCATTCATTTTATGCAGCAAATACCAATTCTCACATAGAAATTGTTCTGTTATTTCTAATGTATTCATGAACTCTTTGATGTTATTTCAATTTTAAGTTAATTTTAAAGCACTATCATTCCTAGCCCATGATTTAGTGATTTTTTTTTCTTTGGGGGGGTTACCAGGGATTAAACTCAGGGGCACTCTATCACTGAGCCACATTCCAAGCTCTATTTTGTATTTTATTTAGAAAAAGGGTCTCACTGAGTTGCTTAGCTCCTTGCTGTTGCTGAGGTTGGCTTTGAACTCGGGATCCTTCTGCCTCAGCCTCCCAACCCCCTAGGATTACAGGCATGTAACACTGTGCCTGGTTTGTAACTTAGATTTAAACCAACCATGCCTCTTCTCAGTAAGTAATTATCACTCTTAATACTTCAGGTTTAATTTGCAAGAAGGAAAGAGAAATAGAGCATTTTGGCATTGTTTCCTACAATTGAATATCTAAATGCTATTAAGTGACATGATTGAGCAGAACAATGTTTTCTGGAACCACAGTACCAGGCCTTAGTCCTCATAAACAATGTATCCAAATATTTCACACCACTTTGCATAGACATTTGTATTTATTTGGAGGGCTAAGCTATTATTAAAAACCCAACAGTTGTCATCTATATCTCCAAGAAAAAAATGCACGTTGCAACTTTTTCCATCCTTTGAAAAACTGAAGATGTATCACTCTTAATGTTTTATCCAATTGTTTGGAGGGAGGCACTTCTCTATTTTTTCCAAATTAAACTTTTTCCACTGGAGAGACTTAAACATGTATAAATTCTTCTGAATTTTTACTGCTTTTGTTCAATCTGTATTTTCCATCATGTCTCCTTGGCCTTTAGAGGATGCAATGGATTCTGTGGCTCTGAAAGTTTACTACGGAAGTTAGAGTATTCTGTGTATTATTTATAATTTGTACATTTTTAACTATGCATGCATGAATCTGTCCCCAAAGGAAAATGCAAAGAATTATATCATCCTCTAATTTTTTTAATATCATCTAGCACATACTAAGAATGACTTTCTGGATCAAAATGATGTCTTGTCCTTCTGCTATCTAAGATAAATATGATAAGAATCAATTTGAACAAAACAGTCTAATTCAAAGAGTGATCACTGATTATGGAACTCTAAATGATCATGGTCTCTTGGTCTTCTTTTTCCATTTCACAACACATTTTATTTTTGGTAGACAAATTAAAAGAGAAATTGGCAGGTACATGTATATGGCAGTGAATACAAAGGAAGATATTTAGATTTCTGTGTCTGGAATCTGTTTTGAGTCTGATGTGATACCATTTCTGCTTAGGCAAATCTTGAAAAATTTGACTTCATTAAAAAAAATCTGCAAAATCTAGCCTAATAAGACAAGTGTAAATATTTTTTTAATATAGCACAGTAGTTAGGAGTTTTTTTCAGATGTGGGATAATAAAGAAAATTTACTTGTTCTATATAGTTTTTACAAGCACATTTAACCCATTGTTTTCAAAGGTTTGCCATAAAATAAAATTTTGCAACTCTCCATCTTTCTAAAACTGATTTCAAATTCAGTTTCCCCAATATTGAATCATAATCAAGTGGGCACCTCACTCCTCAGAATGTATTCTGATAGTGATGATTACATACATGTTAAATCCCATTATGTGATTTTATACTCCATTATATCTTCGCATTTCTTGACTTCAAGGGATATATAGGTCTAATGGAAACTAGAGACACTATACTCCATCAATTAAATTGCAACATGTACTCAATTAGAGAAAGCAAAAGAAAAATGCCTTGAAGTAGGAATAGAGCATGATAGAATTGTTGAAGAAAACCTCAGAAGAAAGACAGATAAATGAACTTACAGCATAAAGGGGAATTCGCAACTAATCAGCAAGCAAATCAGCAGGCATTTCAAGAGGCAGACTTTGACCTTTCATAGTATATTCATGTAATAGAAGATAACTTGATGTGGTTGAAATCTTGAAAAAAGAGGTTATAGCTAGGGGTCAGGGCTTGCGGAGAGTCACAAAAAATATACCAACAAGTTGTATCTAATCTAGTCCATTATGCAAGTTGTCTTTTTTTCTTAAATAATCATTTACAATTTTGCACTCAATGCAGGGGGAAAATGCCATGTATTTGACATTAACAAAGGTCTTTTCCCACTATATCATGAAATATTATTTTAAATTGTGCTATTTGGTTGAAACACAAACACTGAAATCCATTCTTATTTATTTAAAAATGACTTATCTGACATTATAATAACATAGGATGGGATATGTGTAGTTCATATATATATTTTTGTGTGGGCTTGTGGAGTATTAAAAATATAAGTATGATAATTGGTTTATTTATTTATTAAGAATGGCTAGGTTAAACTATCCAGCATATTTGTTACCACATGAATTCATTTTTTTGTGGTGAGAACACTTAAAATCTACTCTGAGCAATTTTCAATTCTACAACATATTTTTATTAACTACAGTCATGAAGGCATATAATTGATCTTGTAAACTTATTCCTCCAGCCCAGTTAAATTTCTTCTGACCAAACTCTCACCAATGCTCCTCTGATAACCACTACTTTACTCCTTCTTTCTATGAGAATGACTTTTTTGGGGGTCCACATATAAGTGAGATCATGAGGTATTTGTCTTTCTCTGCTTGACCTATTTCACTTCATGTTATATTTTCCAGGTTTATCCAAATTGTTGCAAATGCCAATATTTCGTTCATTTTTAGGTGAAACAGTAATTATTGTGTGTATGTACACTGCATTTTCTTAATCCATTCATCTGCTGATGGATAAAAATTGAATTAATACTTGGCTACTGGGAAATGTTGAATTAACATGGGAGTTTGATATTGATATCTCTTGAGTTTGATATCTCTTCAACAAGTGAATTTCATGGAGTTTGAATATACACCTAGTGGAGGGATTGCTGGATCATAAACTAGTTTTGTTTTTAATACTGTTAGAAGCCTCCATTACATTTCCTATAATGGCAGTACTAATAGATATCCCCACCTAGAGCCAGCAAGCATTTCATTTCCTTTAGCAAATCCTCCCCAGTGCATGCTATCTTTCATCTATGATAGATAATAGCCATTCTAACAGATGTAGGCTGATATTTCTTTGTGGTCCTTCTGAGAGAGTTTCTTAGACTTCAGAATGACACATTGAAAGACCATATTTCCAGCCTCAGTTCCAAAGTTTTATTAGTAGTTCCGGGCAGGTTCTGCAAATTTCCATTTCAACAAATCATGACAAGCAGTTCTAAACCTATAGCTCCCAGTTTGAAAAATGATCTTTTAAAAACATCATCAATATAATAGTATAAATCAAATATGTCTGTTAATTGACAAAAAAGCACTGTAAGTATATTTCTGAGACTACTGACTGGCCTTTAAATTAGTATATCCCTTGAAGGTAACAAAATTAATTTTCATAAAGATAATTATGAATGAAGAAATAGTTCCTCAATTTTATTATGCTCTCCTGCTTTTCTACTTTCTTTTTAAACCCACACTCACCTCACTTAGTGAGTCTTAATTATTTCTTCAGGGTTTCCGAGTATGTATCAGCCACTTCTACCCAGCTAATCTATGGCTAACAGCTAGATAGATTATTATGATTTAATCTTCTTTCAAAATTAAAGACAAGTCAGATTGCAGGTTTCCTTGACTTTATTTTCTCAAAAGTTAGATTCATCAAAGTCATAGGTATATTTAAATCTTAGATTCCAGAAAATGCTAGTTCCTATAGTTATTTTGGCCAGAGAGCTGTGCTGATTTGTCGAAATTTGCAAAATGATTAGTGAAGCAGTTCTAAAGATTATACTTGATAAATCTTGAAAATGGGTTTACATTTCTTGCACCTTGATCTTACAGGTGGCAGTTTTATTTATTTCCCATTACACACTTATAAAACTAAGCAAATAAAATTGTAGAAATATAAGCTTAGAATACTAAGAAAATAAAATCATAAATTTATAACACTATGATGCATGCACATTTGCTTTCTTGCAATATATTTAGCATTTTTAGAGATGTTAATAGCTTCCATTATCACCAAAGTGCAGACAACTTCAATTATGTGACAACAAATTTTTCAAAATAGTGACTGCCCTTGTTAGAATGAGCTGCATTAATTCTCAAGTTTGAAAAATAGCATATTGAGTTTCACGCATAGAATACCCAAAATAAAAATAAATGATAATAATTTTAAAAATAGATATATTAAACAAAGTTATGTGGTTTCACCCCAAACATTCTGATAGACAAATAAGCACAGAGCTGTTAAAACATATGCTTGTTTTTAATTTTCTTCCATTTCAAATTCAATTAGTGGACAAAAACAAAGTAAACGAATTCAAACTAAGAATAATTACATGTGAAAATACCCAAACAAAAAAATAACACAGGCAATATTTTGAATTGCATAATTCTTCTCTTTGCTGAATGAGTGAGTCATGAAAAAGGTGCAAAGATAGATGAATGGGTTTTGTAGAAAAGCTAACAATCTTCATTATCTTATCAAGTCCATCAATTTTAAAGAAGTGTTTTGTATGTGTAAGATGCTGTTCTCAGCACCAGAAGATGCAAACATAAATCATGTAAAACATGATCCTAAGCAATGGTGGAAACAGGCACTCGGGAACAATCAAGGTAAAAAAGGCACCATCACTGAAGGGGAGAGGGCAATATGTTCAGGAAGTCCATAAATATGGAAGGTGCTTGAAGCTGTGCAGCCTCACAGCAAGAGAAGCCAGAGCACATCTGGCACACACAGTGCAAGAAATTGGACCCTGGTGTGTAAAATGCTTTCAGAGGAATGTAAGACATGATGCGCTGCTAAAGCTTAAAATATTAAAATGGACCTGCGAGGAGACTGGAGAAGTACACAGGTAGGACCTTGGTTGCAAAGAAGCTAATCAATACAATCCCTTAAAGGGAAATGTGAGGTCTAACGAAATTATTGATAGATAGGGAAGAAGGGGCAGTTTACTGCTTCTGAATATTAGACCGAAGAGATTTGAGTTCAACAGAAGGATGAGTCACTCCAAAACTTTTTAGGTTGTCATTAGGAACAAATTTATATAGTTACGATACAAGTATGGTCACATGCATTATTTTATTAATTTCTCAGTTGATCTCTTCCTATTGTTATAAGGGCTATATGATGGTGTGTGAGTGTGTGTGTGTGTGTGTGTGTGTGTGTGTGTGTGTGTGTGTGTGTACATCTATCTATCATCTGTTTATCTGTCCATCAATCTGTCATCTGCCTTCTTTTTTCTGGTAGCTTTGTCATCCCAAATTGTTCAAGAATATTGCAACGTTCTCTTTCCATAGAGAATCATTTCTACTTGCAAATGCTGAGTGAAGGCCAAAAAAGAGATATCTGCAAAATCAAATGTTTGCAAATGTCTTTGCTTCAATTCATTTTATTCAGGGTGATACTTGCATAAACCCTGGCAAGAATAGTAGGGATGCTTGTGCAGTGTTCCAGAATGACAGATCTCTTGGATCACACTGTAATAGCTCTCCTTCTCTGTTCCTAAGTACCCTCCTAGCCCTAGTGGAGGTTTTCAGAGGAGGGTCCAGACTTCACAATAAGCTGTGCAGAAACTAGTGCTTCAAACCCAGCCGTGCACTCTGCCAATATTCTAAAGGCCTAGGCTTTGGAATAGGTCTTGGAGGCCCAGCTCTGAATCCTTCCCTAGTTAAAATGAGAGGTAAACGGAAGAGGTAAACTATTCCTAGTTTCTAGATCAGGCCAATCCCTCTGGACTCCCTAAAGTAAAAAACCTGGGAAGTCAAAACTGAGATCTCAGTGACATCACTTCCAGAAGATCTCAGGAATCTCGTGTGCCTCTCTTTGTATTCTGGTGGACAGGTACTGAAAGACATGTTCAGGGTCTGTTTTACTCCTCTTAGGATATTTGGTGCTTTCTTGTGAAAATGCACAGCATAAGGATTTTAAAAAATAATATTCGACTTTGGTTCAAATCTGAGGATTGCAGTAATCACCACTAACAATTATAACAATGAATGTAATTTTTTCCCCACAGTCAGGTATGAACATTTTAAAAGGAAAGGTATTTCATGTGCAACAGCCATGCACCTTTCTACACAGCATAATCTAATCACAAGTGTGAAATCCAGTTATATCCATACTTGAAAAAACAAAATTATACTGGGGTTTATACATTGTGGGGTGAGAAGAGTAGATGCTTTTTTTAGAATTCTGCCTACCACTGAATCTTCTAAATTTTCATCTATAGACTTACACCTACATGTTGACTTGTCTTTCTAACAATTTATCCATCTATCTGCTTTCAAGTGCTACCAGTTTATTTTGGGGGAAAAAAGAAATTTTCCCTGTTACTTCTTCCGACCTCTTTCATTTACCTCCCATTTTAATTTTTATAATTATTTTTTAATTCTTCACAGATTCTCATTTGTATATTTTATATTTTGGTCTTCAGACAAAAAGCTGTTTATTCTAAATTCTACATTTAAATCAAATTGGTGCTTATTGGTGGAATTTTTAGCATTTATTCTCGGCTTCGAATTTCTTCACATTAAGAAAAAAAATATATATATATGATGTTTCTCTGATACATAGAGTTATATATAAAATTCGGAAAGGCTGATATTTCATTGCACATTCTGTATTGAATAAAATATTGCCTGTTAGAATTTTCAGGTTGCATTTTGTACTCTTCTGAACTTTTTAGACAACAATGTAGTATCTTCTGGCACTGAAAATTGTGAAGAAATTCGGAGTTCATTTCCTCTGATGACTAAAGTATTGTTTCTTTTTTTGATTATTGTTACTCAAAATCTTAATCAGAATATATTTTAAGCCAATTATTTTATATATTTATCTTTTTCTAACTTTTATAGGAATGTGTCCTTCCCATCTGGCATTTAGTTTCTTCTTGTTTCAGAAACAAATAACCTGCATTTTGTCCAGAATAATTTCTTCTGCTGTATGTATTAATCATTTGGGTTAAATATGTCAAGTTTTCTTGGACTAGATGACTTTTGTCTTCTGATGTTGTCATCTTTGTGAATCTCTCTCTCTTTTTTATTGTATTGTTTCCTATTTATATATCATGACCTTAATGAGGTTTTGTCTAAGTCTCAGGTACTCTTAATTTGTTGATTGTATTTTAATTACTTTAGTCATTTCAATTATTTCCAGGGGTTTATAAAACCCTTTAAAAAAATACTTAGAATCCTCAAACATTAAGCTTTTTGATAAGGTATTCATAACCCATGTTCCATGGGTTACATTTTCCTTAGGGCTTGAAAACATTCAAGTGGATATTTTTGTTCCTCTTATTTATTGTGTGTGTGGGCATGTGCTAATGTTTGCTTATATGTTGGAACTCTTCTTTTCATATCATTTTACATAATGACCAAGATTCCCACTGAACGTCCTCTTTTCCATCCTCCCACAACATGGCTTTACCTGATTGTTCCTCGCTCTGCACAGACTTTACACTAAGAGGGGGAACTTCACCTCCATTCTGCTATCTGAGGATTTAGGAGTTGGGCACAAAAAGACCACCCGAGGCTGTTTGAGGTTTTGCTCCTGGAGGCTTGTTCTTGTCCTTCCTCTGAGTTCTGAACACCCTCAGGCAGAGCCTGTTTGGAGCACAGAAGAGTGTGTCCCATTTCAGACCCATGGTGGTTCACTCTTACATGACAGGACAGCCAGCTTCTGCTGCACTCTTGTGCAGAAGTTGGGTGGGTCTACCCTGCAGATTTTTCTTGCCTTTCCACATGTCTATCTACCTGAACCTTCCCTTCCTCCTCTAGTCTCCTTCTAAACTACAACTCTTCGTGAAAGTTTTTAGTGTTTTATTTCATTTTTAGTTTCTGAGCTTTAGGAAGCCAACAAAATGCTTACTGTAGTTTGGATCTTGAAGATCCCAACAAGGTCTATGAGTTGAAGACTTGGTCCCTAGTCCACAGTGCTCTTGCGAGGTGGAGAAGCCCTCAGTGGGTGGGTCCTAGTAGATGAAAGTTAGGTTTCTGAGGAGCGCCCTGAATGGGTAATTGGGAGCCTTCCTGTCTCATGCTTTGTTTTCCAATCACGTTAATGTGAGCGTCTTCTTCTGCTATGTGTTCCTGCCACAATGTGCTGTCTTGCCACAGTCTCAAAAGAAATTGGGCCAGACTGGGGATGTGGCTCAAGTGGCAGCGTGCTCACCTGGCATGACTGAGGCTCGGGTTGGATCCTCAGCACCACATACAAAGATGTTGTGTCCGCCGAAAACTAAAGAATGAATATTAAAATTCGCTCTCTCTCTAAAAAAAAAAAAAAAAAAAAAAAAAAAAAAAGAAATTAAGCCAAACAACCATGGACTTAAACCTTCAAAACTGGGAGCCAAAATAAGTTTTTCTTCCTTATAAGTTGATTACCTCAGGTATTTTATTACAGTGACATAAAGATGACTAATGCAGCACCAGACCCTTCTTTATTATTTCTTTAGCCCTCTTTGGACAAGAATAAAATTGGTTGCACAGTCTTCTGTAATTGCTGCTAGTATGTTGGAGTCATCCCCCATGTCTTTACCATCTTTGGTTCATTTCAAGAGGTCTTGGAGCTTGCAGTACTAGATTTTATGTTGCACTCTTAATTTCAAAGTTCTCCAAACACCCTTGCAGGGTTAGACTAAGTTGGCAAGTCTTTCAAATCACTTTCTTTCCACAAAACCAAGGATGCTCTCATTTAAGGCCATGTTGCCGGTAGCAGGTGCTTACTGTATTTTTAAATATTTTTAAATCTCTTACTCTCTTTCCACACCTTTTCTTACACAAGACTGTGAACTGCCGTACCATGACATTCACTGAGGCAGGGAGTAAATATATTTGTTCGTGTAGCACAGAGCCTGCCCCAGAACAGGCACTCAGGGAATACGTGCAGAAGGAATGAATAAATAAGAGCATCTATAATGGATCCTTGTCATCCAAAGTAAATATGGTTACTATAAAAATTGATGTGTGGTATTTTTTCATTAGTTGGTTTATATAAGAAAATGTAAAAGTCATGTTGCATTTTCTTCAGGGAAATGAAATGTGAAGTTACTGCTCATTGCATCTCTCTGGAATTTGAATAATCTGCTGTGATGCTAGTTCACATTATCTCTTCAAGACACCTGAAAATAATTACCTTAGTGATACGTTTGAAGGAAGGAAATTGCTCTTTTATCTGGAATTTAAGCAACTGACAAAGAATTGAATGCATTTAAGTAGAGGACTTATTTTTCAAGTTTCAGGTATTTTGGCCACTGCAGTACTCAGACCACGTGACAAATTGGTAGCCTCAAGGCAAGAAAGATATTATTGGTAACACTTAGACCCATACAGAGTTTTTAAACTTATCCCTTTCCACTTAATAAGGACTTTTACTAACACAAGTGATGAAAAACTGAACTGCTCAGCTAATAAGGGATAGCATCTATATTTCATTTATATATTTCCTTAATATATATTTATTAAGCTCCTATGTATAAGAAAATGTGCTAAAACACAAATAACTTTTAAATATGCGTAACACATAGTCCGTTCCTCCAGAATGTGCGACTTAAATAGTGGTAGGAGTTTTAGTTAACTCAAGGTAGAATAAAATAGACCCCGTAAGAGTGCAAAGTGCTACGGTGATTCTGGGGATGCAGAGATCAGTGTTGATAGAAGCCTGTTAACATCTGGCTTGGTGACCAGTGTAGTCTATGCACTTTGTTCTTTTTACCCTAGGAGTGGTGAAAGGAAGATAATTCCGAAGTCTTTGTTCACACTTCTCTCAAAGTGATCACTCCAAATTCAAAGATGAGAATGTCATACGCTCCCTGACTCAGCCACAGTCTCTCATCTGTTTCATTTAAAGCCCACACAGATAAGGAACAGACCTGAGCAGGCCTCTTCACCAGGTGGTTCCTGACTGCCTTTTGAACCTGGTCTACAGGCCCTCCCTATCACATCCTCTGTATAGAAGGTGTACTCACCTGTTAGCAGTGCTTCAAACACATCATGAGCCCAAACTGCTAACAGATGCTATGCTGTCTCTGTGGGTCAGATTTGTATCTCTGTGACCAAAACACCTAACAAAAAGGGCTTAGAGGAAGAATAGTTTATTTGGTGTTCACGGTTTCAGAGGTTCAGTCCAGGGTTAGTTGGCTCTATTGCTGTGTGCCTTAGGCAAGGAAAAACATCATGGCAGAGGAGAGTGGCAGAGGAAAGTGGTGCTCATAGCACCTGGGATGCAGAGAAAGAAAGAGAGAGCATGCTAGAAGCCAGGATACAAGAAACAAGCTCCCAGGGACCTACTTCTTACACCCACACCCTACCTGCCTACAGTTATCACCTGGTGTTCCATTCAAATGATTAATCCATAAAATGGATTAATCCACTGATGAGTTCAGAGTCTTATGATCATTTCACCTCTGAACATTCTTGCATTTTCTAACATGAGCTTTTAGGGGGACGCATCACATAATACCATCTGTTGAAAAATCTTCACAATTTAGCAGCCAAGGAAACATCTTGTCCTGATTAATTTAAAAAATGCTTTTATTCTGACCTTTCCTCTGTCCACACTGGAAAGTCCACTGCTTTTTCCCTTTTATTCTCACTAGCCTATTGATACTTTCATTTTAGCACATGCACTGTTTATTTATAATCATTAATTCTGGTTTTTGTCTTTTTCTTGAGTTTCCTAAGCACCATGTACTAAATATTTATGGATATGTTTTCTCTTCCAAGAGACTGTAAAATTTCCCAGGTGAGATGCCATTCCTGACTTAATTCTGAATTCCCAAGAGCCTAAATGCTTATGGAAAACATGAAAGAAATAATCTATGAACTGATTGGTTAATCCCTTGAGTGAAAAGAGAACACACTGTTCACCTGCTCCTTTAGCACATACAGTGTCCTACCTAAATATCCATAGGCCTGAATGGGCAAGACTATCATGGTATGATCCCATCAGCCATCAATTCCAAATTTCCAGACTCGAGCTCATAAGGAAGCTTTCTAGCCAGTGTACACCAGAGCCATTGGGAACTCAAAAGCCACTTTGCAATTGGAAGAAATATTTCCTCTAATATCAAAATTCTCTGTCACTTCTATCCAATATCTCCTCCTTGTCAGCAACAACCATATATGTGCTTCTGCATCCATGTTTTTTGGGGTAGAAGATAAAGGAAAAACACAATGTGAGGACCAGTTACAGAGTCAGTATGCAAAGAATACAGGACAGTACTCCATGGATCTGGTATAAATTTTTAAGTGTTCTTTACTTTTACTATCATTTCCCTGAGATTCATAGTAATCATGTTCTAAATATTTATGAATAAGGGTTCTTCCCCATGAGACTTGTGAAAACCAGTAACCAATAAAGTAAGTGCTTTGATGGACATTGATACTGGGGTTCTACCCCTCCTTCCTGCTATTTATGTAACAAAAGAATGGTAGATCTAGAAGAAAAATGACAGACCTATATACCTTTAACGAGTGGCACCACTGATGACCTCACACAGGTAACGGTATGCAGAGCAGATTTTTTCAAGTCAAAGCCCTCCATTTGTTTCCACAAGTACTGATTCAGTTTAAAACCTGAGGCCCAGGGTGCAGTTCAATGGTTCATCATGTGCTTTGCCTGCATGAGACCCTGGGTTCAATCCCTAGTAGGAAATAAATCAATGAATAAAAAAAACTGACCAGAAAACAGGTTGACCATGGGTGTCATTGGCTTTGAACAAAGGAACATTTCTGAAATTCAATCAAAGAAAAGAATCAATATTAAGTTTAAATGTTTCTCTCCTCTCTCCTTGTTCCTTTTTCCTTTCCTTCTCCCCCTCCTCGCTCTCGCGCTCTCTCTCTCTCTCTCTCTCTCTCTCTCTCTCTCTCTCTCTCTCCTGTTTCTATCCACTAACGGCTTATGGTGATAATATGACATTGCCATGATGATATCCCAAACAAACATGGACTGTAGCATGAGCCTTTGCCAACTCTGTGATAATCAACACAAGGGACCATTGACGGGTAGATAAATAGAGGTTAATCCCCAGAGCAAGTCTCATTCTGAATGTTCACTGACTCTGGGCGTCATAAAATCATGTGTCTTGAGATAATAATGCTGAAAACATAGGAGGAATTTAGCAAGTGCTAACATAGCTCTTTTTCCCAGTTCAGAAAAACTTCAATCAGATAATAGGTTTTGGAAAAATTCAACACCCCAATTTCTCTACATGTAGAAAATGATGTAAACATTTAGAATCACAGTATTTTTCCATTTTACACATATCCATTATTTTATTTTACATGACTTTTGTGACATATGATATTTATAACATACTATTCATTTTGTCAGCATAAAGTACTGAAATTTCAAGAACATTAAAGTTTTTCAAACCAGGTGACAAATATTTCTACAAATATCTAGTTGTGAAGAGTCATACATCTGAAAAGTCTTGGATTTTAATTCCAAGCTTCTCCAGTTTATTTTTTGTCTATTTCCAAGTTTACATGAAATGATATTTACAAAATACAGTTTTGAGACATATTTTTCATTTACCTATTATTCTTGTCAGTTCACACTGAACTATTCATTTAATTGTTCAAAAAATTTCTAAAGGTGATATAATTTAAAAATATTAGTAAGTAGAAACAGAACTCTGTGTCATGAACAATTATTTAACAAAACTAATATGTAGGACTCGCAGTGATGACATACAATCAGGACAGAAGTCATGTAAAAGATAAGAAACATGAGCTCACATAAAAAATTTGTGTTCTCATTACAAAACGCTGCAGTGGCAAAGCATCAACAAAAGTCAAAATAACAAGCTGTTCTTGTACCAAAATGGAAAAAAAAAAAAAACTCCTTTTCGTGCAACCAAGAAAATAATTAATTAATATTCAAGATATAAAAGGACTGAGCAGATATACATTTATTTGTGGACTCATCATTTAATACTCAAAAAAAAAAAATGTGAAGCACCGTGGGGTTGAAAATCTTTCTCTTCTCCCTCCTCTTATTTTTCTTTTTTTTTTTTTTTCCTTTGTCTCTTTGTCTTTTCAGGGAAAAAAAAATATTGATGACCCACGTATGTGATGAAAACCAGTAGCTGGGCATTTGCCAGGCAAGATACTTGAGTAGGCACCTCACTCTGGGCAGCTCACAACTGGTGTCTGATTCCCACGTCAGTCCTGCAAGGCAGAGGACTGCGCTGGACTTCTTCTCTTTGCCCCTCTAGATGCACTTCCCCTTTGGACTTCTCTGAGCTCCGCCTGGCTGAGCCCTAAGAACCATGATATCCCTTGCTTTCTGGGTGGAAGAATGAATAAGCCTGTCTGCCCTGCCTCTCTTAATGCACTTTCTGTGCAAGGACACAGTTCTTCTTAGTTTCTCACTAGTGCAGAGGACACGCAGACAGCGCTGCTAGGAAAAGATCTACAGCGAATTCTCCCTTGTGGTAACTTTTTTATTTCTTCTGGCTTGCATCAGCTATCAGCATACCCCTCTGCCAGCATTTCTCTCAGCTGAGGGTCCATACTTCCTGATTGTAAAATGAGCTAAAATCCCATCTACTGCCACCCGGCCTGTAAGAAAGAGCTCAGGGACAACAGGAGGGAGACTGAAAGATAAATATTGGGTTCTTCAGCTGAATCCTTTTATTGGTCCTGAACCTCCCACTGCTCTGGACTTCTCTCAGTATCTTTACCCTCCCAAATTTACCCAGTTCTGTAGTTTTCCTCTCCAGACTTCTTTACCCTGGTTAATTTTAGTGATACAGAAACGTCTCACAAATGTTATCTTGCTTTATTTTTAAATATGTAGCACATACCTAGTCTGCCATTTGAAACCAAAACAACATCTTTTTCATAGCTAACAAATTTTATGAAAGTTGAACTCTGCAAGCAGCTATGTTCCTTTATGTCTCAGAACATCTAACTTGACACTTGCAACCTTGGCTATACCTTGGATGTTATGTCCCATCACCTTTACAATACTCTACTTGGATTATATTCATTAAAAATAAGTTATCTGGTCCACGTGACTAAAGAAGACACAGACACCAGGAGGAAGGGATCGTTGAGGGCGGATTCAGACTCTTCCTACTACCAAAGAGTTAATTTAGAATGGTACACTGAATGCAATTATTCATCTCAGGCAGCCCTGTGGCACACTAAATGTTGAGAAGAAAGAGTCAATCATGGGATAACTCTAAAGATATTAAGTGACTCGTCTTAATCATTCTAAGTTCAAAATCTTTATGTTAATTAGACATTTAAATGCAGGTTAAAAAATCAAAAGTGCATTATTGGACTAAGTTATTTACATTTCATAGTAACTCTGTGTACCAAGAACAATGAAAGGAGTTAGGATGGTAACTGGGCCGTCACCTTTAGTTACAACAGAACCCTTAGACAATGAGCTGTCATGATTCCCAGTTTAATTTGTTGAGGTGTCTGGGAAGAGAGGGGTCTGTCCATATTTACAGTATTGCTCCTCTCAGGAAAGGTAAATTTGTCAGCATCCCCTTGTCACAATGGCCTGCTGTTTTCTCACCGGAAGAAAGCTAGAAGTTCTTCTCAAACTTTGAATAATAGATGAGAGGGCACAAGATCTCTTCAAAGTTGCAAATCTCTACCTCCCAGGAAAAGTGGATATTAATGCCATTCAGGAACATGTCCCATAGTTGAGAATCTAAGCTAGTTACTTAGTCATTCCAACTTTATAGTTAAATTTTGTTTTATTTTGCTTTGTCTTTCTCAGTGTCAATGAGCATTTTATTTAAAGCCAAGGATTTGAGTTTTAATGCTAAACCTAGATTGTGTATGCCTCAGGAATAAATTGATAATTTCTTATTGATTTTTAAAAAAATTAAAAATCACTGTAAACATATTTTTATTCTATGAAAAAGAAAAATGTAGGTGTAATAACACTGTGCTACTATATTAGGATATTTAGATTGGTTTTTAAGGGCAGTAAAGTTATGTTTGATGAACTGTCTCCATGAAAAATTTTTTTAAAGAAACCATATGACTATAGAGATTTATATTTCAAATGTTCATGTTTTACTTAGCTAAAAGAGAACATGACCATGCTCAGGAATCTGTTGGGTAGCAAAGTGAATATCTCATTTTGGGTGGGGAATATGGAAAAGAAAATTTTACAGACCAACCTTCAGAAGTTTCTCTTGGCTTTTCTATTGAATGTCCTTTTTAATTGAATGTCTTTTAACTTTTTTCTTTTGATTGACCTCCTAAGTAGGAGTTATCTGAATTAATTAAATTTAAAAAGATAAATTAATTCACTTTTTACTTTGTCAGATCATCCTGGATGAATGGAAAGTAGAAGGAAGAAAATACATTCAGCAATTCCCTCCTTATCTTTCATGAAACTTAAAATTAAATCTTTTGGGGACCTTGCTTGTTCTTCTATCTTTCCCTTACATTTAGAATTTTGTCCAGTGTCTGTATCATCCCCGGGATCCAACATATCCTAATCTCTGCCAATCTCTTCTGTCCTCACATTCAACCTTGGTAACATGGCTCTGGCTGCTCAGCTCTGTTTTTTTTTTTTTTCTTCCAATCCACAGTGTTTTTTTCCTATCTCTCAAGACCTTTTAGCTCACTGCACCTAGAAAAGTATGACTCACTCTTTTTCCTCCTTGCGTCCCTAATTAAACAGGCTTTCTCAGGGGACCCTATCTATCCTATCTACATTGTTGATCTCCACTCACCACAGCCCAGCTTTCCCGCTTAACCTTCCAGTCCCCATGGGAAGTAAACAATCCAGTCTTTGTCATGGTGCTGCATGGTTCTGTCAAATTAGCCTCTCTTATTTCTACAGGAATTATCTAAAACTTAAAGAATGTGTTTATTGCTTCTTCATATGCTCACTTTGGCTTGTTTACAGTATCCCTCTGAAACCAGAGTTAGACAGCCAGTGAGTATAGATAGGTAAACTGAGTCAGGTCCAATTAAGTAGGCCAATTTGAGTAAGTCCAGAAGTTGGAGAGGGATTGAAATGCTAAGGCCTTCAGAACCTTCCCTCCACCCTTATCAAGGTAACCTGCCCCTGCTCCAACCTGCTGCTAAGGTCAGCTGTCCATAGTCAGGAAGGAGACAGATAAGGGAAAGAGAGCAGGAGAACAAAGGAGAAGCCTAGGACATATAAAAATGAAAAACACCCTCGCTTCTTGGGATACCAGGAATGGTATTCCAAGATATGGCCCCCTTCCCCCTCCTGGGAGAAGTCTGTGTTATCCCTTTTTAAATAAATCCTGCTTTATATGCTTGCCTCAGTGTGCTTCTCTAATGTTGCACTTCAACATATGAGGAGCAGGACTCGTCACCAGTGACCAGCAGTATCACCTCCTCACTGGAGTGCAAGCTACTATAGCAGAGGCATCTTATTTCCTCGACACTCGATCCTCAAGATGGACATTATAAGATTCGGACTGAAACTCTTATTATATGTCAAGTGAGTTACAAGTGCTTTCCTTCTAATACTTTAATCAATTCTTTCACACACATTTGGAGTTGTTTTTATTAGTCCCAATTGTGTTGATGATGAATCTGAGACATAAAGAGATTGCAGAGCTCGTCAATGTCCCATTGCCTGCGAATAACCATGTATTGGGGTGAGCTGGAGCAATCTGGCCTCAAAGATGACACTGTTAACCTCAAAACTGTTCAGTACATAATCATTGCCTAGTAAATTGTTTTAAATTATGGAAAATTTAACACATGGGAGAAATGGGAAGAAAAAGAAAGGCAAGTCTTGCTCAAGGACATTTCTTGTTAGTTCTGCCACTAATTCAGATGACTTCTTTCTTTTTCCTCTTCAGAACACAGATACCAGAAGGTTTAACTAATGGATCATAAGTGAGATAATATACATAAAGGATCACACCTGGGAATTTCAAATGAGACATGAGTCAAGTCTAACATTGGATTTTACCCTAGTTACAAGTCCATCAGCCTGTTCTGTTCACGATAGCTACACAACAAGAGACTCTCAGGTCAGAGGCAAAGAACTTTATCATTCATGCACAGGGCAAAACATGAACATCAGCATATTTACATCAGTTCCCATGTTTCCAAGTCCCATGATGAAGAAGTGATAAAGGGACGCAAAGAGGCTTGCAATTAATCCTACACTTGCAGTGAGTTTTCACTGCAGCTGAGGAATAGGGGATTTGAAAATTTGCACTTCAAAAGTCAGCAAGTCTGCATGGTGCTGGAATGAGTTGTAAAGAGACAGTACCTCATCCTTAAAGGCTGTTTGTTGCAAATAAAACCCTGAGAATGGCTGTGACTAACAAGACACACAGAGGCAGAAGAGAGTGCTGTCCTAGCAGCACTTTAGCTCATTTCTCAGAGGAAGAGACAACATTTTTGCTTGAGGGGGAAAAAAAAACGGTAATTTTACATTCTCCTTACATATGTAAAATTAATTACATCCAAAAATTAATATGATTTAATAAATTTTGTTATTTGTATTGAAAGATAATAGTATTCTATTTTAAAACCTGGCTTTTCACAGCTATCTTGGTTAAAAAAAATGCGCATACATATCTCTACATTAAAGAAAAATTCATTTATTTGTCAGGTAAATATACACCAAGTGCAGATGGTCCCCAATGCAGGATGTTTTGACTTGCATTATTTTTTTTATTTTACCACAGTGTGAAGAAGATATGCATTCAGTAGAAAGAGTACCTTGAATTTATTATTTTGCTCTCTCTCAAGACAAACAATATGCCATATCATACTCTTTCCTGGTCCTGTCGGCAGTAGTGAACCTTAGCTCCGGGTCAGTATCACCAAGCAATTCCAGTAACAGCATTTTCCAAAACTCCCTGTTCCCTTCTCTCCTCCATCTCTTGATCCCCTTCCTCTACTGAATTTTCTATTATTATTTTTTAATGAGTACATTATAATTATGTCTAAAAGTAGGATCCATCGTGGTGTATTTGTACATGGACTTAGCATAATGTGGCCACTTTTGTTTGCCAGAACTTTCTCAAGTTCTCCCCTCTGCAGTCTCTCTCCATCCCCTTCCTCTCGTTTCTGAATTTTTCTTGGGCATTTCCTATTGGTGTGGATGCATTATAGCCCATGGCATCTGGAACCGGGCACGGTTTCAAACTTTGCCATGCACTAGCCTTGGTATCTTGGCTCATTGTTCCACTTTTCATCTTTAAATACATTTTTTCTCGTGCTTTTAAGTGAAGCCCATAAATGCTATTGGAGAACATAGAAGAGTGGATCCTATTGCAAAAGATGAGAAATTCACTTTTATCCATAACAAATGAAAAACCATCACGCTGTCATTTCTTAGCTCAATTGGAATAAGGACTCTATAAGAACAATGGAAAGTTGGCAACTCATTAGGCCCATTTAACATCCATTAATTAGCTTTTAATTAGACAAAAAGAGAAGAGAGACTAAGAATTCAGTGTTATCTAATTAAGATGGAATTTTAAAATGGGCTGCTCCAGAAAAGCTTGATCTCCTAGAAAGTACTAACCATCATTTTAAAACCAATTACTCTAAGTCAAGGTTCTGAGAATTAATTCAATGTTTGTTTTTACCAAGAAGAAATATTATGATGATAAAAAGAACCATCAACTAGCATCTTTAAAGAAGTAACATTCATCATGTAGACACTTAGTGATACAGAGTTAAAGTACAATTGCAGTTAAAAAAAAAAAAAGATCTACATTGCATAATTAAATAATTTCAAAACCAAATATTCACATACTTACACTTCCCTTTGGTGAGTGTGTATGACTGTCACATTCTTTTGAGTGATCTCTGCCACAGACACACACACAACACATGTTTGAAAAATGACTCATTGCATTCTAAATTTTCTTTTAATCTACTTACCCCTTTCAATTTATGAACCGATAATTCATTTCATGTATTTAAAAGTAGAGTTTTACTTGACATCTTCCATCTGAATTTATTGAAAAGGCCACAGAATGAAAGTTGTCATATGGTTGCTTGTTGTTGGGTGACAGGTTTTTATAATAAGACATGTGATTCTTTTTATATGCATCTGCTTCAGAGCTGATTTTAGTCAGGTGAATCTGAGTCACTTCTGTGATTAGAAGGAGGGTTGAGTCCATGAATTCTACTTCATATAGCCCGATAGGGCATCTGTGATATCAACAAGCTCTGCCTGGCTCTTTTTTAGTCAAACCCTGTTATTAATTATAAACATAAAGTAAAATGAACAGATCTTAAATTTCAGTTTGATAAAATTTTATAAAATTAATAAACTCTACAGACAATAAGACCAAAGTGTAGAGTGTTATCAGTACCCCATAGTTTTTCCTCTTGCTCCCTTCCTCTCTAGAAGAAAGTAACCATTATTCTGACTTCTGCCATCAATTATTATTTTGTCCTTTTTTTAATTTTATAAAATTAAAACATTAAAAAATATATTTTTACATTTGGCTCCTTTTGTTCAGTATTATGTTTGTAGGATTCATGAAATTTGCTATTTCTGGCATTAGTTCATAAATCTCATCTCTATAATATTCTATTGTATGAATGAAACTAAATTTTTTAGTTTTACTGTACAAAAACCCTTACCTTGATTTCATTTGGGGGCTATTATGAATAACTTGCTATAAATAGTTTAGACATCGTTTGGTGCACATATATGTTATATATGTAAAAAATAATTATTGGATCTTAGAGTACAAATATGTTGAAATTAATTAGACTATTAAATAATCTCCCCAAGTGGTTTTACCATTTGGTTGGTTTTTGGAGTACTGAGAATCAAATCCAGTGGTACTTTACCACTGAGCTACACCCCTAGACCTTTTTCTTTTTTTTTTTTTTTTTTTTTAAAGAGAGTGAGAGAGAATTTTTAATATTTATTTTTTAGTTCTCGGCGGACACAACATCTTTGTTGGTATGTGGTGCTGAGGATCGAACCCGGGCCGCACGCATGCCAGGCAAGCACGCTACCGCTTGAGCCACATCCCCAGCCCCCACCCCTGGCCCTTTTTATTTTACTTTAAGACAAGGTCTTGCTAAGTTGCTGAGGCTGGCCTGAAACTCAATGATCCTCCTGTCTCAAGCTCCCAAGTCACGGTACCTGGAAGTTGTAATCCCACCAACAATATATGAAATTCACTGTTGATATACAACCTCAACAATGTTGCACTTTGTCATTTTAGCAATTAGGTTGAATTGTGATTTAATTTCAATTACTCAATATTTTAACATCTTTTCATGTGCTAGTTAGGTCTTTTTACGTCCTTTCTGTTCTTTAGCCAAGCACCTGTTCAACATGTTTGCCCGTCCTGAAAATTTGAGTTGGTTTTTTTTTTTTTTTTTGAAGTGAAAACATTTAAAGGAAGAAAAAAATATTGTAGGCATTTCCCTATTCTTGTATATTTCTGTATGATTCGAGTATTAAGATATGTATCCTCATTATTTGATTCCTATGTTTGCTTTTAATCTCAGGTTTTAATTCACAGAAGGGCTCCATGTTAATGAGGTCCAATCTCACAGTCTTTTGCTTTGTGTGTGTGGTGCATGCTCCCTACAACCCCAAGGTCAAAGGTAACTCATGCAATCTTCTGGGAGAATTCTTCTAGCAATTTTATATGAAAGGTGGTAAAGATTGTTAGTATTCATTGTCCTTTGAAAACAGTTCATAAATACACAGTCGATCCAGTATAATTTATTGAGAGACCATTTCCCCCTCTATGTGTAATGTGGTACCTAGCTATAAATCTCTAGACCCCGTACATATGTGGCTTTTTCTGGATTTTCTAATCTGTTCAAAGGCACTGGTTTTCCTTTTCTTGTACTAATATAGCACTATGCAAAGTCTTTGTAGGTGTTAGTGTCTTTTGAGACCTTCTGCTCCGTTCTTTGTTGAGATTTTCTTTAAACTTCTAAGCACTTTGCATTTCTTCATAAGTTTTGATTCAGCTTGTCAATTTCTACAAATACATATAACAAATTCCTGCCAGTATTTTGGATTATGCTAAATATATAGGCACATTTGGAGTAAAATATGTCATTTAAAATATTAGATCTTTTAATAAGATAAGCATTATCTTTGTACTTCTCTTTGATTTTTAAGCTATTATAAATTAAATCACTTTTTTCAGGCATTTTATGTTCTAATTGTTCGTATTATGTAAAAATTCAATTATAGGCTGTGGTTTTTATGTTTTAATACATATTTTTATTCATAAACATCATATTTTCAATTTCTTCCAATGCAAAATTGACCAGAAGCGGTGTAAAGAACATCCTTGTCTAGTTTTATTTTTATTTATTTATTTATTTTTATCTCAGGAGATAAGTTTCTGAAAATTTAGCATTAAACATGATACACTTTCTTGTTGGAATTTGCAGATCAGCTTCATCAGACTAAATCATTTGGCTTCTGCTTCTCTGTGGGCCGACATGTTTTCCGAATATGGTTAAGAGTAGCTGTACAAATGGCAAAAATTGGATTTCTGAAGGAATCTGAGTACAAAAGAAACAATGAGGATTAAAGGGACTAAAACATCAAACAGAGAGACAAGAACTGCTCAGAGGTGGATGAGGACCTGCAGTTGCCTTTCCAGGATGGCATTTGCCAAATCAGAGCTGGCAGAAGAGGAGCAGGCTGGCTCAGCCCAGGCTTCAGACTCTTCTGGGGAATTAGCTGTCAATAGAGGTTTCAGCACTGGCTCAGGGGTGGAGTAAAGAAGTAGGAGCCCTGTGATACTGAGAGAGAGTTGTCTTCTCCTTCAACCTTTGTTTTATTCTGAAGCTTCCTGGGGCAAGATTCCCAAACACTAAGCCAAAAATATTCTTGAAAACACAATTAAAACTCATACCATCTCTGAGTGTCAGTGAAACAGAGACACTGTCCCCAAACAACCCAAGCAATAAAAAGTCTCAAGGGACCAGTCCCCCACCCCCCAGTGCTGGGCATCAAACCCTGGGCCTCATGCATGCTAGGCACCATGCAGGTAGAAAAGTTTAGGATAATGCAATAGGGAGCTTCGAACTAATAACATAGACCCAAATATATGTCTATAAGTAGACTAAGAGTTGACTCAGTTTTTCAAGTTTTCAATTTGACTCAGTTTTTTTAGTTTTCACATGAGGACTTATAATACTCAAGATGAATATACTCAAGAAGATAGAGAAAAGGAAGAAAATGTGGGTTAAAAATGGAGAATTTTACCAGAAGATTAACATCTATAAATAGATTTAGAGTAATATTGTGAAACAGAAAATGTGACATATGAGATCAAGAGCTCTAATGATGGGTGAGCAATGGATTAAACAGAAACGGCAAGATTTCTAACTGGAGAGGAAGGCAATAAAATGAACACAAACAACAGTAGAGGAAAAAACATAGCGAGAAATAGAAATGCAAGTAGGAGGCAGGCAGGCCTTAACTGTAGGGCATTAATAAATAATGGAGTCCCAGAAAAGAGGTGAGGGGAAATAGCATTATTAAGAGAAAAAAGAATGGCTAAGCCTGTTATTACTTTTATTTTGTTTATCAAGGCTCACGGGCAAAATAATGTGAGGTATTAAATGATGACATTATTCTAGTAAAAAGTTTTCAATTTAAATATCTCAACAATTTTTTTTTGTGTGTGAGTTTAGTTTAAAATAAATCTGAGTTTAGCGCCTTAAGAAGTTCTAACCTGAGAAATTTAAAACTGAACGGGATTTTGAGGATGACTTACCCCTGACCTGTTCCTTTTATTTCTGAGGTCCCCAGGGATTAAAAGACTTGCCTTGGGCTCTAGAGAAGATATGCCTAAATTTTCCATTTTCTTTTTTTTTATGGAAATGTTGTCAAAGAGCCTTCTTACCAATATGACCCAATTAGTTGGAGGAAAGAAGCAAATATGTTCTTCTTTACTCTGCAGAATATTTAGTTTTATAAAGTATTTTAGTTTTCTAAGAGTAGGAAAGAGGATACTTTGAAAAATGGTTTCCTGATTGTTCTCATTTATCTCAATAGTTCTAAATTATATTTACCATAAATCATCAATTAGCCATTAGGATCACCAGCTCTTTTGTGAGACATTAGATTTGTACCATCTTATGAAGCTTCTTGATCATGTGAATTTTACAAGCCCTGCCTCATTTTCATTCTGTTTACCCATTCACTTGAACTTGGAGATATCCATCTCTCTACCTGGAGTAGTTTTGTATTGTCAAGTGCCCATAATAGAAGTCAGAATGTGAATCTTGATCTTCTACCTTTTATACGCCATAGAGTTTGGGCAAATTATCTCAACTTCCTAAGCCTCAATTTCTTCATGTGGAAACTTTGGATAATATATAGCAACTGTGTAGTAGAATTTCACTTTTTTGTACCATTCTGTGTTTCTCAAATATTTCATAATAAAATGTACTTCTTGCTAGCCTCAGCAACATACCAAGGCCCTAAGCAACTTAGCAAGACCCTGTTTCTAAATAAAATATAGAAAGGGCCAGGAAAGTTGTTCAGCAGTTAAGCATCCCTGACTTCAATCCCCAGTACAAAAAAAAAAAAAATGTATTTCTTCTTTAGTAAAAAAAATTAATTTAAGAATAAGGGAATATTTTCTGGCACAGATGTTAAGGCTATTAAATTAAAATTATAAAAATAAAGCATTTAGAATAAGGGCTACTTTGTTTCATGAACCAAATTCTATCTAGCACATATTTTTTGCAAAAAGGGTTTTATTGGAACTCATCTGTGTTCATTTGCTAATGTAGTAAATATGGTTACTTTCCTATTATTAAGACAAATACAATTGAATAGTTGCAACTTCAACTGAATAACCCACAAGTTCTAAAATATATATATTATTAGACATTTTCAGAATAATTCACTGATTCCTGACTTAGAACATTGACTAACATAACTGCACATGTTAATTATTGCCATAAATAAATTAATTTTTTTCAAAACAACAACAAAATCCAGACTTTATTATCCTTCTTAAATACTGAAAAGTTTGATGACCATTTAGGACATCTACTATACACAAGCCAGCTC
This sequence comes from Spermophilus citellus, assembly GCF_964194105.1. Classification (NCBI taxonomy): domain Eukaryota; kingdom Metazoa; phylum Chordata; class Mammalia; order Rodentia; family Sciuridae; genus Spermophilus; species Spermophilus citellus. The sequence continues at coordinate 68,773,918 of NC_138199.1, forward strand.
TTATGAATTCTACATTTAAAAAGCAATTTTGCAAAACACAAAATTTGCTGGTACACTTTTCTTTTCCTGTGGGTGAAAACAAATTTCTGGTATATTATTTTGTAATTTAAGACTAGCAATTTTGCACAGCTGGAATAAATATATTTTGTATTTGAATTAATGATTTATGGAGCCTTTTGAAAGCTACTAAGTTCTAGTTTGAGCTACTGGACATAATGTGGATTTATTTTCTAAAAATCTTCTTAAATAAAAAAAAAAGGTTTATTCACATTCAATAAAACATTTTAAAGGAAACTTTCCATCTACTTTGTTCTGCTGCATATGGCAACATTAAACATAGCACTTTTTGTTTCATTTCAAATAATTAATGTAAACACTGCAGAGGGAATAGTATGTATCTTGGAAAGGCAGAGGCAATTGTTGTCTGGAGTAAGAAAGAGAGAAGCATATTTCTTTGTACTTGAAATGTATATCATTTATAAAGAAGGAGTTAGCTAGGAGAAAGTGAATGGACAAAGTTTGTCTTACCAGAGAACTGCAGAAATCCCTGGCTTCTTCCTCAAACTATTCCTGGAAACCACCTTTAAAATTGTTCCCATGAAATGTTGGATCATAACCAATATGGAATCATCAAAGGGTTATTGTTGTAATAGCTAACACCAATAAATGCCACAGTGAGTCACTAGACATCTGTATTTACATGCTAGGGAATATGTCTTAGCTCTTATATCCAAACACAGGGTTATAATTATTATACATGAGTCCCCATTATCCCCAGGCAGGGCATTTACTAGGCACTCAGTAAATAATTGGTTATTGAATAACAACTAAATAGTTTAGAATGCATTATAAAGCAATCTGTCTAGATTGAGGAGGAATTTCAGTAATTATCAAAAATCCAAGATTTATAACATGATAACAAAATGTGGAGCACAAAGTTTCCAACAGAAGTTTTATTTCTCTGATGCAAAGAAACTATGCAGCAAGCACCAACCATGAAAAATGAAGAAAGACTATGAGAAATAATGCATAGGGAAAATCATCAGAATTCAGTGATTCACTCAGTATGGAAGGATGAATTTAAAGAATAAACCAAGGGTGTTCCCAAGGGTATGGGAAAATGTATTTCATAATAAATTCAACTAAAGAATAATCAACACTTTGAGAATGATGGCAAATCCCAGGATCAATTTAGATGCAATGAAGGAAAAAAGAGTGTCAGGCTGAACTTTTGAATTTGGAAAGAAGAAAAAAAAAAACTGTATGTAATTGGGACTCCAGACAATAGTTTGAAGACGTTATACACAACAGTGACAGGATCAAAATTACCTGAGGAAATGAGCCTGCATGTGATGGTCACAAAGCCATTGACAACATTGTCATTAGCCACCTTAGTGAAGTAATGAGATTGTAAAATAAGCTCACAGTCAAGCTGAGGTTTGAACACACAGAAGTGCAATAAAGGTGCTCTCAGAAAGCACATGGTTGAGGAACTGGACTGTTAGAGTCACAACATAAGAAATAGCATTTTCATGTTTAGGATAGAACAAACCAAACATGTTTCCCTATAATAAGAGAATTAGCATAAGCCACAAGCTCACACATGCAACAAATACAGAGAAAAATAGAAAGTGGTTTTAGAAAAGGAAAGAGAATCATTAGCAATGATCTGAATCTTATTTCTCTCTGCTCAGAGTTAAAGCCATTTAAGCCACATGCACAGTTCAGACCATATCAGTCTCCAAAAGTAAAATTCTCTTGAACAGAGTGCACAGAGAGAACACAAATCTCTCTTCTCTTTAATTACACACACACATAGGATAAAGTAGCAGTAGCAAATTGAAAATAGAGACCAGTTTATCTTGTCAGATCTTCTGGAAATTTATTTGACCTGATAAAGTTTTACAGCATCTTGGAAATAGACAATGAGACATCTCAAGAGTGAGAATCCAAGGTAAACTGTGACAAAGATCTATCATTCCTTCCCAATTATGACCCCTTCAATCAACTTGCCTAATCCTATTTTATCTTTCAGAATGGAGTCCTGTAATAAATCCAATACCTCCCAATTTGGAGTTTTTATCATTGAGGATTTCATGCAGTAAACTTATTTTTGATTAACTGTTGACATCCTTTGAAAATAACCAGATACCCTAGAAAACAAAATCAATAAACAAAATGAAACCATCAATCAAAAGTTTGTTACATGTGTTTCTGATGTCTTCATGTCAAGATTTGAATCAAGACATTATTTTGAGATCTATGTCCCCAGAACTAGAAAGTAGAAAATCACATAAATCTTAAAAATCCAAACTTAACTATGGTTATCAACTCTATTAAAACATTCTCAAAAAACCAAAACCATAAAATGAAAATGAAAAGAGTAACCTGTGGTGTGATGGGATTAGAAAACATTCATGAGTTTGCTCTTCTGCTTTCTGTTATTATACCAAAACATCTCAGATAATCAACTTAAAAAGATGAAAAGTTTATGTTGGCTAATCGTTTTGGGGATTATAGTCTGTGGTCAGTTTGTCTATTGCTGTTGGGCTTTGATAAGACAGCACATGAAAGAAGAGCAAGTGGGAGTCATGGTGGCCTGAGAGCAAAGAGAGAGACAGGAAGTGATGAAGTCCCATGATGCCTTTTAATAGCATGCCTTCAGTGACCTCTGATCTCCCATCTCTTAAAGTTTCTACTACTTTCCAGTAGTGCTAAGCTGGAAGCCAAACGTGTAACACACAAGCATTCAGGGTACATTCCAGATCCAAACTGTAGCAAAGGGGGATCAAGCAATGGAAACTAGACCAAGGGTTTGTAACAGCTTTGCTGATGTCAGAGTGGTGTCTCTAGTCTAGATTTATGGATGTGCTGATCAGTTAAAGCATACTATTTAGCAGAATGCCTCTCCCCCACCCCCATGCAACATAAGAATATGATTAGCATAATCTGGTTTTCATGAAAAAAAAACACCACATTATGCTCTCTGAACAATAGGAAAGTTCATACAGACCTCTTTGACTTCTGACTGAGAAACGGCTTTGCCTACGAGGACGCTGGCTTCACCTAGGGCGTTAGTAGCCGGGGTGATGAGACAGAGTTGCAGCAATCCCCACTGCTGTTGGCATTGCCCCTCCGTCACACTTTCTCCATTCTTGTCCTCCAGTGACTCTGTCTGGATGCATTCCCTGTTTCTGGCAAGTGTCTGGTTTGCTAGGAAGGAGGATGAAGCTACCATGGAGGTAAAGGTTGTTGGCGGTGTTTTGTTTGTTTCAAAATGTACGTCATATTAGGAATAAACCTGAGACTTGGAAATAAAGCCACATCTGGGCTCTCAGAACAGAGGGCCTTGTCTGTGTGCCAGCTGGGCAGGATGCAGCCACAACAACCCTTTACCGCCTGGCCTCAGGAGCAGGAATCTTGGGCCTGGCTGGTATTTTGAAGAAAACACATTTTAATAGAATAGAAACAAATTATTTAAATCATTGGGGGTTTCTGAGTCCCTCCACCATGCGGGGTGCTTCCCGCATTTGAACAGGGCAGAATTTAGGCTGGAGTTAATTCCCCACTTTATGTTTCCATATTGTCCTTTTAGTTATTGAATCTGCTTTTCATTTGGAAGATGAATCTGGGATCATTGGGTCTCTTTCCAAACACTTTTAATAGTCAAAAATTAGCCCTCAACTAAAACGAATAAATAACACAGAGAAGATGCCAGAATCCCTACTTGGGGCCCTCAAGTTAGAAAAGGCAATGTTTAGGGCTGGGAATGTGGCTCAAGCTGTAGCGCGCTCGCCTGGCATGCGTGCGGCCCGGGTTCGATCCTCAGCACCACATACCAACAGGGATGTTATGTCCGCCGAGAACTAAAAAATAAAAATATTAAAAATTCTCTCTCTCTCTCTCTCTCTCTCTCTGTCTCTCTCCTCTCTCACTCTCTCTTTAAAAAAAAAAAAAAAGAAGTTGATAAGCCAATTATAGAAAACCTGAATTTGGTCAGATGTTTCTACACTAGAAAGGGTCAAAGAAAAGATGGGCATAGGGCTGGGGATGTGGCTCAAGCGGTAGCGCGCTCTCCTGGCATGGGTGCGGCCTGGGTTCGATCCTCAGCACCACATACCAACAAAGATGTTGTGTCCGCTGAGAACTAAAAAAAAAAATAAATAAATATTAAAAAATTCTCTCTCTCTCTCTCTCTCTCTCTCTCTCTCTCTCTCCTCTTTCACTCTCTCTTAAAAAAGAAAAGGCAATGTTTTACTAAAGGTTTATGTCTCATGCACAGCCTCTGGCAGAGCAAGGACTTTTAGAGGTCATGCAGGTAGGTCCTTGCTAGGGTCTTCTCTTTCTTTAGGGTATCAGCATGTGTGTTTGTCATAACCCAGACAGACTTACTGTTTCAGAGTAGAGCTCATTATGAAGGTCCCCCCCCCACAATGGGGACATTCAAATCTTCCAACAGGAGTTATTTCAAGATCTCTAGTCCAGCATCAGGTCAGACTCTGGTCAATTCCTGTGTTCCAAGTACCTACCATGCCAGCTCCCATAAGCACCATTCACACTTCAAGGACACTGAAGGGTCTTCCATCAAAGCACACAGAGAACTTGGGATGAAATTGCTCTCCTCAGGTGTGATGTCTTTCTATCAAAGTCTCCTTAACAGTCAGAGGCCCAGGAGTTATCATCTGCACTCACTCCTCCAGTCAGACTGGGACAGGGATCTGCTTCACCAGGCTTTCCACAGATTTAGTTAACCAAGTCTCTCTTCGTGTTACTTTTTCACCTAATGCCCTCAGTGGTTTCTTGATAAAACTACCAAACAAGGTGGGAATTAAAAGAAAAGTATTTTTAGAAAATAAAATCCTAAAAAAACTCTAAGAAAATTGTCTACAAAATAAATAAAAAAGCCACGAGTTATCCTTATTTTTATAATTTCATACACATTTCCTATCTGTTTTAGTATGTCAAGGGAATCAAGTATTACAATCCAAGCAAATCATCCTTGCTTTTATGGTGATGAACTTTCATGATTGAACAGTTTTAATGCATCTGAATTTTTTTTTTAAAGAGAGAGTGAAAGAGAGAGGGAGAGAGAGAGAGAATTTTTTAAATATTTATTTTTTAGTATTTGGCAGACACAACATCTTTGTTTTTATGTGGTGCTGAGGATCGAACCCCAGGCCGCACGCGCATGCCAGGCGAGCACGCTACCTCTTGAGCCACACCCCCAGCCCAACATCTGAATTTTTTAATTTACTTACACAGAAGAATATTATCAACTTGACCCTCTGGGCCTCCCCTGGAGCTATTGTACCTGAAGGTATGAACTTCAGTTGTACTCAGACTACAAATGGGCCCTTCAGATTTTTCAGATTGAAAAACTTTGATAGACTCATTTTTCTCTCTCATGACTGTCTTCACCAGAGGGTTCTGGGAACAGAGAATACAATATTCACTTATTAATATACCAATTTCAAGCTTAAAATGTTTTATGAAAAAAAAGTTAAAATGTTTTATGAAAAAATATTCTTCTAGTATTTATTTGAAACAAAAGTCATAAAATAATAGAACTGTTAAAACAAAAGGACTTTGAAAGATAATTTAAACCAAATAGTCTCTCTACATCTACATAAATATCTACCTGATATGTATATCATCCTTGTAGAATGGTCATCAGCATTAAGCATTTAATTTCATTATTCATTTGCTTATTCAATAAATATTTCTTGATTGCAACTAAATGCCAAATTTGCATTCTGAGTTCTTAGAATCCTCAGTAGGAAAAAAAAAAAAACAGCTCAAGATGTCTGTCTCTTGAAATATCTTTGTATGTGTGTGTGTGTGTGTGTGTGTGTGAGAGAGAGAGAGAGAGAGAGAGAGAGATCATAAAAGGTAAATTATATAGCATGTCAGAAAGCAAACAAGTTCTTGGAAATGAAAGAAGAGAAGGTAGAGTCACCTGGGGAGATTGAGAGTGTTGGTGCCGCGGTAAGGGACATGGTCCAGGGCGTATGGTCAGGGCAAGTGAAGAAAGGGTCAGGAAGGTGAGTGAGCCAGGTAATAGAGTCTTCCAAATCTAGTAGGTACCATGAGATGAGGTACGTCTGATGTGCTTGAGGAAAGAGAGAGAGCAGATGAAGAGGTCAAGGAGGTCGCAGGGAGGGCCCTAGACATCACTGTGGGCAAGCTTAGTGGGGGTTCTTGAGATTTGGAATGGCATTATCTGGGATACATTCTGAAGGAGCCCACTGCTGCTGTGTTGAGAGCAGACTGTTTGCCTTCTGGGTAAATAGAAAAAAAAAAACCTCTAAGGCAGATTCATCCTCCAGGTGACAGACTGGTGTGTGCACCAGGGTGGGGGCAGTGGAAGTGGCTGGAATGGGAATCTTTTGGGAAATACTTTGAAGGAAGAGCTTTCAAAGTTCTGAGTAATGGTAGGTGAAGGGCAACCAGAGTAGTCCTGGACAACCACAGGGTTGTTCAATAAGTGTTGAGGCCTCCTTGGGGTGGGCTTAGGGAGAAGAAAAGGGGTTCAGCCTCAAGCATGTTTTGGACATGGATTTTATTGAAACACTAGCGAGTAGATTTTTATTTGCCTCCTTGGCCAAGCAAGCTTTCAGGTTCAAGGGATCTAATTGTCACAATTACTTTTTTATCTGCTTTGTTCAACTCTTGTCTCACTTTTCCTGGCTCTGGCTGCTGATGCTATGGACTCTCTCTGTAACAACCTCTCATATAAACATGCCCATTTCTCTGAAGAAAAATGATCCCAAGGACACAAATCCTCGCTGTCCTGTGTGAAGCTGATTTTTTAGAATTATGAGGCTCAAAATGATACAAAGATTCCCAGAACATGATACGACCAGGGAAGTGTTCAGGGAATCTGTACTTTTCTAAATTTTCCCAGCTCTCCTCTTGGGACATACTAAATGTGAGCTAGTTCTAGCACCTCAGAAAACACTTGCCTCAAAATAACCTGCTCTGAGTTGGAAGTTGGAGAGTTTAGTGTCAGAATTTATTTATAATAATTTTGATCAAACATATAAATTTATTTTTTTAATTCAATGATATTTTCTTTAAATACACTATTTTTATCAAAGCATTTCTTACCTTTTTTTTTTATTTTTGGTACCAGGGATTGAACCGAGGGGCAGCTAACCACCTAATCACTGAGGCTCCTCCCCAGCCTTTGGTTATATATATATATATATATTTTTTTAGAGACAGGGTCTCACTCAGTTGCTTATAGTCTCACTAAGTTGCTGAGGCTGGCTTTGAACTTTCAGTCCTCCTGCCTCAGCCTCCCAAGCTCCTGGAATTACAAGCATGAGCCACAGTGCCTGGCTCTTGCCTACATTTTAAAATTAAAATATTGCTAAAGAGTATACAGCAAAGTCCAGCTCTCTTCTTCTTCCCCAGAGTTGATCACCAGGAGCGCCCATGTTTCACATTTTATCATCTGTTTCACAATATCTTTCACAAAAATGAAATTTATATTATCTACCAATGTGGAAGTTTTAGTTATTTTATCTGATCTTCCTCTCCATCTCCCAATAATGCCTTTCTCCAAAAAAAAAAAAAAAATATGCATCTAGTTTTCATTGCTTTAACTAAATAATAATTGCCTAGGACTGAGCCTTGTATGTCATAGTTTCATGCTACTTATTGCACACTCTTAATGGAGTTTACACATGCAGGCAGAAGAGTTTACCGATTTTCTCATTGAGTCCTCATATCTCTTTCAATAACCAGGAAAATCATGTTCACATCCTGTCAGACCCATCTGTCCATCATGTACCCTGAAGAATTTCTGGAATCCCCTGTCCTCCTACGATCTGAGCTGGTGACCTTGAGGCCCCTGCCTCTCTCTTGTCTGATGTTGACCCTCACAGTTTCCTTTGAAACTCTCCTGAGTAAGATCACCTACTTCCTCCTTCTCATTTCTTCATTTCCCTTGACTAGTTTCTTGTTTTCACACAACCGTATTTTTCAGAAGTTGTTTTGGTTTCTTTTTTCCTGTTTGTTTTTAAGAGCATAAGAGCAGTGTAAGTATTGAGAGTTTGCATGTTTGAACACCTTCCTTTGTTCATTAAGGTTCTAACTGTGAATGGGTATAGACGCCTGGGATGGACATCCTTTCTCTGAACATTTTTGAAGACATTGAAGTCGATATTGCTGTTGAGAGGTCTGGAACTCTTGCTGCTTCTGGTCATTCATGTGTGATCTTGGCTTCTGCTTTTGTCTTTAAGGTCTCTGTGCGGGGCATTCTGCAGTCCACAACAGTCCTGTAATTCCTTTGTCTTTCCAATCATGGCGCCATTTCTTCTTCCATTTTTGTTACTCTTTTCTGCTGTCTGTGATTATCTTGACTTTATTGTCTAAAATGTTTACTCTAACCTATGTTAGGAACTCTATTAATAGTTACAATATCACCACATAAAGCACATGTAAGATTAAGGCTTGATGAATTATTGACAATTGAACACACATATCATGAAAACCATGAAGCAGAACATTATCAGTATCACAAAAATCCCCTCACTTATTCTCTACTTCCATATCCCATACTACCCATTACCTACTAAAAGTCCCGTCAGGTTGGATTTGCCTCATTTTCTGATGAAGCTTTTATATAAATGTTGTCCTATGTATGTATGCTACCATTTCTGGTGTATTTCACTTTGAAGAATATTTTGGTGATAAGATTCAAAAATATTCTTTTGTGCAGTTGCAAGTGGTTGTCAATTCCGTAGTCTACCACAGAGAAACATTCCTATAAGTATAATTACATATATACAATTTCAATAGACAATTCTAATGTTGTGAGCATTAGGATAACACCAGTTTTTATTTTATTTTATTGGTTGTTTTTAGTTATACATGATGGTAGAATTCATCTTTATATCATTATATGAGCATGGAAAGAATATATATTTTTCTATTAGGAGCCCGTTCTTGTGGATGCACAAGATGGTGGGATTCCCTATGGTGTTTTCATGTATGTACCTAGGAAAATTATTTTGAATTTATTCCACTGTCCTTCCTTTTCCTATCTCCCCTCCCTTCCCTTCCTTCCCCTTTGTCTAATCTACTGAATATCTATTATTCCCCTCAAAGAAAATAATCAAGAAAATGAAGAGAGAGCCTACAGAATGGGAGAAAATCTTTAGCACCCACACCTCAGAAAGAGCATTCATCTCCAGGATATATAAAGAACTAACAAAACAGCACCAAAAAAGAAAGAAAATCTATAACTAGGCAAAGGAACTAAACAGGCACTTTACGGAAAAAGAAATAAGAAAGGCCAACAACAAACATATGAAAAAATATTCAACACTTGATTTTTTTTACTTTTATGAATGACATTGCTCTGTAATTCTAGACAGTGCCATTGATTAGCACAGTTAACCTAGAAAAGGAAATCTAAATGTAAAAAATATGGTAGTACTATAACACATAGAAACAAGGAGACCAAGTATGTTCTGAGATTATGTATGTGTGTGTGTCTAAGTCCATGCGTGTTTGGAGTTTTATGTGTAGAGAAGAGGAAATTGGATGAGACAGGTAAACTCTCAATGTCTTTGATGGTATTGGGAATGTTCTGGTTATTGAGTCAGTCAGTGAAATTGCAGGTGCTGTTTTATTTTGCTTCATAACTCACGGATGTTGAATCCTCTTAATTATTAGGTAATGAATCATTTAGAAGAAAATAGAACTTGACCTTCTATTTCATCATCTTCCATTTCTTATCCCAAACTTTAATGCCATGAATTACTGAAATCTTCTGATAACAGCATATTCCCTCGTGAACCAGCTAAACTGGATCACAATCAACAATTCTGAAAATTCTTGAGGAGCTGGTCTCTTGGTCTTGAACATGCATGTCCTAATCTCTTCTGTCATGGTTTAGTAACCTCCTCCTTTTGTGAGGAGTGATGGACTTGTTCCCACTGGTTAAAGCCTAAGCCGTTTTTACCGTGCCATGAATCTTGGGGACAATGCGTCTTCACATTATTTGGAAAAAGCACACTAAGGAAAAACAGCAATGCACTGTGTTAGTTTCTCCATACCTTTGAATACTTTATAATGTCCCTGAAATAACAGCACTCTTCTCTTTCCCTGTTGAGGAAATGTAGATGGTACCACTTCTGGTAGTTATCTATCCTACTACAAAATGAGTGAGACACCAAGGGAAAACTGTGAAATGCATGTGGAGTCCTGGTAAACTTTGGATCAACCCAAACTTAAAGCCTATTCTCTCAGTAGGTTTTACAGGTGTGAGCAAAAAGGGCTCTTGTTTTTTAAGTTATTTGGTGTTAAGAATACTAATATACCACATCAATAACTGTAATGCATTACTTAAGAACCAATTGACCAAATTATATTATGTGCATGTACAAATACATCATAATATGTCTCATTATTTTATATAATTTTAATGCACCTATAAAAATTAAATAATTATATTTAAATGAAAAAAGGAAGAGATATAAAATGCATTTTTCATGAAATGCCATTTCCTTTAGCAATAAAACCAGTTTCAACTTGCAGGAGGTGAATTGAAAATCCCCACAGGTAGGTGTGAACTAAGATGAATGCCCTTCCAAACATCAAAGCATTTCTCAATTCCTTAGGTCCCTAGAAGAACATGTAGTCCCTGTGGCTCCCACTGGTATTTTTCATTACTAATCACCAAAGCTTAATAGTTGTTTCTTCATGTTTATCAGACATTTTTGCCACCTACTTTATTTTTCTCTCACCTTAGACATGTCCCTCTCTGTGTGTATGTGTGTGTGTTTAATTTCTAATTGGGTAGATGTCTTTTTCAAATATTTTATTTAAGTTTTAATATGAAAATGGAAAGCATATTTTATAATTTTAATGTATTTTAAAATACATCTTGCCATGGCACACGCCTGTAATCTCAGAGGCTCGAGAGGCTGAGGCAGGAGGATCACAAGTTCAAAGCCAGCCTCTTCAGCAATGGTGAGGCACTAAGCAACTCAGTAAGACCTTGTCTTTAAATAAAATATAAAATAGGGTTGGGGATGTGGCTCAGTGGTTGAGTATCTATGAGTTCAATGCCAAGTAACAAAAAAAAAAAAATAGATCTTTTTGCATTATAATGTGAAAGTGACTATAGTTGTAACTGAAAGCAATTTTGAGAGTTCTAAATGAATCCTTATTTTTCCTCCTAAAAATATTAAGCTGTAGTGGTTGTATCTGCCTGAGGAGCTTTCCGCTTACCCTTTCAATATGTTTGCCTTGGATGTAAACATGTTGCTATGCCACAGTTTACTTGCCTACACATTCCATTTGCACCCTATCCCAAATTCCCGCCATTTTTCTGTCTGCACTCCACCTATGCTAATATTGTTAGTTTCTGATTTTCAAGCTTAATTTTTATCCTCAAAAGCAGCCTAAGCATTTTTGTACTGGGGCAAATAGAGTCCTTGTTTAAAATTTCTCTCTCTTTACTCATCTGCACATTTCCTGTATTCCTTTTATCTCATTCTCCCACAAACATCTTTAAAAGAAATAAAGTATCTCAACTGATTCAACTTAAAGTACTGCATTTGCCAATAAGGCACTGAAAACAAAATACTACTCTCAAACTGCAGAATATTTTATAATCACAAATTTGCTCATTCCCATCATCCCCAAGGGGTTAGAGCACATATTATTATTCCATTAAGGAAATGAAGACTCTCTGAGCCAAGCCTTCCTCTCTCGAGCTCCCTCCTCCCATTCCCATGTTCTGAAACTTTCTCTTCATAAATAGTTCTCAAACCCTGTTAGCCATAAGCTTGTGACTTGCAGAACATTCTTAATAAGGGTCACCCTTGCAGGGACCTCCAGAAGGTAACACATGGAGGTCTTATACCTACCCCCAGTTGAAATAAAGCAGCAATATTTGAGTTGAATATTGTACGTCTGTCTCACATTACATCTGGGGGAAAAAAAAGAACTTGATGTTAAAAATGGCTGAATGTAACTCTTCTATTAAAAGGTTCTCCATGAATACAGTATGTACTCTACATTTTCCTAGAAACTACCCAAACCAACAGAAAACAAAGCAACGACAAAAACCAAAAAGACTCAGTTAGGTAAAAATACTTTAAAAACTTGCTTAGTTTTAATACATTTTTTGTATTAAAATATTTAGGAACCTAGATAGAAATTGCAGATATGGTACAAAGAATATATCCTTCATCCAGTTTCCCCTAATGTGGACAGCTCACAAAACCAGGAAATTAACATTGACACAATACTACCAATTGTTTAAGTTTCATTGTTGTTTGTTTGTTTGTTTTGTTTTGTTTTGTTTTTCTTCCCTATTGAAATACACTTTATCTTTTTTTAGGATCCCATTCAGGATTGCATATTGCCTTAACTCACTGTGCCTTCTGGGTCTTCCTCAGCCTGTGACAATTAGAGCTCCTCAGATTTCCTTGCTTCTTGTGACCTTGACATGTTTCATAAGTACACCTAGTTATTTAGGAAAACTGCTCTTCATTTGGGTCTGCCTGATACTTTCTTATATTTAGGTTAAAGATATGCATTTTTGCAAGACAACCACAAAAGTAACATTGTGCCCTTCTCTGTGCATCATATTGAAGGGACATGATGTCAGACTCTTTACTGGGCATTACCTGGTTACAGTAGTGCCTGGCACTTTTCTCCACAGTAAACTTACTATGTTTATGTAAGAGCGAGTGCTCTACCACTGAGTCACAAACACAGCCCCTAACATTGATTTTTAACTTCCATAATAATTTTACATTATGGTCTACACAAATGTTACAGAATATTTACATCTTTATTTTAGTTTTATGATATTTTGTAATGCAAATATTTTTATATTTAAAATATGTAAGTACATGTGAATTTCATTGTATTTATATGGTAATTATTAGCAGTTGTCATTATAATATCTGCCAGTGGTAAGACTGTGTATCTCTCATTAATCTTAACATTTGCTAATCAGAATTCTTCTGCAAAAATGAGTTGTACCTTATTTTTCATTCATTATTTATTTATGCATCTATTTGCCACACTTTATCGTATCCAATCTATCAGTGTCACCCATTAGTTTGAACAATCAGGCACCTCGTATGTTTTGGATACTATGCTCATGAAAAGCTCTGTTAGCTTCATAAACTATCTCACAGATACTTGTTGCAAGAGTTAAAATCTACCAAAACTACTATTCATTACTTGTTTTGCTAAATTTTTCTATCTTCGGAATATCCCTATTCTTTTTGGTTATTGAGATCTCCTTTAACTGTCTCCATTCTTTTGGCTTCTTTATTTTCTGATGTCATAGAACATTTCATTTTCAACTTTAATTTTTCATGGAATTTTCTTCAAAAAGATCTGGTTCCATTATTGGGAAATAATGATTAGAAACCATTCTCTTGGTGCTCAGTGTGTTCATTACTCCTGAGTTGACAATGTTCCTGGGTCTGCTGAGCAGGCTGAATCATTAAAGGTATGTTCCTATGCTAACTCACCTATGTCCCTTTCTGTTTTATGTGAACAGGAACATCTTACAGGTAATCTTTTACTAAAAGCAGTGGCAATTTTCTCACGTACATTCCCCTTTGCTATTCTATGTGGTGAGAATATGTTGTTTACTAGTGCTGTTAGAAGAATGAGATGTATTTTTGTGTATCTTGTTAGGAATTTAAGTTTTTGCATTTCTACTTGCCAAGTAGAAAAAGACTGAATTCCAGCTCTTAATTAAAACAAAAAATCTTTTCTACTTTGCTGAAAGATTTTCCAGTGACCAGGTACTAAAATCTGTAAAAAAAAAAATCTGTAAAACTAAAACAGAAGGGTATCAATCCCTAAATTTTTCAGGTTGTCATAATTACAGCTTAATGTCAGATATCACATAACTAAATTATTGGAAAATTAGAAAACAAATCATAGAGGCAAATAGCATAGTATTCCAGTTCTGGGAGGGGAATTTTAAAAAATGTATTGAGGACTTGTTTTTTATTACTTGATCTGTAATTTCTAAAACTGACGAAAAACTAGAAACAATCTAAATGTCAAACAATAATAATTACACGAACATGTTATAGCACATCTGTGATAGGCGCTACTATACAATTAAAAAATGTTATTCAAAAAATGCTTAGAGGGGTTGGGGATTTAGCTCAATAGCAGAGAGCTTGCCTAGCATGCATAAGGCTCTGTGTTCCGTCCTTGGCCCTGAAAAAAATGGAAAAAAAATAGATAATAAATACTATGCAAATATATTTTAAGCTGAATGTACAGAATACAAAATATTAGGATTTCAACATTTTGATGCATAATTGTATAAATATGCATAAATATACATAGTGTGCATATAAATTTTATGTATACATAGGCATATATACATATATATGTTTATGTACTACATATATCTGTCATGTATATTCTGTACCTATAAATATGTCAAATATAGCTATATATAAATAAAATATTAACAAATGGATGGTGGAATTTATAGTCATATTTGTATTCTTTTATATTTTTTCTCTAGGGATTTTTTAAAAATTTTATAAATTAAATCATATTCAGGTTTTTAATTCATTCTATTTTGGAGAAATTACATATCATATAATTATATTGATATACAACATATAGTAGACATCAAGATCTGGGGCATTCTCCAAATCTGTCTTATCCTGTACAATTTATTTGTGGAAGTTCCCTTCTATTTCTACATTGCTGAAAGCTTTTCCAGTGACCAGGTGCTAAATGTTATTGAACGATTTCTCTGCCATCTATCCATATTTTTTTCATTCACAATGAGATGTGAAAAATTGCACTAATTTATTTCTGTCTTCCAGATTGTTCTGGTCTAAAGAGGAATGACTAGTTTTTCTTAGAAAAATGCCCAGTACAAGTGAATTTTAAGGTCTGATTTGTTAGAATTTTGAGACTAATTTAAATCTCTTATTTCCCTTCCGATCACAAGGGTGTTCTAATTATTTACAATGTGCTCAGAGTATGTGCGTTATTAACATGTGAAGCTTCACATTCTATGTCCTCTAGTTAGAGCATCACAATATATTTTAGCAGATTAAAGATTCTTACAATTTCTTTGAAATATATTTTCTCACAAATTGTTTATCAAATTTATTGGACCATAGGTTATCCTTCTCAAAAAAATTTATTGAGTGTTAATGGAGCCATGAACACAGTTGGTGGAAAATTTGTCTTTTATAAATGAGCGTTTTTAAAAATATATATCAAGTCACCCATTATTAGTTTGTGGTGCTTTAGAAGGTTGACCAAACTCAGAATTTCTTCTCTAATTTACATGAAAACATAAATTTTATAATCTTGAGAAGATTACAAATATATCCCTCTAAGATGAGAAGGCATCATTGATTGTATCTAAATAATGGTTAAATGTCAGAGTAGATACAAGTGTTCCTTTTCTCTCTCATTTTTATAGGAACACATGCTTAATTTTTGACTCTTTCAAAGTCAAAAATAATTCCTTACCACAGGGGTTTGGGGAATAAATCATGACAGAGAGTAGAATTTTAAATTTGCAAATGGTGATTGCATTGATATAAAAGTATCAAAAAAACTTGCTATTAAATGCAATGTACCAAAATCTCATTTACCTGAAGTACAATAATTCTGTATTTTGAATGGTTTTGACCTGCTAACGGAATCTAGTGAAATTAACTTTTACAATAATCTTTTGCAATAAGAGAATATATAAAGCAAATTAAAATCCTGGAAGTGACAGTTCAGTGGACACCATAATTTCTTTCCTCTATTGTGGCTACTCAATTTCCTAATTAAAAGTCTCTCTTATCTTCTTGCAGGAGCATTCACAAACTCAACATTGCGTCTGAGTAATCTTCCCCCATGCCAGTCAGTATGCGTGAACTGGGAGATGCTCTGCAGATAGATGCTTTTTAAATTCCTTCTTTAATAACTACCATGACACAATGCTTCTTTTCATTTCTTTAATATACTTGCTCACCCAGAGTTCTTTCTGGGTCTTCAAATTCTCTATCACCTCTCTTCTGAGGTCAGGGAAATTGTGCATGGTATTTCTGAGGCCTCTAGCAATGAGGTATGACTCAGCAAATATCGGATTCATAAAGTTTGTTGTTGTTGTTTCCTTTATACAGTGATTGGAAAAGAGGATGGAGACTAATATTTACTGAGCAATGAATTTGTATAAAGATTTTTGTTGGAAAATTCAGATATATTTTTAGCCTTACATCAAAACTCCGAACGTCCCATTTTGAAGATGAACAGCATCCTAGAAAGGTCACTTGGCCCACAAGCAGTTGGTTTGGACATGAATGTGAAAACTGGCCTTGCTCTGAACTCTACACTTTTCTCCACCTCATCACAAGCTTCAGTATGTACAAATTCCCATCATTTTTAAGTGTACTTTAACCTCTGCATAATTACAGTTCATCAAAGAATACTGGAGATACTGTCTGCTCTCTTTACAGAGAAGAAAGAAGGAGGTTAAAGGTGGAGAAGTCTGAGTCCCCCACCATCAATTCCTGATGAGAAGAAGAGGTGAGATTGGAGTACCAGAATTCTTACTCAAGGACCTACTCTCCACTTGCCCCCACCAAATCTTGCTTTCTGATTCCATTATCCTAAAATCCATTAGGGATACACATACCAGGAGATCTCTATTATTTTTCAAGTCCTTAGAGTAACCCTTCAGTGGAATTGAATTGGAATTGAATGTGAATTAACCAACTCTCTGATGTTATTAGGGCATAAGAAATAGAACTGCAGCTTGCAATCTATCATTTCTACTTATGTAAGGTTTATGATAATTAAAACCAATATAAATCAGGATGCCTGACATAAAAATGAGGTCGGAACACTTACAAAATAAGGAATAATAAGATGGAGAGAGAGATGTGAGAGGAGTTAAGTAGTGTAATGAATAACTAAACAGCATCCGTAATAGCACTGTGGACAGAAGAAAACTAAGGTAGGCTTTTTCTTCTCTTAACCTCCATAGGTAGGGTATTTGTGCATTTTCCTATTGTGATCCCTTTTAATGTTTTATTCTTTCTGAGCCTGCAAAGTAGTATGATAAATTTTGGCATTTACACGTCTTTTTCTCTAATAGCCTAACACTTCTTGATTCATTAAACAACAACAGACCAACAACTGAGAACAATACTTTATTGTACATTGTCTTTCTTGTTATGAAGGAAATATAAAGCACTCTGTTTTGAAATGAATAGATGAATGATAATGTGCTCCTCAATGGGACACTGTTTCAAAATCTATTTTATCTCTGTGACTGGATTTTATTTGTGCCTCTCTCAGCTGGCTGATCAGCACTAGATGCCCCAGCAAAAGCCAGGCTTGTTCAACAATAGTTTGGAACTGAGTTGAGACCTCAGGAGTAGACTGACTACCACATGTCACTCAACGAAAGTGAAAAAGACAGAAACTGGCTGACATTATCATTTTATCTCTCTGAAAGTATCCAGAAAAAAAATTCTCCATTCATTCAAATTTTCATTTTTTTAAAAAAACACCTAGAGTATGTTGAAAAGATTTGTGTTTATTTTCTCCATACTATGTGTCTGCAAATTAATGTTTTCTGTAAAACAGGTTACAGTTACATAATATCTGCTTTGACTCTAGACATTTATTGAACTGATATTTACATATTTCTTAGTTAATCTTCATATCAACCTAATCTAATAAATACTTCTGTTCAATAGGAAAAATAAGATATGTAGCAGTTAAAGTGACTTACCCAGGGTCCCATGACTAATATGTAGATGAGTCTGAAATAAGAAACCAGTTAGCAAAGAACTAGAACCCATGCATTTAGCAACTAAAATATTTCATTTGCACTGCAAGTCTTAAGGTTCTGGCTATCATATTCCATTTCATATTACTACAATAGGATTCCACAGATTGGATAATTTGCAATAAACAGACATGTATTTGCTTCATGGTTCTGGAGGCTGTGAAGTCTAAGAGCCAGGTGCAGGCCTGGGCAAGGACCTCATTCTGTATCATTCCATGGTGGAAGGCAGACAAGCAAATCAGGGTGAGAGCCAGTGCACAGTAGGGGACCAAACCTGCTTTGATAACAGTACTAACCGACTCTGGCAATAGTGGCATATGTGGATTATCACATAGGAGGGCAGAACTCTCACAGCCTCATTGTTTCTTCTGAGGCTCTATCTTTCAATTGTTATATCAGAGATTAAATTTCCAACCTCTAAATTTGGGGGTCCCTTGAAACCACAGCATGGCCAATTCATGTTCTCTGGAAGACTCCTTTTCTCTTAGAAAAGTGTTGGTATTACCGGATAAATGTCTTTTTTCCCCCCTTAGGTAGAATCAAGTTAGTAGAGTGCAGAACTGTAACCATCTTGTAGGTTTCTTTTCTCCTCAGCACACAGGTGGAGGGGCCCTGGGACCTGGGGAAGAAACAAGACAGAAAATCCAGAATCCATGAGCTCTGAGAGTCTCCTTCCCTGGAGTCAAGGTGGCTGAATCTTACAACTTAAACAAGCCTGAGTGCTTTCCTATTAAGTAGCAGTTAGCCATGTATACATATAGTGCAGTGAATTTCACCTTTATGTATATCTATAAAGTGCTATGTTAAAAAAAAAACTATTAAAAAAAAATAGAAAGAAGACCAGTAGAGGGAAGGAAAAAGACGGAGGGAGGAAGCAAGGGAAATGGGAAGTACCGGAGGTGGAAGTGGAACAAATATTTTTCCATGCTTGTATGATTATGTCAAAATGACTGCAATATTATATATAACTGATATGCACTAATGGAGATATAAAACAATTGCCTATATGTTTCACATTTTCCTAGTGAGGAGCTCAAATAATTCAAACTACAAATAATAAGTGCAAAGAATAATTCTTTGGTATAAAAGAGATTTTATAATAAAATGTGTCATTTTCTTAATGCTGATTCAAAGCCTACATATTATATAGATTGTTGAATCTCTCTCTCTCTCTCTCTCTCTCTCTCTCTCTCTCTCTCTCTCTCTCAGGGGGACAGGGAATTGAAACAATAGAAAATGTACTAAAGAGCCTCTTACAGTTGACTTGGTTAGCAGATGACATACATAATATATTAATCAAGCCAATCATAAGAAGCTTTTAACTATACTTTAAATTTTTTATATGCTTTAGAAAAAAGGAATGGAATAGAAAAAAAAAAGAAATATATGCAGGGGATTGAACCCAGGGTGTTATGCATGCAAGTCAAGCACTCTACCAACTGAGCTATATCCATAGCCCTGGAATGGATATTTTTTACTTGTTTGTTTTTATTAATTTCTGGACTGTTTTATCACTTATTGGACACAGATATTCAAAAACACCAGAGAAATTTTAAAAGAAAACATCATTGAAACCCTTCTTATAATCTCATGTTCTTTAAAAACCCAAACCTGCACATATTTAGAGAGATCTAGAACTTTAGAAAGTATGCATGTATATAATGAGTTAGATATTTTATAATGCAGCTCTACTTCATCAATCCTATCTTCTGCCAAGCGTCTTTCTAAATCACTAGATGTGAGCTGCATTCTGAGACTTTCTCTCTACTTTTAGTCCCAAAGCAGCAGAATACTTAACAACCATACTAATTACTTTAGAAAGACATTTCTTAGCCCTGCTCTGTAACTGCTGAAACCATTCTTCTGCACCAAGAGTAAAGAAAAAAAAAAAACCCTTATTCAGTTTTTAGTGGTTTCTAGTTGATAGACTTCTAAGGAGATATTTGGCATAAATAACTCCATGGGGTGGAAATGTTTTTAATTTCCTTTAAGAGGTTGAAGGTTTTCAAATAGCTCATTCAGTGTGTGAAAGTGTGCATATACCGTAAAGAGAAGTTCTTTCAAATGTATATCCATGATCTCGAGGTGTCCTACAGCATTCTTTTATCAATGACTATAAATAAATAAAACTAATTTCTAGCATATATACTTAACTAAGTACTTTTTTCCCCCTCCTGTGTACCATGTAAGCTACTACCAGAAAGTTTGGCCCTTTTTCAAGATCATTTCCTCACCATGGGGAGTAAGGATCTCAGACAGAGATACGTAGTGAGTTCACCCTCTCTACTCCTTTATCTTGTTCTCCCAGCCCTTCTCCCTGTCACACTCTCTCAAACTCTCTTTCTGGATTGTCTCAGAAGGACAAAGCACTCTAAGATCATCTACCCATGATATTTATTTGGTTTGTAACCAAAAAGTTTCTTCATTGATTAAAAAAAGAAGATGGTTTCATTTAACAAGAAATAAAGTATACATTTAGTCTCAGAAGGAAGAAAGAACAGAAAATCAACAAGGTGACTAAGAATTCAGATAATCCAGCCAGACTGACTTTTCATAAAATATGGGCTTCTTTCCTTTATTGGTTATGTGAATGAACATGGCTAGCTTCTTCGCTCTCAAAGACACCTATCTTCATATCTGAAAACTGGAATCATATCATTTGATTGGAAATTTGGTAGGCTTAATAAATAATATCCCTCTTCCTCACTCAAATTCTGAGAAAAAAATATCAGAAAGAAGGAGCAATTGGAATTACATTTTCACTTGGATTAATGGAAAAGACTGAGTTCAGAAGGTAAATTAGTATCAGAGCCAAGGACACCTGATATATGTATCTGACACCAAGACACTTAACCTCATGCCAAACTGGACCCGGGAGACAAAGACCTCCAAGATTAGACCTTGGGAATGTATGGAGGATCCTCATTTCCTAACTTCTTTTAGGGAGAGTAGGAGAAGAAGGTAAGAAAAGAGGAAGAGTTGAAGTTAGTGTGTCCTTAAATTTCCTGATCAAATGAATAATTTTGTTTCTCCTGGTAGAACAGAAATTAAGGGCTAGAGAAGGACAGTAGTCTTCATGTTGGGGAAACTTCAGAGCTTTGAGAAATTGATTTTTCCATATCATTCCTCCGGGTATCTGAAGTATTCACCCAGTGTGCTTAGTCATTGAGCTTATTGTATGTGAGGGAAGAGGCCATCCCTTTGCAGGAGGAGAGCAGTGATTTTTTTTAGGACAGTCTTATGTCCAGCTACTTTGACTCTCCCAGTATCAGCTGTACCTCCACTAGATCACAAAAAGACCCAATGGATAGCTAATATTCAGGAGTTTCCGAAATGGATCAGAAGCGAATGTTAAATAAATGGATTTTAAGGTGCCCTTTTTACCCAAGATTAAAAATTCTCACCCTATCTTTTTCTCACCCAAAACTATGTCCAGTAACACAGTCGAATGTAGTCTATCAGGACACTGAAAGAGATTGAAGTATAACCTGTGATTCAATAATAAAAGTTTCCCTACTAGAAATTCCAAAAGGGAGTCATTTCAAATAGTAGGTCCCCTTGTTATTTAAATTTTGTAGACAATAGGTTGGTGTTCATAAAAAGTAAGTGTCCATCAAATTCTGTCTCCTTTGCAAATTAATTTTTGTAAATCAAAGACCACACACACATCCATGTGCGCGCGCACACACACACACACACATATATATATATATATATTCTAAAACAGATGGAACCCTACTTCTTCTGCTGCTCAAACTTAGCTAACGGACCAATAATAACACCAATATAGAGTCCATTTTCCTTCAGCAGCTGCAGCCTGAGCTGTTTTTCTCAAGTATCCATAAAGGTTCTTCAGGGATTTAGAAGTTAAATTAGTTCTTCACCAAGACTGATGCCCATGACATTTTGAAAAAAAAAAAAAAAAAACTCCAATAGAAATAAGCTCACATAATTATGACCAGCAAATTTAGAAAACAAGACCAAGATAGTCCTCAGCCTCTGGAGATTTGCCCTGGAAATATTTTTGCGTCCAGATCCGAAACCAAAAGCTGAAGAAGATACCCAGTGTTCTCTGAGCTGAGGAGGGCTATCTTAGTTTTATCTTTAGCAGAATAGCTCTCAGTTCATAGCCACTGCTCAGAGTCTCCAACATGCTACCTTGCTCCATTGGAAGTGAGCTCCCTGCAAACAGTTCCTTTGGCACCCAGCACCTGCTGTCACTATTCTTAGACATCACTGGGGTCTTGCCAGGTTTAAGATTTTGTAGTGGTGCAGTCCCTGCTCCCATATCTTAGTCTGTGTGTTTCTGGTATATACCTACATATCCCAACCCTGTTGATTTCCCTTTATCTCTTGATCCTCATGTTTCCACAATGCATCCCTCTGCATCCACTCTAAGGGAAGGCATTCACATTTTCAATTCTGTGTCAAAGTGACCCTTCCTGCTGTGCCCTGATTTTGAATTACTTATATGCAAGACACAGGCTTTCTAGGGAAAATTTCCTCCCTGGTTCAAAACCAGCATAAGACAATGTGTTGGGAGGTGATTCTGGAGCTAGTGTTGGCAATCACCATGTTGATTCTTTCTCAGTTTTTTTTTTTTCAGGCTGTTCTAATATTGCCTAGACCTAGCATCTATACTTTACCGTCTGGATCTTGCTACAGGGACTTGACACGGAGGCTTTCCACCCTGATTCTGCTGAGGCCCACATACAGCTGGCACCTAAACTGGGAGACAGCCTGTGTGTCCTGCATCTTCTGAGGCCCCTGTGAACCTGCTATCACTTGACTAAAGCCCTGCATGTAGCCTGCATGGCCAGACTGAGGCCATAAGTCCTGGACACCTTCAGAAGCTGTCCACTGCTCAGGATCATGACCTTGGATGGGGCCTCTGAGTTCCTGATATTGTGCATACCATGGGGATGAAGCCACCATAAGCAGCACCATACACTGAAACTTGATGGCTTGTCCTCAGCAGCTAAAGTCTCCATGGTAAAAAATCTTATTGGGCTAATGTAAACCTTTATAACCACCAACTTAAGAATGTTCTTCCCACATACCAAACCCATGGCCCCAAACCATAGTTCTCAGCCACAGCACAAACCTCTTCATGGGTATATTCAGCACTCTAATTCTTTCTTTATTCTTTATTTCTCTTTATCTCTACTTAAATTTTCCAGGGTACCTGAGAATTGACGTCCTAGTTCTTCATACATTTCCTGTTCTAGAAAGATGGAGAGATAGGGCCTATCAGGAAGTCCCAGATCACAATGTGAAGACTTTGAATGGGTTTTTCAAACTTGTTTCATTGCCATTGATTGTCCTTGTCTACTCTGAAAATATAAAAGGATCAAGAGAGTAAGGAGAGAAAATATTTGGATAAAAATACATGGGTCTCATCCCATTCTATCCCAAGCATGAGACAACCTCCCATCCACCTCACCTTAAACCTTCCAAAGAGCTTCCAAAGTGCTATTTGGAGGGCATATAATTGGATTCCCTCAAGTGAGGGGCACAGTAGTGGGAGATCCTTGTACCTGGAGCACAGGGCATGTGAGAGGTCTTCTGAAGAGTCCACATGCTAGAAGAGGTATGAGCTGTTTCTCCTTGAGAATTTCCCTGTTCTTCCAAGTTATTTTGAGAAATAAAGAATTAGGGTGCTTCCCCTGGAGAGATGCTGAGTTTGCCTAGAGCAATAGAGCATTCCAAAGCCGGGGGGGGGGGGGGGGGGGTTAATACAGAGGACAGGATGGATGGGAAGAAGTAGTTCAGGTGAACCCTTTAGGGCTCAGGAAGGAGCACACACATTTGACAACCTGAGTGGTGAGAAGGTGCAAGTGTTCTATGTATGCATTCTTTCTCATGAGTGGGAACATCAGAAGAAGGCAGAAACATTCTTTCTATGCAACAGTGCTTATTTAATAGATCTGCCATGAAGATGGGATTGCTAATGCATGAAGATTGTTCTTAGGATCGTTCTTACTGGTCTGCAGGGAGTACCAACATTATTCATGCTAAAATACAGATTGTAGGTGAGTGTCTTCTTGCCAGTCTCTTTTGCTACTGATTGCACACTCCCTACCCATCTTTTGGCTAATCAGCTCTTATGTGTCATCATCTCTGCTACAATGCAACCTAAAAAGTCACCACTCAGTATAATATCCAATAATTAAAATCACAGGTCTTTGGATAAATTGGCTTTGGGGCACAACACATATAAAAGTTATCAGTGACACAAAGGAATCTAATGGTAGCACAGTTTCACACATGTTCCTGGGTTAAGAAATGTTTAAATATTACAATAAATATGGCGCCTGATGTTTGCTTGTGGAGACGGGAGGCTGTGGGTTACCATTAAGTGGTGAAAGCTGTGTTCCCTGAAGTCAGACAGAAAGCTGTCACACCAGCTGTGGGAGAGAGTGCCTCACAGTCCTAGGAGCCAGGTGCATTTGTGTCCCTGTATATTGTTTGGTGGCTCCATTTAGTTTTCTGTTTACCTGGTGTTTCTCATGTATTAAAATGTACATGAGCAAATGAAAAATTGTGCTCTCCTCAAATTGGTCTTAGATGTACCAATTACATTGGAACCAATTCACATTTCAAAACAAGCAGAGCTGACTATACATATTTACAAACCAGAAGCCACACAGTTTCTGGCCTGCTGTAAAACAGTATAATTTATAAGAATGTGATCTGCCAAGTGCCACGGCTACAACCTTTGGATGTAGGCCATGGGAGTTGGCTGGAAGAAAGAAGGCAGGGAAGAGTTCTGAGGCCCCTGTGAGGAAACCCTTCACATCCTCACTGAGTTTCTCAACTCTGGCTAAGTTACGTGTGCAGACTCAGACAATTCCTAAGGGAGTACTGTGAGTTTGAAAAGCAGGAAGAGGAAAAGAACAAGGAGAAAACAAATAACCCTGATCAATTCTTAGAAATAAAAAGGTGCTATGACTCTCTCTACATGATCATGTGATAGATTTCAATGGTAATTAATTCTTTTTCTCTTCTATTATTTTTTTGAAAAAAAAATTAGTCATAGGATTATGGGAGAAAGTCAGTATCTACCAATCAAAGCTATCAAGTCTGGATTTCTCTTATTTTGAACTCAATTCAAAATAAATATCTACTTCTTTTTTTGAAAGAAATAAATAACAGAAATCCAATCTCATGAGAAATATAAAAGTTTACTTTTTAATGATTTAAATATTGAAAATGAAATACATGAATTATTTGTAAAAGTATATTGGCAGTCCCTGGAGGCAGGTGCCAAAATAAATCTCATGGGTATAATAAAAAGTGCTGTAAAAAGAGGGGAAATATGATAGCAATGAAGACAATAATAATAAATTCATAAGCTGTCACCTTTGTAAAATTTTAATGTGTTTCTGCAGTTGTTCAAATTTCTCTTTTTATAGTGTTTCTGGGTAGCATCTATCCCTTAAGAGTGAAGGTTCTTAGAGTCAGGATGAGCTTATTAGTTACATTCATATATTTACAAAACATCCGGTTGATTCCATCTGCAGTCAGACCTTGCAGTGAAATTCCTTTGGGATCATGAGTTACTGAGCAACATGTAGCCAATTGACAGGCTATTCAGCACTTTTTGTTGGGTATCATGTAGACTATGGTTTTTAGAACCAACTCTGAATAACTTCCTTCCAGCACTTAGCAAGTGTCACGCACCAGTAGACATCCTAGAAACTTCTGGTGAGAAATAGCATGCCCCTAGGAGAAAGAGTCAGTCAAGGGTCCTCAATAGTTCCTAAGTTTTTCATTATATTAGTCTGATTTTTAGTGTCCTGTCTTTCCCTAACCTCTAAGCTCAAACAAGGAATACACTCATGCTAATCTGTCTTCTCAAAATCTAACTCAGCACTGAGTATAAATTTATCTCTCTGTTCAGTTTAAATAGAAGAAGTGAATTACAAGAAGGTGAGAGCTGAATTATCCCAATTTGGTATTTTATATACTGGAATAGATAGCAGCTGCAACTTCTGTTTTGCTTCTTAAGTTTAGAAAGGGAAACATTCTGGATTTCATTTCTTTCTCATTTTTAATGAATGTCCATTTAGGTCACTGTGAATGTGTGGGTGAGGCCATGAACTTCAGTCCAGCCCTGCTCCTCCTGTTGCTTGGACTCTTGCAACCCCCGAAGTTGAATTGATTACAGACTTTGAAAACAAAAATGAAGCAAACTAGTATGCAAGTAGCCTCCACAGTTCCCTGGCCCCTACTCCCCATCCTGCCAGAGTTGGACTTCATCTTCTTATTGCCATGTCAAATCCAAACTGGACCAGCATCACGAGTTTCCTAGGAAACCCTGAAAAACCAGCTTTACATAACTCGGTTTGCCCACTGTTGGAAAACAGCCACTTCTGGGGACAGGCCCGGCAGCTGCTCAGCAGCCTCATAGCAACACTTCTCAACAGTGTGGGAGGAAACAAAGAAGAGCAATAGACTTAAATTAAACTGCCCTGGGGAGAGGAAGGTACCAGGGCAGAGAATAGTCCAAGCCTGCCTCAGAAGGGAAAGCAGTGAATTTTTAATGAAATCAGGAGAACTAGTCTCTGGTTTCATCTCGTAGTAGAAAGGCAATGATACATATTTAAATGCTATCGTTTAAAGAGTCTGTCTGTTTTAAATGCACCACTAGAGAAGTGTTTTGTTTTATTTTGTTTTGTTTTTGTTTTTGATTCTGTTTTTTAATTTGGTGACTTTTATTCTGAAACGAAGCCATGAGAAGAACACCAAGAGCAAAGAATAAAAGGGAGGTTATGTCTTTGCATAATTCCTACTATTTTCCCCAAAGTTCATAACATTTCACCCAACTGCCTTTATTGGTCGTGAATTGCCCGAACCCAGATGACAATCATTGCTGCCCAAACCCAAATGACAATCAAAGCAAGGGCACGGTTCCAAAGGGACTCTGTTGGCTCCTTAGCACAGAAACAAGATGAGTATTAATAGCAGCCATTCCTTGAGCCACAATTCACAAAATAACAGAACTTAAAGAGGGCAAAGTCAAATGTTCAAACAGGAGGAAGATTCTGGAACAGCTAGAAGTCAAGGCTGCTGCGTCATCCTGTGCAGTGCCTCCTCTTTCTGGCGCGTAGCCAAGGGGACTGGAAGCTTGAAAGGCATCGGTTCCTCCAGTCCCACAGCAGTCAGCCACCACTTCCCCCAGGGGCGCCTTCTTTTCGGCACAACGGCGCCACCTGTCGGCCGCTTTCTTTGGGTGGGTCATAGTCACCCAGAAAGGAAGCCAGATTTTCTTTTTTTCCTATTAGTTCATTATAGTCATACATAATCTTGGGGTTCATTTGGACATGATCATCATCCAAGCATAGAATACAATTTGCTCTAATTCAGTTCCCAGTACTTTGCCTTTCCTTCTCCTCTCCTCCCTCCCCCTGTTCTCTTTCCTCTATTGCTATTTCTCCTGCTTTTTTAATTAGTGCATTAAAAATACACATAAAGGTGAAATTCACTGTGGTATATTCATATGTGCACATAGGAAAGCTCTACTCGATTCATTCCACCTTCTCCCTTTTCCCTCACCTCTTTCCTCCCCCTCAATCTTCTTCCTCAACTCTTCTATTTTCATGAGAGTTCCTTTTTTTTTCTTCCTTATATTGGTATAGCTTATGCATATGAAAGAAAAAATTCTAAAGCACAAGAAATAAATTAGAGAATCAATAATGGGATGGCATCATGTTAAAAAGCTTCCACACGGCCAAGGAAATAGGATCGTGAAAAAGAGAGGCTACAGACTGGGAGAAGATCTTTGCCACCTGCTCCTCAGACAGGGGATCAATGTCCAGAATATATAAGAACTCAAAAAAACTGAACACCTAAAACCAGATAGCTCAATTAATAAATGGATATATGAAGTAGAGAGACACTTCTAATACAAGAAATACAAATGGCCAAGGACTACATGAAAATAAAAAATGTTCAACATCTCTAGCAATCAGGGAAATGCAAATCAAAACGACACTAGGATTTCTTCTCACTCCAGTCAAAGTGGTGATTACCAAGAATACATGTTGGCAAGAACACAAGAATAAATGTTGGCAAGGTTGTGGGAAACGGTACTCTTACACATTGTGGATGGGACTGCAAACTAGTACAACCACTCTGGAAAGCAGTAGGGCGATTACTCAAAAAATTAGGAATGGGACCACCATAGGACCCAGCTGTCCCCTTCCTTCATTTATATCAAAAAGAACTAAAATCAGTATCATACTGTGATACAGGCATATCATGGTTTACAGCAGCACAATTCACAATAGATGAATTGTGAAACCAGCCCAGGGCCACATCAACAGGCAAATGGATTTAAAAAATGTGATATATGAGCACAGTGGAGTTTTACTCAGCAGTAAAGAAGGCTAAAATTATGGTATTTCCTGGCAAATGCATGGAATTGAAGAGCACATGTGAAGCAGAAGACTGTTTTTCTGGAATAAATTTTGTCCTTTGCTAGATCCTTCAACCCTCATGATCTTATTTACCATTACTTTAAAGAGGTAAGGTTTATTTAATGCTTTGTTAAAGCTGGATACTCAAAACTCAGCAATATTAAGTAAGCCATCCATTGTCTGGTAATCTGTGTCAATTAACCATGATCAATAATGCATAAGCAAGTGGAACTTTATTTTCATTTTCTACTGCCCCTTAAAAACCTATCCTGGGACATAACCTTTCCCTTACTCTGGATGAAATGTTGGACAGGCCCTTGGGTATCTGCTCACAAATTGGACAGCTTTCCAATCACTTTAAGGTAGCAAACATTGTTCCAACTCTGAAGCTGGAATTTCCAGGCTTCTGTAAGATTCATATGTCTGGATACAGTTGATGTTAGCATGCCTTCCCTCGGCCAGCTGGGTTACTGAAGTTATCCCTCTGGTGACGTGAAGCCTCCTCAGTCCTGCTTGCCTCTTCCTTCAGTGATCAGCTGGGAAAAGAGTGCTTTATGAGGTGGTGGGGGTGGAGTATGAAAAAGGGTGTCTCATAGGACATGGGAATGAGAAATGTCCAGTGTGGACAATTTCTGTGCTGGCTTAGAGTTCTCTGTTTCTCTAGGATGCAACTCTAGCACCGCTCAGCAAACAGAAGCTCTATCAGCCACTGGCACCTGGGACCTCAAAGCAGGAGAGAAGAACAAGGATAGTGAGAGAAAGCAAGAAAGAAGCAAAATAAGGATGCCCCCACCGAGTTGCTTAATGCCAGCATGACTGGGCATTCTGTCCAGTGGGACCCGCTGAGGAGCGTATGGCACCTGCTTCTGAATCAATCATTCAATGAGGAAGGAGAGTCTGTTACTTGCTGCTTCTTTCTACCTTTGTTTAAAGGATCATCTCATGTGACATTAAGTCTCCTAGAGTACCAGGGTGGACATGATGGGCACCACGTTAGTTTCTGCTGCAGTGTCACAGCAAAACTCCAAGGTGGACAACAGGAATACCACCTGGTCTTGTGGCCAGTGGTACCAAGATGCACCTGCTTGTTTGCAACTCATTGAAGCTGTGGCCAAAGTCAGAGAATGATTTAGAGGACATGATGAGAGGAGTCTAGCACGGGTGTTCTCTTGGGGCTCATGGAGAAACTTCGGGATGGACTCTCCAGCTCAAGTTCTAGGTGTGTGCAAGGTCTTCTCTCTATCCACTGATGCCCTTCCAACACCCTTGACCTTGGAAAGCTGACTTCATAGCACCTCTCTTCTCTCAAAGGTTGGAGTACATGACCCCCTTCCTGAGAGTCATTTGGGGAAGGATTTAAGTAGCTCCAGGCCAGCTTTGTCTCCTACCAAAGTC
Organism: Spermophilus citellus; assembly: GCF_964194105.1. Taxonomy (NCBI): domain Eukaryota; kingdom Metazoa; phylum Chordata; class Mammalia; order Rodentia; family Sciuridae; genus Spermophilus; species Spermophilus citellus. Next base: position 68,803,555 of record NC_138199.1, read on the forward strand.
CAAATCTGGTTCTAGAAAAATTGTCACATATACCTTGGCCTTTTGTGGAAGAGAAATAAAGTTACTGTTGAAATGAAGAAGCAGTTCCCTCCTTCCCCGCCGGCCCAAAACAGCTGCCCCAGTTTTCCTTCTTTCCCTGAAGATTTCTGTGAGAAGTCAGACCCTCATTCACCACATTGTCAAATAAGAGAACCAAGCACTGTGTTCTTCCCATTCACGATTCCTGTTTGCTGGTTAGCTATATGCTGATGGCCATTCCGGAAGGAATCCAAAGCAAAAGGAGATATAGGGCTTTCCCAACTGGAAGGAGGTTTTCAGTGCTCTCCAGGACATTGAAAGCCTTAACCCCAGGCAGCGTGTACCTCCCTGTATGCGGGTGGAACTGGCTGTCCGCTTAGCTGAGGACTAGCCTCACCATTCTCTTAGGAAATGATCTACTTCTGGCCGGGTTCAGAAAGCAGTTGGATACAACCAGAAAATGCCTTTCAATTTATACAGAAAGGTTTTAAAACCATTTCATAAGAAACACATCCCTTACGTTTAGTAATACAGAGTATACAATAAAGGTGAAAGTCTTGTTTTTGCCCTTACTATGGTTTCTGGCAACAGTACATATAAGCTTGCATAATAAATCATAAGTGATTATCAGAAAAATAGAGAAATTAAAATAATCCCAATATTCTTTGATTATTTTTCCCCTTTGGTTAGAACTTTGGGGGGGGGTTACGTACAATATCATACACATCCCTTAAGATCTTAACATAGTAATTGTTGCCTGAAATAGGAAGAAATAAATTCCAAGAAACCGACAAATACGAAGTTTAAAAATGTACACAACTCAGTGAAGGTGGCAAGCAGAAAAGAAAAGAAAATCAGCATCAGTATTCTAGCGTGACAGTGGGGTTGTAGGCACAGTTGCTCTGTGAATTTAATAAGTGTTCGCCTTTGGAACACATTTTCTTGAGGCGAGCAGTTTTAAGCATAAACAAGGATAATATTAAATGAGAGAATTTTTCACATGAAGATGCTCAGGTATTGTTTAGAACACGCGGTTCTGAACAGTAGTGGAACAGCTAATCAGCAAAGCTAGTGTGTGTGTGATGGAGTTGATTAGAGAACTGGCTTGGACCCTGAGGTCTGGTTCTTCCAGATCATTCTTGGGGCTACTAATAGGAAACTTGAAAGTTATTAGTGGACAGTTTTTTTGGCCAAAATCTTACAGGGTTGATCGCAATTGCAGTTTTTTTTTTTTTTTTTTTTTTTTTTTTTTTTTTTTTTTTTTAACCAGAAACCTATCAAAGTTGTTTACTATTTTCATCAGGATGAGGAACCCCTGGGAGGATCCTTTGCCCCATGATGGTGTTCATCTTTGTATCTACAGTGGCTCTGAAGGAGAGGGGTTGTTTTCCCAGAAATAATGTTTTCATGACTCTGAGTCCCTATGTTTATTAATCCCAGGTGAAGGATAGTGAAGAAGACATCTTCAGAGGGTGTTCAGGATTTTGTTCTCCCTTGTTTTATTTATTCACTCCAATGCTAATGATGTGGAAGAAAACATCGGTTCATTATTTTATTTCCCCTCCATAGTATGGCATTATTTAAACACTCACTGCGGCAAAGTCCCCTGTTTTGGATGAGGGCCATTAGCTGGCTGGAAGCTGGAGGCACGAAGCAGGATCATTGACATGAATAACCAAAGCAGAAAGGCTTCGCTTCTGAAAATAATCCACGTCCCCTTCCTACTTGGACTTTTCTTTGGACACATTTAAGTTTCAAAAGTTGGGCCGCATCTCCTTGGATGCTAGATCCACCAACTCTTGTCAAACTATAGTGTCATCTAGAAGTTTCTTCTGGACACTTGGTAGACTTCTAGTACCTGCATGGACCAATGCTGCCTCTCTGTGCCTCCTGCAGTTTCCTCCTAGTGTCAGACTACTAGTGTCACCTCTTCTTGAAGAAGGGATAGTGGCGGGCAGTTTACCCTGGGCCTCTCCATTCCACAGCATGCCTGAAATCATTCTGCTTTGGTTACCTTGGGTTCCATTTTTATATACCAGGCTACTCCTCGGTGTGGAAGAGGGATTCCTATTGCTTTTACATTTTTAATTAATTAATTAATTTTTTGTACTGGAGATTGAACCCAAGGGCACTCTACCACTGAGCTATGTCCTCAACCCTTTTAATTATTTTTTTTAAGTTTTAATTTTTTTTTTTTTTTTGAGACTGGGTCTAAGTAGTTGAAGTTAGTCTCAAATTTGCAATCCTCCTGTCTCAAGCCTCCTGAGTCACTGGAATTACAGGTGAACATCATAGTGCCTGGCTTCATATTGCTTTTAAAATTAAGGACTCATTTCTTTCCCATGAAAGCAAGAAGAGTTTAATTTTTTACTAAGTATTTATTATATCATGGAAAGGCTCAGAGAATTCAAGAGCTAATTAAAGTGCCTTTTTTCATCTTTTAAGATAAAAAAATTTTAGATAAAATACTGTTTTCTTGAAAAAGAGCAACATCTATGCCTTCTGGAATATTTATTTAATCTATAATTAGTACTTTGTGAATTTTATGTTGTAAGATCTAAAATTTACACATTTAATTGATGATCCTTTATGAGATGTGTATTAAATTTTATAAATGCAAGCTTCCATTCTTCAGTAAATAAATGTCTCAGTGTGTAGAAATTATTCTTCTCTCACCCACTAATGAAGCTACCTGACACATTAGTTTATTAGTTAATAATACATTTCTGCAAATATTAACTTCCTAATACATTCCTGTATTTGCTCCGTGTGTACATCTGAGTTGGTAGAATATACTTCCAAAGAGGAGCTAAACATGGGCTTCCAAAGAAGACAGACTATAAGTGCATGGAGGTATCTGATTGACCCTTAAAAGCAAGTCTTTTCCAACTACTTCTTAGAAAGTTAGTGTTGAACTTGTAGCATCTTTTTGTTCTTGTCTCAAGTGAGGGCAGTCATTATGGTCCCTGAGACAGACTTGACCTTCTGGAGACTGTAGAAATTCATCTGTGTTGCTGGATGTGGTGGCTTATGCCTGTAATCCCAGCAATGAGGGAGGCTGAGGCAGGAGGATCAAAAGTTCAAGGCCAGCCTCAGCAACTTAGCAAGGTCCTAAGCAACTTAGTGAGAATCCATCTCAAAATTTAAAAAAATAAATAAATAAAACAAAAAAAATTAAAGGGTTGGAGATTGGCTCAGAGGTGAACTCCTTGATGCAAAGAAATTTGTCTGTGTCCCTCTTATAATTCAGAATCACAGAAGTAAACCATCAATCTCTTTGATATCTTCTAGTATACAAATTATTTCTTCTGGTTGTTTAAGTTCTGAAGATGCTGAGAGTAATCTGCACCAAAAGTACAAAGCCAACCTTCAGAATCTCTATAAATTGGTGCCCACCATAGGTGGTGGCTATTCATCTATGGAGGTTTGGGACATGACCAGTCAAACATCATTTTGGCTCAATGACTTTTAGAATAATCTCTAAAGCTTTTCCTTAAAACTCTTACACCTAACCTGTAGTATGGAATGCCTGGGCATCAAAGTTATTAGGTACTGTCTTTGTTCCTAAGAGAACTCTTCCCAACTTGACAAGGTCCAAGTAGAATAGCTTTAAAAAGTGATAGTTTTCCCATCTTTGCTGACTTAATTTCAGATATCTTTGCTCTTTGACTTCAGAGTTCTCAAATTACCAGTTCAAGCATCATCTTTACCTCTGAAGCCACAGGAAATTCTCTGGCTTAGTCCATCCTAGTGGGGCTGAAGAATGTCAGAGGGTTGGCATTGGGTTGGGACAGTGATAGGAAGTCCAACTTGAGCTTTTGATCGGGTTCAAAAAAAGTCTATTGTTTGTATCGTAACTTTATCTTTCAGAAACAAAACTGTAGGAAGACAGGACCACGTGGAATAGAAAACACACACACACACACACACACACACACACACATACATTAATAGCTATGCTGGCAGAATGGCTCATTAGAAATATTGGTGATTTTGAATTTTAAAAACTTAAAGATGTGGTTTTAAAATTTTAGCTCTGAATTTTACCATGTGTTATTAGATGAAGTAGTGGATATTTCTTAACTTCAATGTCCCCTTAAGGAATCGTAGATATTATCTACCTGTAAGATTGAGCCCTGCTCGTAGCAGGCATGCATCAAATTATAGCTCCTGCCTGCTGGGGAGCAAAAACAGAAAGAGCCAAGCTAAAGATTACACCATTTTGCTGACTCAGAATGAAAGTTTAGCCAGAATGTTCCCCTGCATAACTTCATTGGTACAAAAAAACAGTAATGAGTGATTTATTCTACACTAACAGCTATTGATCATTTGGGAAAGAAGATGGAATATAACATGCCACTGTATTGTATGTGGGTTATTATAGTATATAGAAAACACTTGTAATACTCAGGCCCATGGCAAGTGCAATGCTGCCCTGCCCCCTTGTGGTGGAATGGAATTTGACAGTCAAATTAGTAATGGATTTTATTCTAATATCATGGGTCCAAGAAATGCTTTCCCTGAAATAAATAAAACAAAGCAATTTAAAAAAAAACACACAGAGAGCATGTACATGTTTCAGAAAACTTCATGCTTTATTCTTTTTTAAAAAAAAATAATAGAAGCTATTTTTGTGTCTTTTTTTTTTTTTTTTTTTTTTTTTTTTTTTTTAGAGAGTGAGAGAGGGGAGAGAGAGAGAATTTTTAATATTTATTTTTTAGTTCTTGGCAGACACAACATCTTTGTTGGTATGTGGTGCTGAGGATCGAACCCGGGCCGCATGCATGCCAGGAGAGCGCGCTACCGCTTGAGCCACATCCCCAGCCCTATTTTTCTGTCTTAAAAAAAAAAAAAAACTTTAATTGACACCTTTAGTTGAATTCTCTCTTTATATGAAGCAGTGTGTTGGGCCCTGGAGGTAGTTGGCTATAACTGAGGATGAAGCTCTAACTGAGGATGAAGACTCCTATAACATGAGGCAATGACCTCGGGGTGCTATAGGAATCCCTGAGCTGGCAGTGTGAACCTGCAAACAGGGAGAACACTAGAGCTGAATCCTAAACACTGGGTAGAAATCAGCCAGCTTCAGGTGAGGACCAGGGGATCAGAAGTGAATCAAGGGAGAGGGGGCACTCTGGGCTGAGATAAGAAGCAAAGCGTGCAGTACAGTTCCTTGTCCGTTCTCGGCTCTCTGCCCAGGTGTTCAGCTGGTTGTTGGGACCCCAGAGAAGGTGGAGCAAGTATTTCCTTTGCCTACATGAAAATGACATTTCACCATGGAAAAGATGTGGTGAGAGGCAGGTAATAAAAGGACGAGCAGGTTGTGCCAAAGCAAAGGGATTGATTTGACCTGCTTGTGAAGGTCAGAGAAGTCAGAAATGACCACCAGGATGAAGCACCAATTACCATAAGGAAGAAAAAAAAAAACAAGGAGAGCTTCCCAGGTAAAGGGGCCAAGGGATGGCTGAGAGATAGGACTTGGGAGGCACTGGGACAAGAGCAAGCACAGAACCAAGAGCTTCCTCACCATTTTCTGTTGAGGAACTGAATGAGGCTCTGTGTGCATCCACCGTGCACTGCAGTAGTCATGAAGTGAAGCTGCCTGTGGTGCACAAAATAATGCCCACCCCATAGACTGCTCACACCCTGACCCCAGGACCTGTGCCTATAGTCATGCCCAAAGAGAATGCAATTAAGATTGCTAATTCACTCAAGAGCCTGGATTATCCAGGTGAAATTTATGTAATCATGTGAGCTCTTAAAAGGTGGGTGAGGGAAGAAGAGCTAGATAAGATAGAAGAAGGATGAGAGCTCACAGAGGACAGAGGACTGGGGGTTGACCCAGGACTGCTGACTTCAAAGAGGGGGCCAAGGGGGGCCAGTAGCCAAGGAATGCGGGTGGCCTCTGGAAACCAAGTAAAGCAAGGAAGCAAAATCTCTGTAGTTGCTAGAAATTGTGTAGTTGGAGATAACTGTATTTTTATCAGTTTGTCTCTGTGTCTTCTATTCTGTTCCATTGGTCTTTGTGTCAGTACCATGCCATTTTTCTTACTATTGCTCTGTAGTATAATTTACATTCTGGTATTGTGACCTTCCTGCACCATTTTCCTGCTAAGAATAAGACTTGCTTTGGCTATCCTGAGCCTCTTAGTTTTCCAAATGAATTTCATGACTGCTCTTTCTATTTCTATGAAGCATGTCATAGGAATTTTAGTAGGAATTGCATTAAATTTGAATAGTGCTTTTGGAAGTATGGCCATTTTGACAATATTAATTCTGCCTATCTAAGAACATGGGAGTCTTTCCACCTTCTTAGGTCTTCTTCAATTTCTTTCTCTAGTGTTCTGTAGTTTTCATTGTAGAGGTCTTTCGCCTCTTTGGTTAGATTGATTCCCAAATATTTTATTCTTTTTTTGAGGTTATTATGAATAGGGTAATCTTCCTAATTTCTCTTTCAATAGATTTATCCCTGACATATAGGAATGCAATTGATGTGTGGGTATTAATTTTATATCCTGGTATTTTCTGAATTCAAAAAATTGGTTTCCATTCCTAGAAACTGACAGAAATAGAAGCATGAAATATGTAGCCCTTTGTATGTCTTTTATCAAGCATAATTAAGTTTTTGAGATTCATCTGTGTTATTGCATATATCAATACCTCTTTCCTTTTTGTTGCTGAGTAATATTCCATAGATAGGCATAACTTAAGTGTTTTCCTATATAGATGATGGTTAACTATTGTTCTGCTTTCACTTTTGGGTTAATACAAGTAAAGTCACTATGAACATTACTGTACAAGTCTGTGAGTGGGCACATGCTTTCATTTTTTCCCACAAAATTTCTAGAAATGTAATGCTTGGGTCCTCTTGAAGGCATATGTTTGTTTACTTTTTAATAAATTGTCAAGTTGTCTTCCAAAGTGAATCTACCCTCATAAGTAATTGCTTATCCCCACTAAATGCAGAGGACTCCAGTTCCTTCACTCCTTTCCATTATTTAAAATGATTAATCTTTTTAGTTTTTACCCAATCTAAAACATGTGTAGTAGTAGGCCATTATGGTTCAGTTTGCATTTCTCTAATAGTGTCTAAGGTGCCCCTCCACCTTTCTTACTTGCCATTGGATTTTTTTCCTTAAGTGTCTGTTCAAATCTTGTTCCCTTTCTTAACGTTAGTATTTGTAGAATCTGCTCTAAGTCTGATGACGAGTGTTGTCGGTGATCATGCTTGTAACATTCAGCCCGGGAAGCCATCTGTGTTTGCAAGTCAGACAGTAACCAAAGGTCTCACTCCATAAACACACTTTTGAAAGCTTTTCCTCTTTAAAATTGTTCTAGTCTGAGCTTTGCTTGCAGCAGTGAAAAGACTAAAACATTCAATTTTTCTTTCTTCGAGTGTAGATTGGTGCTCTCTCTCCTCAACACAAGTTAAATTATCAAAAATTTTTATTTTTATGTCTGTTTAGTGAGTCCGGAGGGGTCTGCTCCTTTTTTGCCTCAAAGAAAGGTTTTGGTTTTTAATCAACATTAGAGATGAGCCCATCCTTGCCTTACTTATTTAAATATCTTTTTGATTATTAACTAAGTTCCTATATATTCTTACTTCTATCAGAGCACTTGATAACTTACTTGGTTTTCCAGTTTTTTTTCTTAAAAAAGCAAGTTCTAATAAATTACCAAATACTTCTGTTTTTCTACCAGTGGAGTCTCTCTCACAGGGCCACAGAATTTAGAAATTAAGTTACATAATACAGTTAGAGACAATCTGCTTATTTGTGTTACAACTGAATCCATCTGACTTTTCTACTTAATCATGAAACATTTTTTAAAATAGCCTTATAGGTTTGCTCATAGAAAATAGCGACAGAATAAATGCACAGAGAAGAGGAAAGGCAAGGGTGTAGACAGGTTTATCTTTTGTGATGAATCAAAACCTTTATTTTAAACTCAGAGTCTGTGATCCCTCAAGAGATCGGGGTGATGTTTTTTCCTCTCGGCAAAGGTCCTTGTTAGACACTGAAAACACATTAGCAGGATCAGCAGTGGACTTATGAAGTAAATGATGCTATAGTTTGGATCCTGCATGTTCCAAGAAGGCCATGTCTCAAAGACTTACTCCCCAGAGTGGTGCTATAGGAAGGTAGTAGGACCTTTAAGGGGTGGGGCCTAATGAGAAGTCTTTAGGTTATTGGACATATATATGTCCTTCAAAGGGATTGCAAGGCCTAAGATCCTTCCTCTCTCTTTGCTTCCTGGCCATAAGATGAGCGGGTTTACTTTGCCATATGCTCCTGTCATGGTGTGCTGCCTCAACACAAACCCAAGGCCATGGAGTCAATTGATCATGGACTGGAACTTCCAAAACTAGGAGCCAGATAAACCTCATCTCTTTTTAAGTTGATCATTTGAGTATTTTATTACAGGGACAGAAATCTAATTCACAATCATTTTTTTTTCCTTTGTGTATCTATGCTAAGCACATAAGAGGATGAGATTAAAATAATTGAAGTTAATTATGATCAATTACAAAATAGATAGGTGGACAAAACAAAGCAGCGTTTGGGAGTTATATTAACAAAAAATGTCATATCACTGGATAAAATAATGATCACTTGCCCAAAGAAAACTTCATTCTTAAATTTTTATTTTTAAAAATGCACTCAACATATTTGCATCCTGTTTTCTTATTCTCCTTTTACAAAAATTCTTAAAACCTTTCAACTTTGAAAATCACCATGTAGGAATATAGTAGTTAATTATCTAAGATATACACATGATACTCACATTTTGGTCAGTCTTACTGCTATTTCACTGATAATGGTGGAAGAGTATAATAATTGGCAGGTTAAAAGGAATGAACCAGAAAACACTAAGGTGATATTATGTGGAATGCAATGGGCTCACCTGGATCAGATCCTAGGTGAAGAAAAAAAGAATATTGGGAGAAAAGCAAATATTGGAGTTTGGGGGAAAAACAAAAGATGTCTCAGGGTTCTCAATACAGGCATTTAATAGTAAAGAACCAAAGCTGATTTTTTGGTTTCAACAATTATACAAAATAATGTAAGATGTTTTAAAAAGGAGAAATTGGATCATAAGTACACAGCGACTCTGTATTATCTTTTCAAGATTTCTATAAAAATATTTTTCTATAAAATTAAAATGCTTCTTATAAACTGGATGAAAAATGTTTTAAAATCTATACCTTTTCAATAAATGTATAGGGTGATTGTTTAATATTTGCAAGGTCAGTGAAACTTTCAAAATTATATGTAAGCATTCTTCACTCTGGACACCAGATGGCAGTATTTATACATCAGTTAAAATTTAGTTCCTTGGGATGTTTAAAAAAAACTACCATTTGGGAGGGAAAAAAAAACACATTTGAAAAATGTAATAATATGCCATTATTATATGAGGAGTAGGAGGAAGAATTCCCAGTCTTGTGATGAATATCAAGAAATATATAAACTATATGTGGACAGGGCTCCGAGACACTGAGAAAGCCAGAAACACTAAGGAAAAAAAAAAAATGTTGGCCATTTATTTAAACATTTCCAGACTAGAATATAAGTGCAGTTAACAGATAGCACATCTGGAGAATTAATGGACATTTATCTTTCCCCAGACATAAGTGTAGCATGCAATGTCTGAAACTACCAAGGCATGGGAAGCTCCGCCCATCGGGGATGCTGTCAGGATTTCACTTTGGTTGATATTCTCAGCTCAGGCAAAGTTATCAGGCTGAAAGCCACATGGAAGTACCCCTTTGCATGCCCCCTGCCACCTTCTTGAGGATACCTTCCACCAGTCAGGAGATAGGGACACTTTGTAGCATCAGCCAATGCAAAGTGTTAAATAGAAAGGCAGATTTAAAAAAAAAAAAAAAAAGATAAAGGAATTAGAATGTAATCTCTCTCACACACACACACACACACACACACACACACACACACAAATTTCTTCGTAGTTTCCATTATATTGGTTTCATCCAATAGTTTCAACTATCAGGCATTCAATAGTCTTTGGACACTATGTCAATCAAAAACTCTACTCTCGGCATAAACTACCCCCCAAAAAGACTGATACTGGTCTGAGAGACAACTAGAATTCTTCTCAGAAAGATTATTAGATATACCATTCAGTGAAATCCAGCAACTCAGTCATAAATTGACAAATTACTTTTGACTTACTTCCACATGCCATCTTATAGTAAATTCTACCCGTACTGGAGTAAGTACTAATTAGTCCTTGACCATTTTGTGAGTTCTACAAGTTTTGGAATTGTTTCATGTGGATGTTCCATTTTTTTCTTACTTTTCATGTAAAAAGGTTGTCTCTGTCTCAATTGTCAGAAAATCCATGGACCAAAAATAATAAAATTATAGATGCTCTTTTAAATAAAGAAAACCTATTACCATTATTTAGATATAATTGACCCAAAACTAAAACTTTCCCTGCTAAAAGATTATTAGAACATGCAACAGTACTTACTTCTAAGGAAAGAGTCTGCTTTTTTATATATATAACTTTATTTTATTTGTTTATTTTTATATGGTGCCGGGGATCAAACCCAGTGCCTCATGCATGCTAGGCAAGTGCTCTACCACTAAACCATAATCCGGGCCCTTAGAGTCTGCTTTTTAAATTTATTTATACACATATTATTTGTCATTGATATTTTGACAGTTTGAGAAACATTTTCTGTATTGATGAATTACCACATATATAATATTGATGCAAATCTCAAAAGATTCATCTGCTATCTTCATCACTGAAAAATTGCAATTTTCCCCATTATTTTCCTTTATTATGTCCATTCCCATGAATTTAATCTTAAACCTTGTTACTTAAAGAATCCCAATAAGTAGTATTTCCAGGGCTCACACGAATAGATCAAGATTGTGCCATTAGCATATCCCCATCCTCCATCCTCCCCACACCGAGGGACATCAATGCCTCTCCTTATTAGTTTTTAAGTGACAGTGATCAAACACAGTTATCAATAAGTTCTTGCTAGTCTCTAGCAAGTACTAAATGGTATTTTTTAGTCAACGGGTACCTGAATTATGACTTGTAGACATTTAAGTTTCAGGAAAAAAAAAAAAAAATCAATACTTCGGAAAAATTCAGCAAAGCAGGACCCTGCCAGTAGGAGGCAGTGTAATGGGGCCCCATGGATCTACTATGGGAGCAGAGGCACAGCCTCATTAACTATGTGGTGGGGAGAAGAATGAGATGCTGGTCCCAGGGCTAGTGGCACAGTAATGGCGTGATTCCTCTACCTAACCCATTCTTTTCCTATTTGTGTTATCAAATACATCTTTTACATATAAAGAAAGAAAATATAAGTACAAGTTGGTATTTTTGTTTTTGGTCTTGTTGTATTTTTTTGTTGTTGTTGTTTTATTTTTCTGTATACCAAAGAAATTTTTAGTCACTTACTGTCACATTTAAAGATGTGTGCATCTTTAAATGTGACAGTAAGTGAAGAAAACATTCCATTCTTTCATTTATATTGAGAAATAAATCCACTTGGTTTTAAGACAAAACTAGTGCAGTAAATAAAAATTTTACTTTTTAACTAGTTGTTTTGGGGCTGTGTTCCTTGAGCTTCACGGTTCCCATACAAATTCATAATCTTTTTGTTAAAAAGAAAATAAAAGAAAAAGAAGATAGAAATTGTACTGCCTTATGTTTTTCTAAGGACTATTGCTTGATAGACATCTTTTTCAATTTTGTATACATGTTATGAAAACAAAAAAAGTGACTGAAAGTGATAAGTGACTAAAACGGAATGTTCTGGAACAACATTCATAACAAAAAAAATTAACATTCTGAAAAATCTTGGGAATAGCTCATTCTTTCAACAATTAGCTATCAGGTCATTCATGACATTATTCTGAATCTGTCCTTCTTGTCTTTATATATGTGTTGGTTTTTGAGTTCTCTTTTGTCTTTTTTTCTAAGTTTCCTGGAGGATCTGCTTTTCTACTCAATGAATTCTCTGAGAAGATCATTTCTTGGAAGAGAAACAGTCCAAACTATCTCATAAAGTTAAACACAATCTCTGGAAAGCAGGTTGTTATTGGAAGCATATAAACCAGCAGTTTCTGCTCTTGCAGGGATTTAGGGGGCATCATTCTGACCATTTCTTTACTGGGACATAGTTTTTACTTATAGAGAGGGAGTAAGCAAAGAAGAGATGGTGATGAATGTGTGCCTGAGTGCAGAAATCTCTTTCAAAGGGAGGAACACTAACAAAAATAAAGCTAAGTTGAAAATACCGTAGACCTGACCCTCAGACCAGGTGAGTGCAAAGACCCTGCACCTCCCTGGCCTTGCACAAAGAAGGCTGGGCCATCTCTGACCTCGAAGCCAGGGTGGTCATGGTCTGCATGCTGAACTGAAAGCAAACAAGGGCAAGCTGGAGCCAGATGTGGGGGCTTTCAGGTTCACTGGTTGTTCCTGGGGTATGTGGAGCCAGAGCCGCTCCCGCACGTTCCTGCTATGTTCCCGCTTTCCACGGGCAACATGGAGACAGCGAGGCCAAAGGCATCCGATCAACTCCAGATCCCCACATCAGTCTTTCTGTGTCCCTAAAGACACTATACTCGCTTGTCCTCAAGACTCAGAAGGAAATACAAATGCCTTTGAAATATCATCCACTGTTAATGATGTCAAACTGCTGCAGCTAATCTGACAAACTAACACATTCAAACTCACGGGCTTACATCCAATGAGGCATTTCCCAAGAGATTATGTCTATGCTCTCAACTGTATGTGAGTTTCTAGGGGAGTCATCTGCCCTTTCTTCTAAGTAGACAGAGTTTTTCTTATGATATCTTTGCAAACATAGAAAATCATTCTTTTCAGGCCTTTCTGGTTTAGCATAATCTCTCTCCTGTCCATGTTCGCAGTTCCAAAATTAACCACTTAGCCTATGCTACTGATTTCTGATTTCTTCTTTTATTTTTGACTTTCTCATGAACCACAAATCCTGCATGATAAACAAAAACCAGAAATTGAAAACAGCATTTTCATCAACATGGTTTTATAATGTTACATTGACTCTTCATATGTCAATCTTGACAGGAGAGATGTCATTCCTTGCCCCTATATGACTTGGGGAAGATGTGAAAGTAGATTCTATTGGTTTCAGAGGATTCATAGGGGACCATTTGTTTCATCTTCATATTTTAAATTTCACTGACAATTTCATCTCTATGTCCCATTTCTAAAATGACTTACTGGGTTGGTTGAAATGAAAAGATTTTATTATTAACAATGAATTTGTTAAATATAATGGCAGACTGTTTTTTAAAATCACTTCTCTTTCTGAATAGGTCTTCAATTTATCTTTGAGCTGAAAACCTTCTTGATGTTCTGCAGGTACTCTTTAAGATGAAACCAGCTTTATTTTACCCTATTAAAAGTCTTTTTACTGAAAAGCCACGAAGTCACCCTGTCTCTGACCTCAGTGACAGGTTCAAACCCTGTTTCATAGCCACTGACTTCTTCGGAGTCCCACCAAGCAGATGTTTGCTCCATGGCTTAATCTTTTCCATACTAGCTGGGACAGTGGGATCTCACCTGACGTAGGTACTGCTGCAGTATGAAAGTTCCATTCATCAAATGGAATTGGCCCATTTTGCCTGGATGATAAATTCAAAATTATTATTATTTTTTTTAATACAGACAGGAAGTCGTAAGATTTGTTCAGAAATTAGCATAAGGGACAGTAATCCCCAGTAGTATCTTTTCCAGTAAGTCCTATTGATAAGTCTCTCCTCCTGTTATTTCTCCCTATACTTGTTCAATTCACATATTTGGGTCAATTTATGAGTTTAAATTAGGGTCACAAATTATCAGCGACTTTGTTGACTTTGACTCTAAGTTTTTGTTACTAATTACTAAAAAACAAATGTGTGCTCATTTCCGTTTCAGAGGATTTGTCGCTGATATACAGGAATGCATTTGATTTATGCATGTTGATTTTATATCCTGCCACTTTGCTGAATTCATTTATTAGCTCTAATAGTTTCTTTGTAGACCCTTTTGGGTCTGCTAGGTATAGAATCATGTCATCTGCAAATAGTGATAATTTAAGTTCTTCTTTTCCTATTTTTATGCCTTTAATTTCTTTCCTCTGTCTAATTGCTCTGGCCAGTGTTTCCAGGACTATGTTGAACAGAAGTGGTGAGAGAGGGCATCCCTGTCTTGTTCCAGATCTTAGAGGGAATGCCTTCAATTTCTCTCCATTCAGAATGATGCTGGCCTGTGGCTTATCATAGATTGCTTTTACAATGTTGAGGTATGATCCTGTTATCTCTAATTTTTCTAGTTTTGAACATAAAGGGATGCTGTACTTTGTTGAATGCTTTTTCTGCATCTATCGAGATGATCATATGGTTCTTATTTTTAAGTCTATTGATGTGGTGAATAACATTTATTGATTTCCGTATATTGAACCAGCCTTGCATCCCAGGGATGAATCCTACTTGATCATGGTGTATAATTTTTTTGATATGTTTTTGAATCCGATTCGCCAGAATTTTATTGAGGATTTTTGCATCTAGGTTCATTAGAGATATCGGTCTGTAGTTTTCTTTCTTTGAAGTGTCTTTGTCTGGTTTAGGCATCAGGGTGATGTTGGCCTCGTAGAATGAATTTGGAAGTTCTCCCTCTTTTTCTATTTCCTGAAATAGCTTGAAAAGTATTGGTGTTAGTTCCTCTTTAAAGGTTTTGTAAAACTCTGCTGTATACCCATCCGGTCCTGGGCTTTTCTTAGTTGGTAGTCTTTTGATGGTTTCTTCTATTTCCTCTATTGTTATTGGTCTGTTTAGGTTGTCTATATCCTCCTGACTCAATCTGAGCAGATCATATGACTTAAGAAATTTATCGATGCCTTCACTATCTTCTATTTTATTGGAGTATAAGGATTCAAAATAATTTCTGATTATCTTCTGTATTTCTGAAGTGTCTGTTGTGATATTGCCTTTTTCATCCCGTATGCTAGTAATTTGAGTTCTCTCTCTTCTTCTCTTCGTTAGCATGGCTAAGGGTCTGTCGATTTTATTTATTTTTTCAAAGAACCAACTTTAATTTTGTCAATTTTTTCTATTGTTTCTTTTGTTTCGATTTCATTAATTTCAGCTCTGATTTTAATTATTTCTTGCCTTCTATTCTTTTGCTGTTGTTTTGCTCTTCTTTTTTTAGGATTTTGAGATGAAGTATGAGATCATTTATTTGTTGGTTTTTTCTTTTTTTAAGGAATGAACTCCAAGCAATGAATTTTCCTCTTAGAACTGCTTTCAATGTGTCCCATAGATTCCGATATGTTGTGTCTGTGTTTTCATTTAACTCTAAGAAGTTTTTAATTTCCTCCTCAACAGCATTTCTTGTAGAAATAGATAAAACAATCATGAAATTTATATGGAATAATAAAAGACCCAGAATAGCAAAAACAATGCTAAGCAGGAAGTGTGAATCAGGCGGTATAGCGATTCCAGACTTCAAACTATACTACAGAGCAATAGTAACAAAAACAGCATGGTACTGGTACCAAAACAGGCGGGTGGACCAATGGTACAGAATAGAGGACACAGTAACCAATCCACAAAACTACAACTATCTTATATTTCATAAAGGGGCTAAAAGCATGCAATGGAGGAAGGATAGCATCTTCAACAAATGGTGCTGGGAAAACTGGAAATCCATTTGCATCAAAATGAAACTGAATCCCTTTCTCTCGCCATGCACAAAAGTTAACTCAAAATGGATCAAGGAGCTGGATATTAAATCAGAGACATGGCGTCTGATAGAAGAAAAAGTGGGCTATGATCTACATACTGTGGGGTCAGGCTCCAAATTCCTCAATAGGACACCCATAGCGCAAGAGTTAACAACTAGAATCAACAATTGGGACTTACTCAAACTAAAAAGTTTTTTCTCAGCAAAAGAAACAATAAGAGAGGTAAACAGGGAGCCTACATCCTGGGAACAAATCTTTACTCCACACACTTCAGATAGAGCCCTAATATCCAGAGTATACAAAGAACTCAAAAAATTAGACAATAAGATAACAAATAACCCAATCAACAAATGGGCCAAGGACCTGAACAGACACTTCTCAGAGGAGGACATACAATCAATCAATAAGTACATGAAAAAATGCTCACCATCGCTAGCAGTCAGAGAAATGCAAATTAAAACTACCCTAAGATACTATCTCACTCCAGTAAGATTGGCAGTCATTATGAAGTCCAACAACAACAAGTGCTGGAGAGGATGTGGGGAAAAGGGTACACTTGTTCATTGTTGGTGGGACTGCAAATTGGTGCAGCCAATTTGGAAAGCAGTATGGAGATTTCTTGGAAAGCTGGGAATGGAACCACCATTTGACCCAGCTATTCCCCTTCTGGGTCTATTCCCTAAAGACCTAATAAGAGCATGCTACAGGGACACTGCTACATCGATGTTCATAGCAGCACAATTCACAATAGCAAGATTGTGGAACCAACCTAGATGCCCTTCAATAGACGAATGGATAAAAAAAATGTGGCATTTATACACAATGGAGTATTACTCTGCATTAAAAAATGACAAAATCATAGAATTTGGAGGGAAATGGATGGCATTAGAGCAGATTATGCTAAGTGAAGCTAGCCAATCCTTAAAACACAAATGCCAAATGACTTCTTTGATATAAGGGGAGTAACCAAGGACAGGGTAGGGACGAAGAGCTTGAGAAGAAGATTAAACAGGGACGAGAGGTGGGAGGGAAAGGGAGAGAGAAGGGAAATTGCATGGAAATGGAAGGTGATCCTCAGGGTTATACAAAATTACATATAAGAGGAAATGAGGGGTAAGAGAAGAATAATACAAGTGGAAGAAATGATTTACAGTAGAGGGGGTAGAGAGAGAAGAGGGGAGGGGAGGGGAGGGGAGGGGACGGGAGGGGGGATAGTAGAGAATAGGGTAGACAGCAGAATACATCAGACACTAGAATGGCAATATGTAAATCAATGGAAGTGTAACTGATGTGATACAGCAATCTGTATACGGGGTAAAAATGGGAGTTCATAACCCACTTGAATCAAACTGTGAAATATGATATATTAAGAACTATGTAATGTTTTGAACAACCAACAATAAAAAAAATTAAAAAAAAAAAACAAATGTGTGGCAACATGGGAAATGCGCTTGACAGTGTGATGGCACTTGGAATCTCATTGGCTCTATTGTTCGGTCAAGAAAACAAAATTATCACTGATTCTCAACTTCTCCTTCCAATATTAAGTTCCTCCAACCTTGCTGTTTCTAATTGGAGGGCCCAGATGCCATGGGATTGAGTTTTCCTGTTCTTTCCTAGTCCCTAAACTCTCAGTAAAAGATTTTATTTCTCTAGGCAACCAGCTGGTTTTTCACATAGATAAGGTCAATTAATTTGACCTTGGGTTCAATATGAAATGCATAATAAAAGCTGGTGCCCCAAGGACCGGATGTGGCCTTTCAAAAAAGCGACTTGCCAGGACAGAGAACAATAATTTATTACCTCATAAATCCCAGTTCAAATGCTGGTTGCTGAGCCCAGAAATGACAAGGAGCCAGTATGTGTGTGTGTTTGTGTGCACGCGCACGCATGCATATGCATGTGCCTGCATGTGTGCCCATGAACATGAGCTTATTTATTTATTGTTATTCTATGCAACAGGAGAGAGTTGGGAAAAAGAACCAAGCACCTGCCCCATTCAAGGATAGAAAATGGTAAGAGAAAAGACAGAGCTGTTGTTTCTTTAAAGATGGACTTACAGGGTCTGAATTTGTGCTTTAACTCCAACTTGTCTACATGAATGGAAAATTTTAAACACATGCTCAGAAGCATTCATTGTTGACTTTTACTCTAAGTGTTTGCTACTAACTAAACTATATAGTTTGTATTATAAGAGATGCATAACCTCATGGTAAAGCAATTTGAAATAGAAAATCAATATTGTTACCTATGACCAACATTCAAACTGACTATGACTCACGGTGGGTCTGTCTGTGAGTCTATTGGATGGATCTATGAATCAAGTGTTTATAAATTTGTCAGGATGTAAACCTTGTACTTAGGTTTCGCTTAGTCCTGTGCTCCCATTTTTTTCTTATGCTATTACACCCTTCATGTGTGGAAGTGTCTATTTCTTCATGGGAATGGGATTTCACAGATTTGGCATTCTCATCTAGCTTTATTATGTAAACAACTCTGCATGAACCCCCTTTAGGTTCATGCATCCCTGAGTATGTCTTAGAAATGGGCTATTTGAACAAAAACTTAAAACATCTTTAAGGCTATCAGTGACTATTTCCTCAGTGTAATTCACCCTTCCCATGCATTTTGGAGTCCATTATTTTAGTTGCTTTTTCACAAAACATCCTTTTGTACACCTTGAATTGTAGATAAAACACACTGTAGAAAATATTTGATCCTCGAAATGTGGACATGCTTTCTAAAGCAAATCTTTCCTTGGCTTTGGAAATGCACCTACTTGGGGCATTTTCACAGATTTTGAGGTACAATTTTTGGAAACCCAGTGGGGATTTTGGAAAAGGGACAATTTCTAAAAAGGACTGAAACAATATGAGAAATTGATGTTCAAATAAGAGGAGGCCACGGTGGGCTATTGAGAAGAGGCTTAGAGGACATAGAAGGTACCAAGACTTTCCAAATGGGAGACAATCATGCAACCAAAGTGGTGGTGGGGGGCGGGGGTTGACTTCAGCAAGGGTGGAAAAGGCTGGAGACAAAAATCCCTTATTGCAATTTTTTTTAACCCAGTATCTTGCATGTGCTTGTGGTAAGAATATAAATTAATAACCCTCTTCTGGAAGAAACATTTATCCACACCTGTTGAAAGACTGACCTAGCCAAAGCTCTGTCCCAGCAAGTAGTATAGTTAGAAAGCATTTACCCTAAGAGAAGCATCACCCATTACCCAAACTACTTAGGCAGGACACAGTCTAAAAAATAATAATAATTCAAACATATTCTGTATATGTCCAGAGTTTAAAGAAATGGATAGAAAAATAATTGTGCTAAACATTTTGTTTGTGACCAGCTTCTTCGTTTATTCACCAATACACTAAAAGTGGTTTCTGATTTCTAATTTGGTGATAGTAATTGATCTTTTCCAAAACCTCAGAATACAAAGATACTTTTAAAAAATCAACAAAAGTTATTTTTGTTTTATTTATGGATTGATTCAGTTTGGACCATTGAGAAGGGAGCCATCTTCCTATCTTCCTTTGTCCAATGGAGCATCACCGTCTCTTACAACCACAATCTGGACCTTGGGTCAATGCCATTTGTACTACACTTCAAATCCATTATTAGTTAAATAGAATTTTTGTTGACTCTCATGAGAACCTCCGCACCATAATTTACATCATTGTTTTCATGGGCAAAACATGTTCCAAGTTTCAAACAAATGACCTCAAAGCAAATTCAAACAGCTTGTGTGTTGGTGGAAGATCCTCTGTGTAGTTTTTCTGTTTGTTTGCTTATACTGCTGAATGCTAGTGGGTACCCCAAAGTCACTAATTGAGACCACATTATACCCAGGGCTGGAAACTGTGGCCTGCTTTACTTTGGACCTTTAGTTAAAAAAAGGCTTTTTCTAAGTCTTTGCCTTGGGTAGGCCATTCTTTTTACAGGGATTTGTTTATTACTTTATTTTTGAGATTATTGATGAAAACCAAAAATTTACTGATAATGTCTATAGGAACCAAGTCTCATATAAAAGAGGGTCCTCATATTTAAGACTACTGAGTTACTGCCTTCCCCATTTCCCATTTACTTTGACTGCAAGAAAACCTCAGAAAAGCTGTCTCTCTCCAAAACGACGATTGCGTTTCTCTCCAGATGTCTAGCTAGCTCAAAAGGAAACGAATATCCCAACTCCTGAGTAGATTTCACTGCAGGGAAAATTCGCCCAAATATTATCATTTGTGTTTTACAATAAAACTCAGGTAATAGGTTAAATTTCTAGTTGTCTGTGAATATAGTTTCCCTCTAGGACTCCCAACAGTAGTTGGGTCAGGCTGGGAAGGAAAGGTTAAGATACATGGCAGTAAAGAAAGATCAGGAAGAGGATAAAAGCTTTGTGAGTCTCAGGAACATAAAACTGTCAGCTGTACGCCGCAGAATTCTCATGACCCCAAAGCTGAACTTTGTAAATAGGCTTGGCATCAAACTCATGCCTGGAGAAAATAAAGAAGAAAAGAGAGGGGAAAACAAGAGGCCCCCTGCCCACTCCAACACACACACACACACACACACACACACACACACACACACACACACACACACCCCATGTGGGCACTGCTGAGCTTCACAATTACAGAGGTAAAGGGCCTATTACACATGGAACTACCGAACCTCCTACTACTGACCACAGGATGAAACCAGTCTCCTGTCATTTGATTTGTGACCCAACACAGAGCTTCAGATAAGGTTCTTAAGATCCCAATGCAATACGCTATTGCATTGGATGAGGTGATGGTATTGTCTGTCTGGGCCCTCCATTCCTAACTCTGTTTCCTAGAGAGGCTATCTTTAATTTGCTAGTGTTATAAAGTGTTCAAAAGGAGAGGAACATGCATAATGTATGGTTCAAACCATGAACTTAGGTGTTGGTTGGATCTGAGCCTCAACTCAACCAGTTTCCTCAATTTAAATCTAAAGTTATTTAATGTTCTGTTTTTTTTTTTTTTCTCTTAAAAGTGGTGAAAGTAAGTAGTGGTATGGGCCTGTTTTTATGATTGTGAGAACTGAAAGCCATGTGTGCTCACCAACCACACTTTGTAAAGCTTAGCTCAATGCCTGACTCACAGTAAGTGTGCAAGAAACATTAGGTAGAAATAAGCATTGTTGTTGTTATTGTCACTAAGAGACTATTGCTGATTGAAATCATAGACATGGAGAGAAAGTTTCCCTACATACAGGCCTCTTGGGTTATCTATCTCTAACTTTTGAATACAAATCTAGGGGCTCTTGTTAACACACAGCAGGACATATCCTGTACTGGTCTCATGTCTGTTAGGAATTTAACCTAAGTCTTTGCTTATTCCAAGAATGGAAGTGTTTTTTTTTTTTGTTGTTGTTTGTTTGTTTTTTTGTTTGTTAAACAAATATATTTGTAGTTTATTCTACAGAAAACAGGGATTTTTAAATAGAGAGTGATAACCTTATAAAGCCATTGTAGCTAGATTTGCTTGGCAGCATTTTTTTTTCAGTATTTTAACTTGAATTTATTTTAAATATTCAAAAGGTACATAATACAAGAATAGAAACAACAATATATGGGATTACAAGGAAATTAATAACTTTATTGTTAAAATTCTAAAGACATTTTTCATATCAATTAGATAAATACAAAACAAACTTAATGTTCCTCCATTAGAAAAGTGTCTGGTCATTCTCTTTCTTTGGGAGAATTTTATTCTTAGTTCTCCTATGAACTTTTTTTTTTAATTTCAATTTTTATATATGACAACAGGATGCATTACAATTCATATTACACATATACAGCACAATTTTTCATATCTCTGGTTGTACACAAAATAGAGTCACATCCTTCATGTCTTCATACATGTACTTAGGGTAATGATGACCATTGCATTCCTCCATCTTTTCTACCCCTATGCCCCCTCCCTTCCTCTCTTTCCCTTTGCCCTATCCAGAGTTCATTTAATCCTCCCATCCCCTCCCACCATATTAAGGATCAGCATCCTTAAACAGAGAAATCACTTGGCACATAGTTTTTTGGGATTGGCCAAATTTACTTAGCATTATATTCTCTAGCTCCATCCATTTACCTGTTAGTGCCATGATTTTATTCTCTTTTAATGCTGAGTAATATTCCATTGTGTATATATACCACAGTTTCTTTATCCATCCATCTACTGAAGGGCATCTAGATTGGTTCCACGGTTTAGCTATTGTGAATTGTTCCTGAATGGAAGTTTTCAGCAAAAGGTTTAGAACTAAATTTTCAAACATGATTACTATGACATTTTTTTATAGTTTTGATCACATTATATTTAAATGGACTTTGCTAATGGTCATAGTGACAGATAACAGAAGAAATGGCCTCTGAGTGCACATGAATAACTGAAAAACTGGACGTAGAAATGTGGTTCAGTGCCTATTTGACTTTATGAATATTAACTCAGAGATTTCCATTAGAATGTTGATTGTGTCCTTCTACTTTTCAAAGACACAATTATTAATCTTGGAAGCTTTGGCATAACAAAATTTATATGGTATAGTCAATAATCCACTTGTTCAGAATGCATTTTCTACGATTCATATTGAATAGTTTCTTGGCATTCATTGATATAGACTTGATATTTAATAAGGTTATTTTCAATAACTTGAAGAGAAGTTTCAGGAGCTGTGGACCTGTTGCTTCAACTCACAAATGACAGGTGATCAAAAGAAGAAGAAACAGTACATTGTGTAATGTGTGCACAGAAAGATGGTAAGTAAGTATTTGAGGCTCACATGTCCTTCTTTGAAGGTGATCAGTTGTGAAGAAGTAACCACAAAAGGACTGGGGGTCAACGGATCTCTGAGAGAGGTAGGAGGTGGGAAGATAATCATACAGGAGACTGATGGAAGGTTAAGTGTGGTTGTGGTCTTCCTCAGACTGGGTGGGTGCCTTCTCCATTGGTCATCTCCAGTGATGGACCTCCACTTTCTGGTCAGGGTGGAGGGAGACCCCTTCACAAATGAAAATTTATGTTACCTTTATGAATGAAAGACTTACAGAGAAATCTGGATTATCTTTACAAATGGAAATTTATGCCTCTCTTTTAGACAGAAAGGGAGAGGGCAGAGATATTTCCTGCATCTGCTGTTTCTCTATTGCTTTTGCTCCAAATAACCTGAATATGGAAGTGGTTATTTGGGTTGGCATACCCCAATTCCTTTTGATATGTTATTGTTTTCTTTCTCATCTGTGTGTGTGTGTGTGTGTGTGTGTGTGTGTGAGAGAGAGAGAGAGAGAGAGAGAGAGAGAGAGAGATCTGTATATTTGCCTGTGTATAAAACCACATTTCACAACATTGTAATTTTCTTATATCTCCACCTCTTCAGCTACACAAAAGCTCCATAATTTGTAGTTGTTGAACTCTGCTGGATGATAGGCATTGAATAAATATGTCTTGATCAAATATGTATTTCAAAAAACTTCCGTGTCAAAGGAAATGCATCAATAAGCATTTTTTATCCAAACATCTACGATAAGCTTGTAAGTGAAGAATGACACATGGTAAAAAAGAAATAATGGACGTGCTGACCACGAACTAGAAAATCAAGCAGGTTTGGAATCAGAAGGATGAATCATTTGCTGTGTATGTATTCTTAGGCAAGATGCACAGATTTTGTATGCTGCATTTCATATGAAGATGGAGTTTATTTACTGCCTGCCTCACAATATAATTTGAGAATTTTCAGATAGTGCTTTCACAGGGTAAAGTCCATGTTAATATATGTTAGTTTTGCTGCTAGTATTTAACACATCAAAAACAATCACAATTTAGTGTAGCATAGAGCATTTTCAGTTCTTTCTGACCAATTGGTAATAGAAAACTTCAAGGCCCATTTTTCTTTATATACTCATCATTGAAATCTACAATGAGATTCGATGGTAAACTATTACGTAGTGTTTGTTCGCACTTACTGGAAACTTGGATAATATTTCTTGATGCATTAGATCTCCAACAAAAACAAAGATGTTGTCTGAATGTAAACAAGCAGTATAGTTTATTAGAATATTCTAAAAATATTGCTACAGAGACCATTTAAGGATATCAAAAAATAAAAAGTACATCATTTGACGTTAAGTTCTTAAGATTTAGATAAAATTTAGATAGAAATTGGGTTTCAGTGGAACTACCATTCCTTAACTTTTCTTAAAGGTACATTTCTTGGGTATTTCCTTTACTTAAAGTATCATTCCACAGCTGACAAGGATTGACACTTTGTGAACTAATATAGCTCCAGAGAGATGGGTATGAATCCCATGAGTTCTAATATCTATTTGGCATATTCGGTATGAATTTAGCATTTTTATAACACTTAACAATCAAAGTTCTGTCTTACAGAGAAGCTTCCAGTTAACTATTATGA
This sequence comes from Spermophilus citellus, assembly GCF_964194105.1. Classification (NCBI taxonomy): domain Eukaryota; kingdom Metazoa; phylum Chordata; class Mammalia; order Rodentia; family Sciuridae; genus Spermophilus; species Spermophilus citellus. Next base: position 68,827,751 of record NC_138199.1, read on the forward strand.
ACCACTCTCCCACTCTACTCTATATGAGTGCTTGCCCTAAAGCCCAGTGAGCAATTGAAATATTTCAAAAAGAGATCATCAAAATATATCCCTGCATATTGCATTCCATAAATTAGGATTTTTTTCACTTGTTTATGCAACCCCCAACTATTCCCTCCTACAATAAAATACAGTAATCCCTTGTAATTAAAAAAATGCTCTGTGATAAAATTTTGCTTTCATTCATGTTGAGATTTGTAAAGAAAGACTATGCACAGAAAGCTATTAGAATAACACCACGACAGCTGGCAGCATCAACACATCCAATAGACAGATGTGCGTATTAATGGATTCCAAATGCTTTTTACCCATTTGTGTTTCCATTGGAAAGCTAAAGAGAATAGTTGGAGATGAAGCATTAGAGCTGATAAAACACAAAAGTTACTGTTGATGACAAAACAGGAAACATTTGTTTAAAATATGAATATGAATATTTGAGTAAAACCTTTCTGTTTTTCCAGATTGTGTCATAATTTTTAAGGATGATTGTACTCATTGATTTACAGTCTTCTCCCAATTCCATTAGTTAGTCTAAGTAGTATCAAATGTTTGCCTGATAAAATAGAGTTTAATTTAATTTAGCCAGAAGCAAAGCAGTTTTTTTCTTAAACTGGATTTTTTTTTTTATTTTCCTTTTCAAATTCAAGAGGCTATTCTCATGATGCAATGTGTCATCAATCACATTTAATATCTTATTGAATTGTTTGGTTGCACATCTTCATTTACTACTAATGCAACTATTGCTGATATAGTTACTAGTTGGTGTTTCTTAAGTGTTTACCTGTGACAATTAGCATGATAACAGAGACGTATCATAAAATATCTTATTTAATTCTTTTGATACTACTCTGAGGCAATTCCTATTCCTGCAATTTGAGGCAAAAGTGAGGTTCAGAGAGGGAGTTAATCTCTCCAAGATATGGTAGCATAAAGATTACTTGTCCAGTAATGCTTTTTAAATCTATACCATACCATGTCCCAAGCAAGAGCTTAATGTGCAGAAGGCATAGGAAAGTCAACATCATTTGCAAATAAAAACATAAAGATATTACTCATAAGTTCACATCAATCAATGTGCTAATAAATACTCAGAGAGTGATTGGTAGGGATTGGATACGGGTAGGATTTTTTTGGCTAGGTTTTTGTTTTCATGTGTTTGTTTTCTACTAGTGGTAAGCTTTCTTACTTCAACAGAATTATTTTTCGTTTGTATTTGCTCCTTTACATATTTTATCATTCAGAGGTAGAGATGCATTCATTGCATTTTAACTATATTAATTGAAAGTTTAATGCTATACTTCCACTCAGTTTTTGTCCAGGACTTCTCTGTCCACAGTAAACAAATATAAAAAGAGACAAAGTATACCACCAGCTGTTGTCAGGAGTCACAGCCCATACAACCCCTTGCTATAGTCCTGAAGAGAAGATAAGTATATTCTCTGTTTCTGAGTATTTCTGAGCTAATGAGACAAATTGAGGAGTTCAAGGCTGCAGAAATGGCTGAAACTTTCAGAGCACAATCCCAGATACTAGGGAGTTGCATGGAGAAAAGCTCCCAGATGTCCGCATGAGGGTTTTTCACATGCCTTTCTTTGGCTGTGAGATGTTCTGTAAGCAGAGGACTAGCAACTATCCGGCAGAGGGGGAACTGCCTCCTGCAGAGAGGAAGGCAGAACAGTGATACCAAAGACTTTTCAGCCTTAGAAGAGGGAGTTTGGATCCAGCAAGGAAGAAACCTCTCTGAGAGACTCAGACATCCCAGTGAGATCCTGAAAAAGCTATAACTTAGTTACAAGAACTACACACACTCTAGCATAAAGGCCAGATACCAGGTGTCAGGTCAAAATGAAATCACTGTGTCCTAAGAACTATTAAAACCAAGCCTCACAAGAACAGTAGGATCTGCCAGCAATTGACCTTCCTGTCAGGAAAGAAAGATGACATAATCCAGGTGCCTTACAGCACATTACTCTAAAGTCTGGAGTACAATAAAAAATAATGGACATTTGAAAAAGCAGGGAAATGGGACTTTTTTTTTTTAAAGTGGTCAATGTAAACAGAACATGCAACATTCTAGATGCTGCAATTAACTGATAGAACCATTTAAAGCTCAAGGACTTAAAGGAAAAAACAGTAATAATGACCAAGCAGATGGGAAGTCCCAGTAGAAAAATTAAATCTAAAGAAAAGAATTAAATGGGAACTGTAGCATTAAATGACACAGGATTTCAAATAGAAAAAAAAAATCACTGAGTGAGCTTAACAGCAGTTTTCAGACTGATTGCAAATGAATTAGGCAGCCTAAAGGTAAATAGAGTAAATGCCTGAAAGAAAATTAACAGAGCTTATCCTTCCTAATTAACTGAAATTGGTGAATATGGTTAATATCAGTGTAATGTATACTAAAAAATTGCCGAGTAGACTTAAAAGGTTCTCGACACAGAAAAGTAAGTATATGAAGTGATAGAGATGTTAATTCACTCAGTTTAATCATTCATCAATATGGAAATGTGTATGACATTTTATATATATAGAACAGTAGGATCTTTCAGCTGTCATACACATTATATGTGTGTGTGTGTGTGTGTGTATATCATATTATATCCCATAAATAATTTCAATTATTTTTTACTAATTAAATTTTAAAATAGCTTTGCACATGGCAAATGCCTATAGTACCAGCTACAGGGAGGTCGGGGAAAGCGGATCACTTGAGCTCCAGAGTTTTAGGACAGCCTAAGAAATATAGCAAGATTCTGCTAAAAAGTAATTAAAAATTAATAAATAAAGCAGACATAAAAAGAAATTTAAATAAAGACAAATTACTAGAGTTTCAGTGACCTATGCAGAAATATTAGTAGTATAAAACCCAGACAATTGGGTTCCTTTCCCCAGAAATGAACAGAAAACCATTATTTTGAAAAATTTCCCATTCTAGTTTAAAAAATAATAATAAAATAATAAAGAAAAGAAAAAAACAACTTTCCTATCCAAGGATCCTTGGATCCTTCTTTAGGCATATCAAAGTCATACTGTGGAAAAGCTGAGCTAAAGAAAAAATTTAGAATCTGCCAAAATTTCTTAAACAATAAAAAAAAAATTGCATCTGGGGAACAAATATATGAAAAGAACAACTTTCTCATCAGAAGCAATGGATGCTAGAAACAATCAAACAACATCTGTAAAGTCATGGGGAAAAAAGTTGACTGAATATTTGATAATCACTGAAAATATCTTTCAAAAACAATGGGGTGAAGACAATTCCACTCAAATCAATGCTGAGAGACTGAATTGCTAGCAATACTTTGCGAACACTGAAAGAATGTCTTAAAGCTGCAGGAAAATGCACTTGGTGGAAAAAGTTAACAAACACGGGGTCCTCAGAAACAGAATCTGCCAGCCCGAGGCTTGGGACTGTGAGCTGTGGGCTGTCCTGCCAGATGCCTGTTTGTGAAGTTTCACTGGAACACAGCCAGTCCTGTTCATTTACATGTTGCCCATGGATGTTTTTGTCTTACTATTGCAGGACGGAGCGTCCACTTAGTTTGCATCTGGCCCTTTACAGAAAAATAAATAAATTAAAAAGCCAAATCTTATCATAGTGGATAAAAAGCAAAAAGCAAGAAAGATAAAGTACAATTTAGTGTAGCATGGTTTTTACATGGAAGAGTTCTGTGTCATTCTTAAAAAAGAGAGTCACTTGGAAATTTTCATTGGCAGAAAGAGAGTTTGGAAAAGTGAATATGTATGTGTATTTACCCAAAGGCCACTCCCTAGAGACTTTGTATCCACCAGGACAGAAGTGCTGCCGATGAATCTTTGATGCTATCCAGTGTGTTAGATCCAAGAGTTGATGTCAAAAGGAAGATTTGACTGATTTTCATCAGGTTTCTAAATTTCCAACAAGGAAGAATGAGTTTTGAATTAGGTATCCCATATCAATATAAAGTAAGTAAGTACATGCAGCATTTGTGGGTGGTTTATCCCATGCTCAACTTCCATGAGGCATAAATTCCTAAAACATCCTTTCACGGATGGGAGATTTGTTGCCAAATTTGTCTGGCTATCAGACTCACGGCAGCACAGGTGGGTGCTTAGGGAAATAAACAGTACCCAGAAGGACCTGTTGATAAATTGGAGCTCAGACCCTTCCATGCCTTACACTCGCTTTCCTTTCTCTGTCTGTGCACATCTGTGATGCTGGACTTTGGCCCAGAGGAAGAACACACAGTTGATATAAAGAGTTGTGTGCCAAGAAAGTCAAATAGTCAGATCAGATGGGATGCAGATGAACATCTGTGCTGGGAACAGCAGGCCAAGGACCCTGGTCTCTAATAGTGAAATAACTGTGCAGAATGCTACCCCTATCAAGGCTCTCTATTTTTCAAGATGCGTTTTCCTCTTAAGTAAATAGTATTTTTCCTGTGTTGCCCTTAAAGGTTGCTTGCCTGGTTTTTCTGCAATATGTTTTGTTTCTTTCTTTTTTTTTCCAGTTTGCTAATTTAAAGGTACAGGCCAACTTACCATTATTCAGGTCCACATTTAAAGTGGGCTTGACAGTCGGGTTTTTGCACTGACAGGCACACAATAAAAAATCATGTACTGTTGCTAGTTTTTGAGGCAGAATTATTTCATAACAATTATCTGCAAATCTCCAATGTTCTCTGTGCTCAAACCCAATTGTCTTTATTTTAATAATTAAGCCAAAGTGACAGTGGATGACAGCTGCAATTGGTTTCATTCTCAAAGCAGGCACTCTTTTCAGTATCACCATGGAATCATTCTGGCTGGGTGTCAGAATATTTAAACCAGTGAATGTAACCAAATTTGCAGTCAGACAAGGTGCACATTTTCAAGCAAATGCACATTTGTGGGTGTGTGTGTGTGTGTAACACCATACATTTCCTTACCAAATGCCGCTAGCTTTAGTGAGATTTGTTAAGAAAAAAACTACAAAATGTTTGATAGATCTAAAGGGTATTTAGATAGGTTGCTCCCATGTTGTACCCTTTAGCCAAGACTTGGCCCAAATTTTCTGTATAACACCAGAGAGTAAATATTTAAGGCTTTGTGGGCCATGTGGTCTCTTGTGCAACTACTGAATTCTACCCTTGTGATTTGAAAGCAGCCACAGACAACATGTAAATGAATAGGCAGGGCTTCCATCCAATTAAGCTGTATTTACAAACACTAGAAACAAGGAGGTTTTGATCTATGTGTTTTTTTAAACAATATATTTATAATATAGTACACATCGTTTTAAGTTCTTATTCTTTTCTTACTATTAAAGTTGCAAAATATTTCCAGGAATGGAAAGAGAGTGAATGTGCTTTGAAAATATGAGATTTGAGGTTATTTAGTATTAAATGATCCAAAGTGTGTTTTCAATAAATATAGTAGGTGATATTTCCATGGCATGTAACAAATTACTCCTAGCTAGATTATCTTTTCCTTTCTGGTAACAACCCTGTGAGTTAGGAAGGACAGGTCTGATTCTTTAGCTCCATGAGACTTAAGTAAGCAAAGGGCTCACCTAACAACTACTAACTGCAAAATCAGGATTTTACACTTTCCATTTGGACTCTAACTCGGGTCATTTGGATCTGCCTTTTGGTGGTAATTTTGATTTCGTAGAAATGGTCCTAATTCAGTTCTCCTTTTGCAATTACTGTTGAAGTGAAAAAGAAAGTAAATACTTTCTATAAATTATTAAATTGATAGAGACAGCAAGACTGGATAATTTGAGGAAAAAAATAGAAACATGCCAAAATATTCACTTTTTCCTTAATAACAGCATTTTTCTGCCTGAATTATAAAGGTGATTTTCTTGATGATCGACTTGGGTTCTCCCATGGGGAAAACACCTTCAGTAGCCTTTCATACAGGACTCCTCAAATTCAAAAAGAGAGTCTGCAATGATTTCACACCCAGGCAAGTGGCATTACAGCAATCTCTCAGGTACATTTTTGGCTTCTGTACAATTTTTCTCTTACATATTTTATTATTAAAAAGGAAAATGGGAGATAAACTATAGCATTAAGAATTTTGATATAGACATTGAGCCATCCACCAGGAACAAACACATGCTCATGGATTATGTAGGTAGCTCTCCTGTCTGCCCATGATTTAACCACCTCCTAGTATTACCATCTAACTTTCATCTACATTGTCAGTTTTTTTCCCAATGACAGTAAAATGTTTTGGACAAACTGTCTGAAATATCTTTACCACATTGGTTTAAGATCACAGGGCTTACAATTTCCATTCTTTAAATATTTTTTTTTCTTAAATGGCACTTTTAGAGAGGACCAAGTTAAAGTATTTCACAGTTATATGTATGTGTTAAATCAGAGAAGGCTGGGCATTTGGAAAGGTTCTGTGATACTACAATAACATAAATGTTAATACGAATGATCCTATTTAAGACAACCAGAGGAAAATGACTTGTATGGAAAAGTACAGGGACCAGACTTCCACACCACAAGACGGTATTGCTAAGGTGGAAAGTGGAAAAGCAACAGGATAAACACAGTCCTCTGCCTTCCTATGCAAGCAGGTGTCAAGGACCAAGAGATGGGCTGAAAGAAAGGTAGGGATTACAGAATGATCATACCCCTGCCCCCACCTCTGGTGCAAGCAAAAACACCCTCTCTTTGGCTGCAAGGTGACATTCTTCAGAAAGTCAGTTTTACTTCTTCATGTACTTCAACACAGTTGGTGGTACTTAAATTTGAGTCACTGGATGGTCTTATCTATTGATTTACAAATCTGGCCATGGTGAAAATGGTATGCAGACACAAGGATTTGCCTTGTTTTTCCATCTCTTTATTCCTGTGGACACACAGTAGAAATAGTGCATGGGAAACCACACCATTGCAGTGGATTTCTCTTGCTGTAGTGAACTCTTCTTGGCGAGATATCTAAAGTCATTGCAACAATGTCCTCACTGCAGAGCAGATCTCCCAAAAGGGACTTCTAAGACCTCCCTAAATTGTTGGCTGAGTGGAGTCCTGGGTCAGACTAGTTAGTATTCGGTAAGTCAGTACTGGCAGGGACCATAAAATCACCATGTGTAAATACCAACACAGGTTCCAATAGCTGTGTGTGAAGTGTGGGGTGAGACGCTGGGGCCAGCACAGGGGGAGACGGGGAGAGTTGAGAAAGTCCTTTAACAAAAGACTGTCAGATATGATTTACGGAGGCAGCCTGCATTGGGCAAGCCTCACTGAGCACTCTGAATCTCAGCTTTCCACACTGGCAGACTTCTCCATAATCCAACAAAGACGTAGAGTTATAGGCAGTTCATAAAAGTGATGTCTTTTGTTTAATCCTAACAGGGTCTCTCAACAGGGGAGGCAGAATCAATGAAGTGCTAAATATAATATGAAACCAATTTCCCTTCTCACATCACCCCGAGGATAAGAAAAGATTCTTGTTTTCCTGAGCTGCTAAAAATCCAAATGTCTTCCGGGTGGGTGGAAGAGAAGACCGAGAGAATTTAAGAATATTTTTTAGCTTAATTAGTTCAGGCACTTCATTTTGAGACAGATTTAGTGCATGTTTCATCTGTTTAAAGAATCACAGGAGTTGAGGGAGATCGTTTTTCCAGATATAGGGTGAAGTAGTCTGAGAGAGGCGGTATGCTCGATAACATCTACTTGCAGAAAGAAACAAAAAAAAAAAAAAATAGGATTCATGGTTCAAGAAAGAAAATATCGAATTATGATCCAGGACCAACTCCCACTACTTAAGATGATTTCTAAATGTGATATAACTTCCTGGGTGAGTCTTCTACACATAGAGATCCATGGTAGACATTTTAAGCTGAACTGAATTGTTCATAAACCATGTTACATCTGGGCATGTGAGAACCTTTCTGTGTGTAATGATAACTGTGGGAATATCTGTCATCATAGAATGCATGCAAGGTATTGATCACTTTCATTAGTAGAATGTGCCAATGAGGAAGAGTTACTTGTGAGGATACTGTTGAGTTGTGAAAATTGACTCTTATTTCTGTATAGGATAAGGAGAATTTTACTTAAATCACACACACTGAATCTCTCTGTGATGTGTTTTTCAGTTTTGCAATTCCAAATGTAATATATATTCCTCTTTATTGCTTCTAAAACATTTTATTTACAAGCTATAATGAGTCTGCACCAGTTTGTCCTAAATTATCTGTGTCATTAGGTTGGATATATGTTTTTTTTTTTTCAAATTTTTAAATTGACAGCTTCTAGTGTAGATAATGTCATCCCTTTTATAACTGTGCTGCAGGTGGGTCATTCCTAAAATTAAAAGGCAGAGAACCTGGATAGAAGAGTATGGATTTGTATCATCTAAGAAATGTAATGTCCAGTATGAATTAGATATGAAAAAAAAAATTACTGGAGAAATGCTTTGAAGGATAAACTGGAGAGACTTGCCGTGGTCAGACACAGATCTGACAGAATGACAGAGGGAAGGGAGTAGGCCAGGATGGAAAGAACTTCAGATTGCCACAAGTTTCTGAGAATATCTAAGTCAGGCTGAAAGGGGAGATCCAGAGGAAGCAGGATTTTAAAGAGGAAGCCTGCATTCAAAAGGCATGGCTGAGTGCTGATACCACACTGTGCACACTGGTACCCCACTGTGCATAGGCATTGTCCAGGAGAAGCCAGAGTTGTGGCAGCTGGAGGCCATCAGCCCCTTGTGTTCCTCTCAGCAGATTCTCTCTTGAAGAACAGTCTGACTCACATGGCCGGACAACTTGGGAAATCTCGTTTGTGGAATATTGACACTGTAAAATTGAAAAGTCTACGTGCATCATCCTACTTCAAGTCTGATTCTGACACATTTAACTCAAACATGAATATCAAGTAAATACAAACTATTGAAGAAACATTCATGAAAAAAGAAGAAGATCTAAAGTTGAAATAATTTCATCCTTCAATTCTTTGTCTTTCTTGACATTGGAAGACTGGTAATTTTAACAAGGGCAGCAATAATCTTTGGGTCATCTCCAAGTATTTCAGAGCTCAATGTGGTCATATTTTCAGAAAATAGACTGTAACTGTCTTTTTAAAAAGCAAAAACTAATTCACTTCATTTCATTTTCAAAAATGAAATGCATCATGTAAACGATAGTCACCTTCCGGGTTCATCCAGAAGAAAAATTCAGGGCAAAAGTGTAAAGAATTGTGTCTTCAATCTCTCACTAGGCCTCATTTATAGGTCAGTTTTCATTTTGCTGTGCAAATTCGCTGAAGTTGCCTCTTTTTTATGTTGTTCCCAACTGTGAAGGAATCACCAGAGCAAGAAATAAACAGTTCACTAAATCCTTCTCCAATCATTTCATGCCCATAGACTCTACCCTCCTTGTGCTCATCCTGTGCGCCCTTCAACAGCCTTTTCTCAGCAAAGACCAAGGTCAATGTTTTGTAAATATAATGTGTATTTTCTAACAGAAAAGAGAATTGTCTGGCCTGTCTCCAAGAATGGCAGCTGATCCTAAGGATGCTGGAAGTGGCAGAGGAGGATGTAAACTGGGTGCACTTCACGTGCTTCATGAAGAAATGGACCCAGGACTCAGATTTATTTTGGATGTTATCTGAGCCCAAGTGATTGGCTCCATGAATAGACCTTCCATTCTTCCATCTCATAAGACATAGTTTCTTCAAGTCAACTTGTCCAATGCAATGCAGAATTTGAGCTATGTTACTGAGATATGCTTGTCCCACCATGTACCCAAACCATTCTTGGGTACTGTGGTCTGAGCGACATTACCTGGACCAATCAGTGGCAGCTATGCTGGAAGAGTTTATTTTCTCATAATACTCACGGCATGAGTCAGAGCCGCTTTGTGCACGAAGAACCTCTTGGGACTGCTTTCCACAGAAGAGGCCAATTAGAATTTTATGGACTCTCCAGTACAAGTGTTAATGTTTGATAAAACCTAACTATGTTACTCCTTGCACTTAACTGCATTTAGCCATTGTTTCAATGCTTATTACTCAAAGAGCTTTGTGCTCGCCTTGCAGTCACAGAGCTCCTATTGCCTCAAATCATGCTGCTCCTTCTTTTGCAAAAAGCCCTTGCTCATCAACCATTGGCTACATGCCCTGGACTAATCATTGCACTTTTTTGTTACTTAAGTGAACTTTATCTTCTGATCTTGTCATGGACTTTAACTTCTGTTTCTAGTTCATGATCATGATGTTTTTTAATGACAACTTGGCTCTAAATACAGGTTGCTGTGTGATTACTTAGGACACCAGATTCTTTGCAGCTCATATGTGGCTCAGCACCATGAACTAGTAGGGGTGTAAGGCTGTGTCTGCCAATAACAGGAGCCCAATAAAGTTAATTGTTTCTCCGTTAGGCATTTTGCTAGTGCCCTGAACACATGGAACCGATTATCTGGCACTGCAATGTTGTTAAATAAAATGTGCAAAAAGAAAATACAATTATTGCTAAAGTAAAAACATACCACAAGGGGTTATTAAAAAAAGCAAGATGTTTTACATTTTAAGGATGTTTCGCTGCTACATGTGTGTGTTTGGTAAAAAACGATTAGCTCCAAGACACTGCCGTGCCAGCGCTAAACTTTTCCTTCTGTTCCATTGTCTTCCAGTCGCCTCAAATAAATGGAAGCAGACATTTTTATTTCAAGGGAAAGAAAATTAAAGAAAAAAATTAAAGGCAGATTTTGGCAATGTTGGAATATAGACTTCTCATTTAAGACCTGGGTATGATGCTATCGCTAAAATGATTCTTCAAGAACATATTTAATCCTATCAGCCCTATGTACAAGTCTGAATTGCTTAGGAAAAACACTAACTCACCTAATATCATCACCTAATGGATATCATCATCTAATGTATCTGCATTCTGCTATATAATATAAATTCCTTTGGCAGGATAGATTTAAAAAAGCAACCACAACAACTCGCATCCTCTTTTTGTTATGCTTAGGAGAAACATCAGAGCTTAATACATACAATGTGTTCATAAGATAAAAAGTCATCCTGGGTTTCCATTACCCTTCAAAGATTTTCCATTTCTCCCCAACACTTCAAAATTGCATTATGCTGCCTCAGTATAGAGGACACATTGACTATATTTTATTTTAACTTATTTCCTCCATATAACAAATAACTATGATCAAACTTAGCAGATACCCATGAGAGGTTTTTCAAAAATGTTTTGTTAGAATAATATTTTTTTGCATGCATGCCCTAGAAGTGGTCTAACTATATCTATATCTATATCTATATCTATATATAATAGCCAAACACTATATTAGCACATTCAATGTTTTAGATTAATGTATAGATTAGCTGAAGAGCTGGAGAATTGGAAAAATAAAAAGATATTTGGGATTTATCATCTATTGTCTACAAATGTTTAAATGATTTTTTCCTCTTTTCTTTAAAATGTAAGTATGAAGTAAAGTAGCCTAAAAGGAGACCTGAATACACAGATATAGAATCTGGATGTTCATTGTCCTGTCTTAAAGCACAGACCTGTCTCCCTCACTTACCGAACTTCCACACCTTAGGAGGCAAGGTCTTTGCATTCTGCGATTTTGCTCAGTTATGGATATCTCATTGTGATTAGAGAGAGAGGAGACAGGAGGTTTCAACACAGAACAGTTGTCACTCAAAATTGTCATTGCTTAATACCAGTAGGTGCTAGTGAAACAACAAAATGCTACACTATCGGAATATAACACTTTCCAACCAAGGGTCAGTTCTTGACTCTGCTTATGCAGTACTTTCCTACAAGTTAAAAAAGGATCCAACTGGCAAGAACTTTAAAAAGCAAACTGAAACAGGTGATGTTTTCCAATGGATGGAAGTAGAACCTTAAGTCCTCCTGGATCCACAAAAGACATTTTCTTTGAGGTAGAACCACAAAGCACTGTGGCTACACTTACTAGAAAAGCTGTGTGGCTTCTTCTTCTTCTTCTTTTTTTTTTTTTTTTTCATATTTTAGTGGAGCTTGGCAGGCTTTGCTCTGGTTTTGCTCTCAGAATCACTAAGACATATGTGATCGTACTCCAACCACAATTTCAAGGAGCTGTGAGATCTGAGACTTGTTCATTCATTTTTTAATCCCACACTGGTATTGCTGAGGTAAGAAGGAAGTGACAGAGCACATTTGAGAAACTGGATTGACCGGGAGAATATGCTGAAAGTTTTGCAAACTTCTCCACTCAAGTTCAGGTAGACCCCCAAATGTGTAGCCTCTTTTAGACTCCCCCTGGTTCAGGAGAATATTCTTACAGTTTTTGCACAGTCCATCTAAATGATATAAAATACAAAGCTGTGGCATTTCCAGGAGAAAGTAGCTTAGCATAATTGGCTTTAACTTCCCTTTACTGAAAACACAGAGAGTTGTCAACCAGTTGAGAGAGTTTGTTACTGTCAAGTTAGGAGCCGTCAGTTTCACCCAGATGGTGGCCCACTATTACTGATAATCTGATTTTTTTTTTTAATGCATGAGACTAAGATGACTTGACTCATTAATAATCATTTATGCAGAATGGAACCAGCCATTGCAAAGCATGTAGCCAGAGGCTATCTGTAAAGCAATCTGCAAAATGATTATAGGATCCCGTAAATGATATAATTAGGCTTTGACAACTTCTTGGAAAAAATTGCAGACAAAGATCGTGTATTTAGTAGGTTAACTAAATCACTAAAGCGACTTTTTTATTCATGTTGTCAGTAATGTAATTTAACTACCATCTATTTTATAGATTTAGCATAATCAACATGATTTAATATATTAATATTCATGAATGTACCTAACTTTTCAAGTGGATTTTTTAAAACTAGAACTTAAAGTTTAATATACAAACACATTGTAAAAATATTACAATATTCAATAAATATTTTCTCTTGAAAAGGAATGCTTTAGAATTTTTCTATATTAGAACCTATTTTTTATCAAGCAAAAAATGAGATTCAATTAAAACATTCTATATTAGTTCTATGATTTAAAATTTTCATAGCAAAATGTTTTATATATACTCTTACTATAAGTCCTAAGATATAAAACAAGTAAATAAGTATTTTAATTTTACTGTATATTTATTTTATAATTTTACTATTTGTAACTTCAGATTATTACTGAGTCCTTCAACGGGACTTTGAGACAACTTTGATACATGGCAATATCTCAAAATAATGACTTTTAGATGATATTGGCAATTTTACTTACACTAATCTGTATGTATTCCTGTATTTTTAAATTTGTTCTAATTAGTTATACATGATAGTAGAACGCACTTTGATATATCATAAATGAATGGGGTATAACTTCTTATTCTTCTGGTTATACATCATATAGACTATATTTTTTGGGGGGTGGGGTAACCTGGAATTGAACTCAGGGACATTCAACCACTGAACCACATCCCGAGCCCTATTTTGTATTTTATTGAGAAACAGGATCTCACTGAATTGCTTAGATCCTTACATTTGCTGAGGCTGGCTTTGAACTCATGATCCTCCTGCTTTAGTCTCCTGAGCTACAGGGATTACAGGTGTGTGCCACTTTGCCTCGATATAGACTGTATTTTTATTTGGCCATACAATATTCAGAAAACCTTGATTTACTGAGCCAAATACTACATACTAATAGATTTAACTGGCTACTTTTCAATTTTAGGAGAAGCATCACTTGTTAGGAATAACATAAGATTTTCATAATAGATTTAAAGCACAAAACATTGATCCAAAGTGCAAAATTTTGGTCACAGCACATTTTCTTTGGGGACAATTTTAAAGACAATATACATATACACACACATACATCATGTATGCTTTTATAGAAACATTGTAGGATTTTTTTGAAAAAGCATCAAATTGTCCAGATTATAGGACTTTTAGAATTGTGGTGCTCTTTGGGGAGGTAATAATGTTGTCCTTATTATTTATAATTGATGTCATAAAAGCACTCTTGGAAATAAATTGAGAATAAATATGTGTGCAGGGTTTTGTTTGTGATGAGTCAAAAATCCTAATCACTGTATTGACAAATGCAAGTGTACTTCTCCCTTACATAAACAAAGTGCAGAGCAAGACACATCCATCTCTGCTCAAACTTGACAGCCTATCATGTTAGTCTTCAAGGAGTAGTACAGACAGGGCTTGGGTCGGGCTCAGGGCTCTTACCCTTTAGAGGACAACTTGTGATATTGTCATATACTCCTAGTGGCATACTTCATCAGAAAAATGTAGCATAACCATATATAATTACTGGAAACATGGGAAATGTGATGTTTATCTGGATTCCCTAAGGTTTCTGTTAATAAGCAAGTAAAAAAGAAAAGAAGGGACCATCTCCTAAACCTAAGAACAAATTCACTCTTATTTTGCATTTCACCTATTGCTCTAAATCGCAGCATGTTTTATTTATATTTGAACTTTGTGATTCTTGTAAAACAACCCAACTCTGTCCACAGGATCTTCAAACAAAAATTATTATGACTATTGCACAGAAATTTTTGCCATCCCCTGACACCTTTGCCCATAGTGGTATACACCCTCAGGCTAGAAGCAACCAGCATAGCAAACTTTGGATCCCACTTCATCCTTCCAAATGTCAACTCTGACTCAATTCTGCCTTGTTTGAATTGCTCTCTGGTGCCTTCAGGAGAGTGGTTTTTATATTTTGCCCAGAAGTTATAGTTGCCATTTGTAGGATGGCCAGTCCAATTGGGATTTGTCATCCAATACTAGAAAGGGAATTTTTTTCCCACTCAATATTTCAGGGCTGGCTTCTTCAGATGCCCTAAGAATGTCACCTCTTTAGTAAGACTTTTCTGACCTTATTTCCAGTAGACTTCAAAGTCTTGGAAAAACTAGCCTATTTCAAGACTCTGAATAGCATTTTCAATATCTGATGTTTCCCTTCCTTATTTACCTTTTTTTTTCTCTCTTCCCTCAGACACTGTTCAAATACCTGTGAATCAGGGGAAGCTTCTCTAGCTTTGCTTTACAAAACACTTCTGCTACACACAGACACCCACTCACACAGACACACATAGAGACACACACACATACGCTCACATGTAGAATCAACAAATTCTGCAATCAGCCCAGGATAGTCTCATGTTATGCCCCTTATTCTAGCATAATAATTAATAACATCTTCTATTGCTCTTATAATTTTATAGATTAAACTGGATAAAACATTTGGTAATCTTAAACATTTGCTACTTGATTGATTTTTCTTCCTACCACTGATTATTACCTGGTGTGCGATAATAAATGTCTCCATACAGAAGCATATAAAATACATGTGTACACTTTAGAATATATGCTTTTATGCAATACTAGAATGTAGATTTTTGAGGGCAGGGATTTTTCTGTTTTTCTCACTGTTGCAATTCTATGACAAGGACAGGTCTTGGTATATATACTCAATAAAGATTTGTCAACAGAGCAAATGAAAACAATTTATTTGATACCTTTTTCTACCCTAACAATGCAAAATACAGGATGCTGAAAATCTGTACTTATATTTTTCTGCTTCATCCCCTATTCTAGGCATATACATGATGTAACATGACAACATACATTTAAAATTATTGACTAACCCTATGTGAGTGTAGATCATTGAAGTCTGCATAGGAAACATGGTTGAGGTTCTTTTGCTACCCTGTAGATTTTGTTTGCCCTGGAGTCCATGGATCTCATCCACAGTCTCATTTCCATTTCCATTGTATGAACAGGAACAACTAAGGCAGTTTCCAGAGTGTCAGATTAAGAATCACTTTACTCCGTCCATGAGATGGATGTGGAATTGCAAAGATGGTTATCACTTATTTCTTGGATTATGTGACTATGTTTTCTATGCAGAAAAAAAAAAAAGACCTGGAAGATATGATTAAAGATCTTGAGATAGGGGATTATCAGAGAGAACCTAGGTGGGCCTCAATATAATCACAAGGGTCTTCAAAATCAAAGAGGGAGGTGGGAAGGCTAAAGTCAGATTTGGGGATGCTTTGCCTTGAAGACAGAGGAGGAGGCCATGAGCCAAAGCATGCCTTTGGCCCGTGGAAAGGAGAAAATACCGGAAATGGTTTCTTCCCAGAGTCTTTGGAGAATCTGAGCCCTGCTAACACCTTAGCTGAGCCTGTTGGAACACATTTACAATCTCCAATCTCCAGAAGATACAAGCTTGTGTGGCTCTGTGTGCTGATTTCTGTTGGTGACTCAGTATAGCTATGGTAAGGGCTCCCCTATATTCCAATCAGGCTCCTTTAGTGCAATTCACTTCTGGATAGAGCTGATGCTTTTGTTTTGCTTTGTTGCTTGGTTTTTCTGTTTTTGTCCTGTTGATCTATTGGGAAGCAGAGACCTTTGTCAATTCCCACTCTTACATCCAGGCCATCTCCCAAAATGTCTTTGCCTGGAGAACTTCTCATAAATTGCATAGATCTGCTAATGGAATTTTTGGTGTTACCTGGGAATGATGGCACTTGCTTCCTCTTGCTGGAAGAGAAGAAGGGAGTCTCTACAGCTGTCCTTTGAGGAACTCCAATGCTTACTGCCTCACAACCCACTCCCCAATCTGCTCTGTGATAACAAGACTAGAACTTGCAACCAGCTTCACCAGAGTCTTGAAGAAAGGAGCATCAATTCAGCTTCCATTTTTATATCGACTTTGTTTCTCTGTCTCCCTTATACCACATGTTTGTTTTTTAGGAAAGATCAAGTTTTTGAACACTCACAGTACCCTTTGCTTCTGCTACTAGCAGAGATCCGCCATTTTTAAATAGCTTTAATGTAATTTCAGTGGGATTTGGTGAGAGAAAGTTGAAGTTTCTATTTTCAGCTGCCTTTTTCTACCTATTTGATGACTTTTGCTTCACTCATCCACATGTGCCTATTTGTCAGGTATGGGGAGGGTGTACAGTTGTGTATGTGTGTGGTGATCAAAGTTTCTTGGGGCAGTGACTTCATTATCTGTCAGACCTAGCATCTATGATTAAGAACAGGTGCAGCCCAGCCCTGGCTTTGCCTGCCATTTCTGTCTGCATCAAATAAAATGCAGGAGGAAGCCTTTCTGTGGGATACTGCCCTCCCTCTCAATTCTCTGGTGCTGGAGAATATGCTAAGATATTGGCAAGGATCTGCATTTGTGGCTGACCAATGGTCCCACATCCTGCTATGGCCCCCACAAATTTTGCAGTTTTGAGATAGGGGATTTTGATGTGGCTCTGCTGCAGTCCTATCTCCCATGTAATTTCAATTTAATCAGCTTCCGTACATGCAGTGAATTATGGGTTCAGCTGATTTATCCTTTATTTGTGCATGATGAAGTCAATTTTTTTTTTTTTGTAAATTACATGGACTGCATCTACCCTTATTTCTAAATCAGATATAAATGCTCTCTTCTCCATTCTTTGCATATTTTTTGGCTATTAAAATTATAAGTAGGTAAATTAAATGTTGGGCTTCAGCACATGTTCCCCAAGCACCACTTTGGGGGGAAGTTCAGATGTTAACATCATCGGTAAAAGTATAGCGCCTGTCTCATCATTTTATAAATTAGCCTAGACATCAGTTTACCCACTTTGATTTCATTTAATTCTCAGTCGCAATAAACTGTGTAGTGATTTAATTTCTATTTGCTTGACACTTTGGTGAATTTGGAAATTTTATGTTTTGGGGGCTACTATGGACCAGAGACATCTGAGAAGATCATTAGGAAGCATGGCTTTTCTCAGAACATGTTTGGAGATATCTGTCAGATGTGAGAAAATGGGGCATACTAGAAAAGCCAGAACTGAAGCTAAGTTAAATAGAGCTGGTTCTGGGAAGAGTAATCCATTTTCAATGACAGAAGAAAATCTAACTTTAATAAACAAAACATGGTGTCCCAAACTCCAAGCAATAGATGATAGGTGATATTTGTATTTAGCTATAGTCACCAGAGTCCTGATTTCAAGTGTGCTTAAAAAAGAAAGAAAGAAAGAAAGAAAGAAAGAAAGAAAGAAAGAAAGAAAGAAAGAAAATGGGTAGTATTGAGAGAGAGAAAAAGAAAAGTTTAGAGTCCTTACAGGTACTTGACAAAGAAAACTAGTAGCACAAGTAACTTTAGAACTTTGGTAACAGAAAGAGAAGACCTAAGTTTGTAGCCAGGAAAGATCAGCCCAGGGAAAGAAAAGTGACTCATATTGAAGAAGGCAAAGGTTCAAGGTCTTTCAGATGGGATGGACATTAGGCAGAACAACTAGATAATTACACCATTTTATCTAGTATTCTTTATTGATAACATCAGTAAACTAAAAGTAAAATCAAGAAACCACCATCCTCATGTAACACTCCTCTGCAAACTGTATGATTTTTTTTTGATAAAATCTTTAATTAAAGTTTACTAACTGAATGGACTTCTGATGTCTGCACCAGAAATTCATTTTTACATCTCTTTTTTTCTTTTTAAATAACATTTTTGACTTCCTTAAGCTTTGGCTAAGAAGGTTCATCTTCATTTAGATGACATATATTACAAAACCCCAAGAATTCCATTAGCATACCTGTGCAATTTATGAGAAGTTCTCCAGGCTCTATAAATAATCCCCTCTCCTGAGTCAAGTAGAGATTCTCCAATGGAAAAACAACGCACTGTTCCCAATTGCGCTACCCTTTCAAATAAAGGATTCCCAGCAGACATTAGGAAGAAATCACATGCCTTCTAAGAACAAGCAGCTGGAAAAAGGGGGAAGAGATTAATAGAGAAAAACCTGTGGACTATCCCAATCCTATTCTTCAGTGGCTTGATTGAAGGCATTAAGTTTTATTTTATTAACTTCATTCTTGCCCTTCCAAAGTTGAGGGTGCTCACTCCAGGGCTTGTGTAGGAGTGCCCTGGGGAACCTCTGTGCAAAGGTTCGGAGCCACAGCTGGCTGTGATTAGAGGGATTGGGAGAGATCACTGCTTGATTAACTTTCAGCTGCTCTTGGTTTGCCTCAGTTCCTGCAGGAGAATTAATCCACAGGTTCGAGTAAATTTTGGATCTTAATGGATACCAGACACATCGAGCCCACCCAGACCACCAAGATTTTGCAATCCCTTTCCTCACATTTAAATTGTACAAATGAATTCATTCCTCCTTGCCCAGTGGCCAAACTAACGCTACCTCCAGGCTTTTCTCCCATGGTATTCTGGTTATTTTTGCCTTCTGTTTCAAGGAAGTGTGGGTTCTTTAGAGAAAGGTCTAGGTCTGGTTTCTGTATTTGGAGAAGTGCAAATGTAATTCTTTGCACTCAGAAGAAGAATTTGGCTTGATGAATGAGAACGCATCCTGCTCCCTTTCTCCTAACTCGTGTTCAATGCCTATGAAATTATCCCAGCTCTGCAGCCAGTCCCCTCCGCTCCTCGCATGACAGGGACTTGCTTACCCTTCTCCTCCACCAAATGCATGCCACCCTAGTTACAGATCCCTGAACTGGAGACACAAGCTGATTCTCATATTTCATCATAATCATAATAACACCAAAAGGTCTCAGATTAACAATGTTTTCTGCAAGAACCCTTTGCCTTAGCTTATCTATTCATTTAATCACAGGAGGAAATTATTTTATGTTAAAAGAACATTTTTATATTCATGATTAAAGAACTTACTCAAGGGGGAAAATTTGGCACAACAGTAATGCATGGGATTGTTAAAAACCTCAGGAGACTTCAATTTTTCTGGCAGCTTATTGTGATAGCACTGACCTGTGAGACCCACACTGTTAAGATCTGAGACAAGTAAATAAAAATAAAATATTAATCATCATGAATAAACCAACACAGTTTCCTAACTAGCATGTAACTCATTCTTTTCATGAATTCTAATTATGGGGAAGAATCAGAAAAATAAAAGTCAGAAAATTTATTGTAAGGCTCATGAACTTCTTTAGAATTCTACTTTCAAAGAAAGGGATACTATTTCTATGTGTGGCTTATTGAAGTTCTACAGTCAACTTGCTTCTAGATTCATTTTCTTTTACTCTAATAATTGTGATAGTCCCATACTAATAAATTGGCAGAGTGAGGTTTTGCTTAGGGAATCATGATAGTTGGTTGCCCTAAGCAACATAGAATCTATGGAAGGCTCTCCACCTGCAATACCAGACATATTAATGCATATTCCTGTGGGTCTATACTATTCTTACCTTATCTCAAGTCTCCTTTTCCAGGAGGCCTGCTCCTGTTTTACTGGCCTCTTCATTTTTCTCTATTTGTATGGTATTGATTCCACATTTTGCCTTTGCTTCAAACATTCTAATATAACTTTTAGCTTGAATCATAGATTCAGCACTCAGTTAATACTTTCTTGGGTGATTATTTATAATTTTGAGGAATTATCTGTTCTCTAAAAATGGAGTATAACCTCTCAAAGTCGGAGGTATACTTTTTAGCAATAAGGAAAGTACTTTGTCCACACAAGTAGGATGTTAGTAAGTATTTGCAATTTCTGATAGTTGAGATACTACCTGAAAGAAAAGTATAGCAGTGTTTGATATTTTTTCAGAGAATTTTTAAAAAAATATTATTTTTTATTTATATATAACAGCAGAATGCATTACAATTCTTGTTACACATATAGAGCACAATTTTTCATATCTCTGGTTGTATACATAGTATATTCACACCATTCATGTCTTCATACATATACTTTGGATAATAATGATCATCACATTCCACCATCATTTATAACCCCATGCCACCTTCCTTCCCCTCCCACCCCTCTGCCCTATCTAGAGTTCGGCTATTCCTCCCATGCTCCCTCTCCTTCTCTCATTACAAATCAGCCTCCTTATATTTATATAAAAAAATTGGCATTTGTTTTATTGGGATTGGTTAACTTCACTTAGCATTATCTTCTCTAATTCCATCCATTTACCTACAAATGCCATGATTTTATTCTCTTTTATTGATGAGTAACATTCCATTGTGTATAAAATGCCACATTTTTTTTAACCCATTCATCTATTGAAGGGCATCTAGATTGGTTCTACAGTTTAATTATTGTGAATTGTGCTGTTATAAACATTGATGTGGCTGTGTCCCAGTAGTATTTGATTTTTTAAAAATAAGAATGTTTAGCAAACACTTTTGTGTTAGGGGGAAAATATCATTAAACTGTGGATATATACAAATAATACTGCATGGAGTTCTGAAGGCTGAATGGAAGATAGTAAGTCTAGATTAAGAGTTTTGTACTGGATTAAAAGCCCCTGGAAAATGAAAATCACACCTGTACTGAATGATACTGTATTCCAGTTTTAGCATAATACATAGTACATATTTGGTGGTTAAGTGCTTTTTAATAAGTCTAGTTAATGAACAGGTAAATAGGTATGTATAGGTAAAACACAAGTAAAAACAGATATTTCTTGCCTATCTTTGTTAATATAATTTATGATGGATTAAAAACAATAACAATAATATCAGAATAGTTACCTAGATTCTGATAGAAGAATCTATCTATGTAAATTATCAGAGGTAATTAAATAGCTTCCCATGAGGAAATGAATTATTTGTGTATTTAAATACATTGCTAATTAGAGGAAAATTAAAAAATGGATATCTCTGCCACTCAACTTGACTAATATTTTACTTTTGCTGAGGGAATTAGGATTTTGTTGGATGTTAGAAAATGTGTGACATTTCTAAGTTAGTTAAATGGAACTTAACTTTCCATAGTAGTGAACTTATCTCTCCATGGCTTCCCATTTTATGTGGTTTCCTTTCTAATCTATGGCCTTTACCAATCAAGTGCATCACAGGAAAAGCATGGAAATCTAAATCTCAGGAAGAATTGAGTTTATGGCAAACAAAGTTTCTGAGATACTTAAAAGGGTAAATTTCTTCTTCTTCCACTCATCTTTGCCAGAGTGACTATGGAGCATGTGAGTAATGAGACCCTTACCACAAATGTTCCTGTTCTTAGTACCTATACCTGGGACCTAGGTGTACCACATTTTAGGAACATAAGTTGTATTTCTTTCTACCCTCCAAAGCTTAATCCTCCAAGCTGATTTCATCATACTATAAAGAGAACTGATTTAACTCACTAAATGTGGGTGACTTGGTTGTAGCTCCTAGAAGACAATGTATACACACACACACAAATATATATATATATATATATATATATATACACACACACACACACACACACACACACACACACGATTATATATATATTGTATATATATATACAATATATATATATATAGTAATGGGGATTGAATCCAGAGGTGCTTAGCCACTGAGCAATACTCCAGCCCTTTTTTATATTTTATTTTAGAGACAGGGTTTTATTAAGTTGGTATATTTTTAAAGGTGCAGAGTGAAATATATGTCTATATGTTGAACTTTATCCAAGATATTTTTTAAAAAATAAATTACAACAAAATATTTTTCTTCTAAATATATTTTGGAGCAGCATATCATTAGCATGTTGGATAAAAGATGGATAGGAAGGGCGGACATGGTAATGAAATACACTATGGACCATTACTCTGTTGGGAACTTCCATAATCCAGGTTAAAAGCAATTCTCCTGTGGATGCAATCCATTATTAGTCATTAAGTTAATAATGTCTAAAGCAATTAATGCAAATAAGATAAGCCATAGCCTTCTAAAAAGTGGATAGAACTTTTGAAACATATCGTAATGTGCTTTGCCCAGGGAGTCAAATAAAAATTAATATGATATGGAATATGACTTGTCAGGCAGAGGTTATTAAGTGTATAAAAGTAAAAAAAAAAAAAAAAACACAACGGAGTGACTCTCAAAATCCAGAAATGATATTGATGCCTAAGTTCCTCAGAGATGAACAAAAGAAATGCAAATATTACATTCCTTCCCTTACAGCCCTCAAAGCATTTGTAGAATCTATTGGAGTCAAAATCATCTCTAAATAAGTCAGTTTTGAGAAAAGACTAAGTTTATCTGAAACTTTCTGAAGAACTATAATCCACAAACAAAATCATGCAAGGAAAGACCCTTTCAGCTAAGTAACGGGCTGACAGAAGTAAAAATGGAGAGAACTTCTCTGTCTCACTTTAGCAGCTTCAACAACCCCCCAAGTTCCATTTTGCTTGTTTCTACATGTTTGAGAAATGTCCCTATTCCTCATTAGACACCTTCAGGGTCACTGGCAGGCAGTGGTCGTTTTATAGAAATGAGGGTCTAGCATGAACGAGTCATGGCGTTGGAATAACTTTCTCTTCCCCTAGGATCCAGGAGCCAAGGTTGAGGTCCACTGCCAAAAGACTCGCTCTGCTGGAGGCAGCGCCCCCGGGGGAAGGGGGGCTGTCTTTGCACTGGAGGGTGTCCTCGCTCTGTCTTCCCTGCTGTTAAACCTCAGCTTTCTGAGGCTACTGGCCTGGGAGCTTTCATCAGTCTGAAAGCCACTTTTAATAACAGTGAGCTCGGGAAATCTGGGGAGTTGTTATGAACTCCTGGAAGCCTGACAATCACCTCCTCCGGGTTGTGCCTGGTGAGGTCCACTGCTGTTTTCACGGGCCATGCCTCTCCTCCAGCAGCAGTGCAGGAGGTGAAACACCACATCGCCTAAAACCCACAAATAAAAACAAGTGAACCCCCTCCGCACGCTCCCCTTCCCCACCCCTGGAGGTGTGTTTTAACCTGGTGCTTGTTTTAATGTTCTGTTTTACAGCTTTTTGTGTTGAGTTCTTTGGACAGCCCCCTTTCTCAGGGTAGGGGCTTTGCAATTCAACTTCTTCATTAATCATAGTGGAGAGCTGTGCTTACAGGATCCCAGTGCACGGACTCTCTTCTCAGCTTGCAGTCCTGCTTGTTGCAACAAACAGGCTGCAAACTGTGTTTACTTTACATGTCAGATGTTGTTAGACTTGAACTGGGCCCTGGGCGTGTGAACCATTCAGCAGGTCTCACAAAGTCAGGCTCAGGTTTCCATTCCATGATGGAAATGACACCGGATCTTGGAGCGCGGTGATAGTGGTTGTGACTGAACTGCTTGCCGATTATGTCTGGAGATTTAAATGATGACTGTGCTTTCAATTCAAGGAGCCAATGTCCTGAATTAAGTGTTTCCTTCAGGAATTTTCTATATCAAGATCAAAGAAACCAGGGCGGTAGAGGTGTTCTGGTTCATTCGTACACTGGGTTTCTTGGAATTCACAAACTTTGGTTTCATTCTTTTTCTTCTTTTAAAAATGTTTTTATTAGTGCATTATAGCTATATCTAATGGTGAGACTCATTTTGAATTCATAATGCATGTGGCGTAGCCAATCCCCATTACTTCTTTTCTCCCCCTCTCCTCTTCCCAATCCCTGATTCCCCTTTTCAATTTTATTAGTCTTTTTTTGTTTGTTCGTTGTTAGCTGGTGCATTATATTTATGTATAAAAGTGGAGTTCGTCGTGATGAATTCATACATGCACGTTGCATAATTTGGTTAGCTTCATTGCTCAGTTCTTCCCCTTCCCTTTCCTCCTCCCTCTCTGTTGCCGCCCCCCACCCCCACCCCCGCACCTCTACTCTAGTGTTCACCCTTCTATTCTTTTTCTTGGTGGGGAGGGTAACCAGGAATTGAACTCAGGGGCACTCGACCACTGAGCCACATCCCCAGCCCTATTTTATATTTTATTTAGGACGGGGTCTCACTGAGTTGCTCAGTGCCTCACTTTGACTGAGGCTGGCTTTGAACTCACTATTCTCCTGCGTCAGCCTCCCAAGCTTCTGGGATTATAGGCATGCAGCACTGCACCGGCTCACCCTTCTAGGTTTGAGAAATCTTCTATATTCTTTTTTTTTTCTCTCTCTCTAACTTCTGCATATGAGAGAAAACTTTTGACCCCCGGGTTTGAGAGTCTGGCTTATTTCACTTAGCATGATGTTCTCCAGTTCCATCCATTTACCAGCAAATGCCATTGTTTATGATATGATGGAGTAGAACACCATTGTGTATGTATACATTTTCTTCATCCATTAGTTGGTTGACGGGCACCTAGGCTAGTTCCAAGGCCTAGCTATTATGAATTGTAGTGCTATAAACATTGTTTTATAGATATATCAAATGAATAGTTTGCTGATTTTAGTTCTTTTGGATAAATGTCAAGGAGTGATAGCTGGATCATATAGTGGTTCCCCCTAATCTTGAGGGGAATATCCATACTGCTTTCAAAAGTGGTTATACTAATTTGCATTCCCATCAAAAATATCAGAGTACACCTTATCCCCCACAATCTTGCCAACAGTTTGTTGTTATTTGTATTCTTAATGGTTGACATTCTGATTGGGGTGAGAAGAGATTTCACTATAGTTTTGATTTGCATCTCTCTGTTTGGTAAGAACGTTGAATATTTTTTTAGATGTTTGTTGCCCCTTTGTATTTCTTCTTTTGAGAAATGTCTCTTTGCCGCAGTCCGGCTGCAGCAACATAACCGGGGGGTGACGAGCAACTTGTGAAGGTTGATGCAGCAGGAGTGGGAGCTGTTTATTGTAGGACAAGATGGGTATATATATACATTACACACATCTTATCTTAATTAACATAAACTCGATACAGCAGTCAACCAATAAGGCTCACTGGCGTTACTTCACAAACCACTCCCTCTGCAAAATGCCAGGTGCCATCTTGACTTGTTTACAGACTCTAACATCTCTTTAGTTCTTTTGCTCATTCATTGGGTAGGTTATTATTTTTTTTTGGGGGGGGTGTAAACTTTTTGAGATCTTTGATCTGGATATTAATCCCCATTAGGAAGAGTAGCTGTCAAAGATTTTCTCCCAATCTATCGTTGTTTCCCTCTTCCCAGTCTTGTCTCCTTTGCAGGGCAGAACAAAGCTTCTCTTTCTAAAGTGATTTCTCATTATGCCCTGACATGTGTATTACTATTTAGTCAGCCCCCTTATCACAGCAAATATGATCATGATATTCTTGAATCACATTCTTTTCCTGCACTTTTCATTTCCAATTACTCAAGTGATTTCTCACCTTTCTGGAAGTCCTATTTTATACAAAGTCAATATCCAAAAGTTCAACATTGAACGTTCTCTAATTATTTCCAGGGTGCTGCTTTCTTCTCACCAGACAATGTGGTCGGTACATAAAGCTCAGAAATGTGTCCAGTATGAGGTTACCTGAGAAAAGAAGAGCCTCTCAATATCATGCCTGCTTGTCTGGTGGATTTTAGGAGTAACTCTGGAGGATCTGAGTAAAAGCCTTCTCCTATTTTTATCAGACAACTGTCTAGATTCAATGCAAACCAGGAATTCTACACACGCATCAGTGGAAAGAGTTGCAAAAAGAAACAGAGCTCTTGAAGACTCTGGTGCAGGGAAATTTCTGTCCCTGTATTTCAGGGATGAGTTCGACCCCCAGGGGACATTGGTCAAGGTTGGCAGACGTTTGTGGTTGACTCAACTGTGGGAAGGTTTGCTATTGATCTCTTGTGCATAATGGCCTGATGCTGCTACAATACCTCACCCCACCACCAACAAAGAATCACTTGTCACAATGTGGCAATTATAGTGAAGTGGAAGAGCCCTGCTCTAGCCTGGTACACTACTAAGCCAGAGCTTTGCTTTTCTTAAGCATTCAATAAGTGATTAAAGAATAAATAAAATAAACATTTGAATTAATCATAGGTTCTAAACTAGAATCAGCATTCTGTTTTGGTCCTGACTTTCCCCCTTAATCTCTCTGACCCTGGATCTCCTCAGTCTGCTTAGACTGGTGCAATGATTGCTCCTTGACATCTGCTGTAGTCGAAATGTAGTAGAATCATCTCGTTCACAGCCCAGGCCTGCTTGGCCCTCCATCTCCAGCTTGACAGCCGAAGACACAGGATCCACAGAAGACCTGAACTCATGAGCGGGAGCAGTGGCTTCCACCTCCTCTAAACAGTAACGTCACTGGGTAGATTTCGGCAACCTTCCCATTTTGTGCCAAGCCCTGTTGATACAAGTGCTGTAGCGTAATGAGGTTAAACTCAATATATTTTTTCCTCCAGTTATAACTGGCAATAATTTTGCAAGTTCCCAGCTACCGTGGAATCCATTTGGGGCAGGCAAAGAAAGCAAACAAGCTCCAGTATGAAATGTAATTGTGGTTGCCACATGTGAAACAGGTTAGCTACCAGCATTTCTTGTTAGCCTCCGTCTCGTGTATGGACGCTCTCTTTTTGCTTAATCCAAGTATATTTGACTAATGGGAAATGGAGACAATTCTCTGGGTATTTTCTTTAAAGAAAATTTTCTTGGAAACATTCTAATTATGGAGACAGAGTGATACTTAAATATGTTGACAGTGAGTACATCAACATTTTCCAGATTATTATCAAGAGAGATGAGTGTATATAATGATATCTTTAATTTTTATAATGAAGGGTAACAAAGATCAGAGAGGTTAAGTTACTTCCAAGAACACACAGCTAGCAAAGGAGGGTTAACCTGATATTAGAATGAACATAGGTATAGACCCTTAAGTCAATTAAGATTATAGAAAAATCCTAATCGGTCAATAAAAGGTTTGAACACATTCAACATTGTGAAATGTCCTTAAATCTTTGATGATTAATTTAGAATTTTATATTCTCATCAGTATTTCATTTACATCACTTCCAAATTCTGCTTCTAGGCTGAGGTGTAGCTCAGTGATAAAGTATATGCTTGGCTTGTACAAGGATCTGGGTTCAATCACCAATATGAAAATTTAAAAAAAACTAAGAACAGAAAAATGCAAAAATAAGAAATTCTGTATCAATTCCTCATGTTATTTGTTAAGAAATTTCATAAACTTACAAGTTGTCTCTAAAACGAATATAGTTTTCTCTGATCTTAACAAAAGACAAACATCTACTATTGAGTGTTCTTTTGGTATAAAATATTTCCTCTCTAAAAGTAAAAGTAACTGAGCCATGTTCTAGCATCTCACTTAATTATATGCTTGTCAGTATAAATGCTTTATTGTATCATTAGGTAGGGGCCCTTGACCACGTTAAAACAAACATTTGAATGCAACTTCGTGCAAAGAATAAATGTCTCCATGGTGAGAGACGATAACGCTGGAGAAAAATAAAACTGGAGGTACTTACAAACTACTGCAAATTTCTTTTCTTCATCATACTTAATTCATCTTATAAGTAAACTATATTTGTACAAGTGAAAGCACACATTTTATTTAAGTAGACCAATTTGCAAGGAGCCCTGTACATACATCTATAGCCTACTATAAACACAAAATACAGAGTCCTTTTATACTTGCTCTTTTTTATATATTTTTATTTCATATCAAGGATTTCTACTGACGTCAATGGAAGTCCTAAGACTGGAATGAGAAGTAAAGATTAAACAGGCAGTGGCTAAGAGGATTTTATCACATTTTCTGAGAAAAAAATATCTTGCATAATTGATCTAACCATGCAATCTTAAGTGTAAAAATTAGTAGATTCTGGTTCAAAAATTTCACTCATTTCAATTATGATTGGGATAAGCAAAGTCAAAAACAGGAGCAACCAAATAGACATATTGTTTGGACACTGGAATGTTTTCATTGGGTGGAAATTATAATTAATTACTATTTGAACTGAGTACAACATTTCTTCAATTTCTAAATATTTCTTAACAGAATTTCCACAAATATGTAGGGAAGCATTAGATGACAGTACACATACAATTCAGTCATCAATTCAGTTTTACTGTCATCAATTCAGTTTTACTGACACTTAAAATTTTGCTTCCATTTCAATACCCTCCCAAACTGGCTTCTATCCCTGTTTTGTCTGCCTTAGAGGTTTTTGATTGTTTGTTTTGCTTTGCTTTTTTTTTTTTTTCACCATTTCTCGGAAATTATCTGATGTGGAAAGTATTCACAAGAGGCATTGCATTACAAAATTTCACACAATACATAGGATTTGTACTTTCATGATAATGAGAGGATAATGACCTGACAGTTGAGAATACCTTAGTCTTTACCTATTTTAGTCTTTTTTCACATAAATTAGCCTCTAGCAGGGAGAAACTTAGATTTCAAGTTTCCTCTCCTACTCTCACTTCTTCAAAGTGTGGCTGGATGTATGGATTGGAGCAGGAGATCAATTCATTGACATGAGGGGACCTCAGTTAAGGCTCTCCTCCCCAAGTACATTTGTATCATGTTGTTGAAGGGGAGAGGTGTAACTAATGGGATGGTCTACCTGATTGGAAATCTCTCTCCCCTTCTGAAGTGAAGGACGCTCAAAGTTTTTCATACCCTTGACAATAATGAAGGTCACTTCTCACCTTCCAATAGAGTATTTGTCTGAGTTACAAGCCAGAGCTCTGTGGGCATTGTGATCGTCACCGAAGCCCTTGTGTGACTGTAGGGGAGTATAGGAAGACATGCCTTATATATCTGTGGTTTCCAACGTGCCCTTGTATCCTGCTGTTCCAGGAGTAGCTGTGAACTCATGTTTCTGGGAGCAGATACTGGTGATTCACAACATCCTGGCTATCTGTTATCGTGGGAGTGGAAGAATAATATCTGGCTTTGAAACTGATACCGGTCTTGGGGTACCAGGGGTTGGTTGTCATTTGTGGAATCCCTAGTGCACCACATTGCTGAGGGGAAGCCTATATTTCTCTTTTTCACTTTGTAAGAAAAATCAATATTTTCCCTGGAGCCCCGTGGCCAGACTGGAGCAGCAAATCTCAGGAGCCCAGATTCCCCCAAACCACCCCCGCTTCCCCCAGCACACGTCCTCTCCCGCCATCAGCCTATTTGATCCCTGTGCAAGATGAATGGGTTCAAGGAAGAAAATTAAACAATGGCAAAACAGAAGTGCAGTGGAGTGAGCCTTCCCTTGCTGCAGGATTTTCCTTTCCTTTTCCCTTTTCTGAGTCCAGGTCTACTTCTTTGCCATCCGCTCAGTTTGGCTGGGATTCTTTATTTCCCTTTGGTTTCTCAGAAATTCAGAAATGACAGTCATTTTTCTTTTGTAGTTTTTGACTCTAGGAAGCAGTGACCTGTGCACGTGTCCCACTAAATACAGGGTTCAAGGACCTGGGATGTACCTTGCTTTTGTCCCAAGATTGAGTTCTTGCTCCCATGTCTGTCTTTTTAGGATATTAATTTTTTCATTTGTAAAGTAGGGACAACAATTTCCTGGCTTTGACTTTCTGGGAGGATGGGAGAATACAAAAATACTATATATGTAGAAGTACTTTGGAAACTTTTTTTTTTTTTTTTTGTGTGTGTGTGTGTGTGTGTGTGTGTATGTGTTTTGGGGGCTGAGTGAAACCCAAGGCCTCATGCATCTTAAGCATATGCTCTACCACTGAGCGATACTTCCAGTACAACTTGTAAACTTTAAATGGATGGCACATGAAAAGAAAATTAAGGTGAAAATGAAACCACATAGCAAATTTGTTGCATAGAATATTTTAATACATATAAAACTTAACTTGTTGAATATATAAGTAGACAATGTGAGGAAATAATATCAGCCTTTGCCAGGAGACACACTTTGAGAGAAGACCACACTCTCATGTACAAAAATGGTTTGCCACCAGTTTAAATTATCCTGAAAATACAACCTTTGAAGAACTAAATTGACAAATAATAAATTTTCTGGAGAGCAAATGGGGGCTTCTTCACACGCTCAAAGAGCATAGAGATGAAATTATATTCAGTTTGGCTACCAGGATAGATAGTAGGCAACTCTTGCCAGGGATGATGTTTTGTGGGTCTTTTTGATGGTGGTAAGGCACCCACAGAGGCTAGCACGTCTTCTGTTGGACATCGTAGGATACTGTTGAGGAAAAACAGCCTCGATGGTCTCTGCAGAGACCTGGATGACTTTCTGACATGCAGCCCAGCAATGAAATGGCTTACCAGTAGGACTTTGAAGTTTCAGGGCAAATTGTCCAAATATTAGGTATGCAAGGACATCACATTCCTCATGGTAGCACACCAGAAAACTCAAGCATGAAAGATGTATGTTCCTTCTATCTGAGATGACATGTGCAAGAAAGCAAGATTACCTAACAGCAACTCATGGTGGGAGTCCATTTCCAGCCAAAGCAAACTTCTAATTGAGTGGTGAGAATCTAGAGGACATCGTTCACTCATCTTGCCCTATACTAATGAGTTTTTACTTTGAGCTTCAGCTTGAGAAGAGCTATCCTTCCTTTAAGCACACAGACATCATTGATCCTGGGGCTCCGGCTTTCAGGAAGCATTGTGAAGGTCTGCCTAACCTCCCCTGAGAGCGAGAGAACATCTCTCTGAGTGTGAATGATCCCATGGGAATTGTTTATGCACAGGGACCACGGAAACAGCTATGATAACTGGTAAGGTAAGAGGTTCCCAGGGACATGTGGCAATGGGATATTTGGATGAGTGTTTATCAGGTGGTCGATATCACATTCACATACATTATAGAGAAACCTGGCAATGAAGTTGCTGGGCACTTTGAAGCAGAACAGCAGATTATTCCCTGGACTAGCATGGGAATGGGTTAGTACTTTCCAATTTACATGCCCCATTGGGAAAGGAAGCGCAGAGACAAAACACCCTGGGTTGTAGTCCAAATCCCTATCTGAGGTATTAAGAGTCGGGGGAGCAAAAATGAAGATAACCAATAGACTCCTTTTTCGGTTCCTTTATAAAATTCCATTTATCTATGGTTGTTAACTGAAAAGGAGGAAGTTGAAGAGATTAAAAGATAAACACAAAATAGTTTAGGCAAATGTGGATATCAATGGTTCTTATGTAGATTAGAGGGAAAAGACTAACAAATGGGTGGAGCATAACTTAATCTACACACTCTCGGATTTTAGGAGATTGGAATGAAGAGTCTCTTGAAGATTGTTTCTGGGGGGAAAAAAAGAATTCCTAGCTAGATTCTTGAGAACTTGACCATTGATTAACTCTTCCTTGACACATTGACTGCAGTTTCCAAATAGGAATTGAATTACTATGTTGCAGACCAATCTCTTCCCCTTAATTTTTAAGGTTTTTGAACAAAGAATGAGTAACCAATAAGGAGGAGATGCAGTTGCGTTAGAAAACAGACAGGAGCTAGCTACCCTGAGTCCGAGGGAGGTGCACAACTTAAAAGGTACGAAATCAATGGGACCTAAAGTCTATCTCTTCCTGGAGCAATGGGGTGGATCCGTGTCTCCCAGAAAAGTTTTGTCAATCACACGTCCTCAATGCAAGAAGACTGAGATGATGGAAACTGAATCTAGAAGGTGCACAACCAATATCTTGATTGGCATTCATACTTTATTATTATTTGTGTTTATTCTTTCTTAAAACGAAGTAAACTTGGTACTGGGTGGAGACTGTGGTGTCCCATGAGCTTGATAACCAACTTAAATCAGCACTCCGGTTGCTCCATTCTGATGACTAAAGTTCTGTGGGCAGCCCTTTCTGCAGCCTTCTAGAATAGATCCAGGATTTATGGAGAAACAGAACAATAATGAAAGCGTTCTGGCAATACTGTCCATTTAGAGTATTTTAGATGGCACATAGGTGGAAAGGCCAAAGAAAGATTAAAATTGTACTTAGCATGAATTAATGACTCAAGGATTCTGAAATGAAGAACATTTTGCATATACATTCTCAGAAAAAATATTTTTAAGTGATTTATGTCTGTATACCCTCCAGAGGAGAATGGAGGCGAGAAGAGCTGCCAACTCTAAAATGTTCCACCCTGATACTGGCGACATGGTATGTTTTGCCTAGTATTTTCCTAGAACCCCAAAGAATCTATTTGAATAGAAAAATAATAGAAGTTCATACTTACTTAAACACCTGTGGTTTGGTGGTTTGGGAGTTGTATAAAACATCACTTTCCATACCAGTCATTTATGTTAAAAGGTATTTAAATAGCTAAAAACTACCCACTGGATTCTTCGGAT
The DNA here is from genome assembly GCF_964194105.1 of Spermophilus citellus. Classification (NCBI taxonomy): domain Eukaryota; kingdom Metazoa; phylum Chordata; class Mammalia; order Rodentia; family Sciuridae; genus Spermophilus; species Spermophilus citellus. The sequence goes on from NC_138199.1 coordinate 68,860,685, forward strand.
TCTGTTGCTTTGGGGTTTACTTGTTAATTACTCATTTATAGCACATCTCCTATGAATAGTTTTTTGTAAGTCCCATTTTGAAAATATTCCATGCTAGAGCATATTTTTAAGAAAAATAAAACACGGTTGTAATTCAGAAGACACTTAGATGAATGTTGTTAATAAGCTCACAAAGCCTGCAAACACAAGCAATAGAGGCAGAATCTCACTGAAGTGCATTTCAATATTGGCAAGAGCTGGGAACCAGATGCCAAGAAGACTATGAAAATTATTCAGATAGAATCAGGCTGTAAATAGATTGGCCGAATTTAATCGAGAAATTAAATAACTTGAGCAGAGTCAAATTTAAAAAAAAAAATGAAGTGTAGTAAGTTGTGCTTTAATTTTGATTGTGGGATTTTGTATTCCAAGGTCAACCCATCTGGAGGACAGGCACTTGGAATCTGAAGCCCTGTGATGACTGCAGTCGTGACCTCAGGTTTTCATGGAGTGCCAGATGAATAATGACCTTGCAAGTCTGCATTCCAGTCAAAGATCTCCTGTCAGTTAAGATCTTCAGACTAGTGAGATGGCATCCCAACATTTCAGCAGTTACATAATTATTTCTATAAATGATCACTCACTTTTAATTGTAACAATTTTGAAACATAGATTTGCAAATTAATTGTACCCAGTACTAACCTATTTTGTGGAATAACCTGTACTGGTTTTCCCAGGTTTTGAAATCTTTAAAAAGAAATGCTACTTTTTTTTCAGATAATTTAGTAAATTTGTCTTGATATTATAATTTAAAATAAATAATTGAGTAACTGACTTTAGGAAAAAAAAAAATCACCCTGTTCTCCATTTCAAGATGGGGGTTGAGGAAAAGGTCACAGTTGGTAAGACAGTGGGAATCTGATGTTTCCAGATGAGAAACTTACCCTAGAAAGCTTTAATGAAAGTTGGAGCCTTGGAATTTCTAAAAGAGTTGTGATTTCTGACATCCTAACAAAATTAGGCTTAAAGCAATTGAGAAAAAAATCCTTGATACTTTAGAGTGTGCAAGTTACTTCTTTCTCCGTTGAATTCAGTTGCTATATGTTTGTTAAAGCTTTCATTTTTAAGAAAAAAAATATGTTTTTGTTATATTCACATAATTTGAAATAGTTTTATACTGAAATGGATGTTTCCTCTTAAGGTATAGTAATATATTGTAAACCACGGTTAAGAAGTAAATCATTAGAATTTTCAGCTCATTATGGTGAATGGGATTTGTGAAGTTTAGAAAACTATATTTTTTAAACATGGTAGACAACAACTGGAAAACATGTATCATGTGCTATAAATTAAAATGTCTGTTTTCCTATAAATAAAAGTAATATTTTCAATTAATAAATATTTTAATACTTGCTATTTGACTAACTGTGCAGGTTGTTAAATTTAAAAACATTAGACTCAGTAATTACTTTTCTCAAGGAATTTTTTATTAAGTATGTAATCACATTGCCACTTTAGGTTTCCATATAGAACAGGGTTTTAAGCTGAATATTTTAAGAGAACTTGGTTAAGTTTTTAATTGGTTTTGGAATGTTTAAGTCAACTTGGGTTTCACCATCTTCATACATTTAAATTTATTTAGTTGTTAAATATTTTGAAGAGTTTTGCTCTTGAATATGCTATATAAACATGTGTCTGATAAGTTTAGGAGAAAGAAATTATTATACCTGGCTTGATAGTTTAAGAAAATTTGAAATTGTCAACTTGACTTGGCTATGCAATGATCATAGATACTTTCTACATTGAAAATATATATATATATATATTAAAGTTTTATCCACATTGCAATGAGAAAAGGATGTTTGCAAGGTCAAATAGTTATTAATGGAAACCAAATTTTTGTCTGCTTTCATGTTATTTCTTCAGAAAATTTAATACCAACTTTAAAATGTAGGCCACCATAGTCAGTTTTCAGACAAAACTTCACTTAAGGAAAACAACAACAACAACAACAACAAAAAACACCTTATTTTGAGAAGATACTAAAAAACACCAGCTCCTTAGATACCAAAATCAGATGCTACTTATAATTCACAAAGGTGAATGATTCCTTGTCTTGATACTTCAGAGATGTAGGCCATAACAGTATACACCTGGAGGCCTTCTACAAACCCATGTAATGGAATCAAGGAAACAGGAGCCTCCATACATCCCAACCATAACCTTAGAACCACAGGTTCCCATGATTTCATTTTTACTTAATTTTAGAAGCATCCTTCCAAAAGGACTCTGCATCAGAACAGATTTTTACCTTTGTAATAACAGGAAAAAAAAAATAGCAACTGCTCTGGAAGGGAAAAAAAAAGTGTGTGCACGTCTGCAAGATTGAAGACACAGAGCTCTCTTTCCCTTTGTTCATTGATTAAGATGTTTGTCCTATGTCTCCCTGATTGGTCCCTATTTTGTGGTACTCTGTCCTTGGGCCATCGGGAGGCTGGAGAGGCTGTGAGGAGTGAGACCAGCAAGCGAGGTTCTGTGGTGTTTCTGAAACCAGGAGCTCATCATTGCAATGGACATCCATCTTTACAAATGGCAGATGCAATGAACTCATTAGGGAAGCATCGAAAAGCCAGAGCAGAGGAGCTTGCTCTCCTCGGTCTCTTCCCACCTACTTCTAGTTAGGTTTATTTTTATAAACTCTTCCAGATCCTTGAGCAACATTCCACAATGTGGAGCTCATCCATCCCTTCTGAATAATGGGTCTCTGTGGGAATACTCTTTTCCATGACTTGTGTCAGATGATGGGTGGACCCTTTTTCCCTAATTCCTGTGTACTGAAAACCTTAAGCTCCTGCCTTTGGTTCACTGTCCTCTATTTCTGAAGCTAAACAGTTGCCCACGTTTGCTTTATTTCTTTATCAGTCTACTCATTAAAAGCTCATGCCAGGCACCTTCATTAGCATTTGCTCAGGGTACAATCTTGGACAGGTCTGGCTCAAAAGACTGGGTTCTAAGGCCAATTTGCTTCACATGTTCCTGCAGATCCTGGTCCATTCTGCAATTTTCCAGCAGCAACATACCTGCCAAATAAGTGAGTGAAGCCAATAGAATCTTTTCTACCTCCTTGTCATAAAATAAAACATGTTTAAGCAGGGTTGGGATCATCTGAATAATTGTCCAACAATAAATTGGTTACTGCTAATATATACCTCTGATTGCAAAGAAAAAAAGTGCTGGCTTTTTAAATTAAGGATATAATCCATATGATTTGCTTTATGTTTCATTCTTAACTTTAAGATTTATATTGGACATTGCAGTATTCAAATTCTCAGATAGTCACCAAACTTTCTGGCACATTCACTCAGACCTACAAATACACTTGCAAATGATTTGGAGAGTTTGCCATATCTATCCAATGAGAGGCAGAGGATTAAAAAAAAAAAAACAATTGCCAACACATGAAAACAAAGTCAATGTATGTGAAATTTCTCCTCCCAGAGCTAAATTATAGGGAATAGTGGAGAATATGACAAAGAGATTTAATGAACAAAGAACGAGGCCCGATAATTTCGTGTTCATTTTTAACTGTTGCTTTGAACTGGGTTCTTGTAGTACCAGCTATTTGAGAGGCTGAGGTAGGAAGATCACTGTAGCCTGGGAATCCAAGGCCAGCCTGGGCCACATAGGGAGACCCTGTACATAAATAAAGATACATACATAAATAAAGAACAAAACAAACAAACGAACCACATTGGTTATAAAGAAAACAGTAAGATTATACCCCAATGATACAAATGTATGAATTGCCAAGATCATTGTAATGTCATATGTAGATAATTAAAAAAAAGAAAAGACTAAGAGATTTTTGAAATGCAAAGGCGAAGAATGTACCCCAAATGCTCTTCCTGAAGGAAGCTCTCTGGGCAACTGAATAATAAACCCCAAAAATTAAATCATGAGAAAGACATGATAGAAGAAAAAATGTGGATGAACGATGAAGTCACCTAAATGTACAATATTAAGTCATGTCCTTATGACACTTTAAGAAAGTGTACATGTGATTGTTTAAAAAATGGGAGAAAAAGAAAACAGATGCCTAAATTTTGTAAGTATTTTTAAGATCTAAAACAATGTAAACAGTTGTATTCTTAAGTACAAAAAAAGATACATTCATATTATATTGTACTGATCTGAATACTTATATATGTAAAGAACAAAATCTAGGTCACATTAAATGAAGTGGATGAATAAATTGTTACAAAGATTTTAAGTTGCTTTCATCATTAAGAGAAAGATGACAGAAAATGGTTCAGGTAGAGATAGAGACAGATAAATTGGAAGCTGTACTATGGCCTAGGAGGAGCTGATCTGCGTCCTTTACCAGCATGGTTGGCACAATTACCCCTGATCATCACCAACTGGGGGTCATGATTTAAGAAAATGACAAAATGTGCAAAGTCTTCAATAGGGACATGGACTGATGGGGCTAAGGACATCTACCCACCTTCTAAATGGCAAGAGGCTTCAGCCATCTTCCTCTGGACTATGATGTCCCCAAATTGAAGGGATGAAAGAACAGAAGTACGCCCCAGGAAAACACAAAGCCCACAGTGTCTATATAACCTACAGTCTTTCAGATAAAGTGCCCTGGAGTCCTTTGAGAGAACAACTAAGAAGCCCTGAACCATGTATGTATAGATGATGATATGATGATGATAGTGTGTGTACATGCATATAGTTTTTACCTACTTTTTTCAAAATCATGGATGTAGAGGAACAAAAGGTGGTTGTTCTTCTAGACATGATGGTAAAAGCCAGCATTTCCTGCCTCTCTGACTCTAGGACCACAGTCACATCTACATTTGGCTTAAAGACCAAACGTGGGGGCTACAAAAATGAATGCTTATGTCTCAAATATAATGAGCCTTCACATTCAGGGTAACCTAAAATGACTCTCTTCCCGGTGAATTTTACCTAAATGTCAAAAGTTGTGTGCCAGGACCAGCTCCAAATATTTTCATTGCCACCCTCATCTGGCCTAGGGACAAGAACATAACTTATAGAGGCCCCAGCTGCAATGAATGTCGAGTGGATCACTTTTATTTTTATAGGAATTTCACTGCCAAGTTCTAAAACATGGAAACTTATATTAGCATGCTTGGGCCGGCACACAGGGGGAGTGTTGGAGCTGAAGTCCTCCTGTGCTTCTCCACACTTTTGAAAATTGAAAATGGTCATGACTTTCAACTTTTTTTTTTTTTTTTTGCAGTACTGGGGATGGAACCCAGGAACTATGCAAGTGCTCTGCCGCTGAGCTTCATCTCCAGTCCTTGATTTTTAAAAATGTTGTTTTAATCCCTTTGCTGCATCTTCAGACTGGAGGATGTCAAGTATTCCTCTGCTTATTTTTTTTCTATTATTTCGATAATTTTGAGTCACATTATATCTTTTTCCTATGCATCCATTACCAATGTCAGAGAATCTCGTCTCGGGGATTTACTTATTCTTTTAAATGTCAATTTTAATCTAATATCAGATACCAAAAAATATAAATAAAACTCATATTGAGGAGTTTTAGTACTCTTGGCTTTTATTGTCAAAACTCATGAGAATTACTTCATCTCAGAGCTGTGGTACTAAGCGAATGCATTCAAATATATGCTTCTGAGATGGGGTTGATGCTGGTTTATTCATTACTCAGCATGGCTATTGAATTACCACTGTGCCGGGCACACCTCTAGGCCTTGAAACACATCATGGTACAATAAAGAAACTGCCTTTGCCCTGTGCAGCCATGATGAGACGCTACAACATGATCATTGGTGTGGAAACGCACTCAGGGACGAGGGAAACAGGCATTAGGGGCAGGAGGTCTAGGATTTTACAGAGGTTGGTTATGAAGGTCTTGTTTTGAAGGTGACTTTCACACACGGGCTTGCAGAAGGTGAGGGGTAAAGCCTGCATTGTCCACAGAGAGGAGCTCTCTGGTCAGTAGAAATGGCCTATAGAAAGAACTAGAAAGAACAGAACAACCCTGCCAAGGACCACAGCAAACCTCTGTCAGCAGGGAGGCAGTGGCAGAGAGAGCAGAACAGCTGAGTGACGTATTGACACCCACACGCCCCAGTCAGGAAGGGTCTTTCAAGGGCCAGAAATGTGACCCAGGTGCCTCCTGGGTTAAACTCAACAAGAGAAGGGACTTCATAGGAAAAAAGGAATCCTCGAGCTATTGCACCCATGTAGACAAAGGGTGCCATGAAAATAGTGAACCTTAATAAATATCCATTGCATGAACTAAAACTAAAATGATTTAATTAAAATAAAGAGCATTATTGTAATCTAAAATGTGTGCTGTAAATATAATGTTATTATATGTGTATTATGTAGATGGAATACATTGTGTTTAGGTTATGATAAGAGCTTTGGCTAGTCCCATTCGGAGGCCTAAAATACAGTGCTGCTTTGCAATGCATGAAGAGGGGGAGAAAAACTGCATGTTGAAGGTGTGCAGCCTGATGGGGTCGGGGAGTAGTCTGAATTTATTTTATTTTATTTTATTTTTCTCCATTTATTTTATGCCAAAAAGAAACCTGAGGCAAAGTATAGTTGAAGGCAAAAATAACTGAATTCCTCTCACTTGGAAGATGTTCTGCTATATAGCCTGTCCTGTTACCTTGCCTTCACAAGTCCTTGGTTTTGTTCAGTGTTACTCTCTTCCAGCCTAAATTCTCCCATTTTTCTGAAGAATTTGGTATGTTCAGTGCTCTAATTTGAGAAAAGAAAACATTCTAGCTATCAAAGCACACACTACTTAACTGTACCTGGAAATAGAGGGAAGGGTGAGGGGCATTCTTAGGTGATTCTTGTGTGGTCACAGGGTGGTTGGATCACCTGCTCAGTATGAGGGTCCTCATGAGTGTCCAGTGTAGAGGTGAGACTAGAAGACATAGGCATATTGACAGGCACATTTTATAGGTCATACAGGCTTAGAGTCATACATTAAGAAAGAAAAAATATAAATGTGACTTAGCTATTCAATGCCATTCTTAGACACACCATCCCTTGAGATTCTTGGACCTCAGGTTCGGGGGACATTGGAAGAGTCAATAATACAGACAGCATTTTGCTAATTGTTGCTAATTCATACTGGACAGAAGAGAATACAAACAAAAACTTACACAGAATTTATATTCACATATTAAATAGTATCTTAAATGTAAAATTTTCTGTTCAGAAATAAGCAGGAATATCTCTATAACACCATTAGTAAAAGGTATCATTTGTAAACAAAAGATTGTTTTACCCAATTATAAATCCTACATTTGTAAAATATAGCAGGAAAAAATACATGTCATCATAGTATCTTTCACGTTAAAACATACAGTGTGCTGCTTTCTAATTTGTCACAGATGGATCTAATTCATTCTTTTTAATACAGAATTGCATTGTTTACTATTATGTGTTTAATTTATGAGAATTTTCAAGTTTTCTTTACATCTAAAAATACTTCTGTGCATGCATCTCTTTCTATTTTTATAGGCTTCTAGAATTAGAAATAATTGCTATGTAGACATATTATGTAATATTATAGATATGAGCTCATTGCTCAACACAAATTTTAAGAGACTTCCAACTTCACCAACAGTTTAAAGCAAATGATTGTTTTTTCTGTCTGAACTTGATATGTTCACTGTGCTCTTTTAAATTGGATTAATAAAAAATGATCTTTCATTCTGACATTCCCTTATTAGTAACTTATCTTTTATAATTTTATTAGCAATGCATATTCCTTCTGTGAACTTCCTATTTATGTTTCAGTGTAATTTTTTTATTAGAATGCTGATTGATGTCTAATGGACTTTCTGATAGTTTGTATACATTATAGGCATTAATACTTTACTACCACCTGTGTTGAAAATATTTTCCCTGTTTTTTTTTTTTTTCTTTCCAGAATCACTCTGCTATTTGGTCTTTATTTGCTTGTTTTTGTTACACAGGATCTTTAGATTTTACTTTACTTAGAATACTGAATTTAAACTTCTATTTCTGTTATTTAGTTTAATTACATTCTAAAAAAGAATTTTCCACTTAAAATTTATTTTAAAACATCATCTATATTTATCTTCATTCCATTAAAGGATTTATATTTACATTTAACTACTTGGCATGTGGTGTGAGCTAGGCCTCTGAACATTTAAAAAAATGTATTTATTTACTTTGTAAATGATTATCTTTGAAATCTAATAGTTTATAATGGAGAAAGTGCTCTCCATCAAACCATATATTAGATGAAAAACATCGAGAAGTCTTTTGATGAATACATATTTCAATTTAAAAAATACAGCAATGCAAATGTACATATCCACAGACAACTATATTTTATTTCTGGTAGTCTGTATACATATATGTTTTATCTATCCACCAAATACATTAATTTACCTTATACTAATAATTCTTTACCAAAATAAACATCTTAGAAAATTAAAAACAAAATTACACATAAAATAATACACTTATAATTTTGCATTTAATGTAGTGCAAATATGTGTTAGATATTCTATATTTAACCAATTTTCAAAGTTTTTGCAAGTCTTATAAAGAGGAAGGTTTCATGGTCTATTTCAGGAACTGACTCAAACAAATAAAAAGATAAATGGACCTAATTACTTAAAATGATATATTTGGTCCTTTTTTTAAAAAAGAGTTGAGCATATACTTTATCTCATCCCACTTAATAACATAAGCAGGCATAACGGAGCACTTTAGTAAAATAACACCCTTTGCAATTCATTATCCAGAACGCAAATTTAAATCATGTTTATTTTTCAGGTTCATATACAAATTGATTTCAAAAGGTGATTTTTCATTCTGAGAAATATCCTAATATATTTTTCTTTCACAAAACTGAGTATTCTTTAATATAAAAGCAGCAGTTATTCTCATCTCATGGGGAGGAAATTTCAGAAATTTACATAAGTAACTCTCAACACAACTGAACTAAATTTATTGACTTTCAAGACCTAAATTAAAATCAGAATAATTTCTGACCTTCTGATTTTTTTTCCATTCAGTGGGCTTTCTGTCTGAGAATTGTAGTAAGACATATATATGGCAAATACCTGCTATATGATTAAGATTCCACTTACACTTCACCTAATGTATAGAAATTTACCGAGACTCAGTAAAAATCTAAGATCCATGATGGGCTCTAAAAATGAAATACAGCAAGGTTCCACTCCAGGAACTAAGTAAAAGATGAACCATAATTTCCACCCCGCTGTAAAAAAAAAATAACCCTAATAAAATAGATTCCATAATTCGCTCTGCCCTCACAGTCAGATCTAAAGTTTAAAAAAAAATGAAACAGAGGTGAAAATATTTCTTTGTGAATACCAAAAATCATTTCTGAGAAGGCATAAATGTCACTCTCTGTACAAAGAATTGGGTTATTTTACTGTGTCCTTACAGTTGGGAAGGAAAATAAACTCAGAAGACTACCTTGAACATCCTTGATTTTTTTTTCTGTCTCTTCTTTTCCTAGCCCTGTGTTTTAAATTAAGCAAAAGAAATAAAAAGAGGAACCAGAGAGAAAACAAGTGCATTATGACAGGATGATTTTATTTTATGTATGAGTCTAAATGAGATTTTGGAAAATGGTACCATGTTCCTTGAATGGGTCTGTGGTGGTCAGAAACCATTAGGCAACTTTGGAAGATTCCACAGGGACGCCTGGAGCTAGACGTTTGGGTCCCATTGGACCAAGTCCACTGTTTGTCTTTCTGCATGGAGAATTAATAAATGTATCAATCTTCTACCAACAGCCCTGAACTAGGGAGCAAAAAGGAAATAGAATAAGTGGGGAAAAAAAAACTGCATGTGTGCCTTTCCTCCCCCTACCTCCCGGTCATCCCTTTTCTGTGTGCTGAACTTATTTTCCTTCAGATTTTTTTCCACTTTATTCTTTCTTCTTCCTTGTTATTAGTTATGTCTTTTAGCATTCCTGACTCCATTGCACTTTGTCTGCCTAGAAATGATGTCTCCCAACCTGGACAGGGGCCGTAATTTAATGGGATTGGCCACCTTTGTATACCCTCTGCTCAGAAGATCAGTTGGTGGCCTTGAAGTGTCAGGTTTCATTAAATGATTTCAGTTTCAAGGGAAAAAATATTAAATGGAAAGTTACAGTTACGGAAACCGGTCAGGAAATACGCATGGTGCCAACAGCCCCTACAGCCGGGGACTCCAAGAGTCATTTGAACGTTTTTGAACTGATAAGCTAATTAATTATTAAAACAGAAACACTCCTAGGATACCTATGACCAAGGTTAGAAATACACCCCTTTTCAATTCCTCTTTCTTTCCTTTCCCTTCCCTGCGAAGTGTTGCCTTTAAACTGCACCAAGGCGATGGTAGGAAGTCAATTAGACATGTTTCCATTCACAGCAAGGAATCAGCCAAGCTAGGAAGAAACACAACCTGCATTAGCAAAGAGGGGGTTAGAGGGTTTTGAACATTCTCTATTTTACTTTATATCAAAATGTAAAAAGCAAAAAAAAAAAAAAGTGCAGAGGTAAAACTTAGAAACTTTGTGGATGGTATGGTGTATACTGTTTTTCTCGTTCATCAACTGAAATTTTGTCCACAGCTCTACTTAAAACTACAGAAGTCACTGGTCCACAGCTCCTTTAGGAAATGGTGGGAGGGTTAGAGAAATGATAGCGAACACATACACATCAAAGGAAATGAATCATTAATGTGGATTGCCTGTTTACTGAGAAGCTTTTGTGGGTCTGTCATCTTAAAAGCTGGCACCTAAATTCCCCTTTAGGGATTCTGTTTTTCTTCAGTTGCAAGCCACAGTTAGTCTAGGTGTGAAAATGTAGGTGCCGGACAGGGACAAGGAGAGACAGCAGAACATCTCCAAGAGCTAAGTTGTACTGAGTCAGAAAATAGTACTTCTGTGTTCTCCTGTCCTCATGTAAGGAGAGGAAAAGCAAATCAGGGGTCATGGTCAGATCTGGGGACTCAAATTTACTGAAAGGAATGAAGAACTGTTAAGCCTACAGGTAAAACTCCTCTGTTTCATATTCTTGACATCTGAAGGTTATAACCCTTTCCTCATACCCACATGTTTTAAAAACTAGCTACACATGATGTTTTCTCTTAAGTTTAGGTTTATGCTTTTTTAAATTGTTGCAAGAGGGGAGGGGCCATCTTTCTATTTTCATAAAAAATAAGGGGAAAATGATGAGTGCTGTTTTGTTTGACACACAGGGAAGAGAATTCTGGTCATTACGCAGCCAGGAGCATTAGTTATTTTACTAGAGAGGATTTCCTATAAAGAATCAATGATACAGATGTGGGAGGATCAAGGAGGAAAAGGGAATACACTGAGGTCACCTTGCGAGAGAATGTTATCAAAGTAAAATTGTATTGTACAAAAAATAGGAAAAGGGGCAAAGCGGGTTTTATTTGTTAGGGCAGTAGAGGAGAGAGACTTCAGTACAGGAGATAACTCACTAAGAGAAAGAGGAGAACTTTGTAAATGTCAGGATAAACCAGCAGAAATGCAATAGAGCAAGTTAGGGGGAAGTTGGTCTATTCATTAGGTCACCTGTGTTTGTTAATTATTGCTAATAATTAACAAAAAAAATGAAGACCAGTTAAAATTATCAAAGTTTAGTTGAGGAAGAAAAAGTTTCTAGGATCTAGCTACAATCCAGACCAAAAATGGTATAGATATAGATATAGATATAGATTCAGATACAGGTATAGATATAGATAATAGATATAGATAATTTATAGCCAGAGAAAAGAAAGTGATGTTCAGAAACTGCCTGATTGGCTGCAGGGACATTTATCTTATGTAGTAAGGATTTTTCAGTTTTCAGATTGGATGGAGGTTCAGCAGAAGGGATTGGCTGAGACTCAATTGCTTAGTTACTAGGATATACTCTTGGTTTAGGTTATGATTTCTTTACACATCAAGCTAGGGCATTTAAGTCACTATGTGCAGAGGCTGCTTTGAGCCAAACTTCACCATGCAAGTACAGAGACTGGTTTAGGGCAGATTTACTTCAGTTTAACCATCATCGCAAATCTTTCTGCAAAGAATAATGACACTATCTTCGCTGATGGTTATGTGTCAAAGGGTTGGTCTCCATGTTCTTGTCGAAGACATTCTTGGATTGTAAAAGGGGCAGCAAGAGAATTTTCAGTTGCTGATGTAGAAGTAAATGTCCTAATAAAAAAAGGAGGTGAGGGGCCTATGGTCAAGATAAACCTAGTCTTTTTTCTTTAGGGAAGATGTAGTGAAGGGAATATTATGGACTTTAGGGACTGGGAGAACAATCAGCCCTAAATCCTGATTTTTTTATAGAGACTAGAAATGATGTTAGCAATACATTCTCAAAAAAAAATAGAGTTCCACTCTGCATCCTTTGAATCACAAAAGACAGGTGTATCCATATGGGTCCCATTAGGAGGCAACATTAAAGAAATGAAGCTAAACATTATTACTATAAGGGATTTGTATGCAGTAGGCTTTCTTAAACATTTGAGTAAATAGACATTATTTCATTAATTTTTATTAATACATAAGCTTTATTGTTTAAATTTATGGGGAAGAGTGTGAAATTTGATACATGTATACGGTATGTCATGCTCAACTTGGGTAGTAAAACACTGTTAATGGCAATGAGAAAAGTGGCCTTTGGAGTGTTTCCAAATTCATTTCTATATCCAAAACCTAAAATTGGCTCCTGGAAGCAAAATGTGAATATTATGGCTGATTATCATCTATAGTCTATTACATTTTATTGCAGAGAGGAGACTCACAGTGTGCTTACTAACAAGGTTTTCTTTGTTAAGATACTTACTTGTGTTTTATTGTACTGTATATTTAAAAGCACTCATTTATTTTAAAAAGATGACAATTAAGCATTTCCTTTTCTCGTGTGTAGAGTTTTATGTATTTTTACATCTTATTTTCCATTAATTTTGAATACTTCTGTTAAGAGAAGTGAATAAATAGTATTTGTAGTAGTTCATTTTCTCTGAGCATTACCATACACCATACAATGTTCTACTCTTGCCTTTCATGAAATGACTCATTTAATATTCATAATGCCTAATTGTCTATGAAGTTTGTATATAACTCTAGTTTACAGATGAGGAAACAAGGTCAAACAACATTAGGTAGAAATTCGTCTAAGGACTCAAAATCAGTCTGAGTGTAGAAAGTGGGCGTTTATGACAGACTATTGACACTAATTGTTAATACCTATCAACACGTCTTCTTGCACCTGGCTCAGTACTAAGCTTTTATACATCATTGTATGTATTCCTCAAAAAATCCCTATGTATTAGAGACTGTTACCACCTCACTTGTGAACATTAGGAAACTAAGGTAAAGACAAGTTACTTCATACAACTAGTAGGCAGAGAAAGAAAGAGTTGAACCTAGAAAAATTAAACGGACATTCTTCCTGTTGCCTCTGTCGGCTACAGGAGAATAAATGGAAGAAAATCTAATTGAATTTTTCACAAATATTATCCTAAATCAAGAAAAGAGAATAGCCACTGCCACAACATCATCATCACCATCATCCTCCTGGTCATTATTTTTTTGCAGTTAGAAATGAAAATCTGATATTGAGAATGAATCACACGCTTTTCCACAGAGAGGAGACTCATATGATAGTAGACCAGTGTTGCTTCATTTAAGAAATCATCTCAAGGAAATTAGAGCCAAGGGGAAAACAGTAAGAGGGTACTATTATCTGCAGAACACACTGAGGTCTGTATTATATTTGTTAACAAGAAAAGGAACCTCATGCCTATTAATTAGTGGCTCTTTTTTCTTGTGTTCAAAAACAAAATTTCAAGGTAGGGCTATCCAGTGTATTGAAGAAGTCACCAGACACCGTAGCTTCTGAGATACAGAGGTCTGATCTTTGCATGCCAGTTAAATAGACAGCTAAGAGAAGACCAGAAGCTTCATGGGGAAAGCTAAAGACATATCACAGAAGGATGATGAGAAGACTCTAGAAGCCTAATTCACAAGCCCCAGGAAGGGGCACAGAAATTGAAAGCAACGGCCCTGATTTCCAACATGTTCTCTTCCAGTTCTCCCTACAGCCGTCCTGTCTGCAGGCTTTTCCATACCCAAGGGCAGTCATATTTTCTTTCTCTTTTGGCATCCCGTAGATTTAATGTTCATCTGTTGAGGCACATTGAGGTGATTTGCCAAATAACTCCTTTTGGCAAAAAGAATGTGCTGGGTTATTATTCTTAGTCCAAATGAGCCAGACTGACTGTCTACACTGTGGGAATATGCCAGATAATTACTTTAACCATGTCTTTCCTTTTAGCTGTGTATACATGGTCCTCGTATTCTAGATAAACTTGGTTAAACCTCGTATTGAATAATTACTGGCAAGTAGCCATGCACTCAGGGTAATTTAATGTTCATCTTTGGTTTCTACAGGGTGCGAGTGACAAAAGCAGGTTTTGTTTATACATATGTTCAGAGGATTTTCTTTTCATAATTCAAAAGAAAATCTCCAAAACATGTAGAAAACAAGCACTCAAAAAAAAAATAAGTTTTCGAGTCCAAGTTTTACTCAAGAATCACAGATACAGCACTAAGAAAAAGCTGATTTGGTTTAGGTTTTAAAAACAGACAGACACTATAAAAGGGTACCGCATGTTCTCTTTGCCTCGCAAGTCAAGCAATTGTTATTATGTTTAAATCATGTCTGACATAATGTTGCTCTCCCTTTTGAAAGTGAAGACTAATGCTCCTGCATTTTATTACAGAAGGTAAACAATATGATTTCTCATAAATTGCTACATCTTAAGGTCCTTTAGTATTAGAACAAGCCCTGGAGTCAGGAGACAGGAGGTAGAAAACCAAGTTCTAACTCTTGTTTATTAATGTTAGATAAGAAGCAAAAGATTCAACATCTCTCTTCTTTTCCTTATGAAAAGGAGAATAATACCATCCTAATTTTACAAAGCGACTCCGAAAAGCATAAATCAGACAATACAGAAAATTACTTTATAAGCTACAGAACACCAAATGCTTTTCCCTAAACCACAGAAAAGATTTTATACTGGCTTAAAACTTGTATACTTTTCAAGAACAAAACCCAGAACGTACGGTAGCAATGTAAGGATGGGTTAGCACGGCAAGAAAGTCTTGGAGATGAGAAGGTCCAGGAAATAATTAAATCAGGAGGAAAACCATCTTCATGTCAAGTGATACTGTTTTCTCCTCAATTTCTATAAAGGAAACTTGAGAATTCCAGGGAGAAGAGGAAGAAATATGAGTAGGAAACAAATTTGCGACATGTAGTCCAAGCTTTGAAAGTGTTTCTGCTTTTAGATTCAGTCTGTTCCTTTTAGGAGCTCTTGTGAAAATATCATGATGAATACTATCAGTTCAAACTCTTAAAAAAATATGAAAAAAGTCCTAACGTTAGAAATAGGTTTAATAATTTATTATGCAATCATGTGACACTTATAATGTAGCCAGAGGTTTAATATTTACATAATTATATAAATGGGATAGGAAATTGCCCTCATTTTAAACCAGAAATTAGGAGTCACAATTATGGTCAAGACACAAACATTAAATAAATTTTCATAAAAATGTAAAACTCTAGAGCTATCTCTGAATGTTGTGATTATGGAGATATTTGTTAAGATTTATTTTAAAAGTATTTTAAATAATTTTCTACCATAAGTTTCAGGACCCATCACAAGGAATTAAAATAAATAAATGAATAAATACATAACAAAATGATCATTTTTTTCTGTGCAAATAGTAAACTTCGGTGGCAATAATCTCATGATGTTTTACAACATGTCAGTAGTGGATAAAGCACATATTGATGACCATTTATTCCTTGGGCTTTCAAGTGGTTTCATACTTTATATTTTCATTACTGGGATGCAAGAGTTTTGATTCAAATGTGAGCAGAAACACAAGTTTCTACTACAACATTCTCAATGATTCTTTTGAAATCTCTGCTCTTATTCTAAATTTTGTTGTACAATAAAACATGCATAGGGCTAGATCCTATACTGTTGGTATTACTTCATAGCAACTTAATTCGTTGATAGGAACTATATAAGAATGGCATGATGTATAAAACTTACATGAAGAAGCGTATGTCTTTCTTGTGTAATCTTGTATGTCTTTCTTTCTGTAATCCCACTCAGGAGGCTTAGGCAGTCAAATTGCAGTTCAAAGACAGCCTTAGCAACTTAGCTAGGGGTGTGTGTGTGTGTGTGTGTGTGTGTGTGTGTGTGTGTGTAAATTTTATGGAGAAAGGCAAATCTTAACAACATGTTTTGTTTTCAGTTATGCATTAAAATTATCTACTTGTATTACCTTAATTTACTGAACAAGTTGCATATTTTGTTTTCAGAGGGGTTCTTACTTGATGATATATTTTTGGATTTGCATTATTCTCTACAGACTCCCTAGGAAAAAATTATTATGGCCCAGGGTGTAGAAACACATGTTCATGTGAACCTATGGGGACTTGCTCACCAATATTATTTTTCTGTCAAAGTGAGTTGAAAATCAGTTCTGTCAACTTGAATGACTGGGTCTATGAACAGAAGTGGTCAAAGCAGGAGTCCCCTTCAGCAGTCTGAGGAGTCCTTGGACACAGCTGTTCATTCCACTGACTTGGAAAGGGTAGGGTAGATCATTCTTTTCTAAACCGTATTTACCAATAAAGCCTTTGGAATTGGGGGGAAAAAAGAAAATCAGCTCTGACACATTTGCTAGTTAAGGATGATGACAAAGTACCTTGTGTTCCAAACATTGCCTACTTTTCTCTGTCCTCTGGAAGATCACATGTCAACTTCTCCTTCGTCCTTGTTAGAACTTTATGATCAATTTGTGAATGGTGGACAAGACTGATGGGAGTCACATAGGTGAGATCTAAACCTCATCCTGCATGATCTCCCAGTCTTGTCTTCCTCTTCCAGTGTCCATGAAAGTTGTGATGTCCATACGGCCCAGAAGCAGAATTATCTTCACAGACAGCCACTAGGAAAGGAAAGCTTCCAGGCTGACTGCGCCTGACTATACCGATCCACTGAGATTTTAGAGTATTTATTTTGTGATGTGGTCTAACTCTCTCATCCTGACAACTATAAGCCACCCATTTCACAAGTTGATATTAACTCAACTGTCCACTAATTCATTAGTCAATGTGTATGGTGGGTATGCCCTTATTTGGGAACAAAGATTCCCCTCTGTCCATGTTCCATCCATAAAATATCTTCAAAATATTTTTTTCAAGTGGTCAACTAAAAACATTCATAAAAGAAATAATGACTCTGGGGTAGTGGCTTATTTCTGGGTGCTGGTCAGAGGTATTTCTTTCTAATTTTGTTCTTCAACAATCAGCACATTTTTTAGACTTATTTTTAAATCACGAACACTATCACCTTGCTTATCTCTTTGTTTTGACTTAGAGGGACTCTAAGTCAAATTCAATTAATAATTAATTTGTGATCAACCAACCACACTAGATGTTAAAGTTTATTTTAAATGACTTCTTGGAACTATTTCTTTGATTGTACTTTCTTCTTCCATATGCATTGCTCCATATCCATAATTGATTCATATATGCCATTTCTTTTTGTTTGTTTGTTTATTTTTCATATGCCTCTCTCTAGGAAACCTAAGGATCATTTTACTTTGATGAGAGTACTGGTTCTACTTTCATATCCTAGATAAGTGAAGAGGGGAAAAGGTCAGAGATGCAAAATTTAGTCACAATATACAATGAATACACAGGCATCATATGAAATCAGGTTTACAAAACACAAGACAAGCTTTGGTACTTGGGAACATGGTAGTGGTCCTCCCCAAATTATTTAGTTATGTGTCTTTTTATGGATTTTATTTTTATTATAAAAATTTTAAAATTCAGCAACAAACTCCTAAAAGAACTAAAAAAATGCATTTAACTCTTCATCCATTTGAAATAGTATATAAAATTAATAATTGCATAGAATGTATCTGATATAAGAGAAATCATGCTATTTAAAGGAAAAACATAGAATACTTTGCAATCCCTTAAGGCACAGAAGCAAAAATCGCTCTTTTGTGGATTTTAAAACCATACACTTCACAGTTGCCGTTCACAGCATCAAAACACATATAGCTTTCGGTACATCATTGATAAAGCCTTAAAATAATGTCCGCCCCCCCCCCCCCCCGTCTTGGAGTGAAGAGTTCTCTGTTTCACAAATGTAAAATTACCCAAAATTTATTTAAAAAAAATCAAAACAGGAATGCAGTGTATTAAATTTTGCTCCAAGAAGGCAAAAGAACTAAGATGAGACAATATTGTTATTGAAATTCAGTTAATAATTAATTTTAAAACAATATGGAGAAGCATGGTACTCAATAATTCCACAATACCAAATGTTATATTTTCATTCCTAGGGTGTCAACACTGCCCTCCCCATACTAGAGTAGTGAGGAAACTTCATCAAAACCAGCACCAAATGGAATGCCACCACCTGAGGACACTGTGACTTCTACAGTTTCTCTGTGTGGAATTCCATTATTTTCAAATATTTCCATCTTTGCTCACTGCAAACATTAAAGCCAAATCTTTACATTAATAGTTTAAATTAATAATGAAATAACAACAATGATATTCAAGATTTTTTTCTATTGATTGTAGGATTTGATTTATACCATTCTCTTTAATAAACATCTTTATAATTGAACCCATTCCTTACTTTTTTAATTTAATTTTTATTTTTGGCAGGGATGGGGAAGTGAGATAGATTTCTAAGACACCATTCCATCTAGTCTGAAATGTGTCAGTGTTACTGCTACAAATAAATACACTTAAAAGTAAGGCAATGACACCTTTGTATTACTTCATCAAATATAAAAGGAGATTGAAACTACTTTCTTAATCTATAAGTCAGCTATATCTATTATTGTTATATCTTAAATGAAATATGATATGTCACCTTTTGATTTCTTGCAAAACATCTTTCTTTCTCTACCTTTTTTTTTCTGCATTTGACTCTGCTACCCATAGGTATTTGCTTGTTTGTTCATTTTGTTTGTTCTATTTGTATTTATTATGTTGGGGATTCCCTGAGATTCTTGAATCTGTTCTGATCTCAATCATCACACATGGAAAAAAAATTAAAAACTGTTTCTTCAAATGCTTCTATCCTATCATCCCTTACTTTGGAGACACCAGTTACATGTGTTTTGCTAAATTATTATTTGTCATGGTCTAAAAATATTTTTGATGCTCTGTTCATAGAGTTTTTATTTTTTCTTTCCCTCGAGATTTTAATGTGAATAATGTATGTTGATCTGCCTTCAAGTTCACTATTTAAAATCATCCAATAGATGCTAAATTTCAAATACTGAGTTTCCTCTTCTAGAATTTCAATTTGTGAACATTTAACACTCCTAAAATTATTTTCATCTTCATTATTGAGCATTTTTTCATTGTTAATTTAGAGTGCTGTCTGTTGATTCACCATCCAATCATCTTTTGTGTTGGCCTCTTTGTGTTGTTTATTTCTTCGTATTTCTCTTTTGGGCCATGTTCTTACAACTTTTTGCATTTCTCTTAATTTCTGTTGGTACAAAAGACATTTTGAACAAAAGAGCACCGTCAACTAAACTAGATAAGTTGGTTTGTCTTTTTTCTCCATTGGTTCCAGTTAGTAAATTGCAATTAAAGAGAGCTTTTTGCTCCTTGTGCCTGTCTATAGCCCCCTGAACCATAGCAAAATGGTGGGCATTTTTATTTTCTCAGGATCTGAGCTGGCAGAGGTAGATTTCCAGGTTTGGTTTTAGTTCACCTCTTTACTCAACTCCTATGGTAAGGGGGCTCAAGCAAAATGTGAGATCCTATTTCCCTGTTCTTCCCATTGATATCGACTCAGCAAAATTCTCAGGGGAGAGAGAGTTGTCAGGTGAGAGATTGATTTTTGCCTGTGGAGCTCTTTTAGATTTCAATCCATCATGTCAGCCCACACAGTCCCTAAATTTCAGATGGTTCCTTGTCTCATCAAATATTTTCTGGTTATAGCAGATCTGCTTCCAAGCTTCTTCCCATGCTAAGACTAAAATATTGCTCCAAATACAAAAGCAGTCCCAACTCTTTGCTTATGGATGAGAGGCTCATCCTTCTCTGGAATTTAGTTCTTTGGGACATCTTTGCTTCAACCATTCTTGGATGCCTTGAAAGAAAAATATGAATGTTGGTTAAACTGGTGTTACAATAGAATTGATAATCTCACAGATTTTTGCATTCTACTGTCGTTAGAATCCCACAAATAATTAAAGATTTAGACTATTACTCTATTCTCTCAGTGTAGTGAGTTTCATCTTTTAACTGAGAATCACTGGACATGAAAGAACTGGACAGTGTGCTGGGTGTACTCAGGGCTTTTTCTGCAGGGCCTCAGCAAATACGCAGCATAAAGTTTAATACAATGACGGATACTTTCTAAGCTCTTAAATTTGTTCTTCAAATGTTAATAATTTTGAAAAAAAATGCCTTCTCTAGGACATTCTCTTTTGTTTTGAATGACATTGTTTAGTTGGCAGGACATTCTTAACATTTAAAAATTGTGGAAGAATGCTAATGTAACTATGAATGACCCTAGGGGAGAATAGTATAAAAGGAAAGAGCAAAAATTCGTGAGATTATCAATTCTATCTTTCCCATCTATCAAGATTGCTGATTTGGGATAGCCATGTTTGTAATTGCAGTGACTCAGGAGACTGAGGCAGGAGGATTGCAAGTTTGAGGTCAGCCTCAGCAATTTAGACCTTGTCTCAAAATAGAAACAAATGAATACATAAATGTAAAAACAAAAGGGTTGCAAGAGCAGTTCAATGGTAGAATGCCCCATACTATAAAATAAAAATAAAAAATAAATGGAGATTTGGTTTATTTCATTAGACCTCATTGTAATTTCTCAAGGAGCACCTCAGATTTTGAATTTCATGGAAAATCCTCTTAGATCCTTGTAACGCTCTTCCTGTCACTCTCAATTTTAAGTGACACACATTTTTATTTATATGTTTATTTTTGTTGGTTTGCTGGGTTCCTTAAGCAGTTGCAGGAAAATGAGAGTAGGCTCTACCCCATTCCCTGGAGCCAGGCTCCATTTCCACTAATGATTTAATTGCACCATTCCTAATACTCTTTTGTTGTTGCCGATTGCTCCCTTTTATCTTTCCCTTGGATGTCAATCCAAGATCAGGAATATTTTACCACCATCTGTTTATTATTTCATTCAAACCCAAGGAAAAGAAGACTGAACATGCACAAAGTTTACAGGTTTACAGCCATCCCTCAGATGACTTCGTCACATTTATTCTTGATGGTTTGGCTCCAAACCCATCTTTTATACCATTATTTTTTTTCTTTCTTATCTTCAAAGTCAAGCAAGTTTCTAAGTGGTACTGATGGGATGATCTCAACGAATCTCAAAGGAGCCAATGCTTTGTGTTCCATGTTTGGAACCAACAAATACATCCTTGGTCTTACATCAAAGCCAAGAGCCTGGGAGCTAATTCATACCTACCCCTCATTCTGAAGTTATTTCAAGTGTGGAGAAGTGATAGGAAAAGTCTGGATGCTTTGGCCCTATCTAATTTGTTAAGAAATCAACAAACTGTGAAGTACCTTCTTGTTTTTAACTTTTAATTATCTCCACAAGAAGCATTTTGTGGGGATGGCAGATTAATTTATACTCTCAGTGTAATTGAAAGATATCTAGGATAAAGGTTGGGAGCTGTCTCTATTGTACTCTGAGATTGAGTTGTAAACAAGATTGAGTTTTCTGGTGTGTTCATTTCATTATGGATGTTTCTCTCTGTCTTGTGATAGAGTCACTGACAGAGGTTGGATGTGGCATGTCCTTCAGAGGCTAATGTAATGAAGACTTGGTCTCCAACTGGTGTCTCTAATGCAAGATGGTAGAAACTGTAAGAGGTGGGATCTATTTGGAGACAGAAGGTCACTGGGGTCATCCTCTTGAAGGATACATATCATTTTTAGCCTGTCTCTTTCTTTCTTTGCTTTCTGATCACCAGAACAGATTTGCTCTACTTGGCCATGATGTTCTGCCTCACCATGGCCTAGAAACAACAGATCATGGACTGAAACTTGTAAAAACACAAGCCAAAACCAATCTTTCCTCCTTTAAGTTGATTTTTTCAGGTATTTAGTATTAGCAATAGAAACCTAACACATTTGTGCTAGGTCAAATGCAAATTTACAGGATAAACCATCAAATAGATGAGGTCCCGAGTTATTACAGAAGGGGAAATTTCTTCTGAAATACTTGTGCCAAGTTAGAAATACAGATTTCAAAATTATCTAGTAAGTTGGGATTCCAGATTCTAATTCAGTTAGGCAATTCTGGTTGCAGAAACTTTTAAAAATTATTTGAATAAGAAAACAGCACAAAACAATTAATGCAGCACATTGAATTATGAGAATATTTCCTTTGACAAAATCTCACTCTATTTTGCAATAACACAAATGTTACTAAAAGGGGGGGAGGGTCAAGGCAAAAATTAAAAATAAAGAGTTTTATTATATATTTCTTATTATTTTTCTCTTTTGGGGGAAAATCCCATATTGTTTATCTTCAATAGATTTTTATAAATTAGAAAAATAATATTTAGATGTTTCGAAGATAAAGCTTTAGTTCCTGAACCATCAAATAGTTATTAAAGAAATTTAACGTACTTTTATGGATCTGATTTTTGTGGCTTTTGAAAAATACAGTCTCCCATTGACCAAAAATTTGCACAGCAAATAATTTTGTGAAATTAAGGACAGTCTTTTTGTTAGTTCTATGATCATTAGTAAGTCTCTTTACCATATTTAGTTTGGATCTGAGGTGGTTGGTGTTTTTTTGTTTTTTGATTTTTTTTTACAAGTTTGTCTAGTTTTGTTTTTCTGTTATCTTTTTCTCTTCATAAACTGAACTATTATTTTGACTGTTAAAATGTATATTTATTTATATACTAAATACAATGTGATGGTTATCAGATGTAAATGTGTGTGACGGCATGAGATATGGTTCAGTTATATCTCTCAGGTGGTATGGCCCTGCTCACACTGGGAAGAGAAGGACAAGGGCAGACATGTTGCCTCCTAGTTAATAGCCCAGCAGAAGTTACATTATCTAAAAGTGCCATATTTTAAAAGGAACCAAGGAAAATGGGCAGCTTCATCCATATGCCTACCATCCCCATTCTTCCAGCTTAGTATTGTTGGAAATATAGTTGGGAGACCAGGGGTCTGAGAGCCAGGGAGAACTAACTTTAAACACCAGGTACTACTAGCTGTGTGACTGGGGGATGCTATTTAGCTACATTGCATAGAAAGATAAAATTCTAAGACAGTCTACTGTTACACAATTTTCTTGAGTTTGAGATAAAAAATTTGATACCTGTTGCAAATTTTCACAGAAAATAAAGCCCAATGACTACAGTTCTCATTCTTCAATGAGGGCTACTAACATTTTTTTACAGGATATTTAGCAATGTCTGGAGATAGCTTTGCTTATCAAAATAGGAAAATTGAGGAGTGAACAACTGACATCCTTGTTATACTCTAGGGTTTTTGTTAAATACCCTACAGTACACAAAACAGCCCCACAATAATGAATTATCTGGGTAAATATCTGCATAAGTGGAGAAATCCTGGAACTCTCCAAATTTCATTCATTTCTAATGTCCCAAATGCAAAAATAAATTTTCATTGTCCTTAAGAAAAATTCAAGTAGAATTTCAGTTTGGATTTAATTGTATTCAATTCAACTTACCAAAAGTAAACTTTTGCCTTAGAAAAGAATGATTTGATGTACTGTGTTTAATTTTTATGTGTAAGAGGACCTTCATTATATGAAATTTTAATATATTACATATAGAAATTTAGGACAAAACAATGAATGCCATAATCCTAGAGGTGCTTTTACAAATTCATTTGTACAAGGTAAGACTATACCCAATTCTTATTGAACTTGTAGTTATTATAATATATATTCTATCAATCAATCACTTATATCTTGAAGATCCCAAAGCAATAAATAAAAAAATACTAAAAAGTTAAATCTAGTATTGAAACTCTACAAATGCTAATTCTTCTAAATAGCAATCCTAGCTGAGGTATTTCACAATTAAATGTTTTTGCCAAACAATAAGCAAACTAATGATTGACAAAATATCAGTTGGATTATGGCTTTCATGTTTTCCTCCTGCCCCTCACAAATTTATTTTTCCTGCTATATTGAGGCATATGTGAAAAATAAAATTGAATAAACTTAAGGTTTACAACATGGTTATTTAATATACAAGTGTATTATGAAATGATTAACTACTGAGAGACCATAAAACTATTCTACCAAATTTACTTGGCTGGATTGCAAAGCATCTCATGTTGTAGGGTGATTTCCTGACCAGGGCAAGGGTTGATTCAAAGAGACTGCACAGATGCTGGAAATTCTAGTAAACAAGATACTTTTTAAAATAATTCTTTCTTTCTCTATTTTCATTTCATTTTTTTCTCTTCTTTATCACCCTAAGTTTCTCCTGAGTGTGGTGAAGGAGCAAGACCTCTGGACTTTCAGACTAAAGACTTTGGCTAATTGAAAATCTGCTGTGACTTTAATTGATTGTTGGATCTAGAATGCAATTTTTAAATGGGGATAACACCTACCATGCACAAAGTTTTTATAAGCTTATTTTTTATTAAATGAGACATGTTATCAAAGGAATAAGCAAAGCATGCAACTGTTTTAATTTTTAAGTGACTGTTTTCCTATTTAAGGTCACTTGACTGGAAGTATTTTAATAAGAATCTGATTAAATCATCATCAAAGGAGAAAATGCAGGATAATGAGACATTTATCAATCTATAGAGAATATCCAAGGAATTGTATTTGCATTTTTTTCTGTGGCATATTTATATACCCATTCTCATATATAGAAGGTATTTCCCATGACATTACAATTTTTATTCCCAAAATGTTCCCTCCAAGATTTCTAGACAAACAGCCATGTCTAAAATAGCTCAATGCCACACTACAATCCTGTTTTAAAAGCTGGAGATGGGCAGCCACCAATTGTAATATAAAGTTGACAATCAAGGAACCTGAAATTTATTTTCAGGTATCATCTAATATGGGAAGACAAATTAATATATCTAAAGCATACTTAGTGGTTCTGTGTGCCAGGCATGTTTAAGAGCAGAACATCATCGTCGTCATCATGAATCTGAAGGAGAACACATGCAAGTAGAATTTACATGGCTCTTCTGTCAGTTTGAATCCATCAAAACTTGCTAAGCTGAAGTCCATGTCAACACATTTATTTATCATTGTATTTGTTTTATTTCATTTCATTAACTTGTTCATTTATCCATTTAACAAATACTTTTTGAGCACAGTGTTAGATGCTAGAGATGTGAAAAGGAAGCCCACAGCAGATTCAACCTTTGTTCTTACAGAGCTTTACAGTGACTTGGGAGAACCAGACCTTATTCAGATGATGAAATAAATCAAGCAAATGACTATAAACCAACTGTTCTGGAAACTGGGATGGAGTACAGTGACATGGAAACAGATGTAAAAGTGTAGGAGGGAGAGTTGCTTGGGCTTGATGAAGTAAGGTTCAGAGGGCCAGGGAAGCCTTCACAAGCTAGGAACAGCACACTTGCACTCTGTGCCTAAGGTCACAGGCATGTGTGAGAGGTAGACAGAGGCTTCTGGGGCTAGCCCAGAAGCCCAAGAGTAGGTGAGGGTAGGCAAAAGAAGTCATGATCACAATGCACACACATAGGCTCAACCATTTCAAATGCACTACTTCATCATGTTGGTGATTCTTTTTGTTTTAAATGCAATGAAGAATGTTCCCTTTTGAAAGAGAAGTTCACAAGATCTGATTTAGGTTAAAAACCAAAACAAAGCAAAAAAATTATTCTGCCTGTGCTGTGAAGTATGAATGGCTGAATTAATGGGGGCAAGAATGAGAAGGAAAGACCAATGTTAAGGTGATTGGTGGTTTTGTGAAGAGAGATAATGGCATAATGCAAACAATGGAGAGAGGTGAATAGGAATATCCTGAGTTGAATGTTGACTTTATATGAATGCTTATAGCAGGGCATCTAACAAGTACATCTATTAGTTAAAATTCCGTTGATAAGTAATTAGTTTATAATACTAGATTTGAGAGTAAACAAACTATGTGTCTAATATTTGGTGTATTACTTAAGGGTTTTACCAAAAAAAAGTTATGATACATTCTTGTTTCTCAGATTTTTTCCCCCAGGGGCTGAGGATGGAACCCAGAGCTCATGCATTTTAGGCAAGTTTTTAATACTCTTTTATTT
This sequence comes from Spermophilus citellus, assembly GCF_964194105.1. Taxonomy (NCBI): domain Eukaryota; kingdom Metazoa; phylum Chordata; class Mammalia; order Rodentia; family Sciuridae; genus Spermophilus; species Spermophilus citellus. The sequence continues at coordinate 68,887,096 of NC_138199.1, forward strand.
TTTTAATAAAAGTATTTTTAATACTTTTCTTCCCAACCCTTCCTGGATTTTTGTTGAGTTAAAAATTATTGATTATGTACAATGGTTCCACTTGGATATCCACTTTTTATTCATATTTGTATGACTAATTTGAAATTGCTTATGAATATATATATATATATATATATATATATATATATATATATACACACACACAATGACAAAAAAATGGAGTTTTGTTATTTAAATGACCACTTGGAAAACAAGACATAATTATTGCTTAGCTAACTGTAGAGCATAGATGGGGAGACAGTAGTTAAAACCTGGTAACAAACTGAACAACACCTCTCTACTGAGGAAGATGGAACCAAATATCAATGCAGGCACCTGTCACCAGGTTAGTGCTGTGCAAGGTAAAAGGTTCTCAAGATCTAACCATTCACTCAAAATAGACAAGAGCCATTTTACAAATACCTTCTGTATGTGCTACTAATATAATAATTCATGCTTTTTAAGTGATTTTACATCCTTCTTTCAGATGGCAGCTTTGGTCACATAGAACATTTTGAAATCCTCATATTCAGCACAGAATTAACCAAAGACTGATGATGTTTATGAAAAACAAAAGATTCCCACAGGGAGGCCAACTATCCTTAGCCCTGACTGCATGTGTGTGTGCATTGTGTGCACACACCCCCAAATCTGTTTTAGCCTGTGGTCTGTCTGTAAGCATAACCAGCAATTTCCGAACACTTCACCCTCAAGACACCTCAAAAATCACTAAAAAAAAAAAAATCTATCTACCATGAATGATATTTCATCTAGTTGTTTTAAAGTAAAACAAATCAGAGATCTTTGGACACTTGGAAATTCTGCTCTTGGATGCAATGCCTAGAAAAACCATCTTTAGCATTTTTTTAATACTCTTCTTGATCAGGAAACCTCTTAAAACTTACAAGATTTATTCCATGTATCTGAAACAAAATGCTGTTTCTTTCATCAGATGTTGTGAAGGATATTTGTTTTTAAGACATTTGTCACCGCTCATAAGTAAAATAACATACAGGGGATTTTCATACTGGACACGATTTGTTCTGTGGTCCCCAGTGCCCCATTCTGAATTAGACGATTCAGGCAGAATCGTTTCTTTTTATATCTACCAAGCATTAACTCTGCTCAGGCCCCTTTAAGGACTACAGAGACGGATTGCAAATTTCCTAGACTTACTGTGAATTGAGAATGCTGAGAATTTCTCTTCATTAAATAGAACAGTCCTAAGAGATTAGAATATTTCTTTGCAACAAAAAAGGAAGAAAATTTCTAAAAAAAATCTTTTCCTATTATGAAAAGGTTTCAGATTCCAGAACCTGATATTTCTACTTTTATAAAATGTGATATTAATTAGCTAAGAACAGAATAATAAATAAATACCTCATTTTTCATCTGAGCCTTGCACATATTAGGGACATTTCATAACCTTAGATACATGACCTCGATACAGAACCTATTGCCACAACTAAAATAAATTAGAACTTATATGGTATTTTTAATGGGCCATAATTGTAAATCTGGACCCCTTTGGTAGGTTATTTGCAAAAGTGGCTGAGTGATCCTCCCTTTTCCTGCAAACTTAGCCTCATCCCTCCTGCTTTAACTTTGAATTTAGCCAATGAAATACAACAGATGTGATATAAACAGAGCCCTGAAAAGTGATTGTACCCTGGGGCCAGGAACCCTTGACTACAGCCATGCCAATGAATCTTGGCCAGTCTGGTAGAAGATGAGAAATAAGTGGCCATGTCACCTCTCCATTTCAGCAGACTCAATCACCAGGTGCTCCGGAGACCTCCTGGACCATACTGCCCCAGCTAACCCAGCCCAGAGCTACTTGATTGCTGATTTAACAATGCTTTTGAGGAGAACACATAACTGTGGGGAAGGAACCCATCAGGGACATTTTTTTTTTCAATTGAATGTAACAAATAAGGAAGACATAAAAAAAAGACAATAATAATAGAAACAGAGAGGAAGGTAGGTTGAAAGGTAAATTGACAGGTCTTAAAAACTGATTGGGTTTAAGGACCAAAGAAGAGCAAAGAGACAGAAATGGCTGTCCTGTTCCTCTGTTCCATTTTCTAGGAAAGCAAAAGAAACTCCCAACTTCTCACATATTTGTGAAAATTAATAAAGTAGGCTTCCAAGTGGCTAAGTTCTCGAGTGGCTTGCTACAGAGTAAATGAGAGGCCTAGAATGGACAGATGAGGTTCATGCTGCACCCTCCAATCCCTGATGGGTCTAGGAAATTTCAAAGCCAGGTATTTGAGACATTCAGTCTTTAAGGATATGTGCAATATGACAGGCCTCAAGGAAATAGAAATTGGTGTCCCAAAAATAAGAAAACCAAATATTTTTGTTAGATGCTTTTTTTTTTTTTTTTTTTGGTCACTGTAACCAAAATACCAAAGAAGAATAACTCAGAGGAGGAAAAGTTCATGTGGGGCTCATGGTTTAGAGGTCTCAGGCCATTGACTGTGGACTCCATTGCTCCAGGCCCAAGGTGAAGCCAGGAAGGAAGAGGGAAGGGCTTAGAGGAAGAAAGCTACTCAGCTCAAGATGGGATCAGAAAGTAGAGAGAGAAAAGGAGGAAGGGGACAAACAGAAGACACAGCATTCCAGAGAACACCCAAGCAACCTACCTCCTCCAGTGACACCCCACCTGCCCCTGGCTATCACCCAGTCAGATCACTGAAACTAGGACGGGCTCATTAGGTCACAGCTCTCACAATCCAACTGGTTCCACCTCTGAACATTCCTGCATTAACACAGGAGCTTTCGGAGGACTCCTTATACCCAAACCACAGCATTAAAAGGCTACAGCATAACAAAGGCAGAGGAGGAAAAAAAATAATGCTTCCAGGACAGAGGGCTTAACACAAGGACCTGTTCCCACAATCTCAAGAGTGAAGGTAACTGCTACATGACCTTCAGGTATTGACCACACAGTGGCCCAGCTCAGCAGGCTCAGATGTCCCTACCATCTACTGAGATTGTTCATGAGACAAAGATGGCTGGAACCTGAAGTCACTTTCATGTGGTTTTCTCAAATTATTTTGAAGGAAGAAGAGGTTTAGAGTAGTAGGCTCCTGCATCCTCAAATTACCTTGTCAATGGTACCAACACGTTTTCAGAAAAGCAGCTAGGAGCAAGAACCAAGAAAAGTAATAAGTAGAAAAGTTTGTTGTTATACAGCAGAAATAAAAATAATAATAATAATTCTGAGCATCTTTTGAAGTCTGTTTGTACTCCCAGCCTAAAAAAAAAAATTGTGGAAATTTTTAATCTTCTGTCAGTTCTTTAGATCAGTCAGGGCTCCAAAAAGAAAGATCAAGGACACACAATGGAGCTCCTAAGGGTAATTTTAGGAAATGCTGTTTACAGAATGTTGAGCAGGGATAGGGTGATGGGTGTCAGGGGTCCAGACTTCCTGGAACTAGGAGGACTGGGAGGTTTTACCTTACCTAGGCCTCAGGGAGCTTGAGCTGAGATGATTCAGCAGGACCTGGTGAGAGGGAGGAAGGAGAAGAAGAGAGGCCCCCAAGAGGGCCCGGAAGTTAGGAAAAGGTTCTCACAGTCACAAGAGAAATACTGAAATAGAGCTGGGACAGAGAGGGGAGGTTCAGGTTATTATCTCCTTATTCTTTTATTGGCCAAACAGAATCTGAAGACAGGTGGAAAGAAGTTTTGGTGAAGTGTTGGTTGGTAAGGCACAGGCAACCCAGACACCAGGACAGGACAGAGGAGAGAGAGTGCATCTCAAGGGGAAATGGAGAAAAGAAACACATTTCTCACATCTAAAGACCACTTGCACTACAATTGTTCTTGAATTCTCAGCACACAACAGCTAAGGATCAGCACAGAGCCAAAAGGCAGCTGCTCAAAGATGTTACAAACAGCAATGGTGGCTTCTATTATTTTATTCAAAAAGAGAAGAGAGATGATCTCGCATATAGGCTTTGAGGAAGATGGACCGGGTTTGGAATTCTGTTTCTATCCTTTCTCATAGTAGAATAGGTTTCACCCTCTGTAAAAATGCATCAGCCATACATTCTGAAAGAGTTTTATTAAGATGCACAGAGGAGGACATACAATCAATCAACAAGTACATGAAAAAATGCTCACCATCTCTAGCAGTCAGAGAAATGCAAATCAAAACCACCCTAAGATACCATCTCACTCCAGTAAGATTGGCAGCCATTATGAAGTCAAACAACAATAAGTGTTGGCGAGGATGTGGGGAAAAGGGTACACTTGTACACTGCTGGTGGGACTGCAAATTGGTAAGGCCAATTTGGAAAGCAGTATGGAGATACCTGGGAAAGCTGGGAATGGATCCACCATTTGACCCAGCTATCGCCCTCTTGGGACTATTCCCTGAGGATCTTAAAAGAGCGTACTATAGGGATACTGCCACATCAATGATCATAGTGGCACAATTCACAATAGCTAGACTGTGGAACCAACCTAGATGCCCTTCAATAGATGAATGGATAAAAAAAATGTGGGGTCTATACACAATAGAGTACTACACAGCAATAAAAAATGACAAAAATCATAGAATTTGCAGGGAAATGGATGGCATTAGAGCAGATTATGCTAAGCGAAGCTAGCCAATCCTTAAAAAACAAATGCCAAATGTCTTCTTTGATATAAAGAGAGCAACTAAGAACAGAACTGGGAGGAAGAGCATGAGGAAAAGATTAACATTAAACAAAGACGAGTGGGGGGAGAGAAAGGGAGAGAGAAGGGAAAACATATGGAAATGGTAGGAGACCCTCAACGTTACACAAAATTACACAGAAGAGGATGTGAGGGGAAAGGGGGGGAAACAAGGGAGAGAATTGAACAACAGCAGATGAGGTAGAGAGGGATGATGGGTGGGGAGGGGAGGGGGGATAGTAGGGGATAGGAAAGGCAGCAGAATACAACAGTCACTAATATGCCATTAGGTAAAAATGTGAGTGTGTAACCGATGTGATTCTGCAATTTGTATTTGGGGTAAAAAGGGGAGTTCATAACCCACTTGAGTCAAATGTATGAAAGATGATATGTCATGAGCTTTGTAATGTTTTGAACAACCAATAAAAAAAATAAAATGTAAAATTGGGGAAAAAAAAGATGCTGAGTAGGTCAAGCCTAGGTTCTTTCTCCCTAGGAGTATCACTCTCACTCCTAAGTGCCTTTGAACAATGGTGCGTTGCATTTTGAATATGAAAATATATGCGCATAGAAGAGAAGATCCTCACAGCTCCAAGCAGTGAATCACTCAAGTTCCCAAACTATCACTGCCAAGGACTTTCCTTTTTTTTTCTTTTTCAATAGTTCAAATTTATAAATCAATCTTACTCTTACATTCTTTCGTGATGAACATGGTTTCAGACACTGGTCCTCTTTTCTTCCTCGAGTTTGCACAGGCCACACACCAAGGTACTTCTTTCCTTGTGTACTTTAGGCATTCATTTCTTATCAAATGCAGTCAGCACCAAATTGCAATTTCCAGGCCAAATAAGATCAAGGACAGAACCTTTAAAATAAAATTAGCTGGATTATGTACTTACAGAAATGCCACCTTTCACTTCATTATTAATCAAATCCATTTGCATGCTGCTAATATTCTGTCGACTCTTATTATAACTGGTATTAATTCTGTCTTTCCGAGGTTGCAAATTCCATAGAATCCCTTTGCCCAAAAGTGCCTGTGAAGACTCTGAAAATGTGCTTGTGATGTGAAGAAACAATCTTACAGCCTTCAAATCCTTCAAGAAATTAAATATTATCTTAAGAAATCCTAATTCAATTAATCTTCATCTCCATCTTCACTTTCATTTCTGTGACTTCATCCTGGGCTGGCCTGTACGTGACCTGCAGCACATTGGCTTCACATTAGATGAAATGTTACTAAAGCCTCAAAAAAAATACCCTTTTAATTAGCTTTTAAACTCTGTAAAGAGAATTCACGTTTCAGGGTGACATCATTCTGGTGGTTTTAGCACGCTAATTTTATTACCTTGCTGTACTAATTTATCTTAGTCGACACAGATAACCAACCAGATGTTGAAATATTAAAATGGGTTATCTCTGTACATTTCTACTTAGACAAATAGGCTGTAACCAAAGAACATCTTGGTGTTTTTGGAGCACTTTTAAATTTGTTATGTATTTACTTTATTGTTCCTTACAAAGAACACCAAAAATAACAATATGATTGGCATAATAATACAGATTTGGAAGGAGAAAAACTAACTGTAGAGACATACTATAAGTGATATGTTCAAGTCACTTAGATAGTACCAAAGCAATTTTACAGAGACACATAAGGATCATTCCAGGAATGCCAAATCTGCCAACTACTAATGACATTGCAAGATTGCTCAAAATGATACTCTTTCTTTTCCGAAGATTACATATGGCCTAAAAGTGAAATTTCAGTAGTCCCTTTCAAAATGACAAATTTAAAATTTTCAACTTTTTTTTTACAAAAACATTTCCAACATATGTGAAAGCAGGCGTCTTAGCAATTTACTTCACTGTTGGTTAATTGCATAATCCATGCACATTGGTCAGCTGCTACAGTGTCATCATTTGTTTCTATCAGCATAAACCTAACTGTATTAGTCTGTTTTCCATTGCTACAACATAATACCTGAAGCTGAATAATTTCTAAAGAACAAAGATTTATTTTGCTCTCAATTCTAGAGCATGACACTGGCTTCTGCTTGGCACTGGTGAGGACCTCATGGTGGGTGGCATAACTAGAGATCCTGGGTCACACAGGAGCCTGAAGACCCATGAGGGGCCAGCCTTGCTCTTGCACAGCAATCCACTCTCTTGAGAACTCACTGAGTCTCCTAATGACCTCATTACCTTAGACCAAGCTCCACATCTAAAAGCAACACCACCTCTTGATACTACTACTTTGGGGACCAATCTTGCAACACATAAAACTTTGGAGAACACACTTAAACTATAGTCAAATGATCAACTAACAAAGGTAGATGCTTTAAGAAAAAGATAACAACAACAAAAATAGTATATTTTTGCACATAATAGATAAATTGAAGTATAAAATTTGAACAGAAAAATAAAGTTGACTTATTTATCAATGCATCTAAGCAGTGTACTATAGTTACCAGGCTGGAAATGAGGGATGCATAAGAAAGAATTACAACTATATTTTTTTAAAATACATGAGACAAAGAGTTTTTTTCTTGTTTCCTATAAAAAATAATAAATCACTATAGTATGAGAAGGCACAATAATTCTAGATGTGAAAAATAGGTTTAGGAAAGGTGGTAAGATGCTTGGTGTGTAGTGAACTGTTTAATGTGGCCAAGAGCAAAAGCTGTATCATAGCGGGCAGCTTCATGTTAGTATGGAGGATGTGTATTTTGCATGATTATAATTGGAAACATGATTTGTACTTTCAAATGATAATTCATATAGGACATCAAATAGATGCAAGGGTAGAGATGGGTTGCATCAGATCACTAAAAATAACCCAATAATCCAGGTCATTGTCACCAAACTTCTTTGCTTGCCATTCCCATATCATTTGAAAAGAAAATTAAAAAATGAATCCCACATCTCTGAAGTATAGACATTTATTTCATAATTTGTGTGTATATATTGCATCCATGTATGATGTGCACACACACACATGAGCAAACAAAAATACATATAAAAATGCACATAAAATGAAAAGTAAAATGTTGAAATAAACTTCATACTTATTCTTCTTTTTGTGTTCTCCAGATTGTTTTGAACTTGCTCTCTTTCTTTGGTTGAAACTTGTGAAAGTAACAAATTTTAAAAAAAAAGGAATGAATAATTATGAATTCTACAAGGAAAGGGATTGATGCAAAAGGTATTGCTATTGCTACAGCTGCAGATTACAGATAGATGACAACTGAAAAACACAGTAGTTTTAAAATGGGTAAATAGGTCAAGTTAGCAACACTGGAATAGAAGAGGTTTTAATGAGAAAGCCAGGTAAGGACCTTTGAAAAATCTCTCCTTTATAAAATCAATAAGAGCACTGGCCAATATTGTCTGAGTACATTTTTGCAGAAACGGGATTGCAGCCTCTGTTTATTAAAAATAGAACAAGTGAATCTCAATAAGAAAGGGGAGCCTTTTGGCCTTGTCCCTTGCCATTGTCACCAATTGGATAGACCACTGAGTGCAACACCTGCTCTCATTGGACCTCACAGTAGCAAGTGACATCATGCATGGGTCTTCTGTTACTCACGTTTTTCCTAAATAACAGCTTGCAATTCTATTTCTATTTTTCTACAAATTTTCTATTTTCTTCTTTATTATTTTTCCCAACTTACCTGTTGGAGATGTTGATATTCTTCAAGATTATAACAAGTGTCTTCTTCCTTCATCACTTTATAATATCTGTTTAGTATCCCACTCAGTTTGTGAACTCAGTTACTGTCTAAGTGTTGGCAAATCCCACTTCTGTCTAACTTGCCCATACCTTGCATCTTTGTGAATATCAAAGCATACACTTTGACATTCTTTACAAATTTATGATTCTGGCTCTCCTGATGCTCAGAATGTGCTCCAAATCCATAGTGCCAACCCCCTTTGGTTACTTTACAATCTTGGCCTCTTCCTCATTGGAAAATATTAATGCTGTATTAGTCAACTCTTTGTTGCTCTGACTAAAAATACCTGACAAGAACAATTTAGAGGAGGAAAAGTTTATTTGAGCCAATGGGGTCAGAAGTCTCAGTGAGTGGTAAACCAACTCTATTTCTCCAGACTTGAGGTAAGGCAGACCTTCATGATACAAAGGAATGGCAGAGAAAAGCTGATCAGCTCATAGCTGCAGAGAAGCAGAGAGACTGAGGAACCAAGAACAAAATACAACCCCCAAGGGCACACCCCCAGTGATCTTCTTCATCCAGCCATACCCCCACTTGCATACAGTTACCACCCAATAATCCATTCAAATTATTAATCCATCAAATGGATTAATCCACTTACGAGGTTACAACTTTCAAAATCTGAATATTTGATCTCTCAACATACCTGAATTAACACATGAGCTTTTTAGGGGATATTTTTTGAAGTTCCAGAAAATAGCAGTTCATTCCATTGAAACTTGATTTTCATTTTTAATAATAAATATTTTTTCTTATGTTCCATTACTGTATGATTGGCTTGAGCACATACATGGTTGATAGAGTCCCAGAATGAGATCTGGGGAAACTTTTAAACAGGGAAAAATTTCTCTAATCATTTATTTCATTGAGAAGTTAAATTAGTCCAATTGGTTAAAGGATCCATTTAAAAGAAAGAGTTTCAACATTGAAAACTTTAATCCTTCTTTTGTCCTATGTATTATACACATTGGAATAAATAAGTGAATAAAAAATCAGAGTGAGCAGAAAGCACTGTTTTCCCACCATGAGATGTAAACATCCACTCCTGGAGTGGTTTCCCAACAAGGGTTATGAAGTCATACAGGCTTCCAGTTAGCATCACTGATGAAAATGTAACTGACATTGAAAGTAAAATTTCTTCTAAGAAATTCAAGAGCGGGGCTGGGGATGTGGCTCAAGCGGTAGCGCGCTCGCCTGGCATGCGTGCAGCCCGGGTTCGATCCTCAGCACCACATACCAACAAAGATGTTGTGTCTGCCGAGAACTAAAAAAAATAAATATTAAAAAACTCTCTCTCTCTCTCTCTCTCTCTCTCTCTCTCTCTCTCTCTCTCTCTCTCTCTCTCCTCTCTCTCTCTTAAAAAAAAAAAGAAATTCAAGAGCAGTTAAGAAAGGACTTTGGAAATCCTAAGTCCTGGGAATGCCCTGCCCTGAAGAAAACATTGCAATCTGTCATTTGTTTAAACAAACATGGTACTTGTTAGCTCTTATTTGTGTGTGTGTGTGTGTGTGTGTGTGTGTGTGTGTGCCTGTCTATGTTCCTCAGGATATTCTATATGTAACATAAATATATAAACAGAGAGAGTTTTACTTCTTCTCAAATAATCTAAATATCTTTTGTTTCTTTCCTTTTTCTTCTGGCAAGGTTGAGAATCAAACTCAGGATGTAGTGCGTGCTTGGCAAGCACTCTACCAAAGAGCTACATTACCCTCGTTTTCTTTCGTTCTTTCTTTTTTTGACCTAATTATCCTAGCTGAAACCTATAGTACAGTAGTGAAGAAAAGTGGTGCGGAAAGACCTTCCCATCTGGTTAAGGGGAAAGCTCGGACTTTCACCTTTCTGTGAAACATGTGGGCTTTTCATAGATGTCAAGTTGAGGAAGCTGCCTTCTCTTTCTGGTCTTTTGATTATTATTATCTTGATAGGGTGTTAGGATTTGTCAGATGCTCTTTTGTACATTGATATAATCATCTTAGCTTTGTCCTATGTTTGATCAAAACTGTTTATTGCATTGATGATTATTCATATGTTGAACCAGACATGGATTTCTGAGATAAATTGCATTTGATTATGGTATATAATCCCTTTTATATATTTTATTCCATTCAGTTTGCTAGTATTTTGTTTATAATTTTTTTATTATATATTCCTCAGGGATATTTTAATAGCTACATATACTCTAAATTATTGAGCCTTTATGAAAGATTGGATCTGCAATGAATGTACATTTAGTATATACTACATGCATACATGTGATAATACATTGCAAAAATATATCAAAATATATGTATTTGTATATAACATACTATATCTAATATATACATATATATTACATACACACACACACACACACACATGTACACTCACATATACATTACTGAAAATGACAGGATTTAAGGCACAGAAATTGAAACCAAAACATGCCTATTTGTTTTATTTTCAGGCTCCTGAGCTGAGGTGACTTTTCTTATTTGTGTCCAATGAATGATATCTCTGAACGTGAAATATCTGTTCAGATAGAAGTGACAAACCCCAAACTGTGAAAGACGTATTTATTTTCCATTACTTACTTTAGTCTTTATTTAAAATTCTCATTTGACTCTCTGATAGAATAATGATTTTTGTCAATGAATCCAGTTCTCTCTAAACCCTATGGTTTTCAGAGTATTCCATTCCATGAGAGGAGGGTCTGCTGATACAAGTTACTGAGAAGACATATTGATCCTTAGGCATTGCTGAATCTCACATGGCTTTCAGGTTGTCACTCCTCTCTGCTCTCCTCTGTTGGGTGGCTGAGGCTCATGTTCTGCATGAACATCAGCATCGGATGCCTTCCCAGGTCTGCAGGCTACTTGCTAAATTCTTCCATGATACATAGGATGCATATAAATGCCCACTGAATAAACAAACATCCCTAGATATTTCAAAGGACTTTTGTAAATCATGAAGACTAAGCCAGTAATATGTTTTTCATACTATCAGTTTTAGAACTTGTAGGTTAAAGTTTCCAAACACATCACTCCATGCCAATTGTTTACATATCCTGAGCCCTTACTACATGCTGGGTGTCATGCTATTAAAGGGAAGACAAAGAAAAGGATAAGACATGAATTTTGAATTAATATCCATCTGAGATATAGAAACAGGTATCAATCACTTTTGAAATCCTCCCATTATTTGAAATTTAGGATAAATTCTTGCCCAATTTTTCATAGCAACATAATGACTGACCTGGTAAAATAAATAGTTAATAATTGGTTAATAGTTTATGAATTTCCAAAACCCTTGATTTTATCAATTGTTACAAATATTGACTAAAATTTATTATTTCTGTTGCAGTATAAATCTCATGAGAATAAGAAACATATCTAAGCTTCTTATACTTATGATTAGCATCTATTATAACTACAATTAAACATTAAGTATGTGACTATTCTTTGATGTCTGGTGTCCTTGCCAAAATATAAATTCCATAACCTCAGGACTTTATGTCTTATTTATCCTTGAATTTGAAGCAGTTGGATTATGATGCATATTTTAACTGTCCCCATACTATTTTTGACTGTAGGTATAAATGTCACTCTCCAACAGAGCCCACTGAGATGCAACTCTATGCCTGGCCCTGAGACAATCAACTGGAAGACTTTTTAAAAATGAAAGCAGTTCTTCATAACCCCAGTTATGGTTTCAAGTCAAGATTTATTTATTTTTTCCCTGAACCATTCAGACAAGCAGGTGATAAATGGGATCTGAGTATGGGTTTATATGGATTTGCTCCTCAAACTGCTAAGATAATGATCCCACAGTGAGCTTTAACTGACTTTGGAGACTGAGGATGTGAAGAGTTCTTGGTGTTTCAGGCTAACTTGTTTTCTTTACTCATTTTTGCTTCTGTTGGATTATTCTATCTCATGACGGTAGCCATTAAAGACCATCTTGAGCTCAAAAGAAGAATAGTGCCTAGTAGTGCTTATGGGTCTGGAGTCCAACAGATTTGATTCGACTCTGCTTTTGACCAGGTTTGATGATTTATGGAAATTCCCAGTCCTTTGTTATCATGTGAACATGATAACAGTATCGATCTCACTAGATTGCTGTGAGTAATGGACCCAACATAAATGTATCATTAATAACCACAGTGACTAAGATTTATTATCACTATTTAGTGCACTAAATGAGGAAGCTGACCACTGACATACCATTACATCCATGCATATCAGAACATAAAATTCAATAGAAGAAAAATAGATGCACATAGATGGCTTATGTTTACTTGCATCTGTCTTCGTGGTACCAAGCCCATTGCTGTAAGGTAAGCCATCAGCCCTAGGTTTCCAGTGAAAGATTATTCACTCTGGGAGCTTAGTTCCTGCATTATTCATGCCATTCTGCATACAGCTAGATTTATGTGTCAGGAAAAACATACAAATGGAATCCGATTTACTTGCACAAGTTCTTGGACCATTTGATTTATGTTTGAGTAAATAAAGACATATGTCTTAATAGGGATTGGCTTCACTTCTCTTTAGAAATGGAAGTGCAGTGCTTCAACTTCTTTTCTTGGCAGGCGTACGCTTTTGAAGCTTTGCAAGCAATTCTACCTCAAAGTACTTACTTTAGATTTTCATTTGTGTTCGTTGTTCTTCTGCATTGGCATTCAGCACTTTTAGCACCAAAACAGTGGAATATCTGCAGCTCTGTCTCATCCTCCCTTAGACACAAATTATAGAAATAACTAAAGTAAAGAACTCAGGTGTAAAATCTTATGCAAACCTTCATACAGATTCCTAGTGTTTTGGCTACAAATATGTTCCGTATTCACCTCATCTGATGGTACATTTAACATTGCCAATAAATCTTCCTAAAGAGGGTCCTAAACTGGCCTGGTGTGTGCTCATTTTGCACGAATATCTCAAACACATATGTATGGGTGTGTAGTTACTTTCTTAAGATTTAATTTTGAATAGAGAGGTAAAAGTAAAGTCCTTAGACTTTCTAAAATAATCACACTCAGTACTCCTCAAAAATGTCAGGGTCACCTCAGAAAACTTGGAATGGAACCACCATTTGACCCAGTTATCCCACTCCTTGGTTTATATCTAAAGGACTTAAATTCAGCATACTACAGTGATACAGCCACATCAATGTTTATAGCACCTCAATTCACAATAGCTCAACTCTGGAACCAACCTAGGTGCCCTTCAAGAGATGAATGGATAAAGAAAATGTTGCATATATACACAATAGAATATTACTCAGCCTTAAGGAAGAATGAAATTATGGCATTTGCCGGTAAATGAATGGAACTGGAGAATATCGGGCTAAGCAAAATAAGCCAATCCCAAAGAACCAAAGGCCAAGTGTTTTTTCTGCTATGCAGATGCTAATTCACAATAAGGGTAGGGGTAACTAAAGAAGAATAAAGGTAATTTCAATTAGAGAGGAGTGAAGGGAGGGGAGGGAATAAAGAGGGTAGGTAGGATCCTAGAATGAATCAGACATTATTATCCTATGTGCATATATGATTACATGACCAGTGTAATTCTATATTGTGTACAACCACAAAAATGAGAAGTTATACTTCATTTATGTATGATGTGTCAGAATGTATTCTACTGTAATGCATAACTAATTAAAACAAGTAAAAAATGCCAGGGTCAAAGAAAACACAGAAGACTGAGAAATCAATCACAGAACACAAGAGACTAAGAAAACATGACAACTAAATGTGATGTGGTATCCTGCATTGGATACTGGAACACAAAAAGAATAATCACTGAAACAGTGGTGAACTTCCAATCAAATCTGGGGTTTCACTGGTAGTGATGGACCAGCACTGTTTTTTCACTTGTGACAAACACCTGATGGCAATATGAAATGATAACATCAGGGAAAACTAAAACTAGTAAGGGTATATAGAGCTCATAATACTATCTTTGCAACTTTTCTGTAAATCGAAAATCATTTCCAAACACAGTAGCTTATTTAAAAGCAAATAACAAGAAGAGCCACTTGAACATAAAATGTAGCAAAATAATCATAATATTTCTCTTTGGCAGAAAGCTTACAGAAAGGAAAGACATCTCCAGGAATCCATACAGCAAATTTCTCTCTCCTAGTCTCTTTTGATTTCTAAGGTATTGTGAACCTCCAGAGAAATTAGGAAGCCTACTTGTAATAGTGACACTTTTTGAAAACTACCCCCACGTGAGTGTTTGTTCATTTGGCTGTTCATGTTGCCTAAAGTTCCTCTTTCTGTTCTGTTTTATAACAATGCGTATCCTTATTATACTATATTATGCTCTGTGTTCTGTTCATGATGGTGCATACCATCAAAACTTAAAAATATATTTTATCAGTAGAGATGGCAGTAAAGTCATGATTTTAAAATCAGTTTGTTGTAATTTTAAAATCGAGGAAATTTTTGAATTAAGATTGATAAAAGAAATTGTATGTAAAGAAGGAAGTATGTTTTTGCTTAAATATCACAATATAACAATAAGAGGAAACAGAGGGCTCTTTGGATTCTAATTCAAAAAAGGAAACTCACTTCTGGGGTTAAACAGCACAAGATAGAGATTTCTCCCCCACCCCTTCTCCCATGCAAAATTTACTTAAGAATACTTAACATGAGGAAAAGTTTTCAAAAGTATAGTGACATTGGTAGAATTAAAATATATGAAGATGCTTCTGTGTAAAGATAGTCTGACACTATATCAAATGGATATTGACAAAACAATTTGGGTTGTGCTGATTGGTCAGAGAAATTGAACATTACTCCAGATGGAATGAAATATATGTTTTGATTCATGCAATCCAAGGCAAAAATAATTATTTTTACAAACTCAGCAGCCCTTATTAAAATAATATAAATTTTGTTCAATAGATGATTATCATAACCACTTAACATTTAACAAAGTTAAAACAATTGTGGGTTCACATCTCAGTATACATTGCAAAATATTTTCAAAATACTGATTTCAATTTAGTTGTTTTTTTTTTAAAGTGAAGTTTTCCTCTGTTGTCCAAGCTGGTCTTGAACTTGTGGGCTCCAGCACACCTTCCTACCACAGCGTCCTGAGGACCTTGACTACAGGCATGCACCACCATATCTGAGTCATTCTAAGGACTAAAAGTGTAGCATAGATTTTGCCTCATAGTTTACTGTCAGGTCAAGATGGCATTAGATTTTAAAATTTCTAAATTATATATAAAAAGAGAAATTTAATATCTACAGTTTTAAGTTTGGAAAATTGCTATAATTTTCATCCAGAACTCAGTTGTTTTGGTAATCATAAGCATTCTTGGAAAATAACATCTCTGCACCAATTACGGAGCTTAACAGAAAATTTCCCAGGCCTAACAATAAATAATCATAGAAACCAAATATCTGCTTATGAAGAGGACACTTTGATTTTCATGAAACAATGATTTTTGTCCTGTTGTTTATATCTCAGCTAACAAAGTGCTCAGTTTGTTTTGTGAGTGATGTTTAAAACCAAACTGGATCAACTTAAAAATGCACTTTCGTCAATGATTCTAAAATACGGTGCTACTCTAAGGCTTATAAAGTTGGGATGATAAATTAAATAATAGCCAGAGAAACACTAGCACAATGTTATTTACAATTACCTGATTTTAGAATCATGTGAATCTCCCTAAAATGACATTCTGTTTAAAAAGACATTTCAAAATGCTGTAATCAATATAATACATTTGGAATCCTGCCCTACATTTTGTTGGACGGGATATGCTCCCAATATTTGGTAGAAAATTACACCCCGGTTTGTTGTACCTTACAGTTACAATTACATAATCCTTACAAGAGTGATACAACATGGGGGGAGGGGTGGAGCTCGCACCCCTGCTGTGTAGAAGTCTTGGGGAGATACAGAGAGCATGAGGGTCTCCACACAGGGATGGTTCAGGCTCCCGGCTTATGGACACTGTGCAACCACACGTCGTCGAAGAGTTGACCCAAATGTTAAGAGATAAGAAAGGTTAAACAATTCGAATTCTACTTTTTAAAATTTTGATTTGAACACTGACTTCTTGCCTGGGTATACCTCCTGTAAATTATTTCTGACTAACAGGATCATAAAGTTTTGAAGACCGTAAAATAAACATTCGCTAAAACATGCATGAAGTGTGAAGTGAGATGTGAAGCAACAGTCTTCTGGCAAATCGTACAGCTTTGTGAGGTTTGCAGAGGTTTGGTTATAACCACAATGACAGGAATTTAAAAAAAAATGATCTATGAAAACAAAGAGAATAAGCTTTCTTTTAGGTATTTCCCAATTTGCTTTTGAAAACTCTTTGGATGCCATCTTCAGGATTAATTATAAAACAGAACAACAAAACAGGAACAATATCTTCTGAACTTTCTTTTGGAGACAAATAGTGGAGAATACTGTTGAAATGTCAACCCTTGACTTCTCTCACAAAGCTGAGCAGCGACCTCCTTCAAGGAACACATTTCAAGCCTTCTTCAGACATTCTTTATGCAAGAGGAGAGAGCAGTTCCTGATGTCCATCCTATTTAGTAGGATGCATGCATCTTCTTAGGGTATGAAATCATACTCCATTCAAGTAGGGGACATCATGGCCACCTCCTTTTCTCAGGCACCTCCTATTTCACCTGTTAGCCTTTTTTTTATTAGTTGTTCAAAACAGTACATAGCTCTTGACATATCATATTTCATACATTTGATTCAAGTGGGTTATGAACTCCCATTTTTCCCTTGTATACAGATTGCAGAATCACATCGGTTACACATCCACGTTTTTACATTCTGCCATACTATTGTCAGTGGAAGCGCCTACCAGTGGACTTTCCCTCTTTCACCAGCTCAATAAACATTACATGACTTTGCTCTCAGAGTTATTCATTGAAGGCAAATTTCTCCAGCACCTACCACATTGAGAATCTCTATTTTCTGATGGCATGTCCTCATCAGACAAAACTATCTCTGGGACTTCATGAGTATAAGTAAAGAGAACTCACATTGGTTTGACTCTGTGGCTGTGGAATGCTGAATGGATGCTGTTATGGTTTAGATGTGAAGCGTCCCCTAAAAGCATATGTGTAAGACAATGCAAGAAGGTTCAGATTGGGTTGTAAGAGTCTTAATTCAGTCACTAATTTGATCCCCTGATAGGGATTAATTGAGTGGTAACTGAAATGGTAGGGTATGGCTGGAGGAAGTGGGAATTGGGGCATGGCTTTGGGGTATGTATTTGTATCTGGAAAGTGGAGTCTCTCTCTGTTTCCTGATCACTTTGATGTGAGATGCTCCACCGTCTTCTGCCATGATGTTCATACTCATCTTGAGCCCCCAAAAAATGACCTTCTATGGACTAAGACCTCTGAAACTATGAGCCCCCCCAAAAAAACCTACCTCCTCTAAAATTGTACTGGTCAGGCCCTTTAATCATAGCAGCAAAAAAGCTGACTAAAACATATACCATGCCCAGATATGAAGAATTTTGGATGGATTTTTGTTCACTGAATCAATTTTTGGATGCCAAGACTAGACAGAATGCCGTTCTTCACTCTAATTAGACTGTCTTCAGTGGAAGTTTGAAGACCACCCATATGTATTTTTTATCTACTTAGAACTGGCAATGGAATGTCATGATGTTCTCCTGTAGGACTCTCGGGGACTAGCATATACATTTAAAGAAATGGAGTGACTTATAAAGCTCTGTGCTATACTTGTGCTGATGGATAAACTCAAGTAAGTAGGCAGAGAATGTTTGAAGCCTAATAACAAAGGAAATTAAAGCCATTGGTGATGTCTGATGCTATAGGAAGTTTCTGGTGTTAAAAAACAGTTTCTGTTTTGAAAAGATAGTATTTGATTTCAATTTGAGGAAAATAAGTGATTAGAACTAACATTATGCTGTGAGTGCTGATACCCTGAAAATTAAATGATAAATGTGAAAAGGTAGCTTATACATATTTCCTGAACATATCAAATAACTTATTGGTTCATAAAACCAATATTTTTTGAAGGTTTATTTTGTGCCCTGTATTATGCCATTCAATGTGGAATTTTAAAAAAGTGTAATAATGCCTTATTTTTGACATTTGCAGAAACCAAATTAATTAAGAAAGACAATGATTTAAGAAGATGGTTTCTTAAATGGAGTGAGTGGAATGTGAAAATGTGTTCAAGTTATTGCAAAATCATTAAGAAAATCTAACAAAGTTTGAAGAAGTGCTGAGAGACAGCTTCTTGCAGAATATGTCTCCTAAACTGTTCGGAAAATGTGTAGGAATTAGCCAGATGAAAGGATAATGGATTCCAGGCAGAAAGTCAGGGAAATCCAATCATGGGTGTGAGAAATTGCGTACCCTGCATAAGGAGAAAACTGTGTGCCTGGAGGATAAAATTGAGGCCAAAATTGGTGGAAAATGAAATAGTATGGTTGATGAAAAGCCAGAGACTTTTTCCATGTGATAGAAAGGATTTGATTGGAAGCTACTGAGATATTTTAGGGGGTAAACTTTATCTTTTTAATCAGTTTAGTATGTCCCTGGACTCCATCTGATGGGGAGAAAAATGGAGGAGTGTGTTAAGTGAGGAGGCTATTGCTCTCCACAAGGTCAAGGCAATGCTGGCCAGAATACAGGGAAACAAGTGTGAACACTCCTTCCTTACAGATCCCTGCGGAGTGGTACAGTTGGCAGTTTCCCTAAGGCCCCATGCATTAGAATGAGATAGCCAACTTTTTTGTTTCATTCAGGTGCCTCCAATGCCCAATGTGCAAGACCCCAGCCCTACAGATGGAAACCCGATGGAAATCCTCAGCACCTCCCATTCTCTTATGCTTCTTAGAATTTTTCATTCTGCCATTCTGTCATCATGATAGAAGTAGCAGCCAGTTCAATTTCTAATGGCACCATAAAAATTCATGGAAATAATTCTAGTCCCCAAATGAGGTCTCATGACACATGTCCCATCTTCTTTTATATGTTGTGTGTGTGTGTGTGTAAACAGATTTGAGGTGGAGCATAAGTTCTCTGTACACACTGATAATTCTGAACCGTCACATCTTTCTGACATAAACACATCTGTGAGGCACTTCCAAGAGATACCTGCCTAATTCTGTCTCATTCCTTTCAGACATAGGTATAGATTCTGACCTTTTCCTCTTTTCTCTACCAGATTCTCTGGTTGATCTCTCCCAAACCCAAGACATCATTTTTCGTCGACAGGGTACCTCCCATGTTTATTTCCCTACTGAGCTATTGACTTGTGATTTTCACTTGTTTGCCAAACATTTATACCTGACCTCCCAGAAAGAAGGGCAGCTCAGCGTTTCCTATGATGAAACACATCATTTCAACACAACCTTCATTTTCTCCACTATAAGCAGGATTCCTAATTATTTCTGCTCTTCAGTCTCAGCAAATGATTATACAATGTGTCCTTTCTGATGAATCCACCTCTCAAAGTAATACCTCTTAGTTGTTTCCCAGTGCCATCAGAACAGTATTTTATTTTATTATTTTATAATAGCAATACCGATTTATATTTTTCTACTTGTTCTTTTTAGAGATACATGACAATAGGATGTATTTTGGCATATTATACATTCATGGAGTATAACTTATTCTAATTTGGATCCTATTTTAGTGGTTGTACATGATGCAGAGTTACCTGGTCATGTATTCAAATACAAGGAGAGAGAAGTTCTGTGTAATTAATTCTACTGTCATTCCTACTCCCCACTCCCTTCCCTTCATTCTCCTTTGTCTAAACCAAAGAACTTCTGTTCTTCCCTTCCCTATGCTCACTCATTGTGGGTTAGAATCCACATATCAGAGAGAATATCTGGCCTTTGTTTTTGGGGTCTGGTTTATTTAACATAGCATGACATTCTCCAGTTCGATCCATTTACCAGTAAATCCCATGGCTGAGTAATATTTCATTGTGTAGATATACCACATTTTCTTTATCCATTCATCTGTTGAAGGACACCTAGGTTGGTTCCATAGATTGGGTATTGTGAATTGAGCTGTTATAAACATGGGTGTGGCTGTGTCACTGTAGTATGCTGATTTTAAGTCCTTTGGATAAATGCCAGAGAGTGGACTATCTGGATCAAATGGTGGTTCTGTTCCAAGTTTTCTAAGGAATCTCCATACTGCTTTCCATAGTGGTTGCACCAATTTGCAGTCCCACCAGCAGTGCATAATAGTACCTTTCTTCCCTATACTCACTAACATTTATTGTTACTTGTATTCTTTATAATTGCCATTCTGACTGGAGTGAGATGGAATCTCAGTGTAGTTTTAATTTGCATTTCTCTAATTGCTAGAGATGTTAAACTTTTTTTCATATATTTGTTGATGGATCATATTTCTTCTTCTATAAAGTGTCTGTTCTCTTCCTTGGCCCATTTATTGATTAGGTTCTTTGTTTTTTTGGTGTTAAGTCTTTTGAGTTCTTTTTGTGTCATGGAGATCAATGCTGTATCTGAGGGGCGGTCGTAAAGATTTTCTCCCATTCTATAGTCTGTCTCTTCACATTAAGGGTTATTTCCTTTGCATTGAAGAAGCTTTAACTCCTTACAACAACACAGTTCTGGTTACAAGCTCATCCACTTTTCTTCATTCTTGTCTCTTTTAGGCGTTTTCATGTATATTTTTAAGTTTTCAGGTGCCAGGGTGGCACTAGCCCCAAGAATGCATCTTCTTCCCCTTGTGCCAATACACCAGGGTCATGAGGCAGCAGTGCATGTCTAGAGGTCACATGAAGGATAGATGTGCCTCACAGTATCCAGCAAAAGGAGAATTTTGGTAGCAAAGGAAAATTATCTTTATTTCATAAAAGGTAATATTTTTCCATACCTGGTGGCTTGCACATGAAATAAACTTGATAGACGATCCCCACAATGTGACTGAATTTCCCCGAATTACAGGATATCAACAAATTGTAATCCCTAAAGGAACTTTAAGATAGAACAGAAAAATAAATCAGTTCCTCTAGAATAAGGACTGAGTTACCTTTTTATTCTCCTTAGGGAGAATGTCTTTTAAATGATATACTATGAACAGGCTGTCAAATAACAGGTAGTCAAAAAGTAGGTAAAAATGATAGAAGAATATTTATGTTATTTTTTTGTATTTTTGTAAATTTATCTGTCTTTTAAGATTTGTAATTTGTGCTTCCTTCTTCACTGTAACTTTGAAAAATCATATCTATTTTGTATGGGTGATTTTTTAAAATTATAAGCTTAGAGAATCCCCAGAATTGTATAAGCTTCAGAGTTTACAAAACCTAAATCTGCCTCTGTTTTCAAGATAGGCTTCAAATTCACAATTATCTTGGAAACTGGACATACTACACTGAAAGTTTGCCTGGAGTCCTCCACACTCTGGAGGCAAAAATTCAAATTGGTAGACAATGAGTCACTTAACAGAGATGCAGGATAAAGCAGGATAGAGTGGGGGCAGCCTAAGCCTGAGTCCTCTTTCCCTATCCAGTTAGCACTGTGGCCTCTTTCTCACCAGCTGCTCTGTCTGAGCCCAGTTTCACAAGTTGCATAGGGTCTAGAATCGTTCTCAACATTGCTTACGACTCAGCCTAAGCCTATGTCCTCTTTCCCTATCCAGTTAGTACTGACCAGCCTCAGTCTGTGGTTACCGTGATCTCTACTGAAAGGTAATATGACTAAGCTCTCACATGCTCTCCTGGTGGGGACTATTTCCACCCAGTAATTATTTTGCAACAGTTAACTGTGATCTGCTTCATTTAATAGGGATTAAAAGGGTCTTGTTCTATATTCCAAAGGATCATATAAAACATGTCATATTTCAAATAATAGTTTAATGTTAGACTGCACATCCAAACATTAATGACAAAGAGCGTATTTATTTTAAATTTTGAAAAAGGAATGTAAATTATTTTACAGTTAAATAATATTAGGAGTATGAAGATCTGGTGAAACCTCTCCTACTAAGAGCATCTGTAATGATTCCAATGTTAAGTTCAAGTTGCAAAAGGGAAGAAAGACACATACAATGTTTCAAGGCAAAGTAGAAAACATGAATAACACATTAGGACAAAGATAAAACTGCTTAGAAACATTTCCTTCATAATATTAAAGTTAATTAGAATCAAGGCAGACCAATCATATAAACAAACGCACAAACAGCTTTATTGTAGTCCCCTTTTTTCCAGTGATTAGAATTATTCTTAACAAAAACTCATTCTTTCAGAATGCATAGCACAGCTATGTTTTACCTTTTTATTTAGTAGATGATTATTGGATCCCATCTTTCCCATTTAGTCATCAAATTTCCCTCCTTTTACAACGGTATTTGTCAGCTGCCATTTTTCTTCCCTTCCTCCTCCTTCTTCTCCTTCTTCTTCTTCACTTTCTTCTAAGCTCCATTATAGCATGTATTCACATTTGTGGCTTTCACAGACAGCCAAAATGTACGGCAAAGAAAAACACCATAAATTCAGGATGAAATTCTACTCTGTTTTATATATATATATATATTCTTCAGTCTGCAAAGAGTATATTAATGGGGATTTCTAATTTTGTTCTTCAGAATGAAATAGCGTCTGGTTGAATTCCTGAGATACTAATATATTTTCAGGTCTGACGCTATTCATTTCATTTGTTGAAGGAAGCCTTCTACTTCTGTAAGTCAACTAACATTGTGAAAAGAAGTTGACCCCATTTATTTTCTGTCTGTACAGGGTCAAAACAAAAGAAAATATGCATTCTTCTTGTCCCGTAGATTCTCTGGTCCAAAACGTACCTTTACTTAATGTTCCATCCTTAACTGTCCAGGAAGCAAAAGTATTGTCTTCCTTCAGTGAATTTCAAGTCATAGGCATGCATTTTTTCAAACTACTGACTTCCTGTGTGTGATGACAATATGTGAGTAAGGTGACATATGCTACTCAGTTAATATGCATAACCAACTATACAAGGGTCCCCACTACACATACTCCTAAAAGAAGACTCAGGGAAATTAAACTGACCCAGGGCCCAGAGTTAGCCAGCAACACAAGAGCTTCCCATCCTGAAGCAGGCTGTGTGGTATCTCAATTACGTCATAAATACTCTTCATTAAAATCTTCCTGTGTTCATGAAAGGAAAACTGAACAACAACACAAAATCACAAACATGCAATGTTTTCACTTCCATATTCAAAGCCAACAGAATCCTAGACATCCTAGACACCAGCTGGCGCCTAGCATCTTATGTCACGCCCTGCCATTTCTGCTTCTAGGTAACCGAGTCCACTCTTCAACTTCGTGCCAAGACTCCTAATTGCATCATCTTATACCAAGTACAATTCATCAAGAAAAATAATCTAAAATGTAATAATCAAGAAGCAAAACATATATGTGAGCAAGCAGAGAAAATAGAGAATCTTTGTTCTTAATTATAGACTTCTGTGCTGCCTACTACTTTGTTGCCTTCCCTAAATGAAAAAAGAGAGAGAGGAGAGAGAGAATTTAATGGAAAACTCATTTCTATATGTTAAAAATCAAATTTGTGAAGATTTTATTAAGAAAAGCCAAAGCGACTTTCCATTTCTGGTTTTAAACACAAAGCCAAATGTCCTACCCTAACAAGCAAGAGGTGGGTTGGGAGAATAAGGGAAGCAAACAGAACTTTTAAAAATGTTCTCAATAAAACGGCAGGCTCCAACGGGCTATTTAGGGGTTAAGTGTTGTGGGCCTCCATTATGACCTGATGGGATACAGCTCATTAAGTGATTCTATGAAAACATAAGAAAATCATTCTTTTCAAGCAGTAGCCACTTCAAATTTTCATCATCCTGAGTTTACCACAGCTCTTAATGTTCCATTAGGAAAGGAGAATGTTGAAATTCAGAAACATGTAAATGGACTCTCCTATTTGGTTTCTGGTTCTGGGCAAAAGTTCATACAACCCCGTATTTTATCGAAACCAATTATATATACCTTTCAAAGAGCATCCAATTACCACATCGATCTCTGAGCATGAAATGTGTTCAATTTTCTGTAGCACCCAAGCCCCCTCTTGTAGTCATCTAAAGCGACTAGTTTAAATTGAACCTCTTTTCTGTTTCCCTTCCTGAAGCTCTGCATGGTCCACGCTCTGGGACAGAAACAGCATTTACAAAAGACTCTGGGAATCTGGGCCAGTGACCTACATACAGATCATGTCTATTTCAGATAAATGGCAAATACTCTTGGGCTATATATCAAAATTGCCAATATTTCAAGGTTTTATATTCTCTCAAGGGATCGACACTACAACCTAGCCATTAAGTTGGGAAATGATACATTGATTGGAAACTCTGATTTTCAACCTAGAACATCGTTAAGCCTTCAATGTTTCAGGCTAATGGAAATATCTCTGGTATCCAAACTAGTGGGCCCATCACGTGAAGACATATGGGAACCAAGGCTGATTTTGGTTTTGCACTCAAAGCCAGACTACATAAAGGAGGGACAGAGAAATAATCCACATTGGGGATTACATATATATCCTCAAAAGTGGCACAAAAAATCTCTTCAGTGGCACAGCCAGGATAAAGGACAGTGGAAATGATCTGATGTTTGAAACTGAAACCCTGGGGATGCTGCAAAGACATACCTTTGTAGGCAACACGATCTAAATTCCCTCCACCCTTTTAAATAAAACAAGCTGCAGCAGAGAAAAACCAAGGTGCTTTTTTTAAATGCTGATGTCATATTTACTTTTCAAAAAGTGTGACTAAATGGTAGTATCTTCTTTATTCTACCAGGAGAGTGCTAGAACAATTTTTAGTTTATCAATTCAATTTCTTGAATGCTTTGTTGTATAAAATCACATTTGAGGGGAAATGTAAGTTCTAAAATGTCTGTTAGATTTGGATGAAGAACGAGTAGAACTTTAAGTGTGTCCTCTGCTCCCCTCAAGAGATGTTTGCTCCCTTCATTTCACTTACATCGTCCATTCAGGTTGTTCTCACTGCGTCCTTGGATTACTTCTCCCAACTTGCTCCCCGACTCAGGTCGTACCCCTGAAAACATTTCCATCTCTACAGTTACCTTTAGACAAGTCTGATGTGAAATGCCGCAGTCTGGCTGGGTACAAAATAACCGGGAGGTCACGAGCCACTTGTAGGTTCAAGCAGGAGCGAACTTTATTCCAGAACCCAAGCGAATTCCGCAGAAACTCCGCGAGAACTCAGAAGTAGCGGGCACCCGAGGCAGCAGGAGCCGCCCCACTGCCGGACAGCAGAGGTCAGTTACAGCAATCAGTCATCATCCCAATAATTATACACAGCTTAACTTAATCACCAACATCCCAATGGCTCGCTGGCGTCACCTCCCAACCACTCCTTCTGGCAAAATGTCAGGCACCATCCCGACTTGGCTGTGGCTCTCATCAGTGAAAAGGCCAATCCTCCAGTTAAAACTCTTCAGTAGACCCCTAGGACCCATGGGGAATAAAATCCATTCTAGGCTTCTGTCTTCATGGATCATGTCTTCCGTGATTTCCAATGTTAGCATGGACCATTTGCTTTCCCTGTACCCACTACATACCAAGGTCTCATGAAAATAAACTGCTCACAGTTACAAATTTGATACCTGCCTGTCTTCACATTTCCTCCATCTTCTCTTTGTCAGCAATAAACCCTTTCCTTCCTTCCATGACCTCTCCCCCTTGTATGCTTGGAAATCACTGCCATGCAGGAGCCAGACAACTTAGACACACACAGTGGGGGTGAGGGTTCCCAACTTGCCTTGCTCTCTTTCACTCTTGGCTACTTTTACTTCTTCAGTGAATTTTCATTACACATGCATTCATCCCTCAACCTTTTAACATTCTTAGTGCCTACCCAGGTTTAATAATAATTCTATTATTAAATTTGAAAATGTTAGCAAAACTTAGTTTTATTTTAGTGTTCTCTATAATAACTTAGCTATTTCACATCTACAGTTGATAAGTCATATTTCTCAGATTAAGAACACCTTAATAAAGATCTGTGGGCTATATTAATATGTGAAAATATACTCACAGGATCTTTTTGTATATGTGTGTGCAAGTTTAAGATCCTAAAGTTATTTTTTAGCTCCACATTTGGCTGACAAAAGATGCTTTAAAGACCAGTTCAGGGTTTGCCAAGAGTGTATCTGTGATAAGATGGCAACTTCATCCTCTTGTATATTTTATTATTAGGTATAACTTATCATATTTTATTTCATTTAAAAAATTAAGCACTGAATCAGGAAAAAGGTGGTTGGAATAGTATGCTTTTAGTGTGTCTCCATCATTGATGCTAAATGATACAATAAGGAAAACGTAGGAAAGCAATAGCAAATACATTCTATTAGAGCATCAACATTCTATTTTAAAAAGTGCACATGTGGAAAGTCCATTATGACTTATTTATTTTCTTTTCATTTTCTGTTTACTTTTTATTATTTTTGAGATGGGATCTTGTTGCCCAGACTGGCCTTGATCTTTAAATCCTTCTGCCTCAGCCTCCTGAGAAGCTAGGATTATAGGCATGCACCACAAGCCCAGTCCATGAGTTATTTTTTAAAATATTTTTTTAGAATAAGTCTTTATTTTTTAAATTTTATTTATTTATTTATTTATTTTTGTAATTATGAAAGGCAAGCACTTAGAGGGTAAGCAAACTGAAATCTGGAGTCCCCACTGTAGTTCAAAGTTGCCTTTATTATTCCATAAGCCACTTCATTCATTCAAAGTCTTGGTGCCACAGTTACAACATTTTAGGTGTGTTTCCCTGGAAGGTGGTGTGTATAAGCAAGCCAACATAGAATAAAAGAAAAGGTAAGTATAAAATTAAACATGACAAGACCTTGGCTATGGAGATGACATGACATAGGGCTTATTTCTGAGCTATCTCTCCTGCAAGATTGATCAATCCACACATTCTTGCCATAGAATGACAGTATCCAAATTAATATAGTTTAATAAAGTGACTGACTATCTGATAGGACAGATCCACCTCCACTTTTTACTTTTAAATATGAATGAGAAGCATTTGTTTCTAGTGGTATATATAGTTAAATCAAGTCTAAACCTTTAGAATATCTTTTTCCCTTTAAACGTTTATCATTTCTTTGTGGTGAAAATATGTAAAATCTTTTCCTCTAGATTTTTGGAATATATACAGAAGATTATCTACTGTCGTCCTACTATGCAATAGAGCACCAGAACTTATTTCTCTCTTTTTAATTGTGACTGGACAGGTCAGGTGTGTTTTTATCCATCCTCCTCCTCTTTCTTCACTAAGTCCCAGGTGACCAGAAAATTGAGTGACAGCTACCTATTTTCCAAATAGCCCAGATCTTGGTCATTATGTCAAGGAGCACAAAGGAGAAAGAAAGTGGGAAAGCAGATTGACTATCTTGATGCTATGCCTTCAGTAGGCACAGCATTAATGTATGAGCGGGTTTTTTTTTTTAAATCATATTCTTTAGATCCTCTTTAGATCCAAGGGTGTAGATAAGTATGTTAAGAACACATACTTGGCATTCACAAGGTATTCACATTTACAAGGGTTTTTCTTTAGCACTAGAAACAAAATATCCAACACAAATGCAAAAGAAAATCAGTCTTGAGTCTCACAATAGCTTTTAAGTTTTTTAACTTTTAGTACTATTAGAAGCTTTCAAAAATTCTCCATTATGATTAATTCATCAAAGGCAAATTGAGAAAATTTTAACCGTGACTCATTTGCTTAATACTCTGAGTCCTATTTAGCTTCACAGCCTCATTATAAAAGTTTGTCAAAGCTCACAAAGGACTATGGCATATGTTACAAACAAAGCTCTGCTGATTATTCAGAATACATCAATGGAAGGAAATGCAAAATGCATTCTGTGAGAGAAGACATTAGCTATAACACTTTGTGTTACAAATCCACCTACTTCTAATAAATGAGCAATTCAAATTGTTTTGTTCTCTGTGTGCTTGTGAAACACTATAAGAATCACATGCAATGTTTTCCATAGAAATAGATTTTGAAATATAGAACTCATGATTCCAGTGAGTGCTGCACATTTGAAATCTAGGATTTTTGTTGTTGTTGTTGTTTTTAATATAATCTCTGATATTATATTTCTCTTTTAGCATTATTCTGAGTCCGAACAAGTCTAGCTAGCACTGAAGTTACAAACCCATTTCTTTCAGGGTTTTATTTCTTGTGCTCAATTTGCTGATGTTGAAATGTCTCATATTCTACTGGGCACAAATATTCTAAACATTACTCATAGAAATTAAAGGAAAGTGGACCATATTGGAATGGAATTATTCATTCAATTCAATGCAGGCTAACTTGGCTAATTCCATGCGGGAGTCTTAAGTTTAAATAAACTTTCCATGGCAATCTATTTTCTGAAGACTTTTGCTTTGTTTGAATTCTTTTATAGAAGAACATTTTCCTCCATATGTTTATTCTCACAGACAAATACAGGAAAAAGCCCACTTGCTCTCCTTGACCTTTCTCCTTAGCAACTATTACTTTTCTTAGCTCAAAGGTAATTCTTTATTCAAGAAGGCCTTATTTAGAACACATGATAGGCATTCAGAGTTTTCCAGTAGCCTCTGAACATTACAGAGTATTTATTTACATTGTATAAAATTAGAGGAAATGAAGGGGTATGCATTTGAACTAGAAGCAATAGCCTAATTCTCTTTATGGAGAGATTTCAGTCAATGTCACTTTAGGGGGAAAGAAAAGAACTCAGATTACAGACATTTTAAACAATATAGATTTTTGTTACCTAACAGTGAAATATATTATTCTGCTTTCTAAATAAGAGCCAGGCAATGAATTATGTGCTATTTCTAAAAGAACATTTTGATCACTGTCTTAGCAAACTAAGACATATGGATCCAGCTTTTGACTCAACCCAAAGGAAAACTACTCTAGGGAAAAATATTATTCAAAAAGAACTTGAATGCTTCTAATAGGATATCTAAATTGAGATGAGCCCATGTATTTGCGCACAGGTCATTAATAAAATAAAATAGGCCAGTGAACTACTGGTGTCTAATATGATCAGTTTAAATGGAAGTTATACCACATCTGTCTGGGTTCAGAAAGAATACATCTCTCAGATCACATCTCTTTTCTTTCCTATTGCTTAAAAGTGTTAATGTTATCTGGGCATGATGACGCATACCTGTAGTCCCAGCTACTTGGGAGTTTGAAGGACCATTTAAGCTCAGGAGTTCCAGGCCAGCTTGGGCAACATGGTGAGAGTCCATCTAAAAAACAACCAACCAAAAAGTGTTAATGTTGTTTATTTAGTTTGAGATTAAACATGTTTGTGAACAATTTTAGATGAACAAAGCTAATTTTAAGCTCTCCTCCCTTCCTTTGATGAGATGGACTGTGTGAGTCAAATGTCAGGAAAAAGAGTCCGGAAAAAGTGTACTATGAGACGTCACTCTCAATATTTCTAAATGAAACGTTTTAAAAAATAGTTTCGGTTCAAAGGGCAAAAAGACTTCAGAGTAACTATATGTGGATATACATTACATAAAATAAAGGATAAATGCAAAAAAAAAGTAAAAATGTTCTACAAATAAAAGCTAACTGATATAGATTTTCTGCAAATGCCAAAGTGGTTCATTAATCTCCACTCTGAGAAAGTATTAAGAAGAAAACTTGTACCATTGTAGATTCACATTGACACTGAAAACAGGCTTGAGTGGTAGATACATAATAATAAATTCTCTTTGGGTAAAGTCAACTTTCCAAAACAATTGTTTAACATTATCCAAATCTAGAACATTTAAGTTCTTTTTAGAGGACATTTTATAAATAATTTTTAACAAATATTTATTTGAAATATCAACTTAATGTATGAAGCTCAGTGAAAGATTATTGAGATAATAAATAGGTATGATATTGCTCATCAACTATATAATCCTCAAACATTAAAATCTACAATAACAATGATGCCACAAAACTAAGATTCCTAATTTTAAAAATTCTGTAAAATTTAAAAGTTAAGAGCAGATTTTGTATTTCTTTCTTTCTCCTCCTCCTCCTCCTCCTCCTCCTCCTCCTCTTCCTCCTCCTCCTCCTCCTCCTCCTCCTCCTCCTCCTTCTCCTTCTTTTTTTTGATACAGGAGATTTTATTATATTTATATGATTTTTTTTTTCTTTTTGTTACTGAGGATTGAACACAGGGTTGCTTAACCACTGAGCCACATCCCCCACCTTTTTAATGTTTTATTTAGAAACAGAGTTTCACTAAGTTGCTTAGGGTCTTGCTAAGTTGCTGAGGCTTTGAACTCAAAATCCTCAGCCTTATCTTCCTGAGCCGCTGGGGTTACAGGCATGCGTCACCACCCCCAGCTTACATTTTATTTTGAAACAGGGTCTTGCTAAGGTTCTTAGGGCCTTGTTAAGTTGCTGAGGTGGGCTTTGAACTTCCCATTCATAGTTATTCACCTTCCCATTCATAGTCATTCAATGACTTCAAACCATTTTGTAGGATAAGATGTACAAGTTCTTTGTTGTTTTATCTGAGGTTAATAATCAGTTTTCATTTATCAGTATCATTTCATTTATGTCCTGCCTTATTCAAGAGAAAACTGATCTCTACCATTTTCCCCACTCACCTTGGGTAATGACTTTTGCCTATTGCAAGCTACTTACTTTCCTGGTGCAGCTGGGGTCTAACCATCGTGATAACTCTAACATGATGACACTTTTTTTGCCAAGCATGTTGCTTTTCTTCTTACCTATCCCATCCATCTCAGCAAAAGAAGGGAGGGAGAGCTTAACACTAGTTTATCTACTTGTCTGTCCATTGAGATGGTGGAAAGAAAGAGATGGCACAAACTGTGGCTGCTTACCACTTGTGGGCAGAGTATAGAGAAGCCACCAAGGACTGTGTCATACCCAGAGATAGTAAGACTGTGATTATTGCCCCTAGACCTGCAGACATGAAGGAGCGGGGGACACAGAGAGAAAGAGGGAATTGGACACCTGTGTTGCATGGTGGGATTCGAGAACCAGCAAGTGTCCACTGTCGTGGAGGGGGTGGGGAATAGACACCTGGATGGATGATCCCCTCTCCCTCTAATTCTCTGTCACTCTTCTTTATTAACAAATCCTATTAGGAATCCCAAAGGGATGCACTCCCCTGGCTCAGGGGCAGTGTATAGAAGAACAGTGTGTGTCTTCAGGACCAAATGGAAAATATGCACACTTTCTTCTTTGGAATTTGACTTTATACGATGAGTTCTCCAAGACAGGGCTATGATGCTTTCGTGAGCCTCAGATCCTTTTGAGAAATTGGTGAAAACCACAGCGCACACATCCAATCCAGGAAAACACTAACCCTTCCCCTGCATGCACAAAGAGAAGTGTGTGTTGTTTTGGGGATCCCTGTAAAACCTCTTGAGTCTATCCAGATTCCCTGGTGAGTGCCTGCTGAAACATTAATAGGATTTAGGAATCACACTTATTTCTCACACGAATCTCAAATTTCTACTTCTTTTGTGAAGCTTACAAAGATTTCAAAATAAAATCGTATTTTACCCAGTTTTGTAGACTTTGGGCCAATCAATAGGTTGTCTGGAAAAGGGAAAGAATATTGAGAGGCTCCCCTTGAAAATATTCATGTTCAGCCCAGTGTCAATAGGGAGATTATTTCCAAGTCTTTATTATAAAAATACATTTACGGGATTTATGAGGTTTATTAGAATAATATTTAAATCACAGAATTAAATGGTTTATACTTAAACTATTCTTGTTCTCTTTAACTATAGGCCAAAGATAGGCTTCCTGATCAATGTTGTTTGCTGTATAACTCCCCACCCTTCTATATAAACCTTTTCAGAAAATACAGTAGAGGCAGTCCTGATTAAGTATAGATTTTTTAAAAAGTAAAATATCACTGGTTTTGGAAACTGCTGAAGTATTTTTGTATTCTTGAAAAAAAATGCTGATGCAGAATTCTGGTAGAAACCCAATGCATGATACTTCATTAAGGATTTATCCATATGTATCCAAAAGGATATACGGATCATGGTCAGGCCCTAGGGAGAGGCTAAAATCTGTGAAGCAATATAACTGTCAAATTGACATAGGAATGGGTCTGTTGATATTAGCCTGGCTAATCATTTTGCTAATTGGACGGCCAGTTGGGCCACAGTGCAAAGTCAGATCAGCTTTCACTTTAACTACTCACACAGATGATGTTTGACTCAAATGTATTACTTTGTATCAACACACTGGATGGCTGTAAAAATAATACCACATGTGTTGCTGCCTCTTTTTAATAAGTGTCTTCCTCAATTTTCCCTATTACAATAGATATTTTAACACAGAAAAATATTAAAGCTTATTTAAAGGATATCAGTGGAAAGTGTACCCACTAGATGCTGGAAGTAAATCTAGCCACAGGGCAGCTCCTAGCAGGATTGGTCTGGGTCTTGTCTTACTCTAAATAGTCCCATTCGACCTGACCTACCTTGGACCAGTTGTGTAAGATGCATGGTGTGATTTCTTTTTCTTTCATACAAATAATATGGCCTCTTTCTCATCCCCCACCCCACCCCACAATCATATTTTAAGATACATCTCTTCTATTTCCTCCTTTTCAGGTTTCGATAAGTTATATATGCTTGTAGATATTTTCATGCCATCGAAGAGATGTAAGACTATTTTTAAGGTGGTCAGACAAATACACAGTATTGAACCATGGTCTATCTTTCCAGAAATAGAAGCACTTGCTGGCTGATATTTTAGATCCACTTGTTAGTTTTATTCGTGGTTTTCATTTCCAAACCTTAAGAAAGGACTGCAAAACTTCCACCATAGAGGTGGATCAGCCATGAAAGCCGGTGACAGAAGATGACCATAAAAGAAAGGAATTTTCCTGGGGATTTGGATAAAACAATCATAATCCCTGTGCCTATTTCAGATGAACTGTATTGTTTTAACATTGGAATTAGCAGCTGTTTGCCTTTAAAACAAGAAGCTTTAAAACTGAGAATGAGTCTTTATTAGTGTTCACAAAGTACTGAGAAGAGCAGAGACTTCAAAAATGAGCACTTTATACTTACATGTGATTGGACTTCCTGGCTATGTAAATTGGAATTATCTTGAGAATCAAACTACTCTTAGGCCTTTGTTGTTTGTTTGTTTGTTTTTAAGATTTGTTTAGGACTTTAAGTTTTTAAGATGATATCTATAGTGTTACTTTAAAATGGAATTTTAAACTCCTGCCATGTCAAACTATCAACTAAAATCAGGAAAATGGATGTGTTTGTGCCTCATCTTTTTATATCCTGTTTAACATGCTCTTGAAATGCAGATGAATGGATAAAACTGATGGAATGAAAAATTATTATTTCATACATCTTGGTATTGAGGAAAAAGCCTATCCAGAGGGGGGGAAAAAATTCTGAAGAATGACTCATTTTGAATCACTTTGAGTAAGTACTTGACCTCCTAGGGTCCTAATCAATAATGAAGTGAAAATAATTCATATTGTGTGATAGATTCAAAGCGTATGCATACGCATTTATAGTGATGTCTATATATTGAAAACACGTACGTATTTGTCCCCCAGAATCCTGGCCATCTCACCCCTGTGAAGTGCTTCTGCTGTGTCCTCCGTCTGGCAATTCTTTGTGCTTCTGCGATTCCCCACCCTCACCTGCAGGTCCTACTCCATATCCTGTCGGAGGTTTAACTGGATTCTCTCCAAGAAGAGTCCTTCCTGCCTTCTTCTCCTGGCCTCACAAGCTCCTTGGCTTTGGCCTTTCAGCTGCATGGGCCTCTGTGGCTTCCTGCTGTCCACTGCTCCCGTCCTGCTGCTGGCTTCTGTTGGGGGCCACGAATCAAGTCAAGATGGCGCCTGGCAGTTTGTCAGGAGGAGTGGTTTGTGAAACAACACCACCAAGCCATTAAGTTGGTGGAGATTCCTTATTGGCTGATTGCCAAAACTGGATGATGCTAATTGAGTCAAGCTGTGTGCAATCAGTTAGGTATATATACCTCTGCTGTTTTGCAATAAGGCAGCTCCTGCTACCTTGGGTGCCCGCTACCTTGAGTTCCCACTCAGTTCCTGCTGCGTTTCCCCGCAATAAAGCAGTTCCCGCTTCAACCTTCAAGTTGCTTGTCACCTCCTGGTTATTTGCCCAGCCGAACTGCGGCAGGCCTTCATAGCACTGCCTACTGATGCTGCCTGTCACCCTTCTTCCCTTTCAGATGCATGAGGAGGACCATCTGTCTTGGATCTTAGACTCACTTTTCCCAGAATAGTTCCTGCCTTTCAGGTCATAGGCCATCAATAAATTATCAATGCATTTCATTGACACCAATTATGGGACTTAAAAAATTTAATATTGAATTTTATATACTACTATTTATATTTGTATGCTTCACATACATTATATATAGCATATGTTTTAGGCTATAGTGATTCAGAATTTCTTTCCTTCCTTGATGTTCAGGTTAACTTTCATGATATTCTGGGTATAATTGTTATGGACATATACTATTACCAAACCAGTGCTTTCTTCTCCAAGCTTCAAATGTCATATGTCATCATTTTGGTTCTTATTCAGTCACTAAATCAAAAGATTAATCTTTTTAAATGAGGAAGAAAGGAGCAAATGTTTTATTGTGTTTTATTGACCTTAGTGGCTTTACATGTCATAAATACCATGTGTTTATTATAAACTCTTTAAGGATATAAAGATTTTTTTAAAAAATTACTTTGCCCTAGGGCTAATAAATCACTGATGTTATTTACATCTAATTAAATTAGATAACAAACAGGATGGCTTCGATGTTGCTACCTGCCAAGTAATAATATGTTTCATAAATGGAAGGAAATGATCATATCTCTGAGATAATGTGATCTATCTTATTTGGGTATTGTAATGGTTTGAATACAGGTGGCCCTCAAACTCAAGAGTTAGACAAAAATTCGAGAAAGTTTAGAGGTGAAATGATTGTGTTTTGAGAGCCTAAGTCTAGTCGGTGCATTAATCTTCTTGAATGCATTAACTGGGTGGTAACTATAGGCAAGTAGGGTGTGGCTGGACAGGGTGGGAAACTGGTGGTGTGCCTTTAGAATATATATTTCATTATGGGTGAGCAGAGACATTGTTTTTGCATCCTGATTGTCATATCCTGAGCTGCTTGACTCTGTCACAACCTTCCACCATGATGTTCTGCCTCACCTCCTTCTTAGAGCATGCAGTTGACTGTCTATGAACTGAGACCTCTGAAACTCTGAGCCTAAATAAACTTTTTCTCCTCTGTATTGTTTTTTTCAGGTCTTTTGGTCTCCATGGTACAAAAGCAAACTAATACATACACATAATATACTAGCACTTAGGAATAGATTTGACGGCAGATGCCTTAAGTTATCTTTAGTTAAAGTATTGCAAACATGTCAAAAATGTTGGACAATAGAGCCAACATTTTTTTGGTACCAGAGATTGAATTCTGGGGTACTCAACCACTGTGCCACATCCCCAGCCCTAATATGTTGATGGCCCATGTGAAAAACTCACCATGACTTCCAAGGCCCTGTGTAAATTGGAGCTCATCCATTAATAGCCTTCCCTCATTCAAGGGGTCCAGTCATATTGGATGTTTCAATGATTTGTCTAGTATTCTTTATATAAGATTTTGTTCTTATTTTTGCTTTCAACTCTCTGAGAGTTAATTGTTGATTGCCTATAGGTCTCAATACAAATGTCATGTCTTCAAAATATCTTCACAAAAGATACAAATAAGCAGGATTCCTTTTCCATCACTCTGTGTTACCTGCCTTATCACATTTGTTACTTTATGAACTTATCTAGTGTGTATTTATTTTCCAGACCAATACATAGAGACTAGATGTCCCACGAGAAAGGTCCTTGTTGTTTGTAGCTGTCATATCCTCACTGCCTGGAAGAGTGTTGCTATTGAATGAAATTAATTTCTAAATAAATATCAGCTCTGTCCTTTGGTCTTTTTACCCCTAGAATAAAAGTAACTACTGAAAATATATGCAGGTTAATTTGATATGGACTATAGTATTTGAGTTTTATTCCAAGCTTTATAACAAAAGTCAGTAGCACATCATCAACGACTCTAGTTAAATGTAAGTTGAAAAAGAGGAAAAATTTGTTTTTAGCACCTAATTCAAACTTGGGGAAGGGACACTGTACTGTGAATACGTATTATAATTTGGTTGAAACTGATCTGATGTGGATTTAAGGTGCATTAGAGGTGTTTGGAATTGAAGACAAGGGCCTGTAAAGATAATATATTATTCTAGCCTTCTTTGCTTCCCTAAAATTGAAACTGTGTTCTCCCTGATCCTCCTCTGGGAGAGGGGACTTACTCAGAGTGGGGGTCCGCCTGCATTTGATTGTTCAGCTGTATATCAACTGGCTTGGGTTCAGCAGAGGTCTCAGCCATTTCGCATTCAATCCTCCAGAAAATCACCACCCAAATATCCTACAACAGGGATCAAGCTTCGGTTTAAGTGCTGCTCCCCTCACATACTTGTGTTCTAGTCATTTAGAAAAGTGTGATTAAAAACCATTATGTGCCCTAACAGATGTGACCTTCAAGAGTCTACTAAGGTTTAAAAAAAAAAGGTGCAAAGCAATAGTGGTTAGACTAACACCAGGAAAGTATTATATGAGCTGAACCACATTGAATAACTTCTCATTGATTACTACCTTCTGTTTCAAGAAAAATACCACGATGTTTTAAGAATGAGCTGCAATGTTCTTAAATCAGCCCCCTCTCCCCATCTCTCTGCTCTCCTGGTTCTAATGAGGAAGAAATTAAACGTCGATGGTTACTGAATTTTAAATGCTCTTCGCTGAAGAGGAATTATTGGATTGTTACCATCTTCATTTCCTCTCCTCTCAGATAATTTAATCCATGTGCCAAGAAAATGCAAAACAAACGAAGCCATGGAAACCATTTGGAAAACGAAATTCCCTTGTTTGAAAATCTCCCCCATAAATACAAAAGGATGTTTAACAATAATCTTAGGGAACAAGCCAACTACCTTTTATTTATCGCTCCTGATGACTGGCAGGGACTTGCTCATTTCCATGAATATCCACAAAAGCATCTCAGTGTTTCTGCCTTTAATGTAATATACTCTACAATGTCCACAAATATGCTACTATGGAGCTACCAATGGAATATCATGCAATATAAGTTGTCAATTCAATAACACATTTTTAAAGTAATAATTTCTGCTCTTTGTGAAGATGGATAGATTATTCTCTTCTCCCAATGTAAACACTTCCTTGTCCTATGTGTGGCTAATAATATAAATTTAGAAGACATTTCCTGAGCTAAGGATAGACTCTTTTAGCATGGAAATTGTGCCACTACACTTGGATTTAGTAATATTGGGCACAATATATAGTTTCTTGGAAAAGTCTATTAGCAGTGAGCCTATGTGCTCCAATAATATTTGCAATAAAATTAGAATAAACTATTTTCCCCCTCAATTATCAGGCTAAAAAATATGTTCTTAACTGATTTTATTTATACTTAATGTGAATTCATGGTATTTATGGATATTTTAACCAACTGGATTATATAATAGGGCTATTGCGTATTGGAAAAGGAAACCGTGCCCCCCTTGTGTTGTTAAGAATAAAAATTAATGCTTTTCCAAATAAGGGTTTATAAATAGCACAATGTTTTTTCATTAATTATTTAAAGATATTATCATGTGAAAACATTTTGTAATAAAAAACCTTGTAAAGTTAAAAATAATGATGATTTCAATAGCTCCTGTAGAAGAAGAGGAACATAAAAGTACCAAACTTTTGCAAATTTGAATACATATTTTGTTGATCAGCCCCCACAAACACAGTTGTCTGCATCTTCTAATATCAACCCATTTAAAATTTACTTGAAAGTTTGCAAAATATTGTTCTTTGACTGTGGGTAATTCCAGTGACAGGTTCTGTAATTTCAATTATTGAACAGAGGGTTTCACAAGAGTAGAAATTGGGGACCTATGAGAAAGCATCCTTCTCCATCGCTGTGGAGAAGACTGTGGAAGCCCTATGGGGAGGAGCTGGGGTTAGCACAGAGACAGGTACTAAGTGAACAAACTCAAGTCATCATCTTCTTCACTTGATTAAAATTGGGAGCATCCCTCAAACAGAAAACACAGATGTATCAGGGAACACAAAAGATGTTTTAGAAACAGGATGCTAAAGAATCAATTTCCAATCAAGAGGTACCTAAGGGTTCTTTTCATCAGGTTTCTGCATCCCCAGCCCCAATCCACTTTGTAAATTCACATAATCCATTGTGTCTGAAATCAAGGCAGAGTATTTTTAGTATTATTTTCTCATTACCTATTTTGGTTAAAATTTAAAGGGAAAATAGCCTAAACCTAGACAGTTCTAATGGAGACATGAAACCCAGATTGTGTACTCATGAGACTGAGACACACACGGAAAGCAAGACAGAGGATGAGGGCATGCCTCGCGGCCACGGGAAGAGCCCCAGCTTTCTCAGGAAGTGGAAGCACCTCATGCTTCCACAGCCTGCAGCTCCTGAAGGGAACAGGCAAGCACAGCAGAGGAAGAATGATCATGGAGCACTCTCAGTGAATGGGGTGGCATTTATGGCCGGGAGACAATGCTAGACAAGCCTCTAGAAGAGGAGAAGGAGGCGGAGATGGTAAAGCTTTCACGTTCTCATCTCGTTCTCTGAGTTGCAGCATGGTTGTGATTTTCTGTGGATGGACCGATTCATGAAGAACACTCCAGAAGGCAGTGGGGAGACAGAAGTGCCACATTTGCATTCCACGCCAGCCCTGTGAGTCCCAGCTGCACAGCTACAAGAGAACAATGAGTTGGAAGTGGAGAAGACTGATTGCCCAAAGACAACCTTTAAAGAAATATATGCTATTGCTCCTCGAGTAACTATAAGTGATCATGAAATCCTTCACTAATGCATTTCCTCCTGCTCTGTTTTATAGCACTCACAAAATAATGTGCTTTTAATGACACATGGCAGCAGGTTTGATTTTAAACAATGATGATTTGGATGAACTTTTGGTGCTGGGTAAAAAGATATTTAGAATATTCATGAATTCTGATCCCATGGTTTCCAACAGTAACACTTTTGTACTGAAATCAATTTCACCACTTTAATCACTATTCTTTCTAATGATATTTTATTTTAAATTATGCATGAAGTGATACATTTTTATAAGTGATGTAAGATTATCAGCAATGACTAAACCTACATATTGACATCATTATCCATACAGGCAGGATATATGCTACTTGAGGCCCAGTGTCAACTATATTATAATTTACAACCTAGGTTTTAGTTTTTTTTTTTTCTCCTACTAAAAAGACTGATGTCTGGTATATCTAACAATGATGATACCTGGATATAAAATATCAATTACAGAGACCTAAATATCCCTGACCTTATGGCAGACATATGACAATACACAGACATGTACATTATTGGTTTTGTCAATTTTTTGTTTTATTATATTTTAGTTAATTGTAGGGACCCCCCCCCAAAATGTGTGATCACTTCTTCAGACTGACATTTCATTTTATTAAAAGAACTTTGTTTATCTTAGGAAAGTTTGCTTTTATAAAAGAGACATACAGTGACTCAGTTACTGAAGATTTCTCTATAGTTAAAAGTACAAGTTTCACCATAAATGTCTATCCCTATATTGCAACATGTAAGCATTTTGAATAAATCCAGTCTCTGGTTTTGCATATTCAATATGGTAACTATTGTTTGGAAACACTTTATGGAACATATGTTTAAAATAGTTTATTATAAATTAAAATACTTAGCAACCACGAAAGGATCAGATACAAGGACTTAAATTATTTTGTTCTTTAAATAAAGAAATAAATTGAACTAATTATAATATTTCATGCATTTTGATGTAACAAATGACTTCATGAGATATAACAGGAAACCAAGCTAATTTTCCATCAATTGCACTGTCGAAGATTGTCCTACTGTAATATTTTGGTTTTAGGCATTAGGGCTTATTTCTTGCAGAATACTGGAGTAGAAGTATTCAGTTCTGACATGGTCATTCATTTCTGTCTCAGGACCTAGGTACATTTTAATAGATGGGATGAGAGAGAAAGGGCTGTTTTGTCTCTCTAGGAATTGCTAAACCAGATGTTGAAAAGGGAGGAGAGATTTTTAAATTTTAGCTGAAAAGCAGTATCCAATGTATTAAAAACTGACATCCAATCAATAACAAAGCCTCCAGCCAGATAGTATTGGGCACCTCTGGTCACTTCTTTACTGGTCCATGAGGTGACTTTTCCAGGTCACTTCTTATTGTATATTTGTGGAGGATTTTTGCTAGAAGCACAGGGATCACCATCTGCACCACAGATCAAAGGCTTCCATCTCCAGAGTTCCTCACTGAAACAAGGGTCAATGTTGGACTTAACTCAGCCAAAGCCGCATAAAATGAATTGCAGATTTTAATGCATTTCAATCTTTAAAAGAATTTACTCTCAATAGTATTTGCCTAAAAACCAAAGGTGATAATATGATGCCATTATAATGAATTTTTCTGAAGTATTATATTTTACATTTGGTTCCTTCCAGAGCAAGAAAAATTGGTATTTCAAGAACATTTTAAAAGTCTTTGTTCTGTCTCAATAAGCAAAAAGTTTTCTTTTATATACATTATTTACATATAATGCGATGCTTATGAAAGTCTAGGCTTATTTTTAACATGTAAAGAAATGTATTAAATGAAGTTTACATACTTTGAAGTTAAGGACCCCTTCCTTAACTTTGACATTTTTTAAGGCATTTTATTCTCAAGCAGATTTATATTAAAAGATGAAAACACCCAAACTAAGGAAATGAACACAATTTCTCATCTTTGAAACCACCTGAACTTCCACACTATTCCAACAGAGGGCAGTGGAAGTCCACGTATACATATGGAGGCTCTTGAAAAATAGGCACCCTGAATGTCAATGTCCAGAGGAACCCATCTTAACACAGCAACCCCAGGAAAGGGGGATTATTGCACTTAATTAAAGTGCATTGACGCCATGTGTAGCCCACCTTCCCATTTCTTCTTTCTGGATTCAATGATAAAAACATCTTTATAACTCAGAGAGTGGTAAAGGCAGTGCTCTCTTACTCTGTGACTTAACCCCTACACACTTATGTTATCAAAATTATACTTAAATAAAAAGATAGTTAACAAATAGAAGTGTTTCAAGGCAGCAATTGATATTCATTATCTTTATAACTTGAAGGAATGTCATTGGATTTTTCTGCAAATTATTAATTTTTAATGACAGTTTACATTTTTTTGTAATTTTAAGAACAATTTTTAAAGACAGGAAAGCTCTAATTATTTTTTGTCAGTGAAATGCAGATAAAGGCTTAGATTTTATCAATCACCTGAATATAAATAGAAATACTATTTTACATGTCAAAATTTTCCTTTTCCTTAAATTTTCTTGATCTTTCAATAAATATGTCCATTAGAGTAGAAAGTGAAACCTTTTTGTCATGACTCAGACATCTGTATAAAAAAGAAAAGTTTAACTCTGGGAAAAAATATAGTAAAATAAATCTGGTTTTAAGAGACATTTTAATAATTTCTCCTCTTTATTTCTCACATTTGTTAGAACCCTTTTTGTGTGTCCTTTTTATTTGTTTTCTAATTGTGTTTTTATTTTATACTCTTCAAAATGTACTTGAAGGCAGACACATATATAGCCATCATATTTCCATCTGTTCTAGAATTAATTCCTCAAACTGGATTTTTCTTATGTTCTAATCAAATTATTTTTTGTTATATTTGAAAAGATTCTAGCGTTTTAAAACTTTTTCTGATTATAAAATAAAAAACCAATTGTACAGCATTTATAAAATGTATATACCAACATAAAATAAATTTTTAATGACCCATGCTTTCTACCTCCCAGAGATATACTACAGCCTTTAGATATTTTCTCTCTGTATTCATGTGTGTTCATAATATTTTTGTTCCATTTTCATATACTACATATAAGACAGATATAAATCTGTATATGTTGATACATATTCTACATATATAAATATATACTTTATATATTTGTGTATATATGTGTGTAAATATATACAATAGCATTTGATTATACCAGCTCCAGAATTTTGTAATTTGCCTATTTTTCCTAATGTACTTTGTAGACTTTCCTGTTTTTAATTCATCACTGTATAATTTTAAACTGCTGTGAACTATCACATCATATGGATTTATCATGATTTATCTTTTCTTTATATACAAATGATATATCTGAAACCTCAGTAGTACAGAACTTTAAATTGATTGTAAAGTCAAAAGTATCCTATGATATCAATTCTACATATTTCAAATTCAAAGTTCTGTCTTTTAAATTGGATTCATGACTACTCTAAATAAACAGCTAGTGATTGCAACAAAAAGGTATTAAACAAAAAGAGAAAATATCGAACATATACTTTTAGGGATGAGTTACATATTTTAATGATGATATTTTAACAGTATGAATAAAGAAAGTACTGTTTGAGTCCCTTATTTATGTAACTATTTATTACAGATGAACGGCTATGCCGTGACAAAATCCTCTTGTTCTTTCCTATACTATGAGATAGACTTCAGAATGATACTATTTTTTCAATATTAATAGGCCCCAAAGATTTTTCAGATACCTTTTCTGCTGCTATATGAAATACAACAGACAAAATTAGGCATTTCATTATATCATTCAAAATCATACATTTAGTAACTAAACATTAAAGCCAAGTACAAAATATTGAAAAATTTTACAAAGTTTATGGAATAAAACAAGGGAGATGGCTTCTTGTAGGTGGAAAAATTTTCACTTCCTATCCCACTCCCTTTGAATCCTAGTTTAACCATCTCTATGCTGATTAATTTTATCACAGAGTTGGAAGAACTCTGCATAGCTTACAAAAGAACTGTATTTGACACTATATACAGAATTAATGCAAAATTAATTGCATATGATAGTTGCTCTTAAATTTTTAAAATATTTGGTTCTCTAAGTATGCAACTACACAAATTTCTAGTTTTATATATTTCATGGATCTGGAAGTTTTTAAAGGCCTTTTACAATTCTTAGAGTAAACAAAGAAAAACCATAGAATTATTATCCTTAGAGTAAACTTAGAATCAGGTGAAATGGTGATCAGGTGTTGCTACACTTATTAGACCACAATGACATAACAAGCTGAGAATTGAATCCTAGTTTAATGTTCACACAATTGTAACATACTATGTTTCATCTTATATATGACATTTTCTAAGTGGTTACATACACCATGATTATTATATAAGAATATTAGGGGGCTCAGGGGTACAGCACTTGCCTAGCACGTGCAAGGCACTGGGTTCGATCCTCAGCACCACATAAAATAAATAAACAAAATAAAGGTATTGTGTCCAACTACAAACCCATGCATATATTATGTGTCTGTTTGTGTGTGTGTGTGTGTGTATGTGTGTGTGTGTGTGTGTGTGTGTGTGTATATATATATATATATATATATAGAGAGAGAGAGAGAGAGAGAGAGAGAGAGAGAGAGAGAGAGAAATACAAAGAGTGCATATAAAATACCTAGCTATGTATACATGGAACTATTTTCAGCTCATATAATTAGTAGAAGAAAAAATAAATAAATAACAACTTTAAGAATCCTACATTTCTCTACACGCTGGCCTATGGATTACTTTTAGACAAAGAAACATTCTGAGCCTTGGTCGCAGCTCTGAGTAAATAAAAGCGTTCCTGCATATTTGAATTTCACAGGTTTTGTATTTCACACTGGGAGTCAGCCTTTCGCAGTTTTTTAACTACCTTAAAACCTTGTTAACTTTCAGCTGAAATTGCTGTTTAACAATGTCATGTTCTTGTGGGAATACAGGATCTTTTAGAAAGCAGTGTCGAGGAAGTCTATTCCCAAGCAGTCTAAATCCAAATTGGGTGGAAATGGCTACAGCCGTGAGGAGCAGCATTGGCTCTCCCAGGACAGGCTACATTTAGGGACAAACGTTGGAGTGGCATAAAGACGAGTTTTCTCTAAACTAACAATTAGCCCCTGGCCTGCAAAGGTTTTTCTCATTGAGAATGTCAAGGACCAGCTCCGTTGTGCTCATACTGGGGTATACCAGCCACTTGTCCTCATTCTGCCTCTGTCCATGCAGAGGGCCGACTGGGTAGTGGATGCTGTCCATCTGCTCCTACCTGGACCTTCCCTGGACAGGCATGGTGCAAGAGTCAGACAGCAGAGTAGGCCAGGAGCTGCAAGCCAGGTCCCAGCCCTGAAGGCTTTAATTCTAAGTGAACATGAAAAGCCAAGCTGGGTGCCACCTGAGCATGTCAGCAGGCTGCAGGTAAGGGAGAGGACTGGGGATGTCTCTCTCTGAAGTCCCTAAGCAGAAGAACAGAAGGAGAGTGAAGCCTGAGTGGGAT
The DNA here is from genome assembly GCF_964194105.1 of Spermophilus citellus. Lineage (NCBI taxonomy): Eukaryota > Metazoa > Chordata > Mammalia > Rodentia > Sciuridae > Spermophilus > Spermophilus citellus. Next base: position 68,932,017 of record NC_138199.1, read on the forward strand.
TTGAGAACAAGTATTTAGGGTCTGTGTATAAATTGTCTCTGGCCATAGGATGATTGTACTTTTCCCTTCTAACCATTTCCTTGTAGGCCAGTGATGCTCATGTTGGGGAGATTTTTATCCCAGGTGATGCTTGGCAAGATCCAGAGTCTTTTTTTTTTTTTTTTTACACAAATGGAACACAACTTTCCATTGTACACAATGTAGCATCTCACCATATGTGCAGTGGTACGTGTGTCTAGGATAATGATGTCCATCTCAGTCCGCCGCCTTTTCTGTTGTCAAGCCCCCTCCTCCCCATCCCTCCCTCCTCTTTGCCCGATCGAAGTTACTCCATTCTTCCCATGCTCCCCACCCCACTCCCATTATGGATCAGTATCCACTTATCAGAGAGAATATTCGGCCTTTGGTGTTTTGGGATTGGCTTACTTTGCTTAGCATGATATTTCCCAGCTCTCTCCATTTATGTGCAAATGCCATAATTTTATTCTCTTTTAATGCTGAGTAATGCCAATGTCAAACCGGTCCACCCACACGCGCCTACCGGAAGGGGGGGGCCGGGACCTCCCCCGGAATTCCCTCCTACTATCCTTCCCCAACCAATGGGAACTCTCCAGGAGTCCTGTAACATGAGTCCCTTAGCAGGCCAAGGTGAACAGCAGGAGTCCAATTTCCATATGAATGTAAATCTTAACATAATCATATCATCTCAATGGCTAGCTGGCGTCACCTTACAACCGAAAGTGCCATGCATCATATTATTTGCTTGTGGCTCCTAGCAGAGTAATACTCCATTGTCTATATACACCACAGTTTCTTTATCCATTCATCTATTGAAGGGCACCTAGGTTGGTTCCACAGTTTAGCTAATGTGAATTGAGCTGCTATAAACATTGATTTTGACAGTCACACCATGGGGGAAAGGGTGCTACTGGCATGCAGTAGGCAGAGGCCAGAGATGTTTAGAAACATTCTACAAATCACAAAATAGTCCTCTATGACAAAGAACTATCCAGCCCCAGATGTCCATGGTACCCAGACTGAGAAGCCCTGGTTAAGCCACTTTTCAGATCATGACTATTTCCAGCCATTAAGAGGACCTAGTTAATTGTAGAGATTGTTCTGAAATAGAAACAGGACTTGGGTCAATGTGCTGAGCTGGTATACAAGTTTTTAAAATTACAATGAGAGCGTTGCCTGCTTGAAATTGTTCACCTCTCATACCTTCATCTCTGTGTGTTTTTCAGGATTTGTACCTCAACGACACATGAAACAAAGTAATAGAGACATTTCAAATTAAGAAAGAACCAAAAAATAGCTGCAGAAATAAAATATTAGTGTGCCTGGTAATGTAATATAATTTTTTTTCTTTTAAGGCACATATTGAACTATAAAAGAAAATGGCACGGGGTTCTTCAGAGTTGGGCTGCATTCCTCATTCAGGCTCTCCCCCCTGGAAAGCTTTCTAGCTCTCTATGAAACAGACATTGCAGGGTGTGAAACTGTCAAATGGAGACTAAAGGCTTCCAAGGGGCCTAGTGTTGCATTAGAAGGCACTTGTTTTCCATCTCCAAACCAAGCTTTGCGTGTGATGAAGTCTGTTTTTTCTAAAACTTGGCAGCCGCTGACCAGTGAAATTTGGTCTTTGCCGGAAGTCTTAGCTACAGTGGTGGCAAGGGTTAATATTAAACCCACCGCAGCATTTCGCACAATCTCCCAGGAGATCTCTCAATGGATTTCCACTGCCACTGGAAATAATGGCTCGCAGCTGCGGCAACCCATGGTAACACTTGATATTCCCATCGCAAGCGGACCAGTGCTTTCAGTGGAAATGAGAAAATCACTAGCGCTGTGCTGTACATTGTGCCTGAGGTCAAAGATCCCAAGCCACGACCTAAAGTGACCTTTCAGCCCAACACCCCTGTCCAGGTGGCTTCCGGATGGGTTTCTTATCTCCTCGTTTTATGCAAATTGCACACCCGTGTGCATGGGCAAAGGTAAAAGGCATTGAAGGGGATTTAGGGAAATTGATATTTCTAGTGAAAGGCAATTGATTTCTGGTTTTCACAGAGTCATTGTCTTCTACTTTAAAGGAATCTAGGGCTATTATTTCAAGGTGTTAGGATAAGTGACCAAATGTGTCAGGTGATTTATGTGCACTAAAATGTTTCTGCATTCCCAACACCTCCAAGCTCTCTAATCCTTCAGTCCCAGTGCTAAAATTGCATTATTAGAGATATCATTGCCTTGGGGTAAAATTTCAAATATCAGAAACCATTGGTAAAAATGGACCCCCCCCCCCCAGAAGCATAAGATAAACCTTTATTTAGAGAAGTGGTTAGGCAGTTCCTAAGACTTGGGTACCATTTGCATAACTTCTGCACTCCTCGTCATCTGAATAGAACTGCATACCCTCAATCATTTTAACAGTGTACGTAGATACTTTTTAATTCAGCCATTTCTTCGTCATTTTTGCCTGCACTGGATGGACTTGGAATATACTGAGAATGGTTCCTTATTCAGACCAGCTACCCTGGAGAAGTTTCCTCTTAGGTTCTCCACATATATGATGATTTAAAACAAGGCCAACCTTAAGCCAGGAGTGGTACAAACCTGTAATCCCAGTTATTTAGGAGGCTGAGGCAGGAGGATGTCAAGTTCAAGGGCAGCCTGGAAAATTAAGCAAAAAAAAAAAAAAGTGGCTGGAGGTGTAGCACATTGGTAAAATGGCCTTGGGTTCACTCCCTAATATTGAACCCAAATAAATAAATAAAACAAGCCCAACCTTCACCCTACTGCATTGCAAACTATTATTCATGTACCTAATGTATTTTATAGTTTTTATTTTGTATTTTATAGCATATGCTTTCAAATGTTATACAGTATGTCTGTACATACACACACGTCCATATACATGTACATGTGTGTACATGTATGTAAGGCAGCTTCGTGAGACTGCCCTTGGACTTCCTAAATCCTGTGCAATACTGACAATTGGCTGTGACAGAATTTTAAAGTGTCAGGAAACACTGGAGCTATTCCATGATGTCATGGCAGTCCCTTGAGAAAACGTGGTCATGAAGTGAGCTGTGTGTGGTGATAAGAAGCCATTAAAATAAACAGAGCTTCTCCATAATTACTAAATTTCTCAGAAAAAACAATTAGAGTGCTTGAGGCATTTCATGCCTGCCTTCCCCTGAGTTCAAAGCTTCCCCTCCACCCATTTTCGAAAAAGTGCTGGTTGAAATTGTACAGCAGAGGCAAAAGGAAAAGGAATCAGAGTCCCCTCTGCAGTATTTGACAGAAATTTTTGCTATGTTTAATTTTCTTTGGAACAGTTGGGAGCTCTGAGATAAAATGGAATTAATGGACCTGCTCATTACAAACAACAGAATCACTTTTTGAAATTATTTTATGAAGTAAATTCTTGAAGTTATAATGCCTAAATAGCAGTATATAGCATGCCTATATATAATAACTATATATGTGATAAATTTCTCTATGTGCAACTACATACAGATATGTTGCATATTATAGTATTTTACTCACTCATCTGTATGTATTTCCTTCAATATGCACAGAGCATCAGTTCCAAGACTCCCAAGGATACCAAAGTGTAAACATGCTTGTTTGAGTACCTTATGCAAAATGGATTAGTATTTGCATATAATCTGGGCACATGATCCCATATACTTTAAATCATCTCTGATGTACTTACAATACTGAATACAATGTAAATGTTAAATAAATTGTTGTTATACTGTATTTTTCAGTGTATAATAACAAGAAAAAGAGAGCCTGTATATACTCAGACTGATGCAATTTTTTTTCCCAAGTAGTTTTCATCAGAGGTTGAGGGAATCTATAGATGTATAACCGAAGCACCTGGAAGGTTAACATTGGCACATACACTCGCCGTTTGCAAACTACAATAACAATTCATTCTCTTACTTCTACCTCAGGAGCCAGGATATTAGCACCCATTAGATGTCCAGGTTAGAAGTGCAAGCCATGTCATCAGAGTCTCATTAAAATTTTGAAATGGTAATCATTAAACTTTCACTGGAGCATATTTTTATGTAAAATAAAGGAAAGACAATTTTGATAGATTAATTTTACATTTCTTTATCTAAGACTAAGATAGAAGGCGATGTTAAAGGAAGAACTTGAGAACTTTATGAATAAAATAAGAAGGAAGAGAGAAATGGAAAGTCAGGATTGAAGGACAGCTAAGTCCAGGACACAGTCCACCTGCTTCACAAGCTTGTTCTGGGCCTGCCCAGCTAACCAACAGGCAGCAGGCTCTGTGAGGTACTCCTAACTAACTGGTTCCCCCACACTCTGAGTAAATAATGTAAACGAATCTAAACCAATTGCTTTGATAAATTAAATCCTACCCTTATTTATATATATATGACTACTTCAAAGAAGTTTTATTTTCATTTTTAAGGCATAAGAGATGACTAAATTATAATATGTCAACTTGAGTCACATGACAAGATCTCCTTACCTAATGGCTTTGCTGGTTTTTGGTGCCTCTGAAAGGCATCCTTGGAAAGGCTTAGGGAACAGCTACCATCCTTTCCCCCATCTTAAACCACAAAGCTTCTTTCTCTTTACACCCAAATAGCATCCTGTCCTTACTGCAAACAAAGCATATTTTTTCCATTTACATTAAATTCTTACTTAGCTTGTTTGACTTGCCTTTAGAACATGTCCTTCTAGAAGAGAGAGGGACGAGGTTGCCTTTATCAAAGCAGCATCATGGTCCTCTGGCATAGTGTGGACACTCAATAAAATTTTGTGGAGTGAAGAGGATGAATGAACGGGTTGTTTTACTATGATCTTTGGAATGTATGGATCTACGCCTGCCTGACTACAAAGCAGGATCCCTTGTGCTTTCTCAGTATCCCTGGTATTTAAGAGGCATGCTCATAGCACATTATACATCTCTAAGAATACAGAGATGGAAGAGATGGCCGTTCTCTTAGGATGTTGGAGAGGAATGTCAGCAAAGCTTTCATTTTATAAATAATCTACCAAATTTAAACCTTGTTCAAATGTTTATAACAGAGAACATGTTTTTAGTGGTTGCAAGAGAGCAATGACCTCTAACATCTATTAATATTCTGCCAACTTTTGGTTACTAAATTTATCACCAGGGATGAATGTTATTTTCTGCATCATATAGAATTTTTTTTGGTAGCATTTAAACTAAATTTAGACAAATAACATACAGAATTAGGTGTAGGCTTCACTCATATGTGTATAAAAATAAATACTGTGTGTGCCTGGACTCACGTACTTAATTTGAGGAATTTAGAAAAAAAAAAACGGATAGACCTGTGCTTTTTTTCACTAGTGCATGGGAAGAAGAAAGGTTGATAATTTTAAAATGATCTCTTGTTCACTTTGGAATCTATTTTTAAATTTTAGTTTTTATGTTTGTGTTAGTTTTGGATCTAACTTTAAGCTGAAAACCAAAGTCATATTGGAAATCCTACTGGTTCTAAAACTTACAAACTTCCTCATCATGCAACTTTCCAATGTCAGAACTTGTCCTACGATGAGAATAGGGCATATTTTTTTTTTCATTCAAAATATCACAGGATGTTGGCTTATGACTCCATTCTTCTTAGAATTAGGAAATTAATTAAGAGTCTTGATGTTATGGGAATACCTTTAGATCTCAAGTTAAAATAGGATTAAAGATGGTAGAAAGAGCTGCTGACAAAATCAAGTAGTGAAGAAGGTACATCATTAAATATTCTCTATCCCTGTCAAATCTCCCCGGTCTGAAAGCAGCTGCAGAGACCTCCGCTGGGAGCAAGCACGGATGACTGGCAGCTGGTGAGCACCTGCTGGAATGGGCTGCTGATCATGGCTGCTGTCCATTTTGATTGGACAGGGCATCTGTTTCTGATTGGTTGTTGCTCATGCTCCACCAGTCATTAAATGTTTTCAATATCCCCTCTGGGAACAGGTAACCATGCTATGTTCTTGACACTTACATATTTGATCCATGTAGTAAAGCAAGTTACATAATTTGGATGGACGAGGGTCTGAAGCACCCTGAAATAGTTTAGGTACCTAAGTTTTAGAATATTTTCAAACAAAATAGATACAAGCATAAGCTGAAAAAGTTACTGATTAGCAAAATTATGATATGATAAATAAATCAGATCTGAAATCCATTCATTATACGATTCATTGGCAACCAGATGCTCTTCATGATGAAGTTTTGATTCCAACAGAAGGTTACTCTCTTTATTTTGAACCATGAATTTTCACCTTTACATTCTTTTTATTAAGTAATATCAGCAAAATTTCATCTGCATGTGTGTTAGCAAACAGGAATGAATAAATAGAATAGAAAGTAATGAGACTTCATTCTAGTTTTACTTCCTTTTCTAATCAAAAATATAAAAATGAAGAGAAGCAGACACAGAGTTCTAGGGCAAATAGTGGTGCGATCCTGGAGTAGAGCTGAATCTTTCCTTTCTACTTCACTCTTGACATTCACTTGGAAAAATAAACAACAACAATAACAAAAAAATGGTACTTCATAAACATATTTTGTTAAAAAAATCAGGCTGTGAATGTCTGCTTAGTGGCTAGACACAGCTGGAAATAATTGGGAAACAGAGTAATAGTGCAAAAGAGTTTAAAAACCACATGGTCTCAATGATATTTTCATAGTGCTCCAAGCAATTTTCTTCCACAAGTCAAATGGTTTCAAGATTCTCCAGCACAGAATTACCTACAAAACATAAATGCCAAAAAAGGTAAACTGTAGTGCATTGGGGACAAAGCAACCAGTAACCCTTGAGGAAATTCCTTGTCAAAATTGTGAACAGGACACTTCGTGGCACCGACAGCCCTTGCAGAGTCTTTAATCCAAACTGTCGGTGTCCCTCGTCCACCCCAGTGAAGAGTATAAGTAGTGATTCACACATGGCCCTGGGAAACGCACTGGAATTACCTGCAGGAGGGAGGGGGCCCTGAAACTGAACCCATGACAGTATTCACGTGAGCAAATGACTGTTGACCAGGAGCATCCATGTGTCACAATAGAAAAACCTTGCCTCTTGGATGCTGTGAGTTAGCTCATTGATATCATTGATCAAGGAAAAATCTCATAACATCCATCTCAAATACAACCAACATCATTATTATGAAGAAAACAATATTGGGAACCACCTGCATATACCAAGTATCCAGAAGTTAAAAGTCTTGTGTCTCTAACTTGTGTCTCCAGTTTTGCTCGTATTGATAGTGAAAGGATTTCTCATTTAACTAGTTTCTCCAGGGGAATGATGCTATAAAATTCTTACTTCTAATTTTTTTTAACATAAAACTGAATTATGTCAGATAAACTGATGATATGCCAATCTTTCTTTAGCTGATTAAATGTATTAACAATTACTGTCTATTTATTATACAGAAGGCAAAGAACTTTTTTCTAAGCACTTTCAATATAAAATTCACTTACAGATTTAAAAATAAAAAATTATTTTTGATTACTACAGATAAGGGCATTGATTTTCAGGGACAGTAAGAAAGTAACATTAGGAACATAAAATTCATTGTCAACTGGCCTGGGATTCTTCATTTTCATTCTCATTTCAGATGCATAAAAGAAAATAGTGAACTGAGTACAGGAGTTAACTATTTCTAAAAATAAGACATCAAAATGTTGCTTTGTTGGGGCTGAGGTTGTGGCTCGGTAGAGCACTTGCCTAGCACATGCTAGGCGCTGGGTTTGATCCTCAGCACCACATAAAAATAAATAAATAAAATAAAGATAAAAAATAAATGTTGCTTTCTTGCACACTATCATTCACTTTCATCAAGGTCAAATGCAAAATTAAAATAAAGCAAATGATTGTATGTAAAAATATATTCAGATTTTGCCATGGTGGAAACAGGATTGAGATTTAGGACCAAAATGTAAAACCTTGATAACTGAATATCAAAGGAAAAGATAAAGATGAAAGGAGGTGTCATTTAAAATATGGAATGTGGCAAGGATCACAAGTACTGCAAGTGAAAACTTCTGCAAGCTATCTTCCCCTACACAAATACTTTGAGAAGAACAATGTCTCAGGCATCTTTGCTGAAGCTCATCTGCTTATAGCTAGTCACAATTCATGTCCTTTAGTTTTCACACACAGTTAAGAGGGGTTTTAGCTCCAGAAGAAAGCTATGTATCTATAATTCTTGACACTATAAATAAGGATGAACTAGACCAGGAATTGGCAAACTATAGACTGAGGACCAGATTGGCCCCCTGCATATTTTTGTAAATAAAGTTTTATTGGTAATTAGCTATACCCATTCATGTATGCATTCTCAGTGGCAGAGTAGATATGGTAGAGGGCAGAGACTGGTCTACAAAGCCAAAAATATTTACTGTCTGGTTCATTGCAGAAAGCGTGCCAGGTCCTAATCTAGATAATTATAGCATATGTTTAAACGAAGGAAAAAGTAAAAGAAAGCAAAGAGCATGGAGGCTTTAGTAGACAAAGGAAGACAGAGTGAAAATTTCATGCTCCTTTCCCAACAGTGCCCTGAGTCCCAGGGGCTTGCCATCTGTCATTGTACCTTCATGACCATTATTGCAGAGGACATCTATCTGGCCTGTTGGCAGTAATGTCCCAGACAGCATTCACAAAAAGAAAAGAAAATTTGCCAGACTTTATTAGTTTTAGGTTAACATTTTATTGAATCCTCACTGTAGTACAAAATTTTGGTTGCCCAAACACCTTCAGTGTTTTTAATAAGGTAAGTATTTTTGTAGAATTTTTTAAAAATCACTTTAGAAGTCACATATTTTTTCACAGTGTCTGTTAAAATAGAGTCAGTATTGCATTAGCTATCTCACAAAACGATATCAAACTAACTGAATTTTTAAGAGAAAAAATCACCAAGAGAGATATATTAGTGGTCGGTGTAAGCATTGTCTCTCATTGTTGGAATTATGACACTAAATGTGTAAATAGAATGGGGGCTTGGGGTTCTCTAGCCCTGACTCTGAATTCAACTCATCACTCTTACTGGCTTGGACTTAAAGTAGGAGGAACATTGAAATAAAAGTGAAAAGAATAATCCAGAATTCTCTTCTGACTTAAAACCACTAGGTAGTCAATATTCCAATACTTATGTCTCTGATCAGTTGAGAAAATTATTGAGGCAAGCTAAAATTAGAGTGACACCTAATTACATAGTCAATGTGATTACTGCATACATTAAAACCTGGTATGGCTCCAATCAAGTTCCTCAAGGTACAAATATTTGATATCACATGGCTTGATCAATTAAAAATTATCAGACCTGTCTCTAACAGAAGGCAAAGCAAACCCAGTATCCTGTCTGTGAAGTACTGAGTTAATATACTAACCTATAATTGCTGCCTGTTATTCAATCACTACTTTCATGTAACTTGTGTATTCTAAAATTGATTGTTTTTCTAAAAAAATGGACTTTACTGAGAGATATTGGATGCACTGCATAATTCAGGACATTAAGTAGAAATAAATAAATAAATTTACTTGTGGGTTGTATTCTTCAATTATTATCTCCTTCAAATATTTAGGCAATAAAACTATCCAAGCATCAGGAAGACACACAATCCTATGCTGTTTAAATGGGGGAAATCTATATTTTCTAATTTATGCTAATTGATTTTAAAACATTTCATGGTGGTAATAAAAAATTTCCACATGAGGCCATCATTGTGCAAAGGCGAATAAATCAGAATCACATTCTGATAAATGCTTTGCATTAAAGTACGAATCTTTCACACATTTTTAAGTATATTAATACTTAGAAATACTTTGGAAGGTGCACAGAAAGTGATTCCATTAACATTCTTGTGTCTTTGAAGATACACTTACCAATCAAGCAAAAACGTTATGATCTTGACATGAATGAGCATCATTTGAAAATGGGTGTATTGGGCAATACAACAAAAAGGGGGGAGGGGGAGGAAAGGGAGGATGAGAAGGGGAAATGATGATGGGTGAAAAAAAGTATATTTTCCAGAAACAAATATGACGAGTTCTTTGGGTCTTGGTCAGATGTTTCATTGGCTACCCAGACCAAAGGCATTTATACAAATCTTCTGACATACACCCACTCATTAAGAGGCCACAAAACAAATTGCCAAGTAGCACATCCCAGTCCGAGTGGATACAGACATGTCCTAGAAATTATTAAATGAATCTTCTATTCCTGGTTTTGTGAATGAGCTATTCTATGTCTGGGTCGATGTTACTCTTAAAATAGAGAATTCCCACACCCACAGCCCAGTGATGTGCTGGTTACTCTCTTGACAACTAGTCTCCATTCTCTGCTTTTTCCTCCTGCAGCTGGAGACCAATTTGACAATATTGTGTTCCCTGGGTTCCTACTTCCTGTTGGGTTTGCTCAATGGGAAGCACTGATGGGAAGAGACAGGCCGGGAAGAGAGAGGAGAGTTGGTTTTCCTGACTTTTCATGGATGAGTGTTGTTTCAAGAGTGTCTATGACTCTCTACCTGTAGCCACAGCTCTTTAATGACAACCCCTTTGCTACATGTATTGCTTTTCCTTTGTTTTACCCTTGAAGCCTGGGAATGGTCATGGCTGATGTGTTCTCTTCATCCCTAGGTAATTCACTTTCCCTGAATGGATCCTCCCCCTCTACCCACAGCTCTAAAAATGAATGCTTGTTCTTAGTTCTAGCTTCTATAACAAAATGACATACACAGAGTGACATAAACAACAGAAATTTATTTCTTACTATTTTGAAGGCTTGAAGTCCAAGACTGAAGCAAGGACAGGTGCTGATGAAGCCCCTCTTTCTCTGGGTCCCTTTGATAGAGGGCACTAACATTCTTCACAAAGTCTCCATTCTAATGACCTCTAATTACCACCCAAAGACCCTATGTAATAATACCATCAGTTAGGGGTTAGAATTTCACCATATGAATTTTGGTGAGACAGATATGTTCAATCTATAACGTGGCCCTTTAGCATCTCTTCACTAAACTCTTTGGAGTATGTCATCTCTTCTTGCACAGATCTGCCTAATAAAATTCATGACACCCTCATGATCTATTACTACAGATTTTCAGATACCTTCAATATAAATGTGCTTCATTAGTCATTTAGGATCATGTTTAAAATAAGTCAATAAAAAGAAGACTTGTGCAGGTCAAGGGTTTGTGGGAATTTAGTCATAAAGGGAACAGTATGTTTAGTGTGTTTGTGGGACTATTAAGTGTGACTATATGGGGACAGTGGACACTGGAAATCCTCCTTCTTTGGTTTTGAATTCTGCCACTGAAGATTTTGGCACCTGCATTTCTAATCAATCTATCAGAAAGCGAAAGCTCACAAAAGTCAGGAGTAGAATACTACATGCATTCGGGACTGAACAGGAAACATTAATAATTATTGAGTGGTTTTCACGTGACAACCAGCACATCAATCACTTAAAAATGGCATTTGATATGATTTTATCACAGTCCTGTCCACTATTCATTAATAGACCCACATTACAAATAAGCCAATTGAGTCTGGAAACATTAAACTGTTAATAGCTGGTGCCCATCAGAGCGAGCGTCAGCTGGGACTTTTTGTCAGTGACTGGTACCTGCTATTACTAATCTTGGTGGACTATCCCCTCGTCACCGACCTGCATGGCCTGGCCTCCTTGTCCTGGCCTCAGACCCCTTTATATCTGCTGGCATTCAGGCTCTGTCTCTGTTCTTTGGAGTTTAGGAATCAGAGCTGTGAAGTTCTCTTGGTCATGTCCCTGTAGGTGGTCTCTCTTCTACTCTCGACAGACTAGGAGCTTCTTCCCAGAGTGAAGTTCCCTTCAGAATGATACCTTGGTGAAGGTCAGGATCCCCTCTGTTCAAAACCACAGGATTTCAATCCAGGCTTCAGCTCAAGGAGTACAAGGGTCAAGGGACACTCTTCAAACATCGTTGCCTGAAAACAAGCAAGTAATTTTAAGTAATTTTGAATCCTGGTAACTCATAGTCAGCACTTTATTCTGAAGGACACATTGCTACTTTTTTTTTTTTTTACTTTTTTTTTGGTACTAGAGATTGAAACCAGGGATACCTAACCACTGAGCCATATCCCTAGCCCTTTTTTTTCCTGTTTAGAGACAGGATGTCACTGAGTTCCCTAGGGCCTTACTAAATTGCTGAGGCTGGCTTTGAACCCACGATCTTCTTGCCTCAGCCTCCTGAGATGCTGGGATTATAGGCATGTGTTACCATGCCTGGATAGCATTTACTTTTGATGCATATAAAGTAACTACAGTGTTTTGCTCTCTCAAGATCAGTACTCTTGAAAGGTACTTGAAAGGTACAGCATTTTCAGCTTACTAAGTCTGTTAAAAATATGTGCTATAGTTGGAAATTGAAAACAAAAGCATATCTTCATTCTAGCCAGTATTTTCCTTTTTTCTTCAAGCTATTGAAGCCATCATTATCAGTGAATTATACACAGTTAAGAACTAAATATTATCTGGAAGAAATACATCAGATATTATTTTAAGATATTCTCTATGAATGTAGATAAGTCTGTGGCTATGTCTGTAACTACTGCACACATCTATCCTCATCTTGATCTAACAATTATGTGTGCATACATCATTCATATATATTTATAAACTGCATATTTGTGAATGGATTGCTAATTTATTAAAAACAGCAGTACAATATAAACTTGCTTGTGGAAATATACCAAATACATTACATCTGAATTTTCATCATGCAAAGACTCTGAGAATCATGCCACTGATGCATGTCAGTATTATAAATGATACAAATTTTCGAATGATAACCATATAAATCAGTTTCACTAGAAACTATGTCGATTTGCTAAATTTTCTGTATATTAGCCCTTTCTTCTGCAGGAAGATAGTAAAATAGAATTGTCCACTGTAAAACACTGTTTCAGATATTTTGCCAGCAAGAGGTATACATTGAATGTGATTTGAGTTCCTGAAAACCAATGGAAATGTGAGGCATAAGAAGCAATGTTGCAGGAGTTGATAGTTGGCTAGCATAACATTTGTCATTGTGGTAAGATTGTATAAAATTCTAGCATATATTTTGCCCTTATTACATTAGTCACCCATCCCCTTGCTTAAAGTGAAATGGTTACAAATGGACCTCATCAAATATTATACCTCCTATTATCCTTACTCCAAACCTTAAAAAAGGCTGACTTAACCAATCAATATGCAATTTTTGCATTATTAAGAACATATTCTCTTCATACCACTGAGAAAAGCATTTGTGTATCATGTTCTCCTTCCAGAACATTGCCTCCAGCCAAAGCTTTCTTCTTAACAACATAAAAGCAAAAAATGCAGAAAACAGCTAGTCCCAGAAAATTCAGTCTAAATGCCCAGCATTCCTTCAATAGAAATCGCAGGTAGAATTTCATCTGTATTAGTCAGGGTTTTAGAATAGCAGGTAGTATGTGGATCTAACTGTCAAATTTTCTATGAGTAATTCAATTGGCATGGAATAAATTTGGTTATGTTTCTGACTGCTTGGTATTTTCAAGTTTTTTTTTTTTTAATTTTATTTTTCCATTGGGGTGATGGGCCCAAATCTAAAAAAAAGCATTTAGTAGGGAAAATTTTCCCCCACTGATGAACTAACTCCCAAGGCTCTCTCTATAAATCCTGCTTTATAAATTTACTGTAGATTTCTGGTTATACATGATAAGTTGAATTCACACATTTAGGTTTTCTCCCTCCTCCAACTCCACAAGTAAGAGTAAATTAGTATAAAAGATCTAACCATGGTTACCAGCCCTGAGGATGGCTTCTAGCAAGCTCACCTCCTGGTGTTCACAACCTGTGCAGTTGCCTGCATATGGCACTATAATTGGTTTATTCAGGCACGCTGTTCAATCAATATCATATGACAGAAGAGAAGGTTCCTTACTTTCGATATTAGGTTATAAAAGAATGTGTGTTCTATCTCTGTCTCTCTCGTCCACTGAGGAGGGATTAAGATATGTTGGATATTGTCCTATGGAGAAGCCCCCATGGGGAGAACATGAAGTTTCTCACCAACACCAATTGAGGACTATAGCCCTGATAACAACTGCACCAGTGTATTTTTCAGCCCCATTTGAGCCTTGAAATAAACACAGCCCAAGCAACAGTTGAAAGCTCGAAAACAATTCCATCAGGGACCCCAAAACAGTGCCACCAAGCTTGGCCACTCCCTAATTCCTGAGCATCAGTCCAGTGAGAGGTAATAAATGTCTGTTGTTTCAATTACCTAAACTTCCAGTATTTGTTACACAACAGTTAATAAGTAACTTGTACATCTACAGTGAGAAAGACTTTGGGAGATCATTTAATAGACAGGAGACAGAGAAGTTAATAGGAATAAAGAGGATAACTAGATATCTGCAGAAGGAGGCATGTTATCAATCTTAAATGTCCCCTCAAATCTCATGTGTTGAAGGTTTGGTCCATGGCTCATGGTACCATGAGGAGGTGGTGGAAACCTTCAGAGGTGGGCCTTGTTGGAGAAAGTAGGAAATAGGGGGCACAACCTTGAAGGGTTTACTGGGACCCTGGTCACTTTTTGTCTCTCTCTCTGCTTCCTGGCCACCATGAGGTGAGCAGCTTTGCACTAGCCTGAACTCTCCACCATGATGTTCTGCCTCAACCAGAAATGATGGGGCCAAGTGACATGTACTGAGATCTCTGGAACTGCGAGCTAACATAAATCCTTTCTCTTTTGAAGTTGTTTATCTCTCAGGCATTTTGTCACAGCAATGGAAAGCTGACTAACATAGGAGCAGTCAAATCATGTCATAGAGACCCTGAAATTAGAAACTTGAAATGTCATGGGAAGCAATAAAGAAAGGGATAAAATTAGAGAAATTGGGTGCAAATGTAGTCATGTGCCACCTAACAATGTTTTGGTTAACCAGAGGCCACAAATAAAACAGTAGTTTCATAGGAGACCTCATAGCCATCTTAATTTTTGTAAACACACCCTAATGCTCACATAGCAATGAAATCCCATAAGAGCTTATTTATTAGAACTTATTTATATTATTACATATCTGTTGTGCATGGACAGATATGTAAGATTTAGATAGATCTCACTATCATATCCTCTAATCACATGGCAGAGGCAAAGAGAGAAGATTCATTGTATGGAGAAAGAAATTAGTGTTCCATTGTGGAAACAGCTACAGCACACAGATAGTAACAGGGGCTAAACTGAAAGCTAGGAAATCAAAGGAAAATTGATTTGCTGGATGATGAGAGTATTAGTCCCTTTCTGGATTTGGATTTCAACTCTGACATATTCTATCCAGGAGTATCTAGGTACCAACACAGAGAATAGGTAGCTTGACTCTAAACACACACATACATGCACACACACACACACTCCAATACCCCAATTCATAATGCATCTATAGTTCAGAATTTCCCAGCACCTGAACAAATTTCTATCAGCCACATCAGAATGAAACCCTTCCATTGATAAAATCCCTTTCACAAATATTGGACTTCCAATCAGCTTCTTCATGATTCTTTCTTAAATATGAATGGAACTCCAACTGCCATCAGAGACTAAAAGAAAGTTAAACACTATCTGTTGGTTTTCTCCCTTTCTAACAAAATACCTGCAAAAAATAATTTACAAAGGGGAAAGATTGACCTTGCCTCATGGTTTCAGAAGTTTCAATCCATGGTTGATTGGTCCTGTTATTTTGGGCCTGTGGCCAGGCAGGTCATTGTGGTGGGAGCATGAGGTGCAGCTAAGCTGCTCACCCATCATGGCCAGGAAGCAGAGAAATGGAGCAGGGGCCAGGGTTCCAATAAACCCTTCAAAGGCACGTCCCCAATGACCTTACTTCTTTCTACTAGGCCCCACTTCCTAAGGCTGCATCACATCCAGATAGCACTACAGTCTGGCCACCAAGCCTTGAGTGTATGACATTAGAGGGACAATGCACATTCAAACCACAATAAACCAGAAATACCAAAAAACAAAACACAAAAGAGCAAAAAAAAAAAAAAAAAAAAAAAAAAAACAAAACAAAAAACAAACCTAGGGAAAGAATAACTTAGAGAGATGAAAGGCAGAGATTAAAATGAAACTATAAAAAAATATGTATTTAAAAATTTTTGTTAGAGAAGAAGATATAAAATATTTACCTATGAACACAAATGGGAAATATAAACAAGAAATAGAGAAAAACTTTTCACAAGTAAAAATATGAGAGCCACAGTGTTTAAGAATCAATAGATGAGATAACTTTGAGGCATGCCACATATCAAAATCCCAAATTAAAAATGATTAGCAATAACAGAGGCAAGATTAAAAATATTAAAGTATTGGTCTATGAAGTCCAACATCAAAGCTAATAGCAATCTCATGAAAAAAGAAAGAGCAATTGTAAGGAAATAAATGAGCTAAAACATTTACCACAAGAGAAAAACTTAAGATTATGTATGGAAAGTGATTAGCAAGCGATGGGGAGAATGTTTCATGAAAAACACAAACCAAAACATTTTTCTAAACTATTTCAAAACCCTGGAGTTTAAGATTGTCATCAAATCTTTGTAAAGTAATAAATTCACATAAAAACAATTAACATGGTACATCTTCCCCACAGGTGCTCTGAAGCTGAAATCTACAGTAGGTAGTGACTAAAACTTGAAGAAAATTTACTTTTGCCATTTATCCTAAGTGGTATGGTTTGAATACCCAAAGCTCCTGTGTTAATGAAGGTTCAGAGGCCAAGTGACTAGATTGTGAGAGCTGTCACCTCATAAGTCCTTCCTGGTTCCATTGGACTCAGTGGGTGGTAACTGTAGGCAGATGAGGCATGCCTAGAGAAGGCCACTGAAGCATGCCCTAGAACCGTACATCTTCCTTATGGCCCCTTCCACTTTGTGGCCCTTTGTCACTCAGCTGACTTCCCAGTCACTAGGTCCTGAGAAGCGCTCTTCTGCCGTGACCTTGTGCCACGATGTGCTGCCACATCTCGGGCCCAGAGTAAGGGAGGTAGCCCACCCTGGACTGAATCTCTGAAACTATGAGCCAAGATAAACTTTCCCTCCTCTAAGTTGTTCTTGTCAGGTATTTTGGTCACCACGATGCAAAGCTGATTAACATATAATCCAAAAGACCCACGAGTAAGAGAGCATAGCAAAGATATTTTTAGATGTTCTAGGTAAAAAATATTTGCCTTGATGCATGGTTTTCTGGAAGCTCCCAGTGGCTTTACTTTATCAAAATAAGGAAATAAGCCAAAATACTGATAAACATAGCATCAAAGAAACCTGCAATCCCACAGGAAAGGAAGAAAAGAGGTACATGAACATCAGCTTTTCAGCTGACCCAGAATTAAGTTCTGCTTGGGGAGAGAATAGGAGGGTTTAAAATGAATTGTCTCTGTTTTAAAAGAACAAGAAAGCGAGGGTACCCACAAAGAAGAAAGCTTTATGCTCAGTGGAGACGCAGACTTGGTGATCTAGAACTGTTGTCTTCCCATACTAGAAGAAGCTCTGAGCTGACTGACCCAACACACATTCTCTGTTCTTCATGAATAGGGCTTCTGAATTAAGGGGTGGACTCAGAGTATCAGAATAAAGACTGACTGCATTTTCAATTTTTCTCATGTAGTCATTTCAGTCCACATGACTATATTCATTACATAAGTAGTAACATGGTAATGTATGAAACTTTGGGGAAACATCTTTAAAAAAAAAAAAAGATTGGGCTGGGGATATGGCTCAAGTGGTAGTGCAGTCACCTGGCATGCATGGGGTGCTTGGTTTGATCCTCAGCACCACATAAAAATAAAATAAAGTGTGACCCCGGAGATCCAGGCTGTCTGATTCGCGCGGCCTGCCCCACAGCTACAGAAGGCGTGGCGCTGCAGAGAAGGGATTAACTAGCAAGCAGGGAGATAAGTGGCTGCGACACTGTGGAATCCCGCCAGCCAAGCCCGCACTGACCCCCGGGCTCAGTACGGGATTTCAGACGGGGAAGGAAGCGGTACAGTTCTATCCCCCACAAGGGAAACAAAACAATAGAGTGCCGGGGTTCCCAATAGCCACCCTCCACACCCAACAAACGGCAGGCCCAGAGTACAGTTTGAACTGCCGAGAACCATCACTCAGTGGAAATCTGGTCTAGCAGGAGAAACCAAGACTAGCAGGAGAAACCAGGGGACTAGAGGCAAGGCCCTCGCGACTGGGCGGCTGGAAACTGCAGGCCCGCCAGCGACAGTTCACCCACTGCCCGCGTAACTGGGCGGTAGGAGAATGCCCGCCCGCTGGCGACTGATCACCTGCCCGTGGCCTTTGATACTGGGCGGCTAGAGACTGCCTGCCTGCCGCGACCGGGAGCTGAAACCAAACAGAGACAGTCCAGACACACCCCCCCATTAGGACACCCCGGCAAGGAGACTGGGGCCCATCATAGCAGAATAGTGTTGTCACTGGAGCTCAGACATGGGAATTCCTTCCCAGCGGAATCCACGTTAGGAGGCATAGTTTAACAACACAAAGGAGAGACATCAGAGTAATACAGAAACAAAACAAATCTATAGAAGAGAGCAGAAACAGGACAATCAAATAGAGCTGGAAAGTAATGTGGACAACATGAGAAAACAAGGGTAAAAGGATTACAAACAATGCAAGACAACTCAATTCTACAGGAGGACATAGAAACATCAGAAGCAGGGATAGGGAAAGAACTCAAGGCATACCTAACTCTAATGGAAAGGAATATTAGAGAAGACATGAGACAGCAAGTCCAAGAAATAAAAGTATATTTTGAAAATGAATTAAACAAACAAATTCAAATGGCAAAGAACGAGCTCTACCAGGAGATAGAGATCTTAAAAAAAAATCAAACAATAATCCTAGAATTGCAGGAAACTATAAACCAAATTAAAAACTCAAACGAGAATATTACAAATAGACTTGATCAAGTAGAAGTCAGAACATCAGATAATGAAGACAAGGTTTATCAACTTGAAAAGAATATAGTCAACACAGAAAAGATGCTTAAATCCCACGAGCAATCTATTCAAGAGATATGGGATGTCATAATAAAACCAAATTTGAGAGTCATAGGGATAGAAGAAGGCACAGAGATTCAAATCAAAGGAATGGACAGCATATTAAATGAAATAATTCTAGAAAACTTCCCAGAGATGAAAGATGGAATGGATTGCCAAATCCTGGAAGCCTACAGGACCCCAAACATTCAAAACCATAATAGACCAACTCCAAGACATATAATTATGAAGATAGCCAACGTACAGAATAAGGAGAGAATATTAAAAGCTAAGAGAGAAAGGAGGCAGATTACATTCAGGGGTAAACCAATTAGGTTAACGACCGATTTCTCATCACAGACTTTGAAAGCGAGAAGATCCTGGAACAATGTATTTCAAACACTGAAAAATAATAGATTCCAACCAAGAATACTGTATCCAGCAAAATTGAGCTTCAAATTTGACAATGAAATTAAAATCTTTCACAATAAAGAAAAGCTAAAAGAATTTGCAGCAAGAAAACCAGCTCTGCAAAGCATTTTGAGCAAAACACTACATGAAGAGGAATTGAAAAATAGTGCCCAAAACTAACAGCAGGAGGTATCTCAGTAAAGGGGGAGGAAAATAACCAAAAAGTAAAACTAGCCAAACTAAAATAAATAAATAAAGAAGCATGACTGGAAGTACAAATCATATCTCAATTGTAACCTTAAATGTTAATGGCCTAAACTCACCAACCAAGAGACATAGGCTAGTAACCTGGATCAAAAAAACAAATCCAATAATATGCTGCCTTCAGGAGACTCATATGATAGGAAAAGACATACGCAGGCTAAAGGTAAAAGGTTGGGAAAAATCATACCACTCACATGGCCCTCGGAAGCAAGCAGGAGTGGCAATACTCATATCGAATAAAATCAACTTCAAACCTAAGTTAATCAAGAAGGATAAAGAAGGACACTATATACTGTTAAAAGGAACCATCCACCAACAAGACATAACAATCATCAATTTATATGCACCAAACAATGGAGCTGCAAAGTTCATAAAACAAACTCTCCTCAAGTTCAAGAGTCAAATAGACCACAACACAATAATTATGGGTGACTTCAACACACCGCTCTCGCCATTAGACAGATCCTCTACACAAAAACTGAATAAAGAAACTATAGAACTCAACAGCACAATCAATAACCTAGACTTAACCGACATATATAGAATATATCAACCATCATCAAGTGGATACACATTCTTCTCAGCAGCACATGGATCCTACTCAAAGATAGACCATATATTATGCCATAAGGCAACTCTTAGTAAACATAAAGGCAGGGAGATAATACCATGCACCATATCTGATCATAATGGAATGAAATTGGAAATCAATGATAAAAGAAGGCAGGAAAAATCCTACATCACAAGGAAAATGAACAATATGTTATTGAATGATCAATGGGTTATAGAAGACATAAAGGAGGAGATGAAAAAATTCTTAGAGTCAAATGATAATACAGACACAACATACCGGAATCTATGGGACACAATGAAAGCAGTTTTAAGAGGGAAATTCATTTCTTGGAGTTCTTACCTCAAAAAAAGAAAAAACCAACAAATAAATGAACTCACACAACACCTCAAAAACCTAGAAAAGGAAGAGCTAAACAACAGCAAATGTAGTAGAAGACAAGAAATAATTAAAATTAGAGCAGAAATCAATGAAATCAAAACAAAAGAAACCATTGAAAAAATTGATAAAACTAAAAGTTGGTTCTTTGAAAAAATAAATAAGATAGACAAGCCCTTAGCCATGCTAACGAAAAGAAGAAGAGAGAGAACTCAAATTACTAACATACGGGATGAAAAAGGCAATATCACAACAGACACTACAGAAATACAGAAGATAATTAGAAAGTATTTTGAAACCCTATATTCCAATAAAATAGAAGATAGTGAAGATATCGATAAATTTCTTAAGGCATATGATTTGCCCAGATTGAGACAGGAAGACACACACAATTTAAACAGACCAATAACAAAGGAAGAAATAGAAGAAGCCATCAAAAGACTACCAACCAAGAAAAGCCCTGGACCGGATGGGTATACAGCGGAGTTCTACAAAACCTTCAAAGAAGAATTAATACCAATACTTTTCAAGCTATTTCAAGAAATAGAAAAAGAAGGAGCTCTTCCAAATTCATTCTATGAGGCCAACATCACTTTGATCCCAAAACCAGACAAAGATACTTCAAAGAAAGAAAACTACAGACCAATATCTCTAATGAACTTGGATGCAAAAATTCTCAATAAAATTCTGGCGAATCGAATACAAAAACATATCAGAAAACTTGTGCACCATGATCAAGTAGGATTCATTCCTGGGATGCAAGGCTGGTTCAATATACGGAAATCAATAAATGCTATTCACCACATCAATAGACTTAAAGACAAGAACCATATGATCATCTCGATGGATGCAGAAAAAAGCATTTGACAAAGTACAGCATCCCTTTATGTTCAAAACACTAGAAAAACTAGGGATAACAGGAACCTACCTCAACATTGTAAAAGCTATATATGCTAAACCTCAGGCTAGCATCATCCTAAACGGAGAAAAACTGAAGGCATTCCCTCTAAAATCTGGAACAAGACAGGGATGCCCTCTATCACCACTTCTATTCAATTTAGCTCTCGAAGTACTAGCCAGAGCAATTAGACAGACAAAAGAAATTAAAGGCATAAAAATAGGAAAAGAAGAAATTAAATTATCGCTATTTGCGGATGACATGATAATATACTTAACAGACCCAAAAGGGTCTACAAAGAAGCTGCTAGAGTTAATAAATGAATTCAGCAAAGTGGCAGGTTATAAAATCAACACTCATAAATCAAAGGCATTCCTGTATATCAGCAACAAAACCTCTGAAATAGGAATAAGGAAAACCACTCCATTCACAATATCCTCAAAGAAAATAAGATACTTGGGAATCAACCTAACAAAAGAGGTGAAAGATTTATACAATGAAAACTACAGAACCCTAAAGAGAGAGATAGAAGAAGATCTCAGAAGATGGAAAAATGTACCCTGTTCATGGATAGGCAGAACTAACATCATCAAAATGGCAATATTACCCAAAGTTCTCTACAGGTTTAATGCGATGCCAATCAAAATCCCAACGGCATTTCTTGTAGAAATAGACAAAGCAATCATGAAATTCATATGGAAAAACAAAAGACCCAGAATAGCAAAAGCAATTCTAAGCAGGAAGTGTGAATCTGGAGGTATAGGGATACCAGAGGTCAAACTGTACTACAAAGCAATAGTGACAAAAACAGCATGGTACTGGTACCAAAACAGGCAGGTGGACCAATGGTACAGAATAGAGGACACAGAGACTAATCCACGAAGTTACAACTATCTTATATTTGATAAAGGGGCTAAAAGCATGCAATGGAGGAAGGATAGCATCTTCAACAAATGGTGCTGGGAAAATTGGAAATCCATATGCAACAAAATGAAACTGAATCCCTTTCTCTCGCCATCCACAAAAATTAACTCAAAATGGATCAGGGAGCTAGATATCAAATCAGAGACTCTGCGTCTGATCGAAGAAAAAGTTGGCTCCGATCTACATATTGTGGGGTTGGGCTCCAAATTCCTTAATAGGACACCCATAGCCCAAGAGTTAATAACAAGAATAAACAAATGGGACTTACTTAAACTAAAAATTTTTTTCTCAGCAAGAGAAACAATAAAAGAGGTAAATAGAGAGCCTACATCCTGGGAACAAATTTTTACCCCCCACACCTCAGATAGAGCCCTAATATCCAGAATGTACAAAGAACTCAAAAAATTAAACAATAAGATAACAAATAACCCAATCAACAAATGGGCCAAGGACCTGAACAGACACTTCTCAGAGCAGGACATACAATCAATCAACAAGTACATGAAAAAATGCTCACCATCTCTAGCAATCAGAGAAATGCAAATCAAAACCACCCTAAGATACCATCTCACTCCAGTAAGATTGGCAGCCATTATGAAGTCAAACAATAAGTGTTGGCGGGGATGTGGGGAAAAGGGTACACTTTTACACTGCTGGTGGGGCTGCAAAATGGTGAGGCCAATTTGGAAAGCAGTATGGAGATTCCTGGGAAAGCTGGGAATGGATCCACCATTTGACCCAGCTATCACACTTCTTGGACTATTCCCTGAGGACCTTAAAAGAGCGCACTATAGGAATACGGCTGCATCAATGATTATAGTGGCACAATTCACAATAGCGAGACTGTGGAACCAACCTAGATGCCCCTCAATAGATGAATGGATAAAAAAAATGTGGCATCTATACACAATGGAGTATTATGCAGCACTAAGAAATGACAAAATCATAGAATTTGCAGGGAAATGGATGGCATTAGAGCAGATTATGCTAAGCGAAGCTAGCCAAGCCCTAAATAACAAATGCCAAATGTCTGCTTAGATATAAAGAGAGCAACTAAGAACAGAACAGGTAGGAAGAGCATGAGGAAAAGACTATAGTAAACAAAGACGAATGGGGGGAGAGAAAGGGAGAGAGAAGGGAAAGCATATGGAAATGGTAGGAGACCTTCAATGATACATAAAATTATAAGAGGTTATGAGGGGCAAGGGGGAGGGAAAAAAAGGGAGAGAATTGAATAACAGCAGAGGAGGTAGAGAGGGAAGATGGGAGGGGAGGGGAGGGGAGGGGGGATAGTAGGGGATAGGAAAGGTAGCAGAATACAACAGTCACTAATATGGCATTATGTAAAAATGTGAATATGTAACAGATGTGATTCTGCAATCTGTATTTGGGGTGAAAATGGGAGTTGAAAACCCAATTTGAGTCAAATGTATGAAAGATGATATATCATGAGCTATGTAATGTTTTAAATAATCAATAAAAAAATAAAATAAATAAAATAAACATGTTGTGTCCATCAAAAACTAAAAAAATAAAATAAAATATTAAAAAATTATCTCTCTCTCTCTCTCTAAAATAAAAAAAAAATTAAAAAAGATTCATTTTATTCTCTCCCCTCCCCAAACCTATGGTCCCTTTTCCTCCTCTCTCCTTTCTTGTCTTCTTGGTGGGGAAGATGGTGCCTGGAATGTGAATGCCACATGTGGAGATTGAGAAGTCGAGTTGGAACATGAGGAGGAGACCAGAACAGGGATGATGGACCCATAAAACAATAGGAGTCAGCATCCCATGTCATATGCAGATTTCCATTTCAGCCCTTATCAATTTAAGTTTAGAAAATATTATTTGAAAATTTTCAGAGGCCAAATCTAATACTGATTAATTCACAGTCTATAGTAAATATTTAATTTTGATTGAATAAATGAGTGAGTGAGTGGTCATTTGATCACATGGAAAATAGCATTCAGATCATTATCCCACTCTGTTATTAAGTCACTGAAGAATTAAGTATAGAGTTATTCAATTTAATAAAAATAAAATTATGTGATTATTAGAACAAGACAAAAACAAGATGTGACACACTAAAAATATGTCATGATAGGTAACTACTGGGTTTGGCTGTGAGTGCAAATTCACAAACATTAGAATGAAACAATGCATCATGGTTTTACCAAAAATAATGATTAAGACAGTGGACAAAAGGAATGTTTGGGAGTGACGCTGGGTGATTGTGCTCAAGCTGGATGTTCCATTACACAAAACTGCTAGTGTTAAAAACGGATGGGTTGTGAAAGGGTAGTATATGATTATCACTGGGTTTTGAGATGAAGGTAACCAAACTATAGAAAGAGCTAAAAGAATTGAAACTCGTTGCAAATGTCATTAAAAAATAAGAACTGGGAATGTAGCTCATTGGTACCCACCGCTGCCAAAAACGAAGTTGTACTAGAAATGCGTTTAAGTATATAACTTAGTAACAGTTTTCTAGGGAAACAATCCCTAATATGTGTAACATTGTTTTATAAATTACATGATAAATAAATGTTGAGCCCAACATGTGACATAATTTTACTTTAGAAGAATGAAAACTTAGATGATTGTTACAGCCAGGTTGGTTGAATGAGCTTTATTCAGCCACATAGCCTGTCAGCATCAAAGATGATATTTATTTGTTGTGTAATTTGTAAAATGATGTTACACATTTTGGGGATTGTTTCCTTAGAAAATTGGCGCGAAGTTTTTTTTTTTTTTTGCTTTTTTTAAAATTTATATATGACACCAAAATGCATTACAATTCTTATTACACATATAGAGCACAATTTTAAATATCTTTGGTTGTATACAAAGTATATTCACACCAATTCGTGTCTTCATACATATACTTTGGATAATAATGATCATCACATCACGTTCCACCATCATTTCTAATCTTATGCTCCCTCCCTTCTCCTCCAACCCATGTGCCCTATCTAGAGTTCCTCTATTTCTCTCATGCTCCCTCTCCCTATCCCACTATGAATCAGCCTCCTTATATGAAAGACAACATTTGGCATTTGGTTATTTAAGTTATTTATTTAAATGCATTTCCTGTACAATTGGGGTTTGGGTTTTTTTTTTTTTTCTCTCATGGGCATTAAACCCTACCAATGAACTAAATTCCTAGTCCTTGTTTTTCAATGCCATTATCAATAATGGATGGTTCCATTGCTCAAATTGTTAGGATTACAGCTTTAGTAATTTCCTTCACTTCTCTAAAAATAAGTTTAAAAGGGTGGGGGAGGGTTATTATAACAAGGCATGGTAGTTGATAAATGCTTTCAAGTAGAAATTCAGAGAAAGAATTCATTGATAGTTGATAATGTTTTTTTTTTCCAAAATGGCAAATTTCCTATTTATAGTAAATTACCGCTTTCCTTGCTTAATTATGTTTAATTACTATTTCTATTTTCACCTTCTTTTAAATCACTTTTCTGATTTAGTCAATGTGCCACTTTTCTTTCAAACTTAAAAAGCCACTAGCTTTACTTTGTTTTGTTTTGTTTTCTGGTTTTGCCACCCATGTGTTGAACATAACTCTTCATGGTCTAGCCGTATTTACTTAGGTCCAGTTTTTCATCAGCCAAGTGGTCAGAGTTATTTTCATATTGGGGAAAACGCTAGAATATACAACATGTGATGCAAAACATCTCTTCCCTACTCATTTGTTTGTGTATTTTTTCTTCCCTAAAGTATGGTACATACCTAACTCTTTCTCACATGTATTAATTTAATGAAATGCCTCTTCACAAGAATTTCTTGCTAATGACAGGATTTGAGTTGTGGCAGGCAATATTTAGGGTATTTATTTTTAAATAGGCATGATGTGTATATTTATGGACAAATGGTCCCATTTCCCCTGCAAAAATATGAACATTTTTTACAAGTTATTTTCCTATAAGTTTCTTCCTGAGTGTGGAGTCACTAAGAGTGAATCTAATTTCAACTTGCATATAACATGTCAAATATTTGTATTCATACTACTCTACTTTTTTATCAAAAACTGGGAGTCAGTGCAGTTGGTATTCTATAAGCTGTGCATAGCATGGAGGAATAAAAATTATTTCTATCTATCTTTCTGTCTGTGAAGTACTTAGGTTAAAATAAAGTTAGTTCTTTCAAAAGCCAGAGCAGTAGTTCATACACATTTTTTAAAAATGTATGTATGAGTGACAGTGGCAAAGGACATATTCCTGCTTTGCCTCTAAAGAAAGCATAATGAATCTTTTAGAAGATGTTTATTAACCAAGATGATCTCACAATGTGGATTCCACCTGATGTCCTTTTCAATTAATATGTGTTTAATTCTGACCTTGGAGACACTACCTCATAAGGGGAAGACTAACAGTGTGAAAAAAGACAGAAGAGTCTCTAAATATTTTTATGGGGGATGACGGCCATGGGCAGGGTAAACCAGAGTGGGAAGGTCAGTGATGAGACACTGACTTGGCCAACCTTCACCAGCCTAACCAAGCGTGAAATCAGGTCTCCAGCCAAGTCTGTCATGGTGGGCTAAGGAAATCTGGAGAAGGCTTCACCCCACAGTTGGATTTGTATGAGCAACAGTTGGTTAGCGCATTGTGTTTATGAGAATAAGCCCCGTGGACATGATCCCAGCCCAGTACAGTTAACATCATTTATTTCCATGACCACCAACTGCACCATTAACCTTGCCAACAGTATTATAAATGCTCACATTTGGGTACCAAGACAATTGAGCAAGAAGCAGTTCAGTACAACTGCCCTCAACACTGCAGATAAAAAAAGCTTATATGGCATGGATCAGGAATATAGTATTTGCACATACCTATTTGTCTACCACATATTATCACTTTGCTATATAAAACATGCAAATCCTGGATTCTGTCATTTTAATTAGGCCTTGGATGAAAATTAAACCTAAATCGGTACAGCAAGATTACAGGTGAACTGACTGATTTTTGCCAGGGACTCTCCTGGGGTCATTAATGGAATGTGTCATATGAAATCTCCACATTCTGCACGTTTTGTTTTTCCAATTAATGTACCGCTGAGCTAGGGTGAGTAGGAGAATCAAAATTGTCTCATAGAGGGGGGGTTCACAATCTTCACATTAATCACGATTTTTAGACATAAAACATTTGACTCACTGGAGTCTCTATTCCAAGTCTTCAATTTCCTCTTTTCCTCAGACTTAACCCCTAAAATAAGGACATGTGATGAGGTTTGTTGATATTTATCCTCCCTTTCATTCACAAAAAAAAAATATCAACTTGCAAACTGTAAAATTGTTTTAGGAACCATGTGGAGATACACCTACATTGGGGAAAACAGTTGTTCTTCTCAATTACTTCTGCTGATAACAGTGGTGTTAAGACACTAACAATGGAGCTTTGGAAGTGCTGATTAGAGATGAGAGTGGACAGGATGGTGGTGGGTGGTGGTGGTAACCGGAGAGGTGGCATAGGAATGAGAATTCAGGAGACAGGAACAGAGTTGTGCATAAAGCAGAAATTGGTAGAAGTGATGGTGGTGATATTAGAGGTAGAGAAGGTGTTTGTGGAGGTGCAGTGAGGACAGTTATGGTGACGAAGTTATAGAGGACAGAGTGGTTAATGATGGAAGAGTCCTCAGTGACAGAGGTCAAGGCATCAGAAACAGGGGAGACATGATTAAGATGGACATGGTGGATGGGGCCAGGGCTATCCCTGTTATAAAACATCTCCATGTGAAGAAGAGAAAACATAAAAGTAATATTCAACCATATATACAAGTGCAGACATAACTTGTTTTCTATTTCTGCTATAAGGTGTCAACACTAACTCAATAGTTTTAAAAAAATTGTTTTCTAGCTGTTCTGTGATTCAGAAGTCTGGAAGTCAGAAGTCACAATGCACTAACCAACTGTTGGTCATTCAGAAGTCAGCTGGCTTCACACCCGTTTAACAAAGACAAAATCAAGGTGTTCGTGGCTGGAGCTCCTCCTGGGATGCTCCAAGATTATCCTGGTTGTTGATGAAATTTAGCTTTTTGAAATTACACTCTGAAAGTATTTCCTTGCTGACTGCCGGCAGGGGCAGGTCTCTGTTTCTAGAGACATCTGTGTGCCTGCTCAGCTTTCCATGCAGCCTGCTCCAGCTGTAGTGGATCTGCTCATTCTCCCAGCTCTCAGCTTCCCTTGTCCCATATCTTCCTGATGGGAATACTCTGCTTTAAGTAGCTCATGTGACTCCACTGGACCTTCTGATTATCACAATTATCACCCTCCTCTAAGGTCATCTGATTAGTGACTGTCATTACATCTGCCAACTTCTTCAAAGCAGAATCTGGCCTTGATTAGTGTTTGGATGAGTGACATGAGATGGGACACTTGGCGGTTGATCTTTAAAATTCTGCTACATGTACAAAATGTCAAAGTGTCAAAAACTGGCTGTCAGTTCAACGGACCTTCCATTTGTGAAACTGACTAGGTGTTCGGTGATCTAAATTTTCATCTAAGACTCAAGAGATTGCCTTCTAGATGATCACCCTTGTTCCAGATATACAACAATATAGTCAACAATCTCTCCAACTTTTATTTACCTGTACACTATTTCACTGCTTGATCATTACTTCTAAGGTTTTAATTTAAGCCTGTCATGACTTGGCCTGTGGCCACTAACCTTCACAAAAATATCTGTTCTTTTCTGACCCTTATAGGACTATCTGCCCCATTCATTTTGAAATGAGTATATATATATATATATATATATATATATATATATATCATATATATTTATATATATCATATATATTATATATATATCATATATATATTTCTATTATTCATCTACTAAATATATATTTTGTCATGCTTTTGTAAATTCTCTTTCCTAGAAATTAAAGTACTATTTTATATTTATGTATTCATCTTTCACTAATAGAAGAAAGAATTGTTTTTAACTGCATCATTAATATAATAAGAAGGACCCTGTGTGACCCTGAAAATATTGTTACAACTAGAACAATAAATACAGCTGGTTTCAAAGTTAGCAAACAAACAGGCAGATAGAAATTGAAGGTAAGAGCCCTACAATTCTTTGAGTCTTTTTGCAATATACCCAGGTTATGGGTATAAGGCAGTGCTTCTTTGTGCCTTCTTCTGATGGTGTCAATACCCTTAAAACAAAGACCACCAGAAAGAGCTATCTCTTTAAATATGTTGGGTTTAGTGATTAAACAGTGTTTAGCGTTGGTTGCAGAAAGGGAACAAATACACTGTGTGAAAACAAGAGGCCTCTCAGCAACAGATACTGGAAAGAACCCACTCTGGGGTTTGTTCGTTAATTAAGTAATTTGGGGGAGGATTTGTTCTAGACTTGATTCTCCTAGAAAGCAGAACAATTCCTTGAGTATCATGGAGGATCTTAGACAACAGGGAGAGGAGAGCAAAAATAAAGCTATGGTTAGTAAAGTAGCAGCCTGGCACTTAAATAGAGGGCACTTTTTGATATTTTGTTTTGCTTTTTGTTTTTTTTTACAATGTTTTTATTAGTGTTTTATAGTTATATGTAATAGTGGGGTTCATTTTTACTTATTCATAAATAAATATGTGTTTAGGCAAAATCATGATGTGTGAAGTAGACTTGATTTGTCTCCTTTGCAAAGTCTCAGGCTAACTATGTCTCAGTCTGGTACTGTTTGATCTTAGTTATGTTCAACAGGTGAATTGTGTGTCCTATATGAGTTCTGTGTTAGCCTCTGATTGTCAGGGTGGCTCTTTTTATTATTTTTTTTCTTTCTTTTTGGTATATTAGGATGCAGCAGTGGTTTTATTTTTGTGCCCATGAAATAAATTTCTATTGTTTAAACGATTCTTAATAAATTTCATTAATTGTCCTTAATCCTTATATTTATAAATGTAATAATAATCGTTATGATTATCCTGGCAGTAATCATGGTATCAGGGTGATACGAATGCCTTAGGGGGGTTACCAACTCCCCTTGGACAGCCATGCTGTCATTCTGGTGGGTACATCCTATCAAGAAGCTGTCCAGAAGCCCACCAAGAGTCACCCAATTAGAATAAAAGGTGCCCCATCACCCAGAAAATCCCAAGGGTTTCTGAAGCTGTGTCAGGAACCATGGTCTAAGAGCAAATCTTGGAACAAAGGATGCCCCTGGCATCGCTATCACTCCAAAGATACCAAGAGTCTCAGGAACATTGTGTCAGGAACTGAGAGCAGACATATTTGGTACGTGCATGTATGCATCCATATCTATAGACGTAGGTATGTTTATAGATTTCTTATTCTTTTACAACTGGATTCCTCAGAAGGAGAGGAATCACATGTAAGATTTTTTTTTTTTTTAAATTTGCTTGTCTTTTAAAGTGATTTTCAGGAAATACTAGTATGCGATTAGGGAATCTAGTTGGGGAGGGAAAGGCATCCAAGTAAGGGTCAGATTCTTGGCAAAGTCCGTTACATAGGAAAGCTCTTGACGTTTTGTAGCTCCCACATCAATATTGTCCCAGTGAGGGACAGTGGAGTTGGGACTTGGTACCTCAATGATGGTGCTTCCTTGATCAAGAGTGAACAGGATGGACAAGAGGTTACCCGAAATCTCAGATGAAAAGGTTCCCTGCATTCACAAAGTGGGTGCCTGTGGTTCAGTGGATCTCAAATATGATTAGCAACAGGTTTAACAAACCTGGAGGGCTTGTTAAAACACAGAGGTTCTCATCTGCTGCATCTAGGGTAAGACTCATGAATTAGTATTTTTAGCACATTCCCAGTGATGCTACTCCTTCAAGCAAACCACACTTTGGTACAGCATGGGAATATTCCCTCTGCAGAGAGACAGATGCTGACTGCTACAAGTGAAGCAATGGGAGCAGGCACAGAAAACCCGGCAGTAATCTCTAGGCATATGCAGAACACAAGGACTTCCACCCAACGGCAGTGATAGGATCAGGACCGGTCTGAGGGCAAATCTGACACTCAGAAATACTTGCTAATAATTATAATAGGTTCCAATTGTGTATCACAAGGAGCCAAACAATAAACCTACTTTGAGGCTTGTTAATTTTAATAAAATATAGACAGGATGAAATGTGGAGAGCACATTGAATTGCTAATTTAAAAAAGTATTACTTTGAAATAAATATTCATTGTGTGTGTGTGTATTCCTATATCATTTCTTAAAGGCAAAATGTCTTTAAAATGATAAACATTTTGTGCTTTCCAGCACAAAAATTATTGTAGTGCATCTTCAGTCTTCAACCCAAAGGTTTTAACTGAAAAGTTTCAGAATCATCAATATCGTGCCCTGTGTGCTGCAAATCTCACAATTTGGTTTTAATTTCTCATACTTTTTGGTTCCATAAAGGGGATTTTTTTCAGAGATGCAGAGGTGATTTAATACTTCTGTCTTTATAAAACATACACTATCCATAGATTCATTACTCACGAGAGAAGACTTTCCGAATACCTTGCTCTGCATTTGGGGTTTCAGTAATGGTCTACTGTGCCCAGACCATAAAGCCTCAGTTCCCGTAGGCAGGTTAGAGCCAGCAAAAGGGCTCCTTGTTACACGGGTAGGCCCAGGCAGGGGGATGTTCTGTGAGGACAAAAAGCACAGGTAAGCAGGAATGTTCTGGAAAGATTTTTAGGAGGAAAGCGGGTGCCAGTGCAAAGTTTATCTATGTTACAATTTTTCCCCAAGAGGCAGATGGAATAATTCTCGTTCTATGCTCGGCTCTGACACTATAAGGGGTTTCTATATGTTCATACACCATCTTCCCTGTGCCCATAGCAGTAAACACACCAGGCTTTGGCAGATGGAAAGGCTGTTCCATGCATTTTTCATGAGAGAAGTTTCAATAAAGTGAAATAACTTGGCGTCCCAAATACTAAGCCAACAAATGACAAGGAAGGCTGTTTGCACTTGGGTTGTGCAATCAGAGCAGCCTGGGTCCCTGACATACCAAGGCCTCCAGCCAGCACTTCCAGCTAATCTCGTGTTTGTGTGAAGTTTAATTTATACAAATGTGTGTGTGTGCGTATAAATTAAAAGAAAAAAAAGAAGTTTCTAAAATTACCTGGTAAACACATATTAGGACTTAATCTTTTACTTAGATGAAATTCCTGGAAAAAACAATTTCCATCATTCATAAAATTTCAGTTTATACATGTAAACGTCGTTGGGACTCTGACCCAGTATATCTCAATTATTTATATCCCTGAGTTATCCATGTAATTGAAGCATTAGTTCTTGAATTCGGAATACCTTATGCAATTCCAGAAACCTCCAAATGTACTGAACAGGCAGTTAGTAAAAATATAAATAAATGAGTTGGAAATAGAAATGATAACAGAAATATGATTTTTTTTTAAAAAAAAATTCTCTTCTGTTTAAACTAGTGATTTTCAAACTGTGGTCTGTGGATAAGCAACACCCATATCATCTGGGACATGGTTAGAAGGTAAATTCTGGAGGACCTACTCCAGACCTGCAGAACTTTAAGTCTGGGATTCAAGACTTACAGAAACTCTAGGTCTGGGCCCCAAATAACGTATGTTTTAACAAAGGCTCCACAGGATTATAATACATCCTCAAATTGGGGAACCAGAGACCTAAGGATGATATTTAATGACTGCATAAAAGCTTTTATTGTTTTTCAAGGTTTCTTTGTAGAATGTGTATTTGTTTTTTGATTAGAAACATAATATTCTTTTTTTAAAAATTTTGCAGTTGCAGATGGACAGAATTCCTTTATTTTATTTGTTCATTTTTATTTGGTGGTAAGGATCAAACCCAGTTCCTCACAC
Source organism: Spermophilus citellus (assembly GCF_964194105.1). Classification (NCBI taxonomy): domain Eukaryota; kingdom Metazoa; phylum Chordata; class Mammalia; order Rodentia; family Sciuridae; genus Spermophilus; species Spermophilus citellus. The sequence continues at coordinate 68,965,350 of NC_138199.1, forward strand.
ACGCTAGACAAGCGCTCTGCTACTGAGCTACAACCCCAGCCCAAGAAATGTATTACTGAAGAGAAAAATAAGAGATACCTTTATGGATAAGGTGCTAAATTTAGAAGGTACATTTAGAAGATTCCCCCCATCTATTGTGGTATTTTGCAATAGATATAACAATCTATGATAGGTATAACAGATGAAGTTCACAGTTGGGCTGTCTTCCTGAAACTGTCATTCCATAACTTATAACCACGTTTTCACCCATTCTTAAGGTATTTGCTCAAATCTGTTGGCACCTGGCTTATGCAAATGTGGGAAATATCTGACTGAGAGCTGTGCTGTCAGGTATTTCTTATTCTTTTGGCTCTGAAGTTGAACATCTCCTGTGCTCTGATTTATCAAGGTAGGGTATCCTTGGCTTCTTTATGACCCTCTGAAACTTGACGCTATTTGCTTTGTTTTTTAATGAGTAATCGATATGGTGCATGCTTTTTTTTTTGGGGGGGAGGGGGTGGTGGGGTGAATACCTGAAGCCATGTTTGGAGAGTTTAAAGAAAAATTCAAAGTTTTCATAAATATATGATATTCTATGGCTGTATGTAAGAATTGCCAAGGAATTCAGAAGCAATTCTATCTTCCAAAGTGTGCTAGTTTTTTTTTACTGTAGTAGCAAAGAATCACAAATGTAGTGGCTTAAGTCAAGATTTCTTAGAGTTGTAAAAATCAAAGTCCTAGAGTCAACAAGGTGGCATTGCTGTGTTACCTCTAGAGGTTTCTGGTGAGAATCCATTTTATTGTCCTCTTTATCTCCTAGAGGCTGCCTGCACTCTTTGGCTTATGGTCCCTTTCCCATAACCTCCACACTCTGATTTCTACATCTCCTTCTGACTCTGACTCTCCTGCTGTGCACCCCAGCACACTTGTAAGAACTCTGTGATCCCAGCAGACTCACCCAGATAATCCAGTTTATTTTCCCCATTTCAAAGCCCTTAACTTCACATCTGCAAATTCTCTTCTGTTCCATAGGTAAACATTCACAGGTTCTGGGATTTAGGACATAGACTTTTTGGCAATGGGATTGGAGGAAAGGGTTTTATATTCTGCTGATCACACAAAGGAGAAAAGCTTTTAATATTAAACTAATGAATATTTAACTTCTCATATTCACAAAAGATAGAAGGACAGATCAAAAGATTTATATAAATATAGTCACCAACAGTGACAGTTTGTGCAACATGCTAATGAAGAAAACCAAGTCTATTTGGGAATAAATGTTAGATTTCCAATTAATGAACATTTATTGTTCTCAAATTTCTGCTTATCACAAATTCAGGCATTATGATGATTGTATACCATTAAAAATGCAGATAGAGGCTGAGGGTGTAGCCTAATGGAGACCAGTTACCTAGCATGTGCAAGGTCCTGGGTTCAGTTCCCAGCACCAAAACAATAAACAAACAAACAAATAAAATGGCAAAACAGAAAACAAATGAATGATTGACAGCCTCTTGGTCTTTTGCATATTTACATGCATATTCATTTTCATCTTGACAAACTTTGTCCACAATGCACAATCTATTTTGTAACCTTCTTTCACTGATCATTCTCTTATGAAATCTTTTCTGATATTATGATTCATATATTAAATTTCTCAAAATCATAAGTTACTACATCATTCCTTTAACATAATTAGAAAAAAAAGGGGAAGGGGAGTTTCTTTAACTTTTCTTTTTTGTGGTCCTGGGGATTGAACCCAGAGCCTTGTGCATGCAAGGCAAGTGCTCTACCAACTGAGCCATATCCCCAGCCTATTTCTTTAACTTTTATAAATGATTACATGTTGAGCTTCCTAGCAAAGAAATCTGCACATCCATGACAATTTCCACTTAGAAAAAAAATCACTGGAACAAAACTAATGGCTATTTTTTAAATTCTTGCATCCATAAACTAATGCTGTCAGTGCTCTGAAAGCACACATAGCTAATAATGTAAATACAATATTTGTGGTCATTCTATTGTTTTTCAAAGAAGTTTTTCCTTTAAGGCAAAATTGGTTCTTTGGGCACAGAAAGCTCAGAGTGAAGTACATTAGTTACAGAACTGAACATCTATACTTTATGTAAAGATCAGATAATTGGTGGGTGTGGTGGTGCACACCTATTATTTCAGCAATTCTGGATCTTAAAGGTGGGAGGATTGCAACTTCGAGGCCATCCTCAGCAACTTAGCGAGACCTTTTCCCAAGTAAATAAATAAATAAATAGGCCTGGTGATGTAGCTCAGTGGTAAAGCACCCTCTGTGTTCAACTCCCAGTACCCCCCACCAATATATATACACATATACGTGTGTGTGTGTGTGTGTGTGTGTGTGTGTGTGTGTAAGAGAGAGAGAGAGAGAGAGAGAGAGAGAGAGCAGGTAAGGAAATGTATTTGGGATCTACATCTTTAAATAAGTCTTTGTTTAAATGGCATGTAATTCCATTTCTACAAAGAGCAACTCACCTTATGATGCACAGAGACAGCTCGAAGTAGTAAAGGTGATCAGACAGGAAATGGGGACTGATGCTAGGGAAGAAATGAGAGCTCTGGCGAAACATTTGGGCTGGACTAATGCTGAACAAAACCTCGACAGAGGGGGAAATCTGCAGCATTTTTCAAAGGTGCAAAAAATAAATTTGATGTTCAGTAATGTTGTCCACTGCTGTGCTGACTTACACCCCTGTAAGAATAAAAGAAAGAATGTTTCTGACATGAAGCTCATTGTCATTACATGCTGAGATTTTAGAAAATTTTGGAGGACATTTACTAAAAATATTCAGGACTCAAATAATAGCAATTAAATTTATCAAGCTATAACTTCATTTCAGTACTCTTCATAAGCCCTTTTAGGAAGAAGAAGATACTTCCATTCCATAAATAGAAAACAGTCTGCAAACTCAGATTTAGAATTTGATACTTGTCATGTAGTTAATAAATAAATGTCAGCCCAGATCTATCACCAAAATCCATCATCTTAACATGCCCATTCTTTTTCAGGAATGTGTTATAGAGAAGTACATACAAAGAGGCATGACAAAATACTGTGAATGAATAAATAATGCCTGATAATATTGAAGTAAAGGTGACATACTCAAAGTATAAAAATTATGAGAACCAAGACAATGTCTATATTTTTATGTAATGTGAAAATTTTTATATCAATATGAAATTTTGTAAAAGATAAATACATGAATATATATATATATATATATATATATATATATATATATGGTCTTATATATAGCAATGTCTTATTTTTATTATCCTCTTTTGTATATGCATCAAGGAAGATTATAGTGTTCCTTTTATAATAATTAACAAAAATGCATTAACTAATTATTTTAAAACAAAGGAATGTGGCTCACCCGAACCTTTATTAGACCTTCCACAAATAGGATACGAAAATGAAGGTGATTACTATCCCTTATTAATATTACAAGTAAGGTGGTAGACATAAATATGTTCTGTGTTTAATTTGTAAGACCAATAAAATTTACAACGTCTAAGGAGAATTATGAACTCAGTCCATAATACACTTTATTCACTTTATTTCTTTTTTTTGAAAAAAATATAGTAAATATCCAAGTTCAGGAAGGAAACATTATAATGCCACACTGAAGTCTTATTACAGAACTCAAGCTAGGCTTTTGGATCTGCTACAAAAGATTTAAATTACCAAATATTTTACAACAATCAGCATGCATCAAGCCCTGGTTCTCATGGCTTTCATCATCACATGCAGGGTGATTGCAAATGACTGAGAACACCTTCATTTTAATCAAATCTTAATAGACCATGGGATCCAGCCAATGTCTAGAGCAAGTAGAAATGGCAGCCGACGTTGAGTCCCAGGCTCTCCTTCAGACATTAGGCCGCCTTTGAACATGATGTCGATCTCAGCTTGGGCCCTGAAAATCGTGTGCCATGAATTCAGTTTCATTTCTTTAATTTGTGAACTCATGGAGTTAACCCAGGTGAGGTTATTTGTTTTCAATGAGCCATTTAATATAATGAAGGAGGGCTTTTGTAATTCCTAATTAATTTTTGCCCTCAAGTCTACCAATTGATTAATAACCCAGGGGAGCGAACAGCTAGCCACCTCCCCCTCCCAAATAATTGCTACTCCAGCAGGAATGTCATATTCAAAACCGCCATCATTAAAATAACAACATATCTGAATCGACGATGATGGTATTAATAAGTCCAACAAATTTCAATTCTTATTGATTAATTGGTAAAATTTAGATCATGGGCACTGCAAATCTATCTTAAATACATGGAGACATGGAGAATGGAGCTGTGGTTTTTATTGAGACTACTTCGACTATCCAAACAAATGTCTCTTTTTTTCTAGTGAACAGAATATAATACAGGACTGTGCAAAACGACTGGCTGCTATATTTAACTCAGACAAACACATAACAAATCACTATTCCGTAGTGAGAAGGCTCACCTCATAGGCTCCTTTTTCTTCCTTTCTTTTTTTATTATTTTTTTTCTTTCCTTGGGGCCTGGATATAAGACCACAGCCATCTAAATAATCCTCCAGAAATAAACCAATGAAATTGTGAGTCTGACAACAGACACGGTATTATAGCTGCAGCTGGTAAATGTTTCCATAGTCCAACCACCTTTCCAGTAAAAATTTTGTCCCGGGGGAAAGTCAGCAAGTAAGATTTTAACTACTTTTCTGCAACAGAAAAGTTTGGAGCAATTGAACCTTTATGAATTTTAATATTTATGACTTTTATTTTTCTTAGAGAATTACCCACCCATCAAGTAGATTGTGAAAATATTACTACTGTATTACTATAGTCTTATAAATTTTTTTTGTTTTTTTTGCAAAATCTAGATGATTAATTATAAGGCTTTCTTGGAAGAAAATAAATAATTCCAAAACCATTTTGTTGTTTTCCATATAATTTCTATGTTCATAATTATTTTTTAAAATATTTTTATTTGTTGATAGACCTTTATTTATTTATATGTGGTGCTGAGAATTGAAACCAGTGCCTCACACATACCAGGCAAGTGTGCTACCGCTGATCCACAGCCCCAGCCCCTCTATGTTCATAATTATTGAGTAAGTATTTTAGTCAAGTGATCATTGGAGGCTAAAGCTTTGTAAAATTTCAGGCCAACTTCCTGGATCATGAACCTCCATGGAGTGATAAGCTTTATTTAGATAGGATTCCTAATGTCAGAATGCTTGGATCTTGCATCATATCAATATTTTTTAGTAGAAAGAATATTTATTTATTATGTCTTTATAATCTTTGAAACCATGAGCATATGGCCAATACATACATCTGTAGGTATAAGGTTTATTGTATTTCATCTTCCATATCAAAGAATCTGTCATGATATCAGAAAGAGAGTTTAGAACAATAAATAGCAAGCCATTCCCAGAACTTCAGGGAGAATATAAAGTTACAATTGTAAAAGGAAAATTTGCATTATTTGTCAAAATTTTAAATGTCTGAACCACTTTTACCTAACATACTGACCCCATGAATTTATTTAGTATACATTTGTATTTATGTGGAACAAAAATATGCACATGTGTGAATGAGTGCGTGTGTGTGTGTGTGTGTGTGTGTGTGAGAGAGAGAGAGAGAGAGAGAGAGAGATTAGTGTACAATGGTGCCCACCAATTTATTATCTGAAATAGCATTAACAACAAGAGGTGAAAGGATTATATCGAAGAAAACATGTATCGTCATTTTTAGCCTGAATACACAATTTGAGGAGATGGATTTCTGGGATTTATTTTGGGAATTTATCCCAACTGGGGAGAATGGAGGCAGGAGAACAATATCATATTAGAAATATGAAATACCAGCCAGGCATGGTGGTGAACACCTGAAATCCCAGTGGCTCAGAAGGCTGAAGCAGAAGAATCATGATTTCAAAGCCAGCTTCAGCAACTTAGGGAGGTTCTGTCTCTAAATAAATATTATAAGGGGTAGGGATGTGGCTCTGTGGTTAAGTGCTCCTGTGCTAAATTCCCAGTACCTAAACAGGCAAATGAATAAATACATGCAAAATACCCGTAGGTCCTAATGTGCCTGTTATTAACCTTGTCCTGTCCAAAGCAATCGTGTAGCCGCCTGGCCCATGCTTGAGGACTTGCTGATAATCCTTGCTCTTCTTTCCTGAGCGCTGGAATCTGCTGTTTTGTGCCTCTCGTTCTCAGGAGGTGCTCTGTGCAATCTCAGTGCCTGTTCTGTCTTTGAGGTCTCTGAGCCTTTCACATGGATTTCCCCGCTGGTGGCAGAAATACCAGCTAGGATGAGGGCTGCCTTTTACAACCTGTTCCACCACAAACACGGAGTAGGGCCTGTTAGCTCCATCCGGAAAATGCTATCTGCTAGTTTTCATTTTCATCTGATTAAAAATGTGATTTAATTTCTATTTTGACCCTTCAGTTCTTTTAGATGCATGTTATTTAATTTCCGAACATCTGGGATTTCCCAGATACCTTTTGGTTCTAAAGTTTTAGTTTAATTCTATTTTGGACTGAAAACATTGTTTGGATGATTAAACTCACTACTGTGAGTTTAATGGCAAAATTTATGGCCTGGGGCTGGGGTTGTGGCTCCATGGTAAAGTGCCTGCCTAGCACATGTGAGGCGCTGGGTTCAATCCTCAGCACCACATGAAATAAATAAATAAATAAGATATTAAAAAATGTTATGGCTTATCATAGATGAGGATCCATGTCCATTTGACAGTACTCTCTGAGAATATAGTCACCCCAACTTCGTTTTGATTATGGTGTGACTCATTTCAGTTAAACCAATCTATGACGTTCTGCTTCCAATGGATCTCTTATAGATTATATAGCTTATATAATATATTATACAATATATATGTCTTTTTAAAATTCTAATTTCATCACCTCTACCATTGAATTCTTTATCAAAAACAATTCTTAGATTGTATCACTTTAAATTTTTTCCCTCCTCTCTCTTTTCTCAGGGAGCTTTAATTATATATATGCTAGGCCATTTGATATTTTTCCACAGCTCTTAAATGATCTACAGGGTTTTCCCCATTCTTCAGTTTCTTTTCTATTTGTGTCATTTCCACTAACTTACGTTCAAGTTCATTACTTCTTTCCATGGCTGTGTCAAGTTTTCAGATGAGCATGTCAAGGGAATTCTTCATTCCTGTTATTTTATACATATATATATATATAAATTTAACATTTCTGACACACTCTAATGATTTTAAGCTCTCTGCTTAAATCCCCATGCATTCATGCTTGCTGTCTCACTTTCCACTATACAGTAAGATAACTAATTTAATCATCCATATACTGACACATTTGATAGTTCAGCTGTCTGTGTCAATTTTGATTCTGGTTCTTCTATTTTATCTTTCAATAGTGTAGTTTTCTTATATGTATTTGGATGTTTGTAAGCATCTCATACATTGCTACACAGTTGGTGTGGAACTCTAGACTATTTTGCTGTATCATTGGCCTCTATCTACTCAGTACCCATTGCCACCCAGCATTTCAAGATGCGCCAATCCAAAATACCTCCAAATGTTGTCCAGAATCCCTTGAGATTCAAGTTACCCCTCACTTGAGGACCATGATTAACAGCGTACCCCAGCTTCAGATTGCTCTAACAATGATTTTGTGGTTAGAACAGGGTGCCAGAAGGGTCCGCTCAGTGTTCACACCCCGACTAAATCTATCAGCTGCATGGTTACCTGACTCACATTCTGTTCTCCATCCAACAGTACTTGATGGTAGGTATTAGAGACAGAGAACTGCTGCTGTCTAGCCTCAGGTAGCCTCAGTCTTAGGTTCTGCGTACCTAGTCACCAGGCTGTGCCCTTCTCAGCATTCCTATCATATCATGGCTGCCAAATTCCGCCTTGTGTCTATGGAGGTTTTATTGAGATATGATTTCCTGCTCCTCCTCCAGCAGTATCAGAACTCTCTGAAGATGTTTGCAGAGGATTCTTGGTTCAAAAAGGTTGCCTTTTCTCCCTTCCCTCTGCTTCAAGGTGTCATGGTGTATAGGGTATTCTTCCTTCTGTCTTGGAGTGGTGTGTGGCAAGGTCTACCATGCCTTCCCCAGGGGGTAAGGAATGTACATTAGGAGAGAAGCTTCATAGGGTCCTGGGGTCTTTCTCCCCTCAGATCCCTCCTCTGTGCTGACATCACAGTGGCCTCTCTCTGGTCTCCCTCCCTGACCCTGATCTTTTTCTCATTAGTACTTAGTGGATATCTTTGGACAAAAGGTTGCAAATGAGCATAAACCCTCCTGTGCCTAGGGCTTTCAGAAATCCTGAACTGTCACATTACTCCACACTCAATCTTTAGCAATTGCTTAAAATAACACAGGTTGAGCATCTTTAATCCAAAATCTCAAATGGGGCAAAATCGGAAACCTGTTGAGCAACATCATGACGCCACAAGCGGAAAGTTCCACCCCTGACCTCACAGGATGAGTCACAGTCAAAAGGCAGACACACTAAAAATATGGTGTAAAATGACCTCCAGGTTGTGTCCATGAGGAGTCTATGAGATCTAAATGAATATTGTGTTTAACCTTGGGTTGCATCCTCAAGCTACCTCAATATGCCTATGCATATATTTAACAGTGAGAAATCTGAAACATTTATCCCCAGTATTTTGGATAAAAGACACTCAATCAGGACCTAATTTTCTTCCCAGGTGTGTGATGGTCACTGCATCCTCCTGTCCTCTGCCACAGGTGAGTTAGTTCTCTTGTCCTGTCTTTCCTGGAGGGACTTCTTCCTTGAATTTCAAGCTATTTGTCTTTTGTTCTCATCTCTCTCTTGGCTTCAAGAAAGAACATGGTTTTGATTTTCTTTTTCTTACTTTACTGTTGGAAAGGGTAGACATCTTTCCCAATTTTCTCTCTCCTAGGCAGAAGCAGAGGTCAAATACTATCTTGGGAAGAAGAATAAGTGTACTTCTAGAAATCTCGATAAGGACTTTCCCACAGGCTAAGGCACCTAAATGTGGATTTGAGCAATTCTCACATATGTCTGCTACAATTATATTACAAAGAAGTTAAGCATGTCTTTATTGTGCTTCCAAACAGTCTCTGATTTTGCACTTAAGGCTAAATAGGTGATTAATTACTATATTAATTTCACAGGTTTTCTCTAGTCTATTGATGGTGCACAAAGAAATGGCTGTTGGATTCTATTTCTTTGTAAGTGTTCCTTCCTTCAGTTTCTCAACTGCTCCAGCTACAGCATTCCCTTCTGCTAGTATTCCCTCAAGTACTCAGTAAGTCCTTGGTACTGGCTGGCATAGGCATATGGGTATGGGAAGGAAAACAACCACCAGCCAACTCTTGTAAGAAGGGCTCAATGGTCTCACTCTGGTGTAGAAAGGACCTAATACAATTGCTTTGCCACCAAGGAGCTGGTTCATCTCCTCCAGGGCATGGTGTCATCCGGGGCTCATCACAGGTCGCCATTGCCCATGCTTTGGGTATTCAGTAGTGGACTTTTCCAGATTGGACTTGATGAAAGGGAGGTCATACTTGCTGGCCATGAGGAGCCTCATGAGGCTGCTCTGTGCAGTGGGGTAGCCAGGGCACTGCATACCTGGCCTTATCTGTCAGAGGGGTTATTGAATGTCCTCCTTTGGGCCTTCCTAGTGCAGCTCACTTCTCAGGGCAGAGACTCCTTCTATGGACTTCACCCATTTCCTCTCTGCTCAGGGGTCACACCCAGACCCTTTCAGCTAAGATGACTTGCCCTCTAAAAGATGCCTTTCCACGTTCGCAGCTTTCCTATAACTACTGGTCCGCCTTCCTAGACTAGATACACATCTGGAACCAAGATTTATCTCCAACCCACCACACAAAGGGAGTGCTTAGGAAATGCTATAAATTACTCTGTAGGAATTATATTGATATAAATTTGCTGGTAATCTAAATTTGCTGATGATCTTGATCTTATCTACAGATGTCCTCTCTTCCCTATATTTGGGTTAGTTTCTGAAGATATGAGCTCAGAGGTTTATAAAATGATTTTTATTTTTGGGGTCATGGTTTCTAGACTTCACCTTCTATCCAAACACAACTAAATAATAAAAGTAATTTGTGAAACAGATTCATAAAAAGTATGTTATACAAATTTAAAAATATACGTATGGTATATTTATCAACTTCTTTATATATGTCCTGATTTACTACAGAATATGTAAGAAGGATTTAGGGAAATTAAGTGTATTGGTAAGTTTTAAGAAAATCTCATTTTTCTGTCAATAATCTGAAACAACATGTTTTATTAGTGATTATATGCTTTTTGCAACAAAAGATTAATATATGTTAGGCTTTAGTAGTTCCCTTTAAGAAAATAATATAAAATTATGAGATAACAATATATCTTAATTGATGACTTCCTATCTTTGACCTGCGTGACTGGCTTTAATATGAGAGGTGTGCGTTTTTTTCTAACTTATCAAACTTAACAAACCCCAGAAAATTATTTTAAAATATGTCTATGATGACTCAGTAAGTAAAATATGTCCTCAAGTGTTAAGGACAAAATTCATCTTAATTGTTGCCATTCCTTACCCACCATGCCCGAATTATGGTTAACATCCCAGGATGATTGTGAATTAACTAATATAATCATTTTAGGTGTCCAGAAACGTCCATCCTAATAAACTTTAATCTACTCTTGAGATTTGTTGGAACAGTGAGAATATACCTCAACAAATATGTGAAGCTTTATAACTGTGTTGTTGTTATTGTTCTAACAAATATTGCTTTATTTTTGTTAGGTGCACAAAGCGTCAGATTGATGAATCTTAGATGAGAGGTACTACCCATATGCCCATTAATCTTGATGTGGCATAAATGAGAGGTAAGCGAAGACTTTCCAGACACCCCCTGTGAGGCTGAAGCAATTAGTATGGATATGTGAAAAGGAAAGCATTAAAAACACTGCCCAGAGGCTTATATTTTTGTATAACATGCTTTCATTATAACTATTCATTTTTACCTCCACCTCCACACGTTTCATAGTTACATATTTGATGTTATTCATTTCTTCAGATTTTCTTTAATGAATTGAATATCACCAGACCAATGGCTATTATTTTGGGGCAAACTGAAAGCATGCCAATTTTGAACATACTTGATTTATTATAGCCAGCAAAATAATTATGATAAAAGATGGATTTCATTATCTTAATCCTCACCTTTAGTGGCTTCAAATATGTTATGGAAAAAAAAGTAAAGTAGGAATAAATAAATAATAATGTAATTTTCCTTTGGGTTTTGGGAAAAGATGGACTTTCATTAAATTCACATTTCACACTTTCTCAAGTTTCTCCTTATACCTGTTTACATATTTGTTGAGATGGCTGACTGGGGCTTAAGGGTAAAACAGTTATCCATGGAAAATTTTTCTCTGTGTAAATCCACATGGCCTAGTTAATACAGTTATTGAGTTAAATTTGCATACTTACTCTAGGAAATTCAAGGCCTTTTCTAAGAATTCCATGTCCAGGTGTGTTTCTCTGTCCTATAGACACACTAAAAAAAGAACCTGGAGCTCTTGCCAAGACTATAGAATAATTGAGTTTGGGGACTGCAATATCTGGGAGCCTGTGCAACCTGAGCCAAGTGGGTGTGTCCCTGGCCTTGAGCTAAGCTGATAGTAATTTAGGAGACCTCAGAATCTGACCCATATAATGATATAAGTGGATTTCCTTAAGTTATTCAAATGGATAGAATGATTTCAATGGAGCTCATTCTCGGGAGATCATTTTGCATTAATACAATATCCTAATATTAGATTCAGTGTAAGAATACTCTGATTAAAGTATCTTTTATATATTAAATGCATATGTACACATTATGTATTATATTGATATATGTTTATTATATATTCATATACATTTTATGTGTAAAATATATATATATATATATATATATACACACAGAGAAAAGCTTTATATATATACATACATATATATATATATATACACACACGAGAGTGAGAAATATTACATGCAAAATATAAAATCGTTAAGATACTGTGGTATGGATTTAAAATATCTGGTTACCAGATTATTAGGAAAGGGATGATGTCATTCATTGGTTTAGGCTTAAGTGTAGCATCCCACTGGGGGGCCCTTGCATTTGAATCTTTAGACAATGGTACGCCTCCTCTATTCCAGTTGCTTCTTGCTGCATAACAAACAATCCCAGATCTTATTGGCAGAAAGCAACCACCATGTTCCTCTTGGCTCATGCCTTTGCAATTTGGTCATAGCCTTACCAGAGCAAGTTGTCTCAATGCCATGGATATCATCTGGGAAAGTTTGAAGGGAGTTAGATGAGCTATGCTTAAAATGACTTGCTTAAACGGCTTGTGAGCTGGATCTGTCCGGTGCTTGGAAGCTCAGTTAGGACTGTCAACCAGGAGCCTCAGTTACTTGCCCAAAAGACCTTCTCATGGGACTGTGTCAGCATCCTGACAGTATTTTGGTTGAGTTCAAAGGTAAAGAATTGCAAAAGACAATAAGTGCAAGCCTAGGCCTAGACATTGACACATTGCTACTTACTCTATATTCTGTTGGTTAGAAGACTCACAGCAGCTGCCCAGGTTCAATGGGAAAGGGCATAAACCATGCCTATGACTGGAAAAAAGAAGTATAAAATAATTATGACCACTAATTTTAATATATTTTCTATATAGGATATGGAGAATTCAGAAGGTGTTGCTTGTATCACTTAATGGAAGATGCTTAATTTCATATTATATTCCATAAGTCCTGTAAAGGTAATTTTAAAAATGTGCCCTGACACAGAGTTTGACACTGGAAAACAGTAAGGGTAAAGAATCAAAACACTGGAATATCCCTTTCTACAACATTATCTGCACAGAATTTCTTTTAATGGTCCAAACATGTATCTCTTTATTTTGTAATTTGTCAGTAGTGATGTATTTGAATTCAACAAATACAACTTTATGCTTATGAACTTCAGCTGTAGCCCATTTTCTATGCCTTTATGCCTACTCCCTTCTTACACACAAATACCCTGGAATATCTCTTTTGAAAGCTGATGTTTGTGAATAAACTTATAGAACTCAAGAGAATTTGTCGGTAGCAGCTATACCCCAAACCAAACAATACATGTGAATAAGGAGGATGTGGCTACTGCAATTACAATTTTATTTTCCCTCACTTCAATCAAAAACAGCAAACAGGAAAAGGGGACCAGTCCTGGGACTCCATCCCACATTTGATGAAAGAAGACACTTAATGTTGCAATTGTTTGCTGGCCACCGACAAGTTTGCTTTTTAAAGGAGAAAAAGAAAATGAGGATTTTTCTGGAAACTAGCTTTGGAGACTCAGTTTTCCACCTCAGTTGACTTTGCCACACAGGATCAGTCTGGCAGAACATCAATATAAACTTTACTTGGTAGTACTGATGCTGACTCTGGGCAAATTGCATATTTCCAACTGGAACATGTGCAAATATAATGGTGGTAACAGTCTCTTATATTTTATATTCATAAGTTTAAAAATGCCTGGCATAAAAAGCAGGCAGCATTCATTTATTTTGTCTTTTTCATGTTAAATACCTAGCTTAACAGTTATTTTCCTTCTTGTTCTCTGATTAGATGTGACAATTTCATGCTTTAGGACATGTTTGGTTTAGGAATTTTCTGGAAGAATGCAGGGGACAGGAAGGAGCTCAAGCATGGTTCTCAAGTTATTTGAATATAGGATGGCCACACATTAATCATTTCTAAGTGAATTTTTTGATTATTTTGAAATGAAACTTTCCTTATAATCGGAAATTTCAAGGTTAGTGATGATCAAGAATATGAAATCAAGGGGAAAAAAAGAAACTACCAACCAATCTAGTTAAACACAAAGATGATTTAAAGTTATTTTCACATTCTTCAAAGAAAGCTGTGTTGTAATAATAAGTACATTATTATGATCTTTTTAAACTATAAGTTAATGGGTTATCTTTTTAAACTATAAGTTAATATATTTGTGAAAATTTAACACATTAAAATCTTGAGTAAAATTTAAGCAGAAACTAATGCAATCTATTCTAGGAGAATTTTATAGTTTACTTCAACTATTAGGTAATATGAACATCTATAAGGAAAAAAATACAGATGCTCAAAAGGTAATATTATAATGTACGAACTCTTGTAGGATTAAATGTACAAATCTTCTTTTCCACAAATCTATGCTTCCTTCATCCTCGTGGCTACCAAGGTCATGACCACGTGAGTACAATGTGGACCTGTCTTCAGCAATAGCTGATTATCTTGACCTCAGCACCCACCCCAAGCTTGGCCAAAGAAATATTTCTATGGTCAATATTTTGGAATGAAACTAAAATCATTGGATAGTTTCCCTCTAGATGAAGAATGTTCCAAAAAGGATGAAGTACTTTGTTAGTCCAGAGATTCAATTCTCCAAGGAAATAGATATATTCTGACCATTAGGAGATATGGAGAAGAGTAGGCCAACATGGCAATGTTCCAAGATCTGGAGGTGGCAAGCTGGAAATCCAGCAGAACCGGCAGTGCAGTTCCCATCCAAGTCTAAGTCTGAATCCAAATGCAGAAGACCAACGTCCCCACTGAAGACAGTCAGGCAGAGGAAGCAAACTCTCCTTGGTTCAGTCTTTTGGTTCCACTGAAGCTTCAATGGGTTGGAAGAAGCCCTCCCACATTGGGGAGGACAATCTGCTTTACTCAGTATATTGGCTCAAGTGGTCATATCATCCAGAAACCTTTCCGAACCACTCAGAATAATGTCTAGCCAAATACCTGGGCTCCTGTGACCCAGTCAAATGTATGCACAAAATTTACCGTCACAAGTATCATCCCTTGAGGCACTATCAGCGATCAATCACCCACTCCAGAGAGGGATGAAGCTGTCACACTTCATAGAGAAAAGCAAACAACTGAGGTACATAAAGGGTCCTGGAGGAACAAATACCCTGATGCTGAATATTTCCCAGACATCATGTTTTCTTGTCTTTCCTTGGTCTTAAGTGACCCAGGAAATATCCTAAGGACATTTGACTAAATTCCCATTTTTCATTCAGTACTTTGAATTTGGTCTCTACTACTGGATGCAAAAAAAAATACAAGCTATTATGAGTGGCTGAATATATGAATATATATGAATGGCTGGATCTGATAAAAAAAAAAAAAGCAACGAAGAGACAGTGAACTTGGTTCTAGCCTCAAGAGTGCCACCTGTTGTCTGAGCTCAGGGAAGACACTGCTCCCTGGAGATGGCAGGCACTTTATCCTTTACAGGTGCCCCTAGATTTGTGAGGGGGTTGCATCCCGACAAAGCCATCATAAGTTGCAAACATCATATCGTAAGTCAAAAATCCTTTTAATACACCTAATCTTTGAGGCACCATAACTTCCCAGTATGGTCCACTCTGGATAGTTGCATGTTAACCCCATGATCATTGACTAGGAGCTTGGCCTGCTGTTGCCCACATCCTCAGAGAGAATCAGATTGAATATCACTAGTCTGAGAAAAAATTTTAAAAAATCAAAATTCCAAGTACAGTGTCACTTTCACACCATTGTAAATTTTAAAAAGTAATAAAATAAAATAAAGCCAAACCATCATAAGTTGGAGCCCATCTGTACTTACTCTTTTATTTTTTTTTTTTTTCTGGTACCAAGGATTGAACCCAGAGGTGTTTAACCACCGAGCCACGTCCACAATTCTTTTAAATATTTTATTTAGAGGTAGGGTCTTGCTGAGTTGCTTAGGGCTTTGCTAAATTGCTGAAGCTGGCTTTGAACTTGTGATCCTTATGCCCCAGTCTGCTGAGCTACTGGGATTACAGACATGCACCACTACACCTGGCTCTACTTACTAACTCTTGTTTTTAAACCACTGTATTGAACATAAATGCTGGGCCAGATATTGTGTTAGCAATAAATTTATAGTAGTAAAATAAAAAACAGACATGATCACACTATTTACAAGAGATGGATGCACTAGCAATTTGATCCCAGGATTCTCTGACTTTTTAATGATTTTCAACACTCTAGTACAATATGCATATGAATTGATAATCATATAAAACCCATATTTGCCCCATACATGTGCTTTTCTATATACAGCAGAAGAGTGTATCCCCCTACATAATAAAATTATTCAAACATAAGTGGATATCTCAGTGCTATGAGACAGAAATATAAATTACATGCACCCACATACCATTTAATATATGCTTTCACTTTAAAATTACATTTGAGTGTCACATTGTGAAAATAAAATAACTGTTGATTTATGACTCTTAATAAGAGGCTGGTCCTTTCTTATAATAGAAGCGTTATTTATGTTGCTCCTGTTAAGACAGGAAAGTTTCTCCATGGGGAAGGAAGCCATTCATTGATTTCCCTCTGGGAGTCTTAAAAGCGATTTTCTATTTCATAAGGTAGAAAGGAGACCCCTGTGTATACTCTGCATTATGCATCCAGTGCTTATCTTCCTTGAAAACCCACTCGGTGCCTCCATGATTTGCATCCTGGATTCTCTCCTTGACCTCTTCCACTCCATGATTTTGCAGTGCTCTACACTAACTAAAACTACATTCCATTTCACAGTAGAATGGAGGAACATGGAGGAAAGCAGACAGCAATATCCTAGAACAGCGAAACTGAGGAGCACACCAGTAAAAGGATTGGGAGAGGTTTGAGGTTTAAGCATCATCATGATATCTGAAATACAGAGCAGCCTTCTGAAATAAAGGTGGTCATAGATCCAAAGAAAGAATGCTTGTGGCATGTAATTTCCTGTCTTTTGGATAACAGTGATGCATCTAATAGCAACACTAATAGAGTAAAAAGTAGATATATGACTGTTTTATCAAAGTAGAGAAAATTCCAATGAGTGAAATCCCAGCTTCCCCCCGGGTTCTTCTTCTTCTTCTTCTTCTTCTTCTTATTATTATTATTATTATTTGTTTTTATTAATGTACTCAGTAAAGAGAATTCATTAATTTTGATTTATCAATCAACTTCAAAGCTCTCATGCCTTCTACCAACCATACTAATTTCTCAGTGGCTCATGACAGCCACCAATCATTTCTTGCCTCAATAGACTTGTGGCTCCTAGGAGTTGGTGACATCAGCTGGGCTTGGCTCCAAATTGTAAGCTGGGTTCATGTTGACCCTACAGGTTTTCTCCTTCTCCTTGGTTCAGGAGCACCTTCTCCTCTAGGTAGATCTGAGAGGCTCCAGTGAACAATCTAAACCACAAAAGTCTGTTCAGCGTCTGTTTGTGTGTTTGATATTTTCTCCCATTCCATTGGCTAAGGCAATTCCACAGCGAAGGGTCAGGACAGTTCTCTGCTCAAAGAAGCAGGATCCTGCAGTTCTATCAAAACATAGTCATTACAGAGTCGAAGCACTGAAAACAATGATTCAATCCACCACAAAAGGTTAACTACAGGCAGTATTGTTAATAAATGCTTTTAAGAAAAACCAGTGTACCTCCCATTGATCATTTTGGATACCAACTCCTGCTACTGTGAGGATTTTCTATTATTTAGGTCTACCTTTATCTATACATCTATCTATCTATCTATCTATCATCTATCTATATATTTACTTTTAAGGTATATTTGGTATTACTTGGTATTAATACATACTTACCAGTTTTAGACATTATCAAACTACTCAAGCGGCATGCAAGTGTAGAACTTGGTTATATATCCACCCATATTTTCCTGTCTCCTATTATATCAATATACTATTAACACAATTTGGGAGTTTAGTCTGTTTTCAGTGTTTATAGTAGATTGTAGCTGTAAATTCACTGCTTACATAATACTTTCTGAGTTTTCTCATTTAAATTCATATTTGCTTAAATTCCTCAAGCTAAGGCCTATGAAGCTCCGGTCAGTCATTTTTCCTGGCATTTAAGCACAGATCCCAGTTACTTTCATCCCTTGTCCCTCAACACACACACTTCAGAAAACTCTGCCCTCCTCAGCTTTGCCTCCTTCTTCCTGGTCTGTGCGAATGGCTCTCTCTCCTCATGCAGAACTGCCACCTTGGGCTTTCTCCACCTCTCAGCTCGAGATGCTGATCCGCACTCCACGTTTATGTTGAGAAATCTAATTTCAAATTCTGAGTATGTGGTCTGTTTTCTACCTCCCTGAAAAGTTGGGCAGTATGTCCGTTTTACTTTTTTTGTGTCTGAATTTCACAACCACATGTCTGATGAGTACTGTTTTAATTGGTGTCATCGCCAAATTGAACATGCATTTTCAAGTTTGGGAAGTTGTCCATATAATAATATTGTTATTATTTCTTTTATTGCCTGTCTGAACCTCCTGGAATTATTCATACTTTCACTATTTTTTTCCTTCACCCTTTCCCATCTCTTCTATTATTTGTTCTGCTTGTTAGAAGATATTTTCTAACACTGCCCTCCCTGGTCACAGTTCCCATCACCACTTGCCTTGATGAATAAAAAACCTTCTGAATTAATGATTCCACCTTATCTTTTCTTCTTTGTTGTCCAGACTCAATACAGCAACCAAATGGAGTCTTTTAAATATTATATATGAATAAATTTCTCTGTCTTAGACTTTGCAATGGTTTGTATTTTGTATCTCTTTCTGAATAGAAGCTACATCTTTACGATAGTCTATAGGGTACCACTTGATCTAGACCATCATTAGACGAATTGTCTATTCGACAATGGACAAATTCCTTTTTAAGGAATGTTTTTTAAACAAGCAAATTTTCTTTTAGTGATATATTTTATTTCACCTCATATATTTAGAATTGTATCAATATTTTAAAGATGTTAATAAGATATTTTACACTTTTTAAAAAATCTAGTCTCTGGAAACTGGTATATGTTTCACATGTGTGGCACATGTCAATCAGACTAGCTCTTGATTTATAATAGTCCTTCAGAGATATTCCAAATGGCGTACACACCTCCCTGCCCCTCCTGGGCAAGGCTCAGGGAGAAACAGTGGGCGCCATCTGTAGGCAACAGTCCTGGACCAGGGAACTCCTCCTTAGCTCCAAAGGGAGGCAGCACCTCTGAGCCTTAGAACATCAAAAGAGAAGGTAAGATGGATCAAAGTTAGACATAATCATGCATCAGATCTCTTATAAACATTTATTTACAACTAAGATCTTTTACTTTTGCTTGAGATTTGCTCTTAGTTGAAAAAACAGTGATTGTTCTTTACCACTAAGGGTCAAGAGATTCAAATAATTCGTAGAGACAGAAACAAAATGAAAGGTCCATGGACTGGGGTGCCGTGAGGTTGAGGGACACAAACGTTTGCTTAGCTAAGAGGAATAAATTCAAGAAATCAATTGTGCACCAGGGTGATTAGCGTTACTAAGGTTTTAGCAAGTCGGTAACTTGAGCACAGTTGTCTAAACCATGCCAAAACTTAGACTGAAACATCCAACAGACACCCCTCCACACACACACATATACACCTTAGTTCACTTCAAGGCAAGAGACAGAAAACAAGATTTTATCCACATGCTTAAAATTTCCCCACCCAAACTGGATAAGGATATAATGAAATTTAAAGAAGAAGCCAACTCTTATGATATAACTGTTTAGGGAAAGTTAGTGGAGGCAATGCTGGTAAAAGTCTCCTAATATGCCCAACAGAAAGAGTGAGACTGAGACTCATGGCCCAGATATGGCTTTGGGATTGATATGAAGTGCTTCATATGGGTTTTGTTTTGTGTCCTGAAAGAGAAGTCATTCGGAAGAATCTGTGAAAGAAATATACCAGGCAGCAAGTCCAAAGACAGGAGGACAATGGGCTTTGTCCTTGGCCAGGCAGAGCTTGTCACTGATATTTCAGGCAGCAGCACCAGAGAGGGTATCAGAGACAGACATATGTGCACAGGGAGTGAAGGCAGCAGGCAGAGCAGGGGCTGCTGATAGCTGGCCCCCGTGAGGCACTTTCCCCAAACGTGCAGAGATAAAATGCCACTGCTGGGAATGCTACCGGCCTTCTCCTTTATGTCTGACTTAGGTTGGGCCCTCCCAACAGAAATCTGAGTAAGAATGGCTTAAATAGACGCATGAAGTAAGAATTACAGAAAGCAGAGAGGAGTACCCAGAATGCTGAGATTCCACAAAATGAGACTGAAAATTATGGAGAAAAGTCATCATTAAAAAAAGAATAACATTGAAGAATGAAGTTGAAAAATGTCTAGGTAAAAATGGACCCCACAGAATTAATTGAAATAGATCCATGTATACCACCCACCTTAAAAAGATAAGAGGCACAAACCAAATGTGGCAAGTAGACACAAATAAAACACAATTTATTACCAACAAAAGCAAAAACAAATAAAGTCAGCCTGCTTTTGAATTCCTCCTCCTCAGCATTAAACATAAGACACAAGACTTTAAGGGCATAGGTGATTGCTAATGATTTCTGTTACCAAACAGGGCAAAATTCAAGCATGAAGACATTAGAAAGACATACTTCTTCACTTTCCCTAAAAGCACTACTTATAGGGTCTGGGGTTGTGGCTCAGTGGTAGAGTGCTCGCCTAGCATGCATGAGGCACTGGGTTTGATCCTGAGCACCAAATAAAAACAAAATAACGTGTCCACCTAAAACTAAAAATACATAAATAAATATTTCTTTTTTTTTAAAGTACTACTTACAAACATTCTTTAGCTGACTGCATTAAAAATAAAGACTTCAGAAGTGGGCAGTTTCTAGAGAGCATTGCAGGAAAACCTGAGGCTAATGCACATGCAACTGGCTAATGCACAGTGGGCCATGTCAGAAGGATGGATCTTGGAGTGGCACACGGAATAGAAGCCAAGACAGGCAGCACAGCGTGGACACCCACACACCCAGGGCACTTGCCCAGCTCTCTTATGTGATGGTTTTAGTAAACAAGTAACATGTTGATACTCATCCTTCAGCTTGCCCTGGTGTTGGAAAGCATTCTGTGTCTCAGAAGAATTACAAAATGAAGACAGCTTGAATCAAATCTAAAATTCAGTTTGAATAATAAGCGGGCAAGAGGGGTTAAAGTTTGGGAGGGCACAGGGAGGTTTCAATGTTACAGACCTACAATAAGCAGAAGCTGGGTGCTATAGAAGAAGTAGCACATTTATCAATGAAATGGAAAATAAATTTCTTAGACCACAAAGGGAATTTACAAAACTTAGCATGTAACAGGGATACTCTTTCAAGTCCTTTGTAGAAGGACTGTTTGCAATAAATTGTCACAGCTAGTGACTGACTTCTGGGGAAAATTTAGTTTGGTTTCTATTTGAAATTATATTTCAAAATAAGTTTTAGATAGATAAAATAGTAAGCTAATTTTTAAACATTTAGAATAAATGATTGGAGAATTTCTGGTCTTCAGAGCAATCTTTACATAAGAAACTAAAAGAAAGAAAAAAAAATCCAAGGTAGAACTGGTAAAATTTTGAGCATGTAAAATTGAAAAATTTATGAATTTTTAAAAGTTCCTTAAACATAAATATGTGATAAGCTATAAATTGGGAAATATATTTCAAAAAGTAAAGAAAAAGACTTAGGCATACTCTTCTGGACAAGCAAAAATTTTTACTTTTTAAAATAGAGCATTTGAACTGAATTTAGTTAACAGCTGTGGGTCCTGATTATTTCCCAAAACCTATCCAATTTCCTTAACCACTTGTCTGAAGGGTCATAGGAATTTTTTAAAGCACATCTTTAAAATAGGCATGCATAATTACTTTCTGATTTGATTACAAATAGACAATTACTCGAAGAGAGTAGCAGAATAAACATATGGAAGTACAAATTTTGGATTTTGACTAGGCCTGTTAGAATCCTACTTCAAACATTTATTAGTTTTCATGTGATGTGTATGCCACTGAATTTCTTTGAGCTTCAAGTTAAATGTAGGAAATTTAAATGTGTGGTTCCTCGTCCCTATGTAATAAATGAATAAATGTTATTCTTCTTCTTTTCTTTTAAGATAAAGGCCTGTAAATCCAAGTTTCTAACAGATGCATTATAAAGGTGATTACCTAAACCAGGACTGGCAAACTATCAAACTGATCGGTCTATTTTTATTAATAAAATTTTATTGGAACAAACCACACTTTTTTTTTAGATGCTATATATGCTTGCTTTGCTCCTATACCCACAAAGTTTATGTACCATCATGATAGAGACTACCTGCCTAGGTTTAATTCCTCAAATATCACCTGGCTCTTTACAGAAAATCTCTGCCTACCACTGGACTTAACTATATTGTTATTTGTGGGAAATCAAACAACTTACCTGTCAAACATATCTACCAGGTTGGAAAAAACATATTATCTGGACGTCTTAGATGAAGATGTGGTATTGATACAATTTCATGTGTTCTGAGTCAAGTGATCAAATGAGGTTTGCAAATCTGCCCTATGCCACTCACGTTTTTCTCTTTTCTTCTCTTGCTTTATTTTTTTCTTTCTTCCTCTGACTGTGATTGCTGTCGCCTCCCCACAGCCATTTGAGTTCACTACAATAAGGGATACAGTTAAGCAGATGTTCAATCCATCAGAGGCCCTGGCTAAGAGACAATCAAAATGATCTGACTGCCAGAATCTAGGCAGGGGAGTCTGGACTCAGTGTCTTTGCTCTGACTCAGTCCTGTCTTGTGCTAATCCTGCCCTTGCTGAATCTGAATTTATCTACATGTCTTTGGCCTGGAGATCAAACTGAGAGTTTACGGGTGCACAGTCTTTTGTGGACTTCTGAGCTCTTCCTCTTTTCATTTACTTAAATCAAAATGAAATGCACAATTCAGTTGTCCTTTGGATTATTGCCCTACCATTTTGAAAGTGACAAGGTGCCTTGGCCAGGTCACCAGTTTGGCAGGTTTAGATAACCCCATGTATGTACTTGTTTAAAGAAGTCTCTAAATATTGTGAAAATGTGGGTTTTTTTTCCCTGACTTTTTCTGATAAAGAAACCAAGAGCAAACCCATCCTCAGAATGCTTCCCTCTTCTACTCAGAGCACACTTTTTATTTTAGTTTTTAATCATATTAATCTCCTATATGTTAACATAATCTTCCACTCCTCTGCAATGCTTATATAATTCTAATATTCTACCTTTGAGTCACTGCTTGGACCAAGACAGCATTGGCTTGTTTCTTTCTTTTCTCTTTTGCTTGCAGAATTCTCTTGGTCAATAGTAATACTTGGTTTTTATGAGAACATTCTTCCTATTATTTTTTCTGGAGGAGTCAGAGAACTAAGAAAATGCTAGTATACATCTGAACACCAACCCTTTCTGAGCAAGGAGACATACAGAAGATGGAAGCCAATGGGTGACATTTTCTTAGTGGGATCTGAATTTAAAATTTGCTTCTATTTACAGTTTATGATCACAGGCAATCTTATAGCTATTTGAAAACCTGATTTCCTCAAATAAAAATTAACTATCCCCCAAGGTTTCACTGGAACAGATAATCAAAGCATACCGATCTATAAAAGAGGTATTTGTTCTAGTTTCATTGGATTTATTTTCTTCATGTGCCCTTCTTATGTATGTGGCACACATAGTATCTACCCATAGGATTCATTTCCTGTTTAGAAGCAAGGACAAACACTAAATACATGCATACTATCATTCAGAACTCTTTGAGAAGTTCATCTATCACCTAGATTATGAATATTTAAGTTTTGCTCAGCATTAATGGCATATAAAAATAATATATTCCTTTAATAAAAAAAACTTTTTATTCTATTATATCATAAGCTGCTGATTTTTGAGTTTGATATGGAGAATACTCCATTTTAAATATATTCCTCCATATAATATATGTATGTATGTGTGTGTGTATGTATATAATTATATATACATATATCTCATGTAATATTTATAAAGTTACAGGAAACAGAGGAATCTAAAACAATTGCTAGGTAAGAGGAACAGGGGCAGTATATTATTTTTCATCATGATATAAGAAGTATAATTTAGAATTCAAAAATTAGATTTTCTTCCATATATTCTCTCCTCCTCCTCTTCTTTTTCTTCTTCTCCTTCTTCTCATACTCCTCCTCCTCTTCTCCTTCTCCTTCTTTTCCCTTTCCTAACCGGGTTGAAAGTACCTTTCTTTCTGCTATCAGAACTTAAATGTGATGCTTGTTTGAAAAAGTCACATACAGTAAGCCTACTTTAATTATATCTAAAGTATTTGAAATTTGGTCCCATAAAAGTCAAAATATACACCAAACTTATTTACTAACTTATTAGCTAGTATTAAGCTAGCACAGAATAGCATGGAACCATAGCAGAAATGAATGAAATTTGGAAATTGTTGTTTAAACTATTTTCTTTGCAATTAATGAATTGAGGTGTTTTGTTGGGGTGTGGGTGGGAAGGAATTAGAGAGGAAATGGAGGATCCTGTACCAGTAAGCATGGGCAAAACTGATGATGAATTAACAGTGTGAGCAGTGATTCCTACTCAGGTATCACACTGCTTTAATTCAAGGTATTTCCACATTATGTATCCTCTGCAATTTTTCTTGACTATTGGCAAGAGGGAAATGAAGTTATCCATCAATTAAAATGATGAATGAGGATCTAGGAAGAAAATGAATTTGTTTATATTGTGCTTTAAATCCATTTCTTCTGTAGCTGTGCAGTCTTTGACTTGCCACCCTAGGAACACGCTACTTGCATTTTTGTCTGGGAGAAAATTTTGACTATTCTATTGTATTTGCCTAGAAAGTGACCTGCCTCATCCATTTCTCAGTATCAGAAGTGATCCATAGTATTTATTTTTGGAATGTCTTTATTAGACTTATTGAGCAATCAACTGTGGTGAGGGCCTGGTATATACCAGGCACCATGTGAAGTCCCAGAACACAGCTGTTAACAAGCTAGAGAGAATCCTTGAGCTCCAAGGGCAGCCCAAGGCTGTGATGCTGGGAGTTCCATGAACTATGAGGTCTCTGAGTCCAGTTCCAGGTTGAGAAATGGCATCTTAGCTGATCCCTAAAGGATGAGTAGGAGTCACCTAGTGGAAGAAGGGAAGAAAATGTATTCCATAATGGGGAATTGATGAACCCATAGGGCCCAGATTTAGAGTGAGAGAAGTTGATCTGGAAGGCCTGGGGGGTCTTCAGGGATGGAAAATACTCAAGGGAACATTGAGTCAGGTGAGTGACAGAATCATCACCTTGTGTCTGGTTATTTTGGCAGTTATTTTCTGTCTAAAACAAAGGCTAATGATTAAAACTTCAAATCAGACTCTGCCACAAGTTTTCTCTAAAGCAAATATTCAAGAATAATATCATCTATAAGTAACCGACTAGGTACAAGATGGTGATTTTTATAGTTATGATTGAAACGTACATACAAAGTCGTTTGGTTGCTGTGATTCTAAGGTGACTCTGGCTGTAGAACTCTTGTGAAATTACAGTCTTTCAGTGCACTTGACACAGTGAGACCTCATACTCATGTGTCCAATGCCCTAAATTAGGATGCAAAGGTAAGATATCTGAATGGTCAGCTTGCTGATCTGTTGATAATTTTGCTTCACTGAAGTTGGGTTTCTGCGATCTCAGGGTCAAGAGCCAACCGTGTAACCTGAAATCATAGAAGGCACCAGAGGATGGCTATCATTTGATATATTCCTTTTCTCATTTTTGTTTTCAGTTCAGGGTGATGGAAAAATGTAAATGTAGGTTTGACCATCAGGATGTTAGCATAGCCCTGGGGGGAAAAGGTAGTTTTCTTTGTAAATTGGCAGGTCTGGAATGGCTTCTTCTGACATCATGGGTATTTTTAATGAAATATTAATGACTCCGATTCTAATAGGAATTTCAGCACAACCTAAATTCAGCCATTGGAAAAGGGATATGGTCCCGTTAAGAACAGTAAAACCGTAAGCCCCCTTCCTGAAGAGTAGCTGTGGGCAGTTAAAGTGACAATCAATTTAACCAGGCCATATTGCTCTCCAAGTCTCTGAAGTGTGAAGTCCCAGCATGCCTGATGTATTTCATTTTAATTTCCTTTTGGACAGAGCTATGGTGAGTGGGAAACCTCACACACAAAAAGAAAAAAAAAATGTGCAGAAGAGGAGGAAATTATTTAACCCTTTCAAAAGGCTATGCAATATATTTAACTACGTAAAGAAAAATAAACAAGATCAGATTTCTTCTTTTGTTTTTAAAGAAAAGTAAATGTGGAGCCTGTTTAGTAAACCCTGATGACAGATCATTTTGATAATTACTACCAAAACACCTAACATGCTCTCACGGCACTTTTATTTAGAGTTTTCAGTGTCTTATTTATTTATTTATTTTTGGTGGTTGTTGTTGTTAATTGTTTGTTTCTTTCATTTTGTTTGTTTTTAAGAAACTAGATGTGTGGAAAAGAAATCTTACTTTGCTGTTTCTATTTGAAAGTTAAAAATCATGCAATTCCTCTCACTGGAATTCCTTCTCTAAATGATCAATTTGTGGACCTGCTGATAATTTTGAATCCAAAAAAATCAATTTTTAAGATCTGGCTTTTGCAATGGTTTTATCCATGATTTTGTGAGGGTGGTTTCCTGGTTGCATACGTATTATAAAACTTTCAAACGTTCTTAAAGTATAAACTTTTATACTTTAAATATGTGCAGAGGTTTGTATTTAAATTATACCAAAAATATAAAATAAATAAATGCTATTTATAAATTTTAAAAAATGATATGGACTTTGGAGTTAGATTGGCTTAAACGTTTTCAAGACAGTAGCTTTCTCAACTTTTTCAGGAGGTGAGTATATAAAATTCCAGATAAATATAAAGGATTATTCTGACATTATAAGTGTTTGCTATATAGAGAATGCTCAGTCACCCAAAGAAGTTTCTTTCTTTCCTTTCTTTCTTTTTTTTTCCTGTTTTTGTTTCATGGCAGCCAGAAGAAAAATCAGCAATAGCATGGTGGAAAGAGCAGGTAGAACTGTATTAGAGAGTCAGGAGAACCCAACTCTTTCTTTCATCAGCTTCTTCACTATTTATAATTTGATATTATTAAAGTCATTTACTCACCTTTGCTTTCATTCCTTATTCTCTAAATGAAACAAG
This sequence comes from Spermophilus citellus, assembly GCF_964194105.1. Lineage (NCBI taxonomy): Eukaryota > Metazoa > Chordata > Mammalia > Rodentia > Sciuridae > Spermophilus > Spermophilus citellus. Next base: position 68,992,487 of record NC_138199.1, read on the forward strand.
GTGAAGCATTCTTTCATGAGGAGTGAAGCACTCTCTGAGATTCTATGTGTGCAAACAATTTTAATTTAAATAAAGTACTAGTTGTCCTAGAAGCAAACATGGCTCTATGTGTGATATTTTCCCTTTTATACAAGTTCAAAGGTGACTATCTATATTAAAATTATCCGCAGGAGTAATTTTACCCTGTGATTGTTTTATTAAAAATAAGGCACACTATTCTTTATGTAAAGAATAGAAAGCATGGCCACATTCTTTTAATACTAATAGCGTACTCTGGCTCATAATTTTATGTTCCTACGGCATATTTCTGACACTGTTATTTTTCCTGGTCTAAATTGTCTAACAGTTCCCAAGCATACTGGAATTAAAGGCCAAATTCCCTTCCTTGACAGGTCCTGAAGGCATTCAAAGCTGAGTCTTAACCAAGACTTTCTTTAAATCTCTTTCCAAGGTTGCCAGACTGCCCTCCTCCTCTGGTCTTCTTGTGCTGTTCCCTTTCTCTGATGTTTTCTTTCCTATTGGTGAATGTTGAAACTCACTTAGCTTTCAAATTCTAAAGCAAATGCTATATCTGTTCATTCAATCATTTTCTTATCATTTCTTCTTTGGTGATTCCTATAGAAGCTAGATTAAGTAATCATAAAGACGCAGATATAAACCCCGGCCCTAGTAATTTCAGATAGGTGATCTCATTTACTTCCCCTGAAGTGTGAGTTTGTGTTAAGGGTAGTAAGAGGACCTTCCATAAAGGTTCCAGAGATGCCAGGATTCTGCAATGAGGCATGTGAAAAATTTTGTCCATAGTTGGTATACAACTCTTTCTGTTCCTCCTATTTTCTTTTAGTATGTCACTTATTACTTTTTTGACATATACACATGGTTTTGTCCAGGACTTTTATCTTGAACAAGTAAGACAAAGTTAGAGGAAAGGTTAAAATTCACAGGCAGAAGCAACAGTAGCAATATCTGGTAGCCTCAGAACGCTGGCCAGGTTGTGTCTCCTTAAATATAGTTTTGTGGCTTTCTGATTTTTCAATGTCTGAAGTATCCTCTGCCTGGCTCCTTTCCAAGTCTGTTCCTCCAGCCTCTCAGCACCATCAATTGGTTCAGCCCCTAATCTTCCTCTTGATTCTTTTTTGCTTACTTAAGCCAGTATTGGTTCTGTTACTTACAACACAGCATAAGTAATTGATTTAAAATTAATTAATTAAAAAAATTTCTGGCTTCACTCTTAAACTAGCTGTATTACTTCCATACAAAAATGTATAAACTCTTCAGCCACCCTAAGTGTGTTTCATGTACAAATGTGATAGTACACATAGAATGTTTTCCTTTTATTGACCAGATTTCAAAAGAACCTATCATTTCTCTAGCTTTCTTAAAAGATGGCTGATGGGACACGTTTAGTGATATTATTACAAACTCATGAACATACACAGATCTGAAAAGTTTCTATTAATTGTATTTACTGTCCATGTTAAAAGTCACAATGTCCCAACTATGTTTGTGGGGAGCTTTTCAATTTGATAGCTGAGTCTGTTTTACAAAAACCTAGTAGTTTTGATATTTCCTTGATTTCTGTTATTTACGTTATTCATAGCTAGAATCAAACATTTCTCCAAGGAGGCAGATGTTACTGGGCACAATGGGGGAACTTTTAAATGGTATCCTATGCCAATATATTGTAACTTCTGTTCCATAGAATCCACCAGAATATTCTCCCTTCCTGTGGATAATTTTGAATTCCTCTTCTCTGATTCTAAATATTAAACATGACAGCAAACAAGCAAAGGTTTTCCTGCTAGATGCTTTGTAGTGAGAGTGAGCAGTTGACTCAATACTCCTCACCCCCCCCCAAAAAAAAGGCAAAAAAGAAAAAAAAACCCAGGAAATAAATTGAAATAGGTAAGCCATAAATATATCCTGGAATTGATCAATGAAGAATTCAAGTGGACCTTCAGTCAATGACAACTGGAAAGTTATTTCACTTTATTTCAGAAAAAAAAATCTATGTTTCAATTACTTTTGAAACCTCAACTCAATCTGACTTTTAAAAACAGGGAACATTTCATATGATACAACATGAAGAGCGAGGTAAATCTCCAGTTATGCTAGCCGTCAGAGGCCCTCTAATGACACCAAAGACCCAGGATCTTTAACCGCTCAGTTCTCTGGTTTCCAACTGTTTCCTGTCCTAATTTTAGCTTTAGGAAGGTGGTCGGAGATTTCATCCGCTGTAAGTATTCATGACTTCTAGGGCCTAAGGGAGACTGTGGGACAACCTGCTGAGCACACCCCTAACATCCAGTTCCTCTTCTTGCCCCCTAAGAGGTGGTGGCCAACTTCCACCTCCAGGGCTCATTTCCCCCCCCCATCTTTGCAGTGGAGGGGGGCTGCCTACTCAGGTTCCATCTAGTAGGACATGAGCATGAGCCTGTTCAGGTCATTAGCTTTGGTGATGAGATGCCTCATCTCATCAGGTACCTTAACTGATCCTCTCCTCAGACGTCACCTTTAAATTATAAAATCCCATATTTAAAACCCCTCATCTGCTCCCTTCCCTGAAGTCTCACTGTCCAGGACTGGTCCTCATGCCCACTCCTAAACCAATCAAAAACAGTGAGAATGAGCATCGTATGACAATGACCATGTAGTCCTTGAATTTTCAGGAACTGTGAAGTTGAGTTGGGAATGGGAACATTGTTCCAGACAGCATGAAACTGTGTAGAATACTGGACAAAATAATAGTAGAATCAGAAACCTTAATATAATTGTTGTTTTTAAAAACTCATTATGTCTCATCTGCATATGGATGTAGGAATATGCACAGAGAAAATCAGAAACACTACTGTTTCAATGATAGTGTACGCGGTTGTGTATGTGTATGTGCATGTGTGCAAGAGGACACTCAGATACACATATATCAGACCCTGTGTGCATATGGATATCATTTCAATCATAATATGTGGGTAGAGTTAGTTCTTAATTCTGCTTTTTCACTTAAAAACTATATGTGCATTCCCATGGTCTTGAAGCTTTCAATTATTGTTCTGTTAGTGCTTGTGTCAAATTTCATTAGGCAGAAGTTCTGTGCTGTAATTTAATTGCCAACTGCTTTACCTTTCCTTTGCACCACCCTGCTATGCAAACTAGATTGATTCTCATTCATTTCATTTTGATGTTGGAATCAAGACCTTCATGTGTGTAGCTTTTTTCTCCTTTTAGATAATTTCCTCAGGATACACTCTTAGCATGTTCACCATATCACAAAAGTCATTATTTCTGTCCTTACTGCATACAGCCAAATTATTTTCCAAGAATCTGTACCAATTTATACCCTTCAAATAGTTTGGTGGGGACATACCATATAACTGGGACATTACTGGATAGGAACTTAGTTTATTAATTTTCCACTTTAATATGAAATGTCACATCATTATTAATGCCATTTACATTTTTCTTTATAATGATTCAAAATTTTCGAGGTACATAATTATTTTTCTCTAGGGCTCATTTTCCTTCTTTATTTTCTTTCTTCCCAGGATTTTTACAGGTTTAAATTAATTTTTTTACCTATCTTTAAAAGATTATTTTTTTGCATATGTTTTTGTCAAAGCCAACCTGAAAGCTTAGAATTTTTTTGATAAATATTTAACAAATGGTCATTTTATTTGCTTTTACTTTTTCATTTACATGTGTATGTGCATATATATCCACACACCATTATCATTTGTTAATTTGGAATAATATTTAATATTTTAAATTATTGTATATTCTGCATAAAGTATAATACAAATTTCGGACATTAAATAAAAATTTATTTGAGCTTCAAATAATACTGTTATTATATAGGCATTATATAATTATTATATAGGCATTATATAATAATTTAGTATTATGAGAACTGACATCATTATGATATTTTATTTTCTCTTCCAGAGTTAATATTTTCAAGTCTTATTTTGTCTCTCTCAATTACCAAAAAAAAAAAAAGAAAAAAGAAAAGAAACGACAAAGGAGGAGGCGGAGCAGGGGGTAGAAAAAAGGAGAAGGAATAGGAAGATGATTCTAAAAGACTAAAAGTGTTCAGAAGAACAATATTTTTTAAAACCTGAATCAGCTTTCTGAGTACCCTTTTATGTTAGCAGATCTCCTGTAGCCAAGGACAGAACTGATTATTTTAAATTGTTCTGAAACATTTTTATTAGTCTTATTTTTATCTTTCTTCATAATGCACATTTAAATTTGTACAAGTATTGACTTTTTTTTCTGAACATTTTCTATTACATTTATAAAATTAGGGTTGTTGGTTAGTATTTGAATATATTTTCCCATTCATTGTTCCATTTATTCTTTGCACATTTCCTGAAGTTGGCAATCAGTATCATTTTCACCATTTTTGTAGCACCAGGTGAACCTGAAGAAGGTTTGATTGAGGCAGGACGGGAGCATAGGGAATGGTCTTGGAGCTCTACACGTGCATCTTTGTGTAAAAACATGTTCTTCAATGTCCTTGAATGCCCACGCCCCTAGCCCTGCAGTAAGTGTTTCAAGGGTCTTTATTGGAACCTGTGCTCAGGTCTTCTGATTACCAGTCTGGTCCTCTTGTCTGAATGACAGATGATGCTTGAGGATACAGGGCATACCTTAGTCCCTTGCCTTATGTTCACACAACAGAAAACCAAACTATTTATACTTAATCCACCCAATCTTGCCATCTCTATTCCTTCTCTATACTTTGTTCAAATTGGCACTTCACTGGGTTGTCCCTACCCCATGCTTCACCTGGTTTACACGCTGTCCTCAGCACAGTTGAAATATCTATCCATTTCCTGTAATTGCAAATATCTCTCTTCCTCAATCGACTTGAGGCTCCTTTGGGCAAGAACCATGTCTCTATCATACTTAGGATTGAATCACCAACATCTTTGCTGATCAAAGATATATGACTTTCATGGCAAAAAAAAAAAAAATATACTAAAATTCCACTCTGGAGTCTGGCATGTGATAAGTGATAAGGAGACACAAATGACTCACTGAATCTCTTGAGACGATTCAAGCAAGCACCATGATTTCTTGAAAGACTTCCCTTAACTCCTCATGTATTCAAGCCTCCCATAATATTTGCCCAGGGAATGCTATCCTAGTATGGTCACGTCCCCAGTGAGACTGAAAATTACTGAAGACCCTTGTCTTTGCAATCTTGATAACTAGTTTAGTACCTAATATGTGTTAAGTGTGCTTACTACATATATATGTGCATATATGTATACACACATATTAATTTATATCTCTATATGTATATAGGTAGAATGGATACACACACACATATAAGTCAGTGTGACCAGCCATAGTTTTCTGACAGCTTATTATCGTCCCAGGTGTTTGGGAAACCCCTGTCCAAGTTTTCTGCTACTAGTCAACAATGCTGACCAGAGCTGCAAGCCACCAAGTCATCCTTAAGAAAATATTGAAAAAGATCTTATAAGTGCTTAATCTCTTAAAATTCTCAAGTATATTATAAAAAGATTGTTTCACACTATATTGTCAACCTGTTTTGAAAAATGCAACATAATGGATTTAACATAAAAGACATGATTAGAAGTTTATTTTCTGAGTGTTTCACTTTATGGTTTTCAAAAGAATAATTATGAAATGAACAATTCTTCATAATAATGACCACACAGTCTGAGATTTTGTGTTTTCCTTCTTTGTTAACCCTAGACCCTGTTATTGAAATGGAAAGTTAAGCTGACGTTTTTGCAAGGTTTTTTTTCTTTTTTATAGTCTAAAGGTTAATGAGCTGTGGTGTGGTTTAGTGCTGTGTGTGCTAAGCTAGCACCTAATATGTTAAGTTGGGCGTGATTCAAGCCCCCTAGAAAAGTGGTCTCAGACAGTATGGATGGGGGAGGGAGGACAGGAGGGAAGAAGCCTGAGCCATTGTGCTGGGGTTATTGCTCAAGAAAGGTGGTCCTGCAGCAACCCACTGCTGTTTGGGTCTTTATACACAAGCTGTTCTTGGGGGGGAACATAAATATTCCACATTCCATTTAGAAGGTGCTGGGTTATAGGTTATTGACCAGTTTAGGGATTTATAGCTGGAGTCAGTAATTGTTAAAGAAAAATGGCTTGACAATTTTATTGTTGCAGAGGCCTGCTGGAAAAGTTAAACAGAGATATTTGCCTAAGAACTGACTTGATCTCAGCAATAACAGATATGTGTATGTAGAGACACGTGTGTATAGACAAATGTATATGGAATTATGCACATGTGCACTGAACAGGCATTTTCATAGATGAATTTAAACTATGCATCCATACATTTGCATCCCATGGATAAGAATTTTGCATGCCTTTGCAGAAGGGTATGGAGATTATTATAAATAACTGAAATATTGCAAAATGAATCTCCCCTGAACAAGGAGGAAATGGTTATTTTGTTTCAGATGTCAGAGAAGCAGAGGAAACCAAAAGACAAGAGATGAGCCAAGGGAAATTTATGAAAATAATTTCACAATGTAATGCAATTGCAATAAAAATCTCAAGTGTCTTTTTGTTTTAAGTTTCACCAAATGGTATAAGCAAGATTTTTCGAGATGTGGAGGGATTAATAGCATGTGAAGATGTGACACTTTTTCAAGCCCCTGATATTCCACAGGTATATGTGCATCCTGGTAAAATGGGTTATGTGTGTGTGAGATGAAAAAGTTGCACCATTAAAGGGTACAGATATCCCTAATAACAGAGAGAGAGAGAGAGAGAGAGAGAGAGGAGAGAGGAGAGAGAGAGAGAGAGAAAGAGAGAGAGAGAGAGAGAGAGAGAGAGAGAGAGAGAAGAGAGAGAGAGAGAGAGAGAGAGAGAGAGAGAGAGAGAGAGAGAAGGGGAGCACTCTCTTTCTCATGTGCAAAATCTCTGTTGGTCTGAGTAAAGGAATAGGAAAGTGCCAGCAATGGACACATTCAGACCGCAAGCTGGTGCAGCAGAAGAGCTATTGGAGATGGAATAATAGGGTCTGCTCTACAGACTCAATGCCAAGTTCTGCCTTCACTAATTATACTTTAGGTGAGGAGTGGCCATGTCAAATTTAGATGTATGTGTGACTACTTCTAGGGTTTCAAGGAAATGCATGGGATTTTGGACTCTCAAAGAGAAGAACTGTTTTGTCTAAAGAAGGATAACTACAAAGAAAATAAACCACCCAAATTTAGAAATTACAAAAAAAAAAATGTCATTGAATGGGGAAGCCCATGACATTCTGTCAAGTTTGAAGATGCATGATGTGTTAGGCGGTCTTCCATCACTGTAACCAAAATATCTGACATGAACAACTTAAAGGAGGAAAAATTTATTTGGGGCTCAAAGGTTTTAGAGGACTGAAGTCCATGGTTGGCCACCTCCATTGGCCTGGGCCTAAAGTGATGCAGAATATGATGGCCAAAGAGTGTAGCAGAGGAAAGCAGCTCAGGACATGGTGTTTAGGAGGAAGTAGAGTGAGTGAGGGGACAGGTCTGCAGAGAATATGAACCCTTCCTGGGCATGTCTTCAGTGACCCACCTCCTCCAGCCACGCGACATTGCTCTGTGTTAATACCCAGCACAACAGTCCTTTCAAATTAGGATGGACTGATTGGGTTACAGCTCTAATGATCCAATCATTTTACCTCTGAATATTCCAGCATTAACACAGAAGCTTTTCAGGGAAAACTCCTATCCAAACCATAACCCATGAATTACAAATGAACAAGCAGACAATTAGAAAAGCGGATGAATTCATAAAATAATACAATTCACAGCTTCCATGCTTTTATATTAAAAATGAGATGGGCTTGGGCTATCAGGATTTCTTCAGATAAGGTTCAAGGCCATCTTCCCTTTCTGGTTTGCTTTTTGGTGTGGAAGTTAAGATTACCCGCTCTATCTCATGAATAGACAAGCCTTCACCTGCAGATGACCGCATGTTACCTTAAGTCCTTGCTTTGTTTTCTTGCAGCCTGTAGCACCGGCCACAGCACATGATATTACAGGACAGGCATGGGCTCTCCATACACTTGAAACAAAATTAGGTCACTGCCATTTTTGCACTCAACCCAAAATTTAGTTTCAGAACATGTAGTTACACTACATGTAACTCAGGGGTCTAATACTTGATAGGCAGGTAACATTAAAAACAACCATTTTTTTTTCTGATTTTGTTTTCTGTCTTAATTTTCTTAAAACGTATTAGGTTTAAAATTATATTGCCAACAGGGTATTAAAAAAAAAAACTAAACAAATCTCTAAGCGCTCACATGTAAGTTGAAAACCACCAGAGTCATTGTGCACTGGGCCTTTTAATAAATGAGTGTCTTCTGCCTCGAAATCTACACTTCTCTGTTTTATTTGGTGATGTGTGGCTACAGAGTCACCATGGACATTCCTGCTTTGACAGCTGCCTTCCCATTAAGCTCTGCCTGTACAGGTGAGCTATAAACTGAAGGGGTCTTGTTCTTCACATGAGCTTCCTGTGAGCTTTCTCCTGTTTCCTTTGCCCGTCAGCCTCACCCCAGCAACAGTATTTCATTCCAGTAATAGCAGTTGAATCTGGCTCTCGGTTTTCCAGCGCTAACAGACCAGCCTCAATATGTCCCTTTATCACTGACTGTCCAACTCTTCTTCCCCGAGGGTCTCAGATCAGTCCACCAGTCCCCTGAAGTGACCTTGGAGACATGACTAACAGGTGAACAGCAGCCTATCCTCAGAGTTCTGCAGGTTCCATGCTCCAAGGATCCCCTAGTCATGGGGTGGTGTCTCCTCAATGATGTTAATACACCCATGATTTAATTGTGATAGAAAGATTAGAGTACCAACTCAAATGTGGTAGATGCTACCTTTCTCCACGGTTTGAAATGTTCTGCCATATATTATGCAGTGTTCCTCAGTACCTATAGGTGACTTGTTGCAGGGCACCCATAGATACCAAAATCTGCAGATGCTCAAGTCATTTATATAAAATGGTGTATTATTTTTTATATAAACTATACACATTCTTGCATAAAATTTAAATCATCTCGAGATTACTTATAATACTTAGTACAATGTAAAAGCTATTAAGTATTATACTATGTTGTTCAAGGAATAATGACAAGAGAAATCTCTATTTAATATAGCCATAGTCCTACTACCTAGTACCTGTGTCATAGCTTCCAAGAAGAAATAGTGAATAATCAGATCCTACTAAAAATTCATGTCTCTGAATTTGTGGAATGTGGATTTATTTAGAAATAGGGTCACTACCCTTTCTGCCATGATGTTCCTCCTCTCTTCAGGTTCACAGCAATGGACTTGACCTACCATGGACTGAACCTCTGAAGCCAGACCCTAAATAAACTTTTCCTCCTCCAAGTTGTTCTTCTCTGCACAGTAACAAAAAAACTGACTAATTCACCTTTTATAAAAAGTTTTACCTTGTATTTTGTGCTTTTTTGAGGAGGGACAATTTCTCTTATGATCGTATTCTGCAATAGTTTCTAATGAAGGAATATGTATATAGAAGTTTGCTGAATCACAGAATGAATGAGAGTTGCTATCAACTTGCAAGGCAAATGATATTGTTTTTCAATACACTGGGCATTTACCATGTTAAAACCAGCAGTTAATGCAAAGGTGAAAAAAAAACAGATCCAAGATAAGGAAACTAAAGCACAGAATAGGTATCTTTTTTAGAATATATATATATATATATATATATATATATATATATATATATATATCTCAAAACTGTCACAGGAAAAAGCAGTGTGGTTTGAAGTGGGCTTGCACCCCGTAACTACATGAGATGCAAACCTCATAACAATGCATTAAGCTGGGAAAAGCTTCCTTTCATATTTCCTTCTTGATATAAATTAATCTCATCTTTACTATTCAGATGTAGAGGACTGATATTTTTGTTGAGAACTATTTTTCCTCTGATGAAGGAAAGAGAAAGAATTGAAATAATTTCATTGGAAATGTTGTTTTAAATTATTAGAAAGAGCCAGGTCACTTTCTTTTTTCCCTCTTTTTTTAAAAAAAAAATCTGTATCTTTAATTATTTCCTTACAAAAACAAATTGAGAGATGGGCACTCATGTGGTGAGGAAAGAAGAGAGGAAGTAGCGTGTTTGCCAAGTCTCCTGGCCCTGTGGCTGTCGCTGGGTGCCTTTTGTCTCCTTGGCTTCCTGAAAGTTAGTGGAGAATGCTGCTCGCATAATAGCACTTGAGGCTTCTCTGGTCTCAGTCCCCTTTTAGGTTGGCCATTGGGGGAATCACCAGATGGGAAGAAACCTTTCAAGTCCATTCCTCTTTCCCGATCCCTTCAACACCTTCCGATATCGTGGGGTCTTGGCACGTTCTAGTGTTACGGCCGTGAGTCAGCAAGCTCTTTGAATTGTGGTCAGGAAGGGAACTGTATTCTCTCCCCAGCTCTCCCAGGAATTCACCTTGACTTCCTAAGAATGCAGACAAAAAGCCAAAATGTTACTGCCAGTAAATTAAATCAAATAATCATTACAGAGTTAAATGTTATATTGTCAAAGTTGGGGCTGGTAATAATAAAGCCGAGTGGACAAGCAGGTTATCAACCCATAAAAGGCCCCGGGAGCCTTTGGTATAAGACCATATAAACAAAGAGGGAAGGAAAAGATGTCAATGGTCACAGCACCTGGCATTCCACATACACCATCTTGTTTAACCAGCATAAACTTTCAACTAGAAGATTTAAAAAAAAAAAAGTAAGCTGCTTGAGTGTTTCTCCATTTCTAATTCTCTCAAAAGAGTAGCAGATAGAGGCCAGATAGCAGTTCTATTTATAAAAGTTCAAAGTCTACCAAATGTGCCGCACTGACCATGGACAATGGTTTTTCTGCTTCTTACCCAGAGCCTTTTGTTCCTCTCCTTTTCTGTCCTGATCCACATGATGTAGCACACTCTCATCTCAGTTTCTGTCTTCCACTGGGGAAGGGACTATAGCAGGGACGCCCAGGACATCAAAGAGGGAGAAAGCGAAGTCCAGAGTGCTTATTCCCCACGCCCATGCTGTCTGCGCTTGGCTGATTTCTCTAGAGCTAGCCCCTGTCCAGCAGTGCTGATTCTTGGCCCCTAGCTCTGAGAACTTCTGCCATTGTCCCTTTGGGCTGAGGGGTCCTAAGAATTTCCCACAACCATAGTTCATTGCAGGAATGTCTGAAAACTCATCGTTGTTTATCTTCGTCTAAATGGCTACCAACTTTTTTTTTCCCCATCCAAAACTCCTCCCCAACTAGAGCAGCAGCAATTCCTTCTTCTGAGTATGTACTTTTTTCTCTCTTCATACCCTTAAGTTCCACTCATGAATTCTTCACCTTCTCTGACTCCAGCTCTGACTGTATCTCTTCACATGGGGTACAGTCTGACTCCAGACTGCTAGAAGACTCACTTCAATAGGATTTTGGATCTTGAAAATAAGAAAATTATTTAGACGACATGAAAGAGAGGAATTCTGAGTTTACTTGTGTTTCTTTTAACAGAGTAAAAAAAAAAAAAAACTAGTCTATGGAAAGAGACCAATACAGCTGATAACACAGAGATATACCAAATATTCTCTGTGTCACAGATCCCAGACCTGCATGCTTCCGTTTATTTTGGTTTTATGTTCAATACTCACCTAAATTGTTGAGTCCTCATAGTACCTATTTAATAAATTTAATGAATACCATTTTTTAATGTTACAACTGCAAATAACTTCCATCACTTATAATCAATCAGTCCTTATGAATTCAATTGTCAATGTTCTTGAAAAATAACCCCTCCTATAGTTTTTGTTTTACTGTAGACACAGTGCAATTAAAAATATCTGACAAGAGAACTTTCTTTGTTCACCAAACTATCCTATAGATACTTAAATTCTATAGAGTCCTGGCTTATAGCTCTATGATATAACTATTTTTGACTTTTAAATATTTTCCATTTTTTTAAGACATAGAGGGCTCACTGTGTGGTTTTCAAAATGTTTCTCAGTGTCTAGGCACTCTTAAGTGCTTTGGGCCACACAATTATTAAATACCTGCTGATTTTATATATCGTTAATTTGCAGACCTCTGGATTCCTGGACATTTCTTGAAGCAGTGAGAACTGTACTTAAGGGTTCTTATAAGAAGACTTCAATGTGTGAACTTCTAGGAGAGTATTAGGAGAAGAAGTACTCTCTGTGACCATGACTGGAGTCCATGGGCAAGGGACATACCTGGTGGTCCTTTCTGCAGACAGGGGGGAGAACCCACTTTCTAAGGCATGTGACTTCTCTGACAACACAGGTGCTACTCCATCCTGAGTGGTGGAAGCCAGTAAAGTACCTTCCCTTTCCCCACTTTATTTTTTCTCAAAAATATGGGAGCTACTAGGAAAGCTAACTTGGGGCTTTGCCATTCTCTATACCTGTCGATGCAATCATTGACTTTGAGGAGAAAGAAATGTGTGCTACTATCCCTGAAAGCTGAAAACTAGTTCTTATTCAGCCAAATTTACCAATTAAATCACCAACAAAGAAATTACGTTAGAGATGTTTTGATCTGTTTGATATTTTTAAAGATACATTGGAGAGAAAATTTTATGTGCTCTAGGCTTTCATTATTCTGGATATTGTTTGTCATAGGAAAATTCCACTTCAATTCATTTCATAGCTGCTAGTAAATGCACATGTTTTGCATCTCTTTTGCTTGTCTATGAGGCATATTGATGATCTAGCCATATTCAATACAGAACCACATAAGTTCGTTAAATGTGGAAATGGTCCCCTCTCCTATACATCAGAAAATCCATGGCTCATGTTACAGTGCTTAGCATAGAGCAAAGAATAAACATTTAATCAATGAATTCTTAAACAGAGAGAAATTATTGATTTTATACAAACATGCTATATGAGTGGAGGAATCTCCCAGATCTCAAGGTGGTTTGCTAAGATGACGTATGGTCTGTGTTTAAGAAATGTATCAAAAGAAATGCTTTTGAAATAGATGCAGTATAATGAGTCATTGTCCGACAAAATACAGTCAAATAATACATATTTTTAAGCAACTGATGCAGGTAGACTTGAGATTTAGAGGTAAAACAGAAAGCACTCTGAGAGAGACCCATTAGAGTTCATGTGCATTTGCCTAGACAGACTTTATAAATTGTAAGCAAAATAATATTTTTATACCAGTAAGTAGCATGACATTTTAGTCCTAGAAGATCATCTAGTCAGTTATACAATAATGGATGCTGCAATGAATAGCCCAGATCCCTTAATGAAGGACAGAAACAGCTATCAACTAAGCCCTCTAAAATGATGGGATTTACTTTAAGAGAACAGGGTACCACTCTGTGGCTGTAGACCTCATCTAACTATTGGTTGAGGAAGGATGTAGGATCTTAAAGAGTCCTCCCCACTCCAGAGTTTTATGTGGTGGTAGCTATTGTCTTTTTTACAAGTGTGCCTTATTTCAATTAACCCTTCTGACAAGCCCTTTATAGGTCTTGCTACAGAGTGCCTTCCTTAGCAAATGCTTTGCTTGTAAACTTTTATATTACTCTGTTTTCTGGAAAAGTTGATCCCAAGGCAGCTGGTTCTAGGTGTGTTTGGATGAAACAGACCACAAATGGAATGAAGTTGGATCCCCTATATTTCAGGTGGTGGGCACAGCCCTAGGAGCAGCTGGCAAGCTGCAGTGAGTGCAGTTGCTACAACTTTCACCTTAGATGAACTGGGGTGGTTATCAGTGTGAAGGAAAGAAAGTTGAAAATAGTGCAATATCCATGGCTTTGAGATCTTTGGGAGATAAATAATAATTATAAGCACAATGGACGCTGGTGGCTATTGTTAAATGCCATTGATGCACTGGAAAAATCAGGGAAAGACTAGGAGGATTAATTACCTATTGAAGGCAAAGTGTGAAAGTGAGAGGACCTTTCTAACTGTATACAAAGAAAACTCTGAAATTAGTCCAAGGACTTTATTCAATGAGAAGCAGAGCTCCAGAGCTCAGTTCCCTTCTGTGCCATTATCAGAACTCTGGAAAGAAGGGAGTAGAAGCCTGATTCTTGAGATGTAGATAGACGGGTTAATGGTCTAGAATATCTTACAACCCCATCTCTCTTGTGTTCTAGAGGTACACTTCTTCAGATTACAGTAGGTTGCTACTGCCTTGCTTCAAGAACGTGCAGAGGACTCCTTGTTTTAATGCAGCCTGTCCTCGCTCACGTTCAATACCTCTGTCCTCTCCTGATTACCAGACTAATAATTAAGATCAAATTACAACATAACCTAATGAGGAAGTGCTGGATCTGCTAAGGGGCTGTAGAATCCAGCCAGGCTGTACTGGCAGGAACCAGGAGAGAATTGATCAGGGTGCTGAACCAAGGAGTCAGTGAGTCTTGGTATGAGAATGGATGAAGTAAAGTTATTGACTCTGAGAACTCTCCCTTGAGGAGATTCAGCAGTCTGTTAGGGAGTCAGAAGATTGTGAAAACTCATTGCTAGAAGGAAGCCAGGGAACACAAGTTAAAGAAGAAAGCCTGGGACTGCAATGGCATAAAATGAAAGAAGGAATGAGAGCACTCAAGAGATGTATGTGCCGCAGTCTGGCTGGGCGAAATAACCAGGGAGCGAGTGACAAGGAACTTGTGAAGGTTGATACAGGGGGAGCTGCTTTATTGTAGGACAGTAGAGGTATATATACACTTAACTGATTATACACAGCTTGTTTCAATTAACATCCAGATACATCAATTGGTCATTAAGGAATCCTCATTATCTTAATAATTACACACAGTTTAACTTAATTGACATAATCTAGACACAGCAGTCCGTCCTTAAGGAATCTCTGTCATCTTAATGGCTTGCTGGCATTACTTCTCGAACCACTCCTCTTGGCAAAGTGCCAGGCGCCATCTTGACTTGTTTACGGACTTTAACAGTATGGACCCCTGAATGTATATAATATGCATGGCCAAGACACTCACAGCTGTCTATGTTCTGTGAGAGAACTGATATAAAATAGATCTGCAAGTAAGAGGACCCCAGTGTTGTTCAAGAAGCTCAGTGTAATGTTCTTCTGTAAGTTATGGCTGATGGGAGGAGAAGATGTTGCTATAGGTTTGGCTGTTTGAGGCCATGGGATTGATTGGATCCTGAAATAGTGAAGATGAGAAGTTATTTATGTACCTTGAATTCACCATTATAATAATAAATATAACTAATAATAGAATTCATTATTATCATTATATTATTAATATGATTATCATTATTCCCCATGTTATATTGCTACTTAGTGACTTAAAGCATCTTTATGGCCCAATGTAGATGGAGAACTTCAGGGCAATATAATTAAAGCATATTTTTTCAGAGGTCCATATGAAAAATATGTTCAATATTTTTAGCCATAGACCTACCTAGTACCTGTGTCAAGGCTTCCAGGAAGAAATAGTGAATAATTAGATCCCCCACCCAAAATTCATGTCTCCATGGAATGTCAGAATGTGGATTTATTTGGAAATAGGGTCACTCTGTTCAGATGCATCCACTATATAAAAACCATAAAAATCAAACATAGCTTGACTGTCAACCAGTCTCAGTTGGTTACGACTTCTCTGTAACTATCTCATTTGTTTATTGTGTTCATATTTTTATTGGCCTACAGTTGGATAACTTTCTCATTCACTTTAGGAAAACAGTATTGAAAAATCAAATCAGAATTAGATGGGAAAATATAACATCAAATCCCAAACCTTTCATAGGCCTACCATATAGTCCATTCATGTATACCTACCAGGAGTGTCACACATGTTTCAGACACCTGTGTACCTACACACACACACACACACACACACACACAATCTAAAGAACGAGGGAACACTGTGGAGATTCAAAATTTGGATGTTTTGCCCTGAATTTGGCTGCAAACGTGTGTGTAAAGATGTCAAAATATATTTGGTATTTGCTGTTCACAAAATCAGCCAAGAGCATGGAAGGCTTATGATTTTTGCCTGGTTATATAGTCATTGTTTAGTCTACAAACTCGCAGTTAAATATAGCTTCATTTTCCTTTATAGGCAAAAATACTATTGTTGCTTTCAAATCTGGCATGGTAGTGAATATTACTCCCACAGGAAAGATACTTTCATAAGATAAATAAATAAATAAATAAAAATTTTAAAGCACATTGAAGGATAAGGAACAGATGTAAATAACACCAGAAATCAGTACAGCTATGCAAGAAATTTCCTACTTGGGTCAGATATAAACAAAGAAAATATTATAGGCATAGAAATTCACAGAACAATTAATAAGATATTATATATGAAAAACAATAACTATATAACCGGCTTTCCTATGAGGAAATTATAAATTTTATAATGCCATGCCTGCATCATGGAGCTGAGTCCCATATCTGTATCACAGTTAAAAGGACCCATTCTAAGTATCACAAGTAATTTCAAAATACATACATTTCACATGATCAATCTTCAATTGCCCATGAGCAGTCTTTGGCATGATTTTGGGCTATGCTATGATATTTATTTTTGAGTGTATTTTTTCATATAATAACATTTGTATATAGTATAACTAATACAATGTGAAATTTTCCATTACTTTATATGACAGACAGAAGGTGAAAAGAACAATTTTATATAGAGCAGAATGACTTTCAGATTTAATAAGTAAATGGGTTGATTCATATTTGTGTATTGCTTAAAGAAATTAAATGGGTATATGTGTTCTCCAGCAAGATCATCTGACATCAAATTTGTTTTTCCTTCAAAAGCCCATTTCCCTTGCACAATATGGCTGTGGCTGTGATCTTACTCTTCATTTACATCCACTAAAGTCATGCTTCATACTCAAGATGCTTTGTGTTCTCTCTTCCCCTCAACATTCCCTCCTGTTCCCCACCATAGCAGCCCTGTACATTCTTGAAAGGCAACAGTGGCTCTAGACCAGGTACTCTGTAAGTATTTTAGTCACCTTTCTCACTGCTGTGACCAGAACAATTGTAGAGGAGGAAAAGTTGATTTGTGGGCTCACGGTTTCACAGTCTAAGTCCATAGAAGGCCGGCTCCATTCCTTGGGGCTTGAGGTGGGCCAGGACATCATGGTGGAAGAGTGGAGCAGAGGGAAACAGCTCACATTGCAATCTGGAAGCAAAGAGAGAGAGACTCCACTGGCCAGATACAAATGTATATCAAAGCCACGCCCCAATCCCACCTCCTCCATCCACACCCTAGCACTTCAGTTACCACATTGTTAAACCTTATCAGGGGATTAAATCACTGATTGGGTTAAGAATCTCACAACCCAATCACTTCTCTTCTGACCCTTCTTGCATTGTCTAACACTTGCACTTTTGGGGGACATCTTACATCCAAATCACAACAAGGTAGAAGACACAAAGGAAAATCAAGAAGTCTTGATCCTCTAATAATAACTAAAGAAGAACAGAGGGAGAGAAAGCACTAAACCTGCATCGCTTTCCATAGCTATCATTTAAACTATATAAATTGCCATTTTAGTTGGTTGAAAATGATTGAATATTGGCTGGTTAGTATGATTCAGCTTAGTACAACAAGATACCCAAGGAGTAAAGAACGAGTCATGTCTTTGGTCTTATACATGAGAGGACAAAGAGTCCACCTGATCAATTGGACTTTTTCTTTTGTCTTTCCAGGGGCCATCATCTGAGCCTTACAAAAATTTCTGAAGCTAGTCATCCCACTAGTAAGTCTTCCCATAGCTCACTCCTTCCAGAGACTCTCCACTGAAGGTAGAGACTTGTCCCATCAGGTTCCCAATCAATGTCTTGCTCATTCTGTAAACCCACATGGGGACCCAACTGACACCCACACTGATCCTCCTGCTCAAAACCATGCTTCCAACGTTTTCTACGACTCATTCTAAAACCTTTATTTGTATTATTTGTCAAAACATTTTCATCATTTGCAAAAACAAAAACTGCGTTCCAAAAAATTGATGGTTTACTATTGTGTTTTTAACTTTATTTATTTCATCATGAAATACTATGATCATGTTTTAATGTCCATGCACGAAGTTTGTGGCTAAGCTGAGAAATGAAACTCAGAGGTGTCCTGAACTTTATCACTTTGGGAATAAAGCGACTATTGCCATTTTCAGCTTAGAATTGGTTAATAATAGCAAGAGTCTTGGAAATATGTGCTAAACTTCTTCCACACATGCCTAATAATTCTAGAGAGATTATTCCGGGGGGGGGGGAAATTACCTTCATCATTGGGCTTGCAAGAAAACAAACAGAAGTGGATTAATGTAATTGCTTAATCAACAACATTCAGCCAAAAGCCTCCAAGAGTGTAAAATTAATCATCTTATTGTAAGATTCATTAAAAAGTAACAGGCAGGGTGAGAGCACCGTACAGCTGGGAATAATTTTGTTCCATTAAAAATAAAAATAAATACACCTCGGAAAACACTATTTTGACATTATTTTGCTCCATGCCTTGTCTTAAAAACAAGCGTTGTGTTCACTCATGCACTACAGAGCACCATGATCGTCTTTCCAGTCACCTGAAGTTTGTGAGTGACAAGAGTCACAGCACTGATCCTTCTCAGCCACACACCACTATCCCAAAAGAACCCCTTAGCCCTGGTTAATGGTCAGGAAAAGTGTGAAAACCTTTATTATTCTTGACTCTACATGGATTATATTTTCAATACACTATTTTATAGCTTATAAAATTCTAGTTAGCAATTTATGCATTGAAGGTTTAAAAATAGAGAACTTATTTTCCAAACATGATTAAGTTGTTAAAAATGATGTATTGTTCACTGGGAGCTGGGAGGAGGGGAAAGTTAAAAAAAAAAAAAAAAAGAAGAAGAAGAAGAAAGAAAGGAACAATGTTAGAAAGGTGTCAGTTTTTATATCCTCTGACATTTGAATAATCATTATTAAACTGCCATCATCTGTAGTGTCTTGAAGACAATCAAATATGGAAGCATTTCAGGGGACTGTTTTCTGCCATTCCCAATGATTCATCCTTGTTCTGGGATGTTAGATCATTTTAATTCAACTTTAAGGTGTTTGTTCTAATAGGGTTTTCACAAAAATGCTTCTGTTTTGTCCTTTAATTCAATGTGCATGATCAATGTTCACTAGTCTTGGGGACTACTGAGTTTTGCTAGTCACAAGTCTCTGAGGATTGTGGGTCTACAAGAGTTTTCAAGGCTGGGAGTGTTGCTCCATGGTAGAGCGCTTGCCTAAAGCATGCACAAGGTTCTGGGTTTTATCCCAAGTATTGTAGAAAAAAATCAACCAATACATAAAAACAAAGAAGAGAATTGGCATTGATATAAACACTAATGACTTCCAATCTAGACCTTTACACCTGCTTATATTACTGATTGGGGTTGCTTACACATGATGTTATGGGTGCTAACAATACCAATAACCAGTTCTCAGTTTAGCAAATATGTAGGTACTGGGAACTGAGCTAAGAACTTTTTCATGTTACCACAGCTTTCTTCCTAATTACTGGCTTTAAAAAGTTCTCCCATCTCTCTATAATAATTTATCTTAGATTCTCAGTTTACATCTCCCACTCAGCAAGACCAAAGCTTAGAATGTTGCCAAGGACCATCTTTTTTTTTTCTTCAAACATTTCCCTTGAGCATTTCCCTCACCCCTGCCAAATGGTTTTGCAAATATTCTTTCAACATAAAAGAGGGGGAAAAAATCTACTGGGGAATAACATTTTCCATATTGTTACATTATTTGGCAGGTTAATTTGAATTGTTATGGCAACGGTCCTCAGATATAATTAGAATCACCTGAAAAACTTGAAAAACATATTTTCCTGGGACCCCACCTGGACTTACTGCTACAGAGCCTGCAAGGATGGATGAGAACCTTCAAATATGTTTCATCTGGGAGAAGCCAAATTAGGAAACCACTGGTCTACGGTGATTAGCTTTGTTATAGACCTATGGCTTCTATTTACCAATATTCTACCAAATATCTTTGGGCAGGATCCCAGGATTTGGCCACACTGAGAACAAAGTGATGGTCCATCTCTTCATCTTCCATTTCCAATTATTTCCTGGTGTACATTAAAACGAGACAAAATGTAAGATAAAACAAGTATTTTTCAGCCTGCTGATAGGTAGTTCAGGAAATGCTTATACAGTGCCTCTTCCTCCATCCCCACACTGTCTCCTTAGTGGGTGTGTTGAACACCACAGAAGGCCTGGACCAATCCTCCAGCTACTGATAAAAGAGCCATTGTGTTGCTGCACCTGTGAAGCAGCAGGTAAATGAACAGTGGTGCAATAAAGTTTTCACATTTCGATTCCTTTAAAATAAGTGTAAGAAATATATATCTTTGAAAATGCTGTATAAAGAGTGTTAAAGCTTTCACGTCATTTCTGCCAATCTTAAAATTGGAGGGAAACAGTAGGATCTAGAGCTAAAAGGCAAAAAATAATACTTGTATCAAGTTTAAAATCAACATCTTAGTCAATCAGAGAGTGTCATTTGATTATCTCCTACTAGATTTTGTGTGTGTGTGTGTGTGTGTGTGTGGTGCTGGGGTTTGAACCCAGTACCTTGTGCATTCAAAGCAAACACTCCACCAACTGAGCTATATCCCCAGCCTTCCTACTGGATACTTAATATTTGATAATAAATTCTGTGCTGGTGAAGATAAATTAGGTGCTGAATAGAAACAATAGACAAATATACCAGGGTATGAATGGTGTTGATAAATCATTCATACAATGTATGCCATGGGGTAAATAGGAGTCAAACTGAGGTTATATTTATTTAATTGATGATTAGTGATATCCGATTAAGTAAAATTTTCATTTTTAGTATATGTGAATTGAAATACACTGAGATTTTAAATCTCTGGTTTTCATGTTGTGTTTCTATTTGGAGCATGAAGAGTGTGTCATTCAGAGCTACTGCCTTTATAACAAGCAGGATGTTAACAATTCCATACTTTTAAATGTTTTCACATTACTTAATTGTTCATAATAACTTGCACATATCTAGTACTTTATGCTTTGTAAAATGTTTTTACATTGCTTTTTTGCATTATTGCAATGTGCATCTTTTATTTACAGATTAATGTATTTACTATAATCTTTAAATCAACACACTTCTTATTGTGATAAAAGGTGATTGTTTTCTCTTTGAAAACTTTGTTCAAACCTCATTACAATCCAAGACATCTTAAAATCAAGTATACATGGAATTATTTCAGTTGCATCTCAAAACACCACAGTTGAGTTCGAAAGGGGGCTTCTCTTTTACTCATTTAAATAACAATAAAATTTCACCAGAATTAGAAGTTAAGCTTTGGGACTTGAGTTCCTTTCCCAGTGGATTGTAATGCTGCTAAGATGATTGCATGCCAAAAGGTACCCTTATTTTTTTACAAGGAGAAAGTACTCATTCTATATCAAAGCACAAATACAAGCTACAGAAGAATGCATTGATGTACAGAATGGTCTTATTCTAGAAAGAATTTTGAAGAGGAAAACAACACATTTAGTTTCCCACTGTCCCTCTTTCAGGGCATCTCATTGTAACTATGGCATGGTGAGACATGTGGTCCAGGCTGAGCAATCTCCATCCTTTCCATTTCTTTGTTTGCAGAAGAACATTACCTACCCAGTACCCCAGGGATAATATGTAGCCTGTGCAACACGCCAAACTGTGCCTGTTTCTCTCAACTTGGTGGTGACAGCTTCCAGCTGGTCACCTGATCAATCATACCTGTCATTGGCCTCCATGTCTGAGGCATGATTGCTTTTGTTTGTTTGTTTTCTTAGCTCGCTCCACTGCTTTACTGGCAGGCTTTCTTGCTTGTCCATTAAAAGCAAAATGTGAAAGTAGCAAACTGTGCCATCTGGGAGAAACGGGAAGGTCTGGCACATCTCACTGGCCTTGATTACATCAAAGCTCCCTGAGGCTGGAGACATTTGCCTATGGCAGACTCGTGTTGATTGTAGTTGGTCCTAATTGAAGGAGGAGAGCTGGTGTGCAGTGTTTGCTTTCTATTTTGTTTGGCTTTGTTTTGTTTTGCAGGGATCTTTATAACTTTAGCATGAGGAGCGTAATCAGAAAATTAGGATATCTTTGAAAAGATTCCCCCTGTAATGAAATATTTGTCTATTTCAACCATTCAAATGAATACTTGAATCCCCTCAGAGAGGCAGCCAGACTTTTGCAAAATTTAAGGGCTTTCTTTGGCTCCTGAAAGAAAAGTATTACAGTTTATATTCATTTATTTATTTGGTGATCTATGTAAGATGTGACATAAAACCCTTCTCTGTTTAGCCTTTTTCTTTTTGACCCTCAAAATGCAAAGTTTAATAGCAAGGGCTTTTCCATCAGTGCTCAGAGTGAAGGTAGCATGCAGCACAGCTGTCCCCCTCAAACACACAGAATTGTGGCTCTTTAGATCATCATTAGCAAGGAACTCTGAAGAAGTCATTCATGTATAAACCTCTTTGGTTTCTTTCTTTTCTTATCTGTTTAGATATCAGACCAACTTCCTAAAAGTTAGGTTTTCCCTTTCCACTACCACCTCAGAATTCTATATGATTTGATACCTGTGTCTGCAGAAACAAAGGAGAAAGATTGATGTCTACCCAGTTCCCACAACATTTTTGAAGACTAAGGAGACATATCAGGTGAGGGGGAAATTTAAAAAAAAAATTATAAGGTGGTATTTAGCATGTTGCACAGGCACAGGTATACCAATGGTCAAGAGTAAATTCAGAGGCAAAGACCGAGCTTCCATGGAATCATTCCTAAGGAGCAGAATTTTGGTGTCCATTAAAATGCATATTGTTGGGGCTGGGGTTGTGGCTCAAGCGGTAGCGCGCTCGCCTGGCATGCGTGTGGCCCGGGTTCGATCCTCAGCACCACATACCAACAAAGATGTTGTGTCCGCCGAGAACTAAAAAATAAATATTAAAAATTCTCTCTCTCTCTCTCTCTCTCTAAAAAAAAATGCATATTGATTTAAAGATGCAGAAAGGGCATGTATGCAATGCAAGTCCTCTCTCTTCCAGAGAAACACAACACCCCAGGAAATGAGGTTCTTGCTGTGTTTTCTAGGATCATCTGTAACACCTGCGGTGTTCAAAATAACAGATCTGAGGGACAAGGCACACCTGATAGCATCCTTCTGCCATACCAGAAAGGGAAAAATCAAACTGAGTTACAAGCATATGCTCAGCAAAATATAATGCATAAGATATAATGCTTATCTCAAAATATAATGCATAAGAATGAAACTGACCAAATTGTGCTGTTATGTTATGTGCTTGTACACCTATGTAACAATGAATTCCACTTTCATGTCTAATTATGTTTTTAAAAAAATCTAACACAGAAGGAAAAATTTGGCAGTTTCCTAGCAGCTACACAATTTATGAAATAAGTCTCAATAGGATTTGTCCTAGAACACTATTTTAAACCTACTTTTTACACTTTTATAGGTTAAAAACTTTTGGGAAAAAACCAACAAACAAACAATGAGCCCACACTCAGAGAATTGAATCAATATTATAACCTTTTCAAAAAAATTTATTGGTACATTATAATTATACCTATAAGTAGGACTTGGGGTTACATATTCATACATGAACCCAATGTCATTTTGTCAAGTTTATTCCCCAGTACCTCTGCTTCAAGAATGTTAAATATATATTGCTTGCAGTACTGTGAATGAATCACCACAACATACATAGGTTTCTTGAACTAGATTAGGAAAAGTGTGTGTAAAACTTCATAGGCACACCCATCACAGGAAGAACGGATGTTGTTGCATAGAGCTACAGGAAGGAGGGAGGAAGAAAAAAGCCCTCACGAAAACAAAGAGCTTATTTTCTTAATATGAAATTTCTGTACGATGAAGAGGGTAGCCATAAAGGTCTTAGTAATTTCTGGTATGAGAGTACCATAATCAGAGATCAGGCAGCGGATGGAATGGAGGCAGAGATGGTTCAAGTGTTGGACATAAAACGGATTTATTTAGGCAACATGTTGTATCAAAATTCCTTTCACTTTCTTAGAGAAGGAATGACTATATGAGACTAATGGTGTCTCATAGAGCTTTCTGTGGGCTGGGGATGTGGCTCAAGCGGTAGCGCGCTCGCCTGGCATGCGTGCGGCCCAGGTTGGATCCTCAGCACCACATACAAACAAAGATGTCGTGTCCGCCGAGAACTAAAAAATAAATATTAAAAAACTCTCTCTCTCTCTCTCTCTTTCTAAAAAAAATAAATAAATAAAGCTTTCTGTGAACACATTTAGGATTTGTTTTATTTTGTTTTGGATGTGATTTTATTCTCCAAGTTCTCAGCCAGCCAAATCTGTGCTTTATCTTCTTGCTTTGGTATAATGCCTGAGCAGGGCCTTTCAAAATAGCTTCCTGTCTGGCTTGTTTAAAACATACCTCTTCACTCTCTCAGAGCTGAGCTAAAGGGAGGATATGAAGTCAACAAGTTTAAGGTGAAAATAAATAACCATCCAGTTCAAACAAACCACTTGCCTCAGTCAATAGTTCTGGCCCAAGTTCAGTGGTCCCCAACAAAGTTTCTTAGCTATCTTATTATCAGACTTCTTTAAGGTTAACTCTTCGGAGATTATCTTGTTTTGAAGTTTCAAACATCATGCATGCTAAAATGACTCAGGAATTATCATGTATTGATGATTCATGATGTTCTTCTGGAAAACGAAAACTTAGGCATCTAATCAATAAAATAATTTTGAGTCTTTGAACTGGTTCCAGGTCAATTTTTCTTGGCAGTTTTTTGGCTTCCTGGATTAAACTGACCCAAACCATGAATAATGATCTCAAATTGCACAATATACAGAAACCATCTGTTCGATAGGAGCAAGAGGGTGATGTCATGGGGCCATTTCTAATCTCATTTTAATGTCCTGCCAGTGCTGATGTCACTGGCTTGGCAAGATATTGGCAGAGTCTAACTTGTTAAGGATGAGTAGGTTCAAGAAGGAAATTATATCCCTTGGTGGAGGACTTCTCGTGTTTTCTGAATTGGAGATAGACTAATAAGAAATTGCAAGCGCCAAGCGTGGAATTAAGAGTGTGTGTTCCACAGTAATGACTTAAGTATTAGAAGCTCACAAAAGTATTCCAGCCGCATCTGGGTTTGCCAAGGAACAAAATCCCTGGTCTTCAGAGAGGGAAGTTGTTGCAGAACTTTCCCTAGGAATAAAATACAATTGAAACCAAAAGAAGATGGGAAGGAGTTGTTGTTGCTTAGGGGTCCAGAGGAAAATGAGGAAGTCAAGAGTCTGTAAGATAGATTAACGATGTCTAAACAACAGAGTGCTGCATGTGGGAAACATGAGGTAATTGTCCATCTTCTACCCTGGCGGATTCATTCTTTTATGAGTCATATCATCACTTCCATCACAACAAGATGAGATGGAGAGTTTAGAGAAATCTCAGGAGAGTACAACAAAAATGATGAAAGGGTTAGATTTTCATTCCTGAAATAAACTGTTGAGAAACTTGAAGCCTTGTTGGTGAGGTGGGTGGCAGAGGGGCACAGAGGGCACAGATCATGGGAATCACTGCAGAAAAGATTGCCTAGGCAACAGGAATGCTCCAATGCTTCCTCTTTTAAGGTGAGGGTTTGTGTGAATTACCAGTGTGAAGGAAATCGTGTTGCCTTTCTGCATTTACACTACTGGTATTTTCTGGATTAGAGTTAGACGAATGAAAAATGGCAACAGAATGTTAAGTGTGAGCTCCACAGTAATTGTTTAATATTAAAAGTTCACAAATGCAACCCTGTCTGCTTGAACTTGAAGTGAGGATAAACCTCTGCATGGTCTTTGAGCTGAGCTACAGAAACACATACATTCATCTCTGTCTCATTTGAATTCTATGATTCCTTGTGCCAGAAATCATGGTTTTCAAATCCTATTATTTAGTGACTTTCCACCTCGTTCATGGTATGGAGTCACCTATGATGAGTTTTTGAAGAGTATTTAGTAATAAGCTAGATATGTTACAAAGTGTATATTTGCTTCCTGATCAAATATAAGGCCATCTACAAGACCCGGTGCTGATTATAACACCACTGAAATAATATCATGAAATGGTAAACAGTTGAGCGTTTTTAGGGAACCCTCAGAAGTGAATAAAAGTATTATTGATTGACATAAAGTTATGTGACATTTTTATAAATTTTGTTACTAATATAAAATAAACTGTACAGCCAGATTTATGTAAAGTTTTCATTCCAGGGAGGATGATAGTGAGGAAAAAAAATTTCTCAGGATAGGCAGTGGATATGGTCTTTTCAAGTTTAATTTTTTGAAAAGAAAAGAATTGAATCTGAATTCTTCACTTAATTTTAGTGGGAAAAAAATCACACACAAAGGTATAAATCACATTTCATATTATCTTAAGGTAATATGGTTTCCTGATATGTTCAGTTAAAAGTGAGAGTCTGCATGCCTAAAAAAGAGGGAAAAAAACAAACCAATCAGATTCTATTCACTTATCCCAAATGGCTTTTTGAAACACGTTAGAAGCTATTAGTCATTTTAATTTCAGAATTCTCTCAAATTGTTCACATTCATCTGAACTTTGGACAACAGAAGTGGAAGGGCTTAAGAAATTTGTTATGAAAACAGAACAAAGCACACCTCAAATACACACTTGCTAAGCAAATGTAAACCAATGCCCAGACCAAGAGGGGACGCTCAAAGAAAGAAGGTTTTCTTGATTACAGCCTGGCTAAGCAACCTAATTAAAATGGATGCTTTAAAACTGTGTGCAATTTTGCCAAGGGTAAGTGTGTCTTCTGTGATATATAGAAACGCTGATGAGCCAGGCCAGGATACCATTACAAAGACAAAAGGTCACTGGGATCCCCTTACAACAAACACATGTTTTCCATTGGATGCCTCTCCCATGGTGCATTTTCTTGCCACTCATTAGAATTTATTGACACAATTCCCTCGCAAAAGAGATTGCAGAAAATATAGAATTGCATCATCTTTCTCTTTCTAGAGAACTGAGAGAGTGGTATATCACAGTGGCCACTTTCGGGGGTGACCATGAGGCCGAGAGAAAGGGTAAGATGGTGAGCTGTGGGTGCAAAATATCCATTTCCCATTTCGAAACACACACAGACCTTGAAATGCTTCACTTATCTCATATTGTAAACTCCAACTTGAAGAGAAATATTCACCAGACAGGTCATAAATCATGCCCAAAGACAGGTGCAATAAATACCAATGTCAAAAAGTTACAAAGTAAAATTATATTGTTTTGACAAGGCCTCCAGATGCGCTGACAACAGGGCAAGTAAATGGTCCCTTTCCTGAGAGCCCCCATCACTGGTGCATGGTGGGGAGAAGGACCCCAAGCCATCACAAGCAAAGGATCCCGGAATTTTAACGCTTGTCATCTTTGCTATTCTGTTCTCAAGGAATTGGCAGACGAAGGTTCCTCTCCTACTGTAATGAAGTCATCACATGCTAAAATGTTATCTATGGAAAAAAAATATTTCAACAAAGCCAAATACGGGAAAGCATTTAAAATATATATAGCATAGTACGGAAAATTTACTAGAAGATCAAACTGTTGAACATTTCATATATGTTAAATATTACATGTGCTACTTAGTAGTGCATGAGTAACCCAGTGATTCTTTTAACAATGAATTCTGCATCCTTAATTATTTCTATAAATCTCAGTTTCAACCTACTCAATAGAAAATACCCTTATATAATTGTGTTGCCATTTTGACAAAATATTTTTATTATCTAAGTTCAGCATCCCAGTCTTTGTTAAGGTATTGATTGTGATAGAAATGTTTTTAAACCAACAGACATTACATGTTTTTATGTGACATTAGCACATATGACCCTAACAATGTGCCGAACACACTTTTCCCTTTTGTGGTATGCTTGTATTTCCATCATAGTTGCATGAAAATACCAACATTATTTATTTATTAACTGATGCAAATTTTTCTTTATGTTCTAGATTTGCTCAGTTCTTGGAATTGTATTAAGGGCTTTAAATAGTTCACATTTCTAGAAATATTTCTTTTAAACAAGTAATCAGGATAAATGTATTCAAACTTTGAGTAATAGTGGATGAAATCCTATGTCCCTTTGCATAGAGACGTTGAGTTTTTTTGTAATTGTTTCCATAGTACAGTACTGGTTTATTAATAAACTCTATTTGCTCAAATTGTATCAATCCATCCTAATCTTCATGTGCTTACTAAAATCAAGTTATGTTTCATTCAGTAATTTGCCAAATGCATAATAACTAGTAGGATTTCAGGTCTACAATAGATCTCCTGAAAATGAAAAAAAAAAAAAAGAAACAGTATCATCTTATAAACATTTTGATCAGATATATTTAGATTAACAATGGGCCATCACATCCATCTTCTGATTTTCTTACCAGTTTAGAATCGTACTAGACTCACAGTGGAAATTTCAAGGAAGTTTATAAAATTCCAATCCGCAGACTATATAATAGATCAACTCCAATGGCATTCCTATGATCCCCTGTAAATGGTTCTACCATGGCAACTCAGAGATAGACTCCTAGGTTCAATTTTTATTTTTTCCCTCTCTTTTTTTTACAAATCTCTCTCTCTCTCTCTCTCTCTCTCTCTCACACACACACACACACACACACACACACACACACACAATCTGAATTACTATCCTGATATATTCAAAGGGAGGGGGTAATCTCTTATATTATTGTGCATTTTTCCTTGGGATTTGGGTAAGTTACCGGTCTCTACAGAAAAAATCAGTTCTTCCACTGAGTTGTATGAGGTGAACTAGACTCATGACCTCGGGAAGCAGAAGTCAGGACTGGAGGCCTGGTAGCAGCATCTTATAAACCTGGCCAATCTGTTGCCCAGCAAAAGAATGCACTGCTATAAATGAAGGCACTTGGAGGGTAAGGGTCGTGGGATGTAATTAGCACAGGCCATTTACGAAAGAATAAGAAAATAATGTTTTACAAGCTGGTAGAAAAGAGAAGCAAATAATCATTTAAATGTTCCAATTGTGAGTTCCTTCAGTGTGTGTGGTTTATTTTATAAGCAACAATGTTTACTGGCAAAAGGCAAAGCAATACTGGAAAATCAAGGACTCCTGGGTACATTGTCCTACGCCCTCCAGGGCCTCCCTTTCAGTTTATTGGCATAAGGTTTATTTCTAGCAGGCTAATTTTCTTTTACTCTAAGACTCCTGTGGCACTTGGAGAAATGATAAACAGAATAAAATGAAATATGAGGATACCTTTATGTCATGATAGATATTTTTGACCAGCTTCTCAAAGAATAGGAACAGTACATTCTGATTTATAAAAAATGAGGCATTTACAAAAGAAGCAATGCCAAAAATCTTTTTTCTCTACCGTCTAGCTGCTTAGTGCTTAAGTGACTCATTAATGTCACTCTTGGGAATACTCAGTTGCCCATTTCATTTAAAAGAAATGAAATGAATTTTCAGCTGTACATTTGGTATTGCAACTGACTTATTGTTTGGTAAAGGAAATGACTTCTGTGTATGCAGAGGTGAATTAAAGGTCATGCAAAGAGAGCATTCTAGCCTTTAGTATGTTTTTATAATATCACAATTATTGTTTTACATATAAACAAAGTGGACATATTATCATAGCTTTTTTCTCATCATTAAGATATTAGGCAAAACTTCCCTACACACACACACACACACACACACACACACACACATATATGTGTGTGTGTGTTATACTCTATACAGTTTTATAATTTGTTATACTCTATACAGTTAGTAGGTATATATATATATACATATATATATATATATATATATATGTAAATTGGCAGTGAAATATAAGAACTGATCAAATCAAGGCACCCATCTATGATAACCACGATGTGAAATACATATGCAGTATCATTGCCTTTAAAATTCTATGCAGGACATCATGTGTATTATCTTATTCTGAAATTATAATAAGGCAACAATTCTTTGTTATACTCTATACAGTTAGTAGGTAAATCCATAGTTGTTTCTATTTCGGGTGCACGTGACATTTTATTGTGGTTTTATTTTAAAGTACTTCTTTTTGAAATCATTACTAGAGAAATTACAATCTTTTGTCAAAGTGGAGAATGGCAGAATACCCTATTGGTGAGGACACTATGAATTTATTAAGAAGGAAATCTGGGAACTGGTTTCCATTCTTTGTTTCCTATAGTGGGTAGTAAAAGTAACAAATTAATGGAGTGCAACCTGATTCCTCAACTGCTGAATTCCAAGGAACCAATGTGATACTTAATTACTTACAGATATGGAGCCTTTTTTTTACCCCTAATTTTAATTTTGTCTCCACCTTTTCCGTTTTTGTTGGTTTTTGGTTTTTGGCTTTTTTAAAAAAAGTTAGAACTTGCAGAACAATGGTCTGTAACCAAAAGACCTAGGGCATGATGCACAAGACCCGAGTAGGAAGGGCATTCTTGCTACTCCATTGCAATTCTGTTATGTATAGATCCACACACATTTAAGAATGGGTTGTGTTTAAATAATCTCCCACCTGGGCTTTATTCCTTATTTGATTTACCATTTTGTCTTCACTGGTATACCTCAACTGGTGCTTTTAAGTAGTGCAAGCTGGATACTTCTGATTTTATTCCTTGACAGCTAAAATTGAAGTAGAAGATACACATATTGCACTCTGCTATGCTTTAGCTACATTAAACACAATGTAATAAATTTAATTATGGCTTTACTGTATTCATCCTTCTTAATTAATTCCACAAGATCCCTGCCACTCTCTTGTATATTAACTTCATATGAGAAGAATCATCAGAAAACTGACCACACAATTGGTCAAGACCACACATGTTGTCTACTAATTATTCTGTAAGGACTTCATGTAGTAGATGTGTCTTCCCTAGCAAAATTATAGACTCCTTGAGAACAAGAGTTAAAAAAAAAAAAACCTCCAAAATTTCAGACAATGTCTTAGAGTCAGGACTGAATCTGGTGCACTTACTAATACTTCAATTAAGTAGCTAAGTTTTATACTCTTGGTAGTACAAAACCCCAGAGACAGCAAGAAACAAATAAATATGGAATTCATTGCCTTAAGAATCTCAGGAACAGACTCTCAAAATTATGTAGAATTCTTGATAAATGCAAGCAGGTGTGTACGTGTGTGTAAGTGTGTGTCTGTGTGGTCAGAAACAAATTTGAACAACATAGCTCCCAGCTTAACAAATATCTCTTAATAAATGCAATACATGCATTTTGAGGTTAAGGAAACTGTTAAGAAACTTGAGGCCTTGTTGGTGAGGTGGGTGGCAGAGGGACACAAAGGGAATCACTACGAAAAGATGGCTTAGGCAACAAAAACTTAAAATGAAAAGTATATAGAAATGGGGCTGGGGATGTGGCTCAAGCGGTAGCACGCTCACCTGGCATGCATGCGGCCTGGGTTCGATCCTCAGCACCACATACAAACAAAGATGTTGTGTCCACCGAAAACTAAAAAAAATAAATATTAAAATTCTCTCTCTCTCTCTCTCTCTCTCTCTCTCTCTCTTTAAAAAAAAAGTATATAGAAAGCTGTTATCAAAGAAATAGTCTAATTTTTCATCTCTTCTTCCAGGCTAATTTTTATGTTTATCTTTTTGATATTTGCATCTTTTACAAATAGTGAATCACACTGGCTATGCAGTATGAGCATGTTTGTTTGTTGTGGGTTTTTTTTTTTTTGTACTTGTGTATAATAATGATTTTCTCAGTTAAGTCCATAAAATATCTTAAATAGATTCATTCCAGTCTATCAAAAATGAATATGATCATTTACTTGTCCTTTTCTCCATTTTTTTAACTTTCATTTTGTTTATTTCTCTGAGAAATAAAGTGCCATCCCATCCATCCAAGATAATATCTGCGTTTGCTTTTCTTTGATTATTCCCTGTTGGTAAATTTTAAGAACTGGACTCATTCAGAAGGCCCCTCATTGTATTAGTTTTCCTGTGCTGTGCCGGCAGTTTTGAACGGCATGCATTGCAGAAGAGACCATGGTTCCCATTGTGATTCTCCTCTGCCCTTTTCTACCTCCAATAGCCACATGGCCTCATCATTATCTTCTGCTATTGAATACCAAAGGAATTCCTTCTGGAGATTCCCCCTTTCTCTGTTACTTCTTGCCCTTTGCAGTTTTCTTCAAAAGATGTAATCATCTAGAACAGCAGGTCCCTGCAGAGAACTCGGACATTTGCTTTTAATCAAAAGGCAGAGTTTATATTAAGTTCAGTAAACAAAATCAAGGGGCTCATATAAATAACAATTTTGCATATCATTTTCTTTCTTTCTTTTTTTTTTTTTTTGGCTGACACTTTGACTCTGGTATTGATCTTTCTCCAGGTTGTGAAAGGCAGAGGTCAAAGGGCAAAGTTCAAAAGTGGCTATTTGCCTTGAGGTTTATTGAAAATAAAGCATCAGCGGAAGTCCTCTAAGTAATTTGAGGAAACTTTTTTTTTTTTCCCCTTCACGGAAGGATGTCATTATTCAGTTTCCAAGGTTAATTCTGCTTAGAGAAAAGTAGCTGAATTTAAAAAAGAAAGAAAAGTCTGGAAACATTAGGAAGGTGGCAGACAACTGTATGACCATGTGACTTTGTGCAGGTATGTACGATTTCCAAGGACACACATTTCATTCTATGTTGAACACGCCTTTATCTGTTCACCATCCAAATATTGAAACCACAGCTTCATGTTGCCAATCACAGGGCGTATGGACAAGAAACAGTTGTCTAGTAAATTAAAAAAAAAAATGACTATTGAAAAGTTCATCATTTTTAATTGTTTCAGATAATAAAACTAACTTTTTAAAATCAGCACAACCAACAGCTGGTCACGATGTAGATAAAAATGTTCGTCGTTTTGTTGTTACTTTCCAGATTATTCTTTTGCTTTCCTATAAGCCCATGCTGGGAATATTTCCATACTCAAGACAAGCACACCAGAGGCAGAGCTGGTTTTAATTTTTAAAGATAACCAAAAACATACAGAAAATCCCTCCAAGCTTGACTTGATATTGTTGTATCTTAAGATTCTCTGAGCATTTATTAGGAAGTGTCCGTCCAACTTAAGAGAATTTTAACAGGTTCCCTAAGGTCAGACTGCAAATCAGGCGAGGAGACAAGAACTGCAGTCATCCTGGTTATTTTCAACCAAATTAGACATCATTTTTGATGTTTATTTTCCCCAATTATCTGCTTTTTCCTAATCCCACTAATTTTCTCTATGATTTTATCCAAAATTTCTGTTAGTTTCTGATTACTGAGTAACTTAAGTGTAGTATATTTGAACTCTCCATCACATGAGAAAGAGGAACGTGAAATCATTTATGTAAGAAGAACTCAGCTTATAGCTACCCTCCAACAATCGGAATGCTTATGGCATGGCATGGAAATGAATCTAAAAGCTAAAGAAAATTAATCTAAAAGCTAAAGAAAATCTAAATTAACTTGGAGTCATTCTTTTATAAGACTTTTAGGTCGAGGAGGCTCTAGTGTTCAGGGGCTTAACATTTTTTGGTGGCAGTGTCATAAATAAGGAATGAAATAATCAAAAGAGAAGATTTAATTTACTGCTAAGAGCTGTGAATTGCTAAAGAGAAGTTACTTATGTATGGTGATGAGGGGTGTGGTTAGGAAAGAACTCCTAGAGGAGATGGTGCCTAAGGTCAGTCATAGATGAACATAGACAATGACTATGTAAAGCTCCTTGGGGAGACAAGACAGAGAAAGAACTGGAAGCATAAGACTCTGGAGTGAGGATGAGATTTGGGGTTGTTGTTGATCTGCTTTGTTTTTGATTTTCCTCCTGGGGATCAGGAAGCAGGCCTAAATTGTTAGGATGTGGTAAGTAGGGTGAAGTAAGGGAAAGACGTGGATGGAGAGTGGGCAGAGGACAGACTGTGGATCCTCAGTAGCATGAAGGCAATGACAACCGTTGAACAGTGGAACTAACTGATCATCCCTAACCATTGTTATCCAGTTACAGTGTCGAATGTGGATTGTTGGAGAAATGAGCAGGGCAGAGGAACCATTGTGAGGATAAGATGGGGGTGACAGAAGAGGAGAGTCACAGTAGCGGTCACTTAAATGACACAAGGATGTAAGAATAAGCAACTGAGTGTGGACACAGTGGATTCCATCTACGAGAAAGAACACTCACTACATTCCAGATCTCCATTCTGCCAACCAACCCCAGTGGGTAGGAGATCTAGGAGGAGGAAGGGAGAAGGGAAAGGTCCTTCCTAAAATATGTTGCTTTCAAATACTAGTGATTAGCAATGAGTCACACATCTGCAAGGTCATGGGTCCAGTTAAAAATGGAGCAGGCATTGCAGCCCTCATAGGACCATAGGAGGACTTGACTGTGGAAATACATTAAAATGAGGAAGTTGAAGGATAGAAACAACATCCCAGAGTTACTGAATTACTCAACCCTGGAAACATCCACTCATGGGAATTTCTGTCATGTGAGGCAGAAGACACATTACAATTCATCCATTTGAATACACTGGGTCTCCTGTGACTTTAGCCAGTGGAATGCTATGTGACTACTCTCAGGGGAAGCAGGAAGGGAGGGGGGAGTCACCTTCTCTGGGTAGTCTGTCCTGTGGTGAGCTAGATGTTCCACTCACAGTGACACTTAGATATTAGTCTCCTTTGTAAACCTGAAGTGACATTGAGTCCTTACATGGGGGGGGGGGCGGTGAAAACAACCAGTGCACCTTCATGGAACAAGGAGAAAGTGGAGGGAGATTGGCAGGATTCATATCCAAATCTGTGAATTCAAATTTGGGAATGGGGCACCTGAATTATGTGTTTTGCAGACACATACGTGAACCTAATTGTGATGTTCATAGGTGGATGGTGTCACCACTTTTATTTTGTCTAGAAAGTTCCACTGTGTGACATAAGGGTTACATACTTGGGCTATGGAGTCAAAGAGATGAGAGCTTTAATTCTAGTCCATACATCCTTCACATGTGACTTAATCCTACTGAGATTCAGTTCTTTATATGAAAATCAAGATCGATGAGATGACTTATTTCATTGCATTATCCTAAGAATAATAGTATATACTTATTGAAGATTTACAGTGTGTCAGACACTGTTCTAAACAGTTCCCAAGTGTTAACTTTTTTAATCCATTCAAGAATCTCAAGAGGGAGGTGTAAGTGTTATTATTTCTCTTGTACAGGTGAGGAAACTTAGACAAAAATAACCTGAGCCACTTGCAGGAGACCATTCAGCTACTAAGAATTAGAGGTGGGATTGGACTCCAGGCTGTCTGGCTCTGAATGTGAGCTGCATACCTTCTCCCTGTTTAAATGAAATATTGCCTGCAGAGCGTTTGGCACAGACGCATGCAATAAATGTCACTTATTATTTTTATTTTGCATTTTCCTATCACTTTATTTTGACTTCAATGTGGGAGAGGTGATTATCCAAAGATGTGAATTATCCAAGGATTGTGATCGTCAGAAGCAGAGGAAATATTAGATTTTTCTTAGTGGGAGGAGGATTAAAGATTCCCAGCACTTGAGCCGGTCCAGAGCAAGAAACAAATGTCCATAAGCCCTCTTTGCTTCACATCTGTTTTTATTTTTCAGTTTATCAGCCTGCTCTTTCATGACAGGATTTTGCAATATTCAGCTCCCCTGGTGACTTATAGAATATCAAGGGAAGAGAGAATAAAGAAAAGCTTTTAGCCAACTTCAGCTTTTCCTTCCTTAAAACTGAAGATAAGCTCTGGCTGGACACATGAGGTCGGCTGAAAAAGCCAATTCATGCACCTCCCTGTTATCAGCTCAGAAGGGGAATGCTGGCTTTAGTAGTATCCAGCACTGTCGATAGTCCTTGTCCCCCAGGGTCAGGATGGTGGTGTGTGAAGATAAGACAAGCATGTAGCTGAGGACTGCCCAGATAGGGTGCACTTTTTCTCCACTGGGGAGCAGGTGTGGGCATCTTGGGTAGATGACATCTATGTCATCACATCAAGGTGGGGGTTTGACAAGAACCTAAGGAGGAACGGCTAGAGGTTTATGGATGCCAGGTTTATCTCCTGCAAGACCAGCTGCTTTTTCGTGAACTACAAGCATGGGATGACCCCTGACCTTTGGTTTCTTGTAAGAACTTAGGAACCATAGCAAAAGCCATGCCAATACTTCTAATAGACAGCAAGCTCCCACTAGTGATGGGCAGCCCATTTTCAGGTGGGTACCCAAGTCTGTAGTAAATCTTCGGAGGTAATGTTCATCTTACAACAAACTTTTATACGTGGTTACGAATTGCTGACAACAGTTTTTTCCTAAATGGAGAAAGATCAGCTCCAGATGTTTACATTCTGCTCCAGGAGACCAAACCTGAGTCTCAGCTACTAGAAAAGGCCACCAAAGTAAAATAATAACCACCTCCAGCAAGAGTTCTCTTCTGGAGTTCAAAAGTCTGGTTGTCGGGCTGGGGGCCAACGGGCAGCTCAGTGGTAGAGCACGTGCCTAGCGTGTACAAGGCCCTGAATTTGGTGCCCAGCAACACAAAAGTAACAAAAATAAAAATTAAAGAAAAAGTAGATAAAACATAAATAAAACATAAGCAATGTATTTTGTTTGTGTGTGTGTGTGTGTGTGTGTGTGTGTGTGTGTGTGTGTGGTATAAGACCCACATTGGAGTATTACGTAAGAGAAAAGCTTCCATTGCATTTTGTTATATACTGAGATTTTTTTTTTTTATACTGAGATTTTGAGAGGTTATTTTTAAGGACAGTAACCTTAACATAACTAATAAAAACATTTTGTTCAACTATTCATTGTTCTATATCTCTCTGCTCATGTAAGGATGAACCATTATAAAAATGCATTCTGAGACCAAGATGCATGAGTAGAGATGTGTTTAAGCACCTCCTAGTCAACCCTTTAGGAAAGCAAAAGATTCCCACTGAGAGTCCTGGACATGGTGACCACAGGATACCGAGCACCGTGCAGATGAATCACACACTCACAGCCCAGGGGAGGAAGTCATCTGGTCTCACAGGCCACACAACAGCAGCACCCAGAACAGTGACACGAGGGATGTGGAGGTAAGCTTCATCAAGAGAATGAAGTGCTCCATTGGGAGTGTGGTGGGTCAGGGGTCCTTAGCTGTGGGATCAGAGTGCATGGAGAACCACACATGGAACCACTGGGGGCTCTGCAGGTTTAGCTCACAAGCCAAGGTGGCACCTAACAATGGACCTTAATTTGAGTTCTTCCGCCATAAAGTGTCAATGTTATCCTCGCTGCAGGATGAACTGACTTGGTCAATTTTCCTGCAGAGTACCAGTATTTTAAGAATGTCTTTCTCTTCAGATTCTCCAAGAAAGCCTACCCAAAAGGTATTTAACATTGGGATTGATTCTTTTATAAAATGGAATCCCCCCCCCCAAAAAAAAAAAGAAAAATCTCTTCTTGCTCCAATGCTTCAAACTTCCTTGTCCAATGGGGCCATGAAATATGACAGAACTTGAAAAAAAGCATTTTCATTGAGATATCCTACATTTCAACATCTGAGACCACAGGAAAAATAAATTTGTGCCAGACTACTGGAACATGAAAGAGCATGTAGAAGAGAACAAGGCTTGTTACTAGACAGGTGGTCAATTTAGAGCCAAGTACACAGAATCATCCTAGACCCTCCAGCTACTCACCAGCTTATTAGGGACCATGAGAAAGCCCAGTAAGATCATGTTGACTATCCTGTAACAAAAGAACTCTCCAGCTGACCCACAGAAACACAAGTTAAATAAACGGTTGTTCTAGGCCACTATTTTTTGGGTGGCTTGTTACACAGCAGAAGCTAACTGATACAACCTGTGGTCAGCATGCTGGAAGTGGGCTAGAAAGATGTGGATTTAAACATCCATAATACTACCTTATAATGAATGCTTATTTTCCACATGATGTTCTGATGGATAACTGTCAGCTCTTCATGATAACTCCAGGTGAGAGACCATTTGATTGATTCTCTCAAGAGAATCCATTTTTGACATTCAGCTGACATACTAGGGGGGCAGTCCGCAGGCAGTTTTGACTGGCAAGAGGATCTGGCTACCTGTCTCTTCTTTTACAAATTATTAACATAATCAATCCCCTTTGGCAACATGTTGTTTGCTCTCATCTCCAGAAGTTCTTCTGTTACTTGTTCCAGTTTGGGGAGTTTCTGCAATGTACATGAGGTTGATCCACGGCTGCTCCCAGAATCAAATTGGAACTCAGTTGTTGTGATCCCAGCCAAGTGTTTTATCACTACTCTTACCTTTATCCCCTAACATATTTTTATACTAACACCATTGTCTCCTTACCCATCCATTGTCTTTATTCTTGTGAGTTTTTATGTGCTCTTTTAATCTTTTAATTTATTGTTCTGAGTCTTTTAAAAGAAATATCATCCTATGCATGTATTGTTCTGTCTTTAACCAAACTTGGCTTTCACTTTTAACAGTGTTTATGTAAAGGAAACTTCAGTGACACATTTGAAATGTGAACCATCATCGAGGAGCAGCAATGTCTGTGTAGAAATATTTTCTGGGCAGATGCTTGTATAGGAAACCTTAAGGGACCTAAGGAAGCTACATACAAAATGCATCCTGCCAAGACAATAATGCAAAACACACTTTCATTAAAATCAAGCAACAATAGTAATTATGTATGTCTTTGCAGAGTTGATTTTAACACAAATTGTGAATGATAGCAAAATTGAAGTCAAATTAAATGTTGGCATTTATTCAAAAGTGAATGAAATCCTGTTCCACTGCTTCTGTCCCAACTAGCCTTGTGTGATAGCAGGAAAAGCATTTAACTTTTGGAAGTTCACTTGATGAAAAAAATTCAAATCAGTTCTTTATTTCATCAATTTCAAGATCAATCACAGTGCTATAAATTTATCATTTGTCCAAAACAAAAAACAAAAACAAAAAAAGCATCATGAACCTGTTTCAATATGTCAGTATTAAGAAATCACATTTATGCTTTGATAATAAAGCAACAATTGTGTCTATATCCTTATAAATTTAAACATGTTTTTGTCAATATATAAATCCCCTTTCGTAGGTAAGCAGAAAAAAATGTTAGTCTGTCAATCATATGAACTCAGGAAATTCATAAGTGAAATAAAAAAGAATCAGAAATATACAAAGTATCAGTTATTCTAAGTCTGTAATAATTATCTAACAGATAACCACTTTTTTGATCCTTTAAATAATTATTATAGTTGAATTTGTTAAGTAACTCTAACAAACAAAACTACAAATCTTAGGACAGAGGATCTGTGCACAATTCTGGGTAAGAAAAGCCTGATTAAATATTGTCATACAGAGTTAAATTGATTGGTAGTAGATTTGCAAGTTTTTGAAATTAGAGAACAGAGGGAGGAAGGAAGTAATTTAAGGACATGGTTTCTAATTTGCAATGCCCATTTGTAATATTCTTTGGGGTAATTTGCTGATGACAGAAAAGCTTAAGGAGATAGATCAAGCTAATTCATTAGCTGCTGTATCTTCTTGGAGAGGATTAGAAATGGGGGAGAAATTGGTCTGCAGAATCTCAAGGACCAAGGAATTTCTGCAGATTCAGTCTGTGGACAAAACTAACAAACTAACATGATGAATGATGTGGCTGAATCCTGTTTTACAGGCCCCATCCCAGGAATAATTTTTTTTTTTAAATCCTAAGAGTAATAATAATGGTAATAGTAATAGCACACATGCATTAATCACTTGCTATGGGCTCATTTTTAGTGTTTTAGAGATTTAATCTTCTTACATCTGAAGCTATAGGAAGGTTTTATTATTTCCCTTCCTTATGTGAGAATTTTGAGATACAGAGCTTAAGTAATTTGGGCACATGTTAAGAAACAAACCTAATCAGTCTGATCTTAGAACTTAATTATATTTAAATTTATAAATATCTTTCTCGTTAAATGCTTTGTTCCCTATCTTCCTATTCTTTATATAAACATTTTCTCTCCAATGCTAAGTCGTGCAGTTGAAGTGGGGAAAACATAAGACAGGAAGGCAAGGTAACAAACAAATGAAGAACTGGAGTATAAATTCAAAATATCTAAGAAGCATGGATCATGACTACAGCCATGGTAATG
The DNA here is from genome assembly GCF_964194105.1 of Spermophilus citellus. NCBI lineage: Eukaryota > Metazoa > Chordata > Mammalia > Rodentia > Sciuridae > Spermophilus > Spermophilus citellus. The sequence goes on from NC_138199.1 coordinate 69,032,724, forward strand.
CAAACCATTTTTTTGTCAGTTTGATTTTCAAACAAGTTATTTAATATCTTTAAGCCCCATTTTTTAAAAATTTAACCCTGGGTATTATAAGATCAATGAAATAATACAGCACCAGTAAGTGGGTCGATAAAAATATGGTGACTGCGTGACCAGAATTAGAATTAGAAAGTTCTTTCAAAGGAATAGGATGCAAGTTGTGAAAAATAGTCATGTTGTCTGAAAATTGCTTTTGAGATCTCAGTAGTATTTGGGAGGCATCTGCCACTCTGCCACTCCAAGGTTGTTCTGCAGGATAGCTAGGACCATCGTGCACATGCAGAAAATCTGGCCGTGTTTCAGACCTGCACAACCCAAATCTGCTTTAGACCAAAAATTCTCTAGGTGAACCATTAGCAACTTAAAATTTGAGAATCACTTGTTTAGAGACTGGATAAATAACTTGTAGAGATAAACGGAGGAATCTAGTGAGAATGGTAAGTTTTCAGTTCAAACAATTATGGATCAAAGGTTTGAAGAATCTGTGGGGGAAAGAAGGTGATGGTTTGTTCACTCGTTGGTTTTGTTTGTTTGTTCATTTTAGCTAAGAGAAGTAAAAAGACCTTGGAAGAAAAGAAATAGTGCAGGAAGGAGATACTGTATTTATGGTCTACTTATGGAACTGTGTCCCGGAGGTATTCTCTAACTCAGAAGGAAATAAATGGAAAGCAAAGGTGGGTGTATCATCATGGTATTGTACTTCTTCCAGGATCTAGGAAAAGGGACATGGTTGCAGTTCATTTTGTGGGAATCTGTGAAAGTTAAAGAATAAACCATGGGATCCTCCAGTGAAAAAAGGGGGAAGAACAGTTTTGAGGGGGGGGGGTGAAGGTGAAGTCGGTATGTTAGACAGCAGGAGGAGGAGTAAGTGTTGCAGAACAGCAGAGAGCCTGAGATGGGTAGAGGGAGCTAGGACATTGGCCACCGTGCTTCCTGTCCCACTGTGGATAAGACCTGAAAGGGGAGCAGCCTCCATCGAAAGAGACAAGGAAGAAGCTTGTCTCCAGGCTCCCAGGGGAGAAGCTCTGTTTTTTCTAAAAGCAATTGTGGTTGACAGCTGGGGGGTTCCAAGGGTGCAGTGCCAGGGTAAGGACGCGCGGCAGGACAGGTGAGCAGAGTGCAAAGAAGTGCGATGGAAGGAATTATGCAGATTCAAGTAAGAAAACAACTAAGAGAGGTAAAATAAGCAAAGGCAGAGGGCATGAGTCTCGTGACGTCTTAACAGCCGTGAAGGCTGTTTGGCTGAACACCCAGATGTGGCGGAGACTCTGATTGCCATGCGCATTTGGTAAAACTAACCCTGAAACTGAAGAAAGTGGAGCAGAATTCTAGAAAGAGAGAGGAACAAATTGCTTTCTGAGCAGTATATCAGGACCTCAGGTCAGGAAGTGGGCCCTGAAAAATCACCTGTGGTTATAAACTAGCGAGGTCTCCATATTCTAGTTGTAATGCAACTGGTTCAATGGGTATGTGCAGCCATCTGAAGGGACAGCGAGGATGTTGATATTCCATGAAGGTCGTCCCTTCTCTTTTTGCAATTTTGCATGTCCCCTTTCCATAAAGATGCTAATGCTGACAAAATCCAAGCAGGATGTGAAATAGAGCAAGGGTTGAGTCCTTCTGAATAGGAAAAGAGACAGAAGGAGAGGGGCTGGGGATGTGGCTCAAGTGGTAGCGCGCTCGCCTGCCAAGCGTGAGGCCCGGGTTCGATCCTCAGCACCACATACCAACAAGGATGTTGTGTCTGCCGAGAACTAGAAAATAAATATTGAAAATTCTCTCTCTCTCTCTCTCTCTCTCTCCTCTCTCTTTAAAAAAAAAAAAAAGACAGAAGGAGAAAAAAAGAAACCCAAATTGACAACAATAAAACAGCCCCCCAGAAAGTGAAAAATCAAAACATCTCTTATGTCTTTCCCTTCAGGATTTTTAGGGACTTGAGGCAGAATATATAATCCCCGATGTGAAAGAAAATCCTCTGTTGCAGTTTATGTTTCTATCAAGTAGAAACTACCTGTTTTTTTCAAGGTGACTTTCCTACCAACAAGATTTGGGAGTATCAGAAATTGCTAGCATCCCTCATCAGGGTCTCCTGGTAGCTCATTCCTTTCTGCACAACTGCAGATGAATTACACATCAGTACTCTATCTCTGCGTTCTCCCTAATACTCAATATTGCCGAGATGGGAGTTTCGAAATAGGCACTTGGATAGGCAAAGACTTTTAAGAAGCATAAACCCTTAGAGAAAAGTAAAGCTACCTAGGGCTTCAAAAACAAGATGGCTACTTCACTATGCAGAATTCAACATAGACTCACAGCAGAGTGCAAGGGACCTGAAACTGGAGGGAGGCTGCCCAAAGCAAGGTGAACTGAGATACCTTATGTGGCTTACTGTCTGAAACACACCAGTCCTAGTCCCTCCAAATTCATGGATGGCGTCTGCTGGGCAAATCTCATTTCACATGCCCACCCTCCTGTTTTTAAGAGACTATCTGTTTCCAGCAGTGCCTGAAAGCAGGGCATGCCATGCAAGCATTAAATGTCAGCACTGATTTCATCCAGCTTAATTGTCAAGCACAATCACACTTTTGTCAAGTTTTTCTCCAACTAGACTTTTTTTTAATATTTATTTTTTAGTTCTCGGCGGACACAACATCTTTGTTGGTATGTGGTGCTGAGGCTCGAACCCGGGCCACATGCATGCAAGGTGAGCGCTCTACCGCTTGAGCCACATCCCCAGCCCTCTCCAACTAGACTTTTAAGAATGCTTAAGTAAAGGTCCCATATTTGTAAACTTATCTGGTTACAACTTGACAGCTCAACCATCCTGCATGTGTGGACTTCGGGTCTCTGTTCTGCCCACTGGACACTGGGGCAGAAGCATCTTTCTACAAGCTTTTGATTTTCTTCCTTGTATCTCATTATTCACTTTATCTCCAAATGACACCATTGGGAAAGTTGAAAAGTTTATTAGTGTATTTTATGTAGTTATATATAACATGCAATAAATATATGCATAGGTTAATTATGCATATTTGAATGTTTTATTAGATTAATGCATGCCAAGGGGAGAAATTTATAAAGAACAAACAAGTATTCAGTGAGAATCATATTTTCTTCCTGCTGATGACTTCTAGCCCTCTACTTACCCACCACATACAATCATCCCTACTAAGTTTTTGTGTAAACATCTGTGGATAAGATGGATATATGCCAAAACAAATATAATACCCCTTTTTACCACATCTTGAATTTTATGTACATATTTGGTAGTCACATTTTTCACTCTTATCTCAGAAGTTGGTTCTTATTGCAATTACACATCTTCATTCTTTTTGATAGCTGCATCTCTGTATTGTTCCATTTAATGGAGTTATCATTATGTACTTAGGAATTCTCTACTTCTGGATATTCAATTGCTTTTTATTCTTTCATCTTCATAAGCAAGTGGACATACACACTCATATACATATTTTTTTACACACACATCTAATCTAAAACTAAGTAGAATTCTGTATCAAAATATTTCCACTTAGAATTTGATGACTTTCGAAAATTACACTTTGGAAAGGTTTATACTTTGTTCATGCACTCAATTCTACACATTCTTTCTGATATCATACTTTAGGCTCCCTACTAAACTAAGTTATGTTAAAAGCAAAATTTTATCATGTCAATTTTGACACTTTCCTGTCTAGATTCAATTTATCTTTAAATTTCTAGAAATTTCTCTCTTCTAGCCCCTTGACCACATTTCTAACAGGTAGCTTGGTTTTCCTTATAGATATGCATAAGTTCTTCATTTTTTAATATTAATAAAATTAGTTCCTTTCCGCCATGAATGTTGCAAAATGTACTGCCTGCCGTTTGACTTTGTTCACGCATTATTAATATGTTTGTTGCTCAGAATCAACTCAAGGGAGGCACGGAATAAAGAGAAATTTACAACTGTTAGTTCACAGGAAAACTGGGAGGGGACCACTGTCTCTAACAGTACCACTCCTTTCCCAGCTCCAAGATGCTACTCTATTTTGAGAGCCAACAAACCCTTCCCTTGTGGGAGAACCATGATCCCAACCCTTACTTGCCATAGGGTTAATATAGAGACAAAACAGCTTATGCCTTCATCCAGACTAATTGCACAAAAGTAAAATAGATTTCTTCCAGGTTTTTCTCTGAGTAGGGTTTTAAGAATGCTTACGTAAAAGTTCCAGGTATAATTTTGATTAAGTCAGTGATTGTAAAGATCTGCCCTGGGATGAAAGAAGAGAGAATGGAAATGAAGGGCTGCATTTGAGAAGCAATATTCATAAATAATCCACACTGTTCAGAGATTGATCCGGTAAACAGCCCCACGGGGTGCAGTGAGGAGCCTGGCTTGCCTCCAGGGCCAGAGCTTGGAGGTAGCTCAGGGCAGAGCTGTTTCTTGCAGAAAAATAAGGATCTCCGTGAAAAGGCTAGAAGCAAATTTTTCACGTAAAATTCCTTTTGGGCTTAATCATATGCTGAGTTTTATAAATAGTTTATGCAAGTCCTATATTGAAAAATTGAGTATGAAAATAAACATTGTGGAGGCCACTTGGCCTGAAGTATGGGGGCGTATTCTGCAGAACCCACCATAGTAGCCCTGTTTCCAGAGTGCTGTGATCCCTTATCTAATTGGATCAGTTCATGCAGCCAAGTGATGGTGCCCTGGTGATTTGAAAGCCAGATACCACTCTGTTCCCTCCACCAAGTGGTTTGCACCAGATGTGGAGACCTGGCTGCACAGAGCAAACCCACCCAGCAGCTGTGGGATCTCTCCATCTTGCCAACTTCATGTGAACTCTCCCTGGCATGGACCATTCCTTTGTCAATGGAATTGTTTTGTGGCTGAAGAAATGTCTCCACCACAAGCCTTGAGAAGCCCCTGTTGTTGGGAGCATTGCTAGAGAAGGCATGAAAAGCTAACAGTAATTTGTAGACTTTGACTTTCAGGGCTTTGACACAGCATTTCGGGAGGCACTCCATTAACTAGGGTATGCAGCAAAACACCTGGTCCTACGTCATTCACCAGCGAAAACTGATAAATGATGAATAGGAATGCATGTCTCAGTGATGGGAAAAAAAGAGACTTCTCTACAGTAGAAATTGGCATGAGTGAAATTTCCGTAGTGTGAATTTCTTGAAGTTTCAGGTAGTTGCAGGTGTCCACTTCCACACTACCTCTCTAGTAGGAAATAGCTCAGAATCCAGTGTACCATGCACATACATTTTTAACCTCTAGGACTTTAAAATGGCCATTACTCCCTGAGAGTTGGAGGGTATAAATCAGTGTCTCCATGCTTATTTACTGTGGTTGACAAATGTACTGTCAATAACACACCCCACAGTGAATGAAAACATCAGGATCTCTTTGAGAACCAACCTACCCATCAGTCACTCTGTACGCTGAGTTAATTTAAAATTACCTGAATCATAACTTCAAGGTAAGCCCACTGACAAATCATATCATTTTTATAAGCTTTATTTCTCCCCTTCCACATTGAATGAGGTGGACCCCTCAGTTCCGAAAGAACTGAACTTGTTCCTCTACTCACTTGGCTTCTTAGCCAGAACTTCCTTATTTAATTTTATCCGAAAGCATCTCACAGCATTACTTATTCACCTATCTCATTTGACCTGGTGCCTGGAACTCCATATTATTAAATGCAACATGAGTTCAGACTCATGTTTGTATAAAATATGGGCATTATTCTCTGTCAAGCTCTTCTAAGCCCCAAAACTTCCTCAGTACCTGCGATGGAATTCCCATTTTATTCTAAGTGTCATGCTCCATTAATCCCTAGATCTCAAAGTGTATCTGACAGGAGTGATGTTGCACATTATAAAATAAGATTTCTCAAACTCTGCCCATCTGTTAGTGATACAAGCAATCTAAATGTCCTATATATAGAACATACATACATTTCCTGCATTGCATAGTCTTTCAAATATTTGCTCTTGGCATTGCAAGGTGTCCTACTGTCATAACAGACAAGTCATTCATTAAGCTGTCAGCACTTTGCTAGCCTGCTTCCAAAGAAGGCCCATTTTTGTGTTTTCTATTTCTTGTTGGATGACTTAGTCATTCATATGAGCTGAGAAGCTACTCTCATAACGGGTGCAACTGAGTTGTTCATGTCAGCATGTATAAACTGAAGCTCGGCTTCTTCATTTCTGGCGGTCTAACACTTGACTTGTGGAGGGCACTAATGGGTTGGAAAACCAGCTTGTAGTCAGAAGAGTTAAAGTGGTGTCAATACAATGCAGGTCTTGGCTGAGACATCTAAGTCAGGGGTATTAAAAGCAAAGAAGTAGAACAAACGTGTAATAACAACAAAAAAGATGTGATTCATTGTAAACACTGTTTGAGAATCTAAAAGGGAATTAATAAAGGCGATTAGCTACCCAGATCTATTTTGTGGGATGTTATAAAAATATACTAAGTTTGAAGAATTGAATTTGGCACATTTTTGTAAGATGAAAAGTAACAAAAATTATTTTCTGGAAAATTAGAGATTAAAACCTATTTATTTTTTGTTTGATTTTGTTGTTTATATTTTAGGAAATCTTTTGTTTATGAGAAATTTAGTATTCACTGGAAATCTCAGAAGATAATTCTTTTCTTTTTTTAAAAAAATATATATATATACTCACAGAAACATCCAAGTTATTTATGTTTCTTCTTTGCCTTTTGCAAAGTCATGATCATTTTTTTCCAGAAAATGGAATTTAGAATTTTGCCCCTAATTAGTAATTTTAATTCAAGATTGGCAAAGAGCAGATTAGAGTCATTAACTTCACCAAGTTTCATTGATAATCTATCCTTTCCAGTTAATGATTCGCTCCATGTCATCAGATTTAGTAGATACCAAAAAGTTGGTGATAAAATATGATAATAGACAAACACTCTCACATCATCTTTCTAAGTTACAGAGGCTTGGGATTGCCACGGTGGGATAAACCCAGTGATGCATTAGGCTACACAGGATTTATTATGATATTGGCACTGAACTAGAAAAGTCCACCTCACTAATCAGTTGCATCATTGTGTGTTCTATGACATGCACTCCATCCTGCTCACTTAATGTTTGCTGCTCCTGAAATGATATGTCCTCTTTCCCTGTGCCCAGTGCAAGAGACATGGAGGGAAAAAGATGGCTGTTGCATGGAGTCATCTCCATCCCACAAATACAAATGATGAAAAGTACTCAAATGACATCTTACACAAATTACTTAACTAGAATGCTTTTCTGTAGTGCAGTACATGTAGACTGTAATGCTCCTATCAGAACTGCATTTTTCTTCATTTTTCTAAGAAAGCCTTTCTCATTTATTACACTAAAATGGGATTAAATCATTGTCCCATTAACCTATCATATATTGCCCCTATTTTATAATTTATAGACCTCAGTTTCACACAGTCATTGAATATCAAAAATAGCATTTTCACTCTTTTTTTAATTTAATAATACTGATATAACTGATAGATCCTAATCCGTATAGTGGGAATTCTTGTTTTAAATGTGTGCATATGTTAATAATTTTATTTTCTACTTGGTGGGTTAACTTGAATTTTCTTATTTTCTGTTGAAATGCACATGCCTCTGATCAAATATGTTAATGTTCTTTTCTCTTGATTTATATGCTGGCCAGAAATTCCTTATGAAGGCTGCATTTGGTTGGGCCAAGACCTTTGGATTCGCTTTCTCCATAGGGATGGTTTTCAACTCTTCCATCATACAGTTAATGGATTCTGGAGCTTGAGTGGAGAAAAAGCAGGACAAGAAAAGCACTAAATCATTTAAGAAATATTAGTTCCAATATCATTTCAAAGAAAATCATTGGTGAAAATCTACTTGTCTGAGGTACAGTAAAAAAAATAAATGTAATGGAAAAGAGAAGAGAAAGATAACTGCAGATATATTTTTCAGTGTATTTGGTTTCAAGTCACCCTTACAAATGCTAAGAGAATATGGAGAGAGTGCTCTTTGCAGAGAAGAAAGATCCAAGAACATGATATGGCCAATGTTATTTGTTAATAACATTTAATTCAACCTTTTACTCTGTCTTATAAAAATCTTGGCATGGGGTGTGTGTGTGTGTGTGTGTGTGTGTGTGTGTGTGTGTTTAGACTTGTGACATAATTTTAAATCTGCATAATTATAATTACCCATTAATATATTTTCTTCTGATATAAATCATCTGTTTTCAAATATGTGATACTGTCTACAGTTCTAACCCTAACTTAATTTCAATCAATCATCTTAAAAATCTCTACTTGTAGACTTATAAATTTGTGACACATATGGAATTTAGAGATTATCTTTGTTCCATATTTTCCAGTAAAGAAATTCAAGACCAGAGAGTTTCAGTGATGCAAGGCAAGTCATTGTCTTTCTCACGGAAGAGATGTCTGCCATATTCATCCACGAATCTTCAGTGCCTCAAAATACATAAAACATGATGGATGCTTAGTAATTCATTGATTAAATGGGATAGGAAAAGAAGATCAAGGGTTTGAGGACATTCTATAATCTGGTAATTTTTCATAAAAATTATAACTTTGTTCTGAGATGGATTCCACATTAAAAATTAATTCTTGCAGTAGTTATAGTTTCTAACACTAGATTCCAAGAAGTAACTCATGCAAATAATAGGACTGTTTATAAGCCTGGTCAGTTGGTCTCTTTGGTCTCAGTGAGTGAACCCTATAATTATGGTGAATACATCGTATACATTTCCCAGCACATTTCAACTCCAAATACCACTATCTATTGTTCCCAGAAATACACTTACATTTGCCAAACTATCTAAATGCATGTTTAGTGGTGGGTGGGGTTCGGAATATAAAACTACTCTGTTAAAATTTTTAAACTAAAATATGATCTAAAAATTACTTCAAAGCTGTGCTCTATCTCAGGGACAACAGAATAATTCACAGATGATGTAATGAGTAAGACTAAGGAATAAAAGTTAAAGTAAGAATGTAGTCACCTAATGAAAGTGGAATTTCATATGGGAGACAAACTTTAAGTATAATTGTTATGAATGGGAAACAGAAAAGTCATTCTATTTGAAAAGAATAGGAAGTGTGAATTATACGGAGACTGGTGTCTGTTCTGCAAAAGTAAGAAAATGACTAGTAAATTAACCTTGTTTAATAGGGAGTTTATTGAAAATGCTCTCAAAATACAGTGTAATGAATAGCACTAACAGACTATATTAATGGTATGGGCAAATAAATTAATGGGTTTTCCAAACTCCAACATAATTTTAATCATTTTCATGATTAAACCTGTAAACATACAGAATTATTCCCATTTAGAAATAAATTTGTTAATTCTGCCCAATTAGGTTTAACCTGCATATGTCAAGTATTTTTAATAACAATAAATAAACAAAGATATTAAAAAATTGATTTCAATGGTAGTGTTCATGGTGACACTGTTTTTAGTCAACTTGATAGTGGTGTATTTTTCAAATATACCTACATTTCTGAATTTGGTTGGACTCACCAACCCATCAGAAAATGAGCAGGTTTCTAAGAGTCGTAATTAACTAATATATACTTCTAAATAGATCTCTTTCCACAGCCTTATCTGTGTGCAATGGGAATACTGATAGATAGAACTACCAAAAACTTACTACCAGGAATTCCCTTCATTAAAATCCTTTAGATGCCAATGCTAGAATTAACATTGAATCTGCTGTCTTTCTGTGAAGCAACTTATGAATGATTTTTATGAATAAGTGGTTTCCTAGGCAGTTGCCTCTTCTTGGGTAGTTTGAGAAGTACAGCATCAGCATAAATGGCAGATTTCTGTCAATTGACATTTTGAAAAGTAAAAATTTCATAAAATACATTTTTTTTTCACAGCCAGTCCAAACAGAAATGATTCCCTGAGTAGTGGCAGATTTTAAAAACTAAAAACTACACAAATTCTAAGTTTCCATCTTAGAGTTTTACTTTTAGCCTGGAGGAAATATTTTTATCCCTTATTTAAATCAACCCTCCCCCCACTTTAGAAAAGGAAAGAAAAAAGAAATCCAGAGATGTACAAATATTTAATGCTATTTGTTCAATAAGAACTTTATACCTAAAATATTTAGAATTCTTAAAACAAAAATAATACTCAACTATCACCATTGACATCTTAGAATTTATTTTCATTTGGGGGGTCACCGTCACTTTCCTCCAGAAGAAAACTCCCTGAGAAGGTAACCTGTTTTCTGGAAACCTTAGAATTCTTGGTTTAGGATTCCGTGTGCTTCTTATTCAATCACACACTGTATTTGTTTAAGGAAGAGTTATTCCTGGATACTGTTCACATCCCAAATTTTAAGGTTGAATAAAAACAAGAGCCACATAAACTTGTTAGGTGAACAAAGTTTCTGGTTTAAATATGGCCTCTGTCTTGAAGCCTGGGATATAGCCCCTCCCCATCTGTCACTAAAAGAGCTGTATAAAGACAGAAAAGATGTAAATTTATGACCTTATAAACTAAGATTGACAGACAACCTAAGGCATGAATCTGGAAGGAATTTTCAATAATTGGAAGTCAGGCAGAACCAAGTATATTAACCAATTGGTGCCCTGTGTGTTTGTCATCTCATGAAACAGAGGAGCCCTGAGAGAATGAGAGATGGTAGAAAGCTACTAAACCCGATACACCCCCCCCCCAGACCCAGGCAGGGAGGCAGAGTCTGATTCTGACCAGGAACACCTGCTCCCTCCTTATCGTGAATGTTCTAGCAACTAAAACAACCAGAGTTGCTTGCAAACTAAACAAGACACATGTGAGATGGTGGTGGACTTCTGCATCCTTGCCAGTGTAGAAGAACAAAGTCAGGAGATCATACAGCCTAAGTGGACCCTAATTATTAATACAGAGGTGATAGGATCTCCCATACCACTTAGTCTTTTAGCTTTCAAGGGCTATAATTCAATGTTATCAAAAACACTGAATTGGAATACATTCTTATTCCTCTGAGGATTGACAGCAATAACAATAGTGGCATGAATAACAATTTTTAAAAATTTACTATACTACAGGTACTGTTCTTGGTGCTTAGAAATATTTACTTGCTAAATCTTCATGAGAAAGTTATGATTACTTGCATTTCGCCCTTTAGGAGACTGATGTTTTAAGTTGAAATAATTTGTCCAAAGAGATGCAAGGGCTAAGTAGGGAAATTCTGATTTAAATAAAGGCAGCCCACCTCTGAAGTCTCTGCTCTTAATCATTTTTACAAATACACAAAAAGAAAAATATTCAAAAGATACAAAGCCCAGATACAACTATTTTAGGATGAAACAAAAGACATATCACCTTAAAAATATTAGGAGAGGTGTATAGCTGAAACTGATTTATTATGAAACAGAAAAATAACTGGACCACTTTCAGATTCCTGAATAGAATTGGAGAAAACATATCCCTCTGAAAGAGGAGTAGAAAGGCAAAAATGAGGGTCATTTTCAGTTCAATGATAAACAAATGAGAAAAATATACAAGAGTTAGGAGATGGTTGCATGAGTGATACCAACTAACGGGCCTCCCCCTCTCTGTGCCTTCTGCAATGTGACTCTACCCCACCCAGGAAGAGGTGGTCATTTTTCCCAGCCTAGAATTGAGGCTATCATGGAGATGTGTTTCACCAACAGAATACCATGTAGCAATATCAGCCTCGAAATGCTGTGAGTGATTTAGTTCTTTCTCATTCTCTCTTGGATGCCTCTGTCTTCCATGAACATAAGCTCAGGTGGTCTGCTGGTGGATGAGGGGCCAGGAGGGTGGAACACAAGTCCACCCACTGAAGCCATCCCAGAGCAGCAAGGTTGCAGTCAATCTGCCAGTTGACAGCAGCCTTAGGAATGGGCTGGGGCCTTACCAACCAAGCGCAGTGCAGAACATCAAAACTTCCCACCTGACCCCTGGACACGTGAGAATTAAATGATTGTTGTTTTGGGGTAGGTACTTTACGGTCATCAATTACTCAGCAATAACTTTACAATATGGAGAAACAAAGAAAAAAGTGAAATATACCAGAATCCATCTACTATTTCCTCTACCAATTATTTCCTTCCCACTTTTGGAAAACATTTGCCCTAAATGCTTTCTCCGACCATCTGCCTCCACAGACTCCCCTGACAAAGTGCCACCTGCCACTCCATCCCCCATTTTCACAGCTATGTGGACCAGGAGGAGAAATTTGACTTAAGGACCCAACATATTTTTCATCATGAGAATTTTAAGTTAGCTTTCCAAGATTGTAATTACTATCTGAAGGAGGTAAAGACTCCTCTGAGAAGAGAAATTAAACCAATGTTCAATATGAAACAGAGAAGACAGCATGTAAGGGCCCAGACAGAGAAAGAGGGAGATGACAATCCATTTTACCCTAACATACCTGTGTCCCATTGCCCTGTTTTCTACTGTTGTGAAATATATTCCCATTTTGCCTGCTTTTCCTTATTCTTCAAGATCTCTCTTCATTTCTGAATATTTCAGTAGGATTAATGACCACATCTTCACTCAGTTGAAAACAAATTTTAATGGCACTGTTGAAATTCTATCAAGTGAAAAGAATCGTTAACTTTCCTATTTTCTATTATCAGATCTGCTTTAGTCCCCCCCACCCATGGAGGGTAAGATGAAAGAGAGATTTTTATAGAAAAATTTCAAAATTCATCTTTTTTATATTCAATTTGTCAATGTCAAATGTGCTTATACATGGAGAGTAAAATGGAAATTTAATATACTTATGTGGGAAAAAAATCAGGCTTCCAGTATAAAAAAAATATGCTGGAGAATTCTATTTGCATTCCCATACAGGAGTTTCTGCTGTGGAGATCCCAGTGCTATTTCTTCCAGTGTTCTGGAATGTTCTTCCCATTAAATAGAGTTGAGATATTCATATCAGGAAATGCTGGTCTGAGATGGAGATGGAATTAACACTATCTCCCAAAGTTCTTTGCCTGGATATTTTCTGCAAGTCGTCCAAAGCGCTAACTGAAGCAATACTGAAAATATTCTTCTTTGTCGTGAGCTCAAATTAACTAGAGAGAAAATAAAATTCTAAAGAGTTTTAACATTCAAATAAAAAAATTTATTGGAGAATCATGCAAAACTTTGTCCAAAAATTGGAATCCAAGATGGATTTCTCAAAAGGGTTGACAATGTGGAATGTTCTTCTGTGACATTCCTGAGTCTGAGTGAACTGCAGTTTCAGAGATTGAGATGTGGATACCAAAGCTGCCTAGAAGATTTCCTCCCTTCTTACAAAAAAAAAAAAAAAAAAAAAAAAAAAATGGAGGAGTGGAAAAAAAGAAAAGTGACCCCTGACAATTTGCATTTCTTCTTCTTTCCTCCTTTGCTATTTATGTTTACTGACTTGTCCCTGCTTCTCTGCATTGATTGCCTGGCCCCTGCCCCCTGCCTCCCTACCCTCTAGGTCATTCCTATTCCTAGAGGTGGAAAGTTGCCAAGTACTGGTCCTGGGATTAGCAACCCAGCCCCAATGGCGTCTTTCTCCTTGTTGTTTTCTTGGAGGATGACCCAAGCACCTAATGATATAAATTTAAAGCACTGAGAACAAACTAAAGGACCAGAGGACTGCATCGTGACTTGTATGTCCTCCTGCCCACCAACCCTAAATCTAAATATCCTGTGTTGAAACAGGGGAAAAAAATCAGGTAAAAAAGAATGAAAAGAAAGAACAATATGTAGGTATTCAACTGTGAGTTTCCTGGGCTAAGAGAGACAATTAAATATTAATTGAAAATTATATGTGACCCTGCAGAGAAGTTTTTTATATTTTTGACATAGACAGACACTAACAGTATTCAATTAAGTGGCAATGCAAAGTGAGGCCAAAATGGACACTATACAAAAATACTGCATTCCCCTTACGTGATACTTGCAAGTGCTCAGTAAATATTTATTTATTTATTTATTTATTTATTTATTTATTTATTTATTTGGCCAACTACTTTCTTTATCTTCTTCCTTTCCAATCTAAGACACTTCAGTGGACTCCTCTATGGGAAGTGGAGAAACATAGGCTTTGCATATAGAGAAGCCCAGATTTATTTCCTATATCCTGAATCTTTCTCAATCTTGTGTTCCTGAATTTAGTTGTAATATATTTATTATCTTTCTGCTCATGTGACAAAGTAGCTGAGGTAATCAACTTGTGAGGAGGAAAAGGTTCATTTGGGTTCAGTTTTGAAAGTTCCAATCCATGGTTGTCCCATTGCCTTGGGGCTTTTGGCAACTCATCATGCAGGCAGTGTGTGGCTGTGGAAGACTCATCTTGTGGTAGCTGGGAAGCAAAAAGAGAGAAAAAGAGGACGGGCTGGGCTCTTAACATCTCTTTCAAGGATGTGTCCCTGATGACCTAACTTCCTCTCAGTAGGCCCCACCTCCTAAAGGTTCCTCCACCTCCCAATAGCACCATAGATAGGGACTGTCTTCACCACTTGGGTCTTTGGGGGACATTTAAGACTATATCGTATACATTCTAGGAAGATTTTGAATAAAGATTGGGGCAACAACTCTGGAAAGAAGTAAGGAGATTCCTCAAAAAAGACTAGGAATGGAACTACCATTTCACCCAGTTATCCCACTCCTTTGTTTATATATAAAGGATTTAAAATAAGTGATGTGGCCAGTTAAAAGTTTATAACAGCTCAATACACAAGAGCTAAGCAATGGAACCAAACTAGATGTTCTTCAACAGATAAATGGATAAAGAAATTGTGGCATCTATACACAGTGGAGAATTACTCAGTCATAAAGAAGAATGACTTTATGACATTTGCTAGTAAATGGATGGACCTACATATTATCATGCTATGTGAAATAAGTAAATCCCCAAAAAACTAAATGTTTTTGCTAATATGTGGAAGTTAATCCACAATAAGAGAGGAGAGGGAAAGAACAAATATCAAGTAGACAAGACAAAGGGGAATGAAGGTAAAGGAGGTGGGATAGGAAAAAGGAACACGGTGGAATGAATCCAAAATAATTTTCTTATGTACTTTTATGAATACACCATAGTGAATCCCACCATCATGTGCATCTGTCAAAATGGAGTCTTAACTAGAATAAGATATATTCCATGCTTGTATAATCATATCAAAATGAATTCTACTGTCATGTATAACTAAAAATGACAACTATAAAAAATATAATACATTCAAAAGAATAGGAACATAAGCAGCAATGAAGAAAGACTTCTCAGTATCGTTTCTCTTCCACTTCTTTTTCTTATTAAATTGTCATAGTAGTAGAAGTATCAGATGAGTTCTCAAGAGAATCTTTTACAGCAACAGAATGTCAATGCCTACCAATTTGGGGAAAGAATGTCAAAGTAAAATTGCGGAAGTGATCAAAGAAGAAAAAGTTCTTTTGGACTAGATATCACTTTATTCTCTTAACTTTCCTAACACTCTGAATTCCTATGTATGTAAATTTAGGAGTCAATCAAATATTTTATTTTCAGAATGTATTCAAGACAAATTGTATCACTGATCCAGGAACTTACAATTAACTAAAAGTAATAATTCATTAAAAACTCAAAATAGATTATAGATCTAAATTTCACAGGAGAAATCCTTGATGACCTGGAACATGGCAGCAATTTTTAGACACAATACCAAAGACAAGATATAAAGAAACAATTGGTAATTTTAATGGATTAATAATTTGAATGGACTACTAGGCAGTAACTGTAGGCAGGTAGGGCATGGCGAGAGGAATGAACTACTGGGGGTGTGCTCTTCGGGACTATATCTTGTCCCTGGCTCTTCACACCCATGTTGCTTTCTATTCCTGCTTCCTAGTTGCTCTGAGATGAGCAACCCCTCCCCACCTGCACGCATGAGTGGGTGCACAAACACTGCGAGCACACACACCCACACACATGCCCTTCCACCAAGTTGCTCTCCCTTACCTCAGGCCCAGAGGAATAAAGTCAGCTGACCAAGGTCTGAGACCTCAGAAACCATAGGATGCCTCCTCTGAGTTGTTCATCAGATATTTTGGTCACAGTGATGCAAGACCGACTAATGAAGTGAGTTTAATGACACGTAGTAGAGAATGGAGGGAAAGCAAGAAGCCCTAGCTCTCAGCTATACTAGCCAGACCTTTGAATAATGACAGCTTACTAGAATTATGAGGAAAAAGAATTGTTATTATTTTAAATTTCTCCATTTGGAGGCCACCTGTAACATAGCCACACACAGTTGAAACTGAAATTAATCCTTGGAGGTGGGTTGCTACCATTAAAAAATCCTAAAATACTTGATGTGATCTTT
Source organism: Spermophilus citellus (assembly GCF_964194105.1). Taxonomy (NCBI): domain Eukaryota; kingdom Metazoa; phylum Chordata; class Mammalia; order Rodentia; family Sciuridae; genus Spermophilus; species Spermophilus citellus. The sequence goes on from NC_138199.1 coordinate 69,049,099, forward strand.
TGGCTCAGATGTCAGGTGAGAAAGCAAGCAAGAAAAACGTTGAAGAAATCATTATCTCAGATTACAGAAAATGCAACCTCTTTCCTGAATCAGCAGAGTAATTAGTGAAATTGACACACATTAATGTGGAAGATAGAAAATACAACTTGAGCAAAATTCCAGGCTAAATTAAGTGTCGATTGACAGCTTTAACATGAACAAGATGTCCTAAAATAGAAGAGTTTGGCTTATATGCATAATTTAGAAAAAAATAAAGAAATTGATCAGCATAATCTCTTCAGTCACTAAAATAAGCAAATTACATGTTCTTGGATGAAGTTGACATAGCTTGTACATAATGTGGCAGTATACAAACTTATACATAGGAAACCCACAAAGTTTAAGGGTGCTGTATTCTTTACACTAACTGATATCTCAAGGTGAAAAGAGGTTCTGGGTCTTCAATTTTCCATGGGAAGGAATCAGGCTTATAGGATGGAGCCAAAAAATCAAAGAGAATAATAGATTAGGGAATCATTTCCAGGGAGAAGAACTCAACCTCCTTCGGGGAAGGAGAGTTGTTATTAACCAGTAACTGGTGATGTCCCTCCTGTCCCTCCTGTGTCTGGGTTGGTTTGTCTCTTGCAGTTGTTACTAGCTCACTGTTGTCAGTTGAGTGTGTGGGAAGTGAAATCCACATCTGGACCTGATTTAGATGATGAGATCTAGATTCAGAGCCTGAATCAGGTGTTGGTTAGAGGTCTTGGGGAGTGCTGAGTATGTTTTACATGTGGGAAAGTGACTCATTGAGGTCAGAGATGGGATTGCTGTAAATTATTATAATAATGAGCCTCAGGAAAGTATACCTTACTGTGTCCGTATCCCTTTCTTATAAGTCATCACTTTTCCCATCATGAGGTGGAGTCTATTTTTCCAATGCCCTCTACTACCCTATGACTTATTTTAGCAAATAAATGAGACAGAAGTGATGTTACCTGGGTTTTGGAGCAAAAGATTTAGCTTTTGGAATCCTATTATCGCCGAGCTGTAAAGAAGTCCAGTTCAGTCTAGTAGGAATGAGAGGTCATGTGAAGCAGATCCCCAAACCCACAATGGCAGCCAATACCTATGGTCAGACATTTGATTGAGACCATCTTGAACACTTGAGTCCCTGTCTAGCTGGCAGATGACCTCAGCTTCATGAGTAACTTCAAAGAAGACTAGCAAAAATAGTCCAGATAGTCAACCAATGGTATCAGATTATCATTGGTTTAAACCACTAAAACCTGGGGTAGTTTCCATTGCAGCACAGATAAATGGACAGCTCACTTGTCATGTTGGCTGTTGGAAAAATAGGCACAGTTAGCAAATAGGTGTATAGAAAAAACTGCAAGTAAACATATTTTAGTTTTAAGCAATACTATGATGGCTTTGCACCCTAACACTATTATTAATAAAACTAGAACTTGATTTATTTTTTTTCAAAATCACATTCTTTCCAATTTTAGGGGTCGTATATTCATCCCAGGCCCCTTCTCCTCCATAACTCTCTGCCTTCTTACTTTTCTGTTGTTTTCCATAACACAAACATCCATGCTTAATATTTTAATTGTGGAAGAAAGAAGCAAGGAAGATGTTAAGTCAAATGCATATGGAATTCATTCAATTATGGATGGTGAAGAGATGTAAATGCACTTATCAGGGAATGGTATTGGTATCATACTGTGCAAATATCAAATACCTGCAGAAATATGTTTCAGGGACCTCACAGACATATTAATTAAGCAGATATAAATATTATCTGTTTTTTACTTCAGTCACCCAAGGCTGATAAGGTTGATATCATAACTTGTGTAACCCAAGAGATTATTTATTAAAATGTGATATTTGGTTATTTTAATCCTGTGTCCCTAAAAATGAGTCATACAAAAGAATGCACTACTAAGGTGCTTTCCTGATTTCATTTACCTATAGTTTCTGGAGCCCATTCCTGCTTTATACAGGGAGAGTGTGGAAAAGAGTTTTTTTTGTCTGTAGAAAAAATTTAGATATATTTCATGTCAGAGTCACTGCAAGAGTCAACCAGACTCTCTATGGTTCCTCTGGACATACTTTTCACTCGCCTGCGCAAAACATTATTCTTACTACCCTTGGTATTGGCTAAAGTTCACACCATAGCATGTTTTTCATTGATAAAATACTTTCTGCAAATTTAATCAGCTATGAACTTTTAAGATGGAAGACACCTGAAGGAGTATCTATTCTAATTATTTACCCTCTTCTACCCAACTGTGATAGCTGTCCAACCCATGCTTGAAGCAATATCCGTACTCACCACATTGGAACCTCAAAAACTGTTGTTAAGGGATCTTTCTTAGATTGATTTAAAATAAATTTCATGTCTGGAGATTTAGCTCAGTAATAGAGCACATGCCTGGCATGCTGGAAATCCTTGGTCTTCAGCACCTCCAAAAAAACCCCAAAAAATTCATGGAAATATACATGGTCCCTTTTATTTCCTTGAAATTGCAATTTTAAAAAAACTTATTTTTATATTCAATTTATTCTTCTACTCAACAAATATATATATATATATATATATATATATATATATATATATATATATATATGAGTGCCTATTATGTACTAGACACTGTTTTAGATGCTATGTAGACAGAAGAGTGGGGGGAAAAATACACAAATCCCCTGTCTTTATGGAGCACACATCCCTATATATTTTAGTTCTAGCAAAATTTGAAAGTACTGATGTCCAATTGAGATCCTCTTGAGGCAGAGCAGCTCTAGTTCCTTACACAATTTTCATCCATCACATGGTCTTGTGTCTTTTACGGAGAGGTTTGGTATCCTTTGATATCTACAAAGCCCTGGACTAAGTGTAATGTAACATCGGAGATAAACCAAGGGCAGTCTTTCTGGTCAAGATATTCACTACTTCCAATCAGGAAAAAAAAGAATCTAACTAGAAGGCAACCTAAAATGATTTCCATGAAACAACCACAAACTGGTCCATGATAACCAAGAAGAAGAAAGGGGGGTTGTGGGAAATGTCATGAAGAACCAGGAGATTGAGTCGGACTCAAAGGGCAGTGGGGATTATAACAGACACAATGAGACTGATGTGCATTCCAGCTGTGGGGGCGTCCTGAACAGAGGGGCAGAGGCAGAAAAGCAGAGAGAGGGAGGGTCCAGCTTGACAGATGAACCACCTGGAGGAGAAGGAGCAGGAGATCCAGACAGAGGCAGCAAGTAGATTGGCCTTCCAGGTGGAAGAAGCACACAGGAAGGACAAGCCCCAGAAGCTGAACCAACCGATTTCATCCATAGGGCTCCGAGGACCTAGGTCCAAAGACACAGCTGAGGCTCTGGTGTGTATAATTGTCAAATTTTCTTGACTTTTTGGATTCAAGACACTTTCTCATCTGTTAAATGTGCTCACTTTGAGGCTATTTTGGAAAACAAAATTTTCTGAAACAACCAGTGTTTTTATCTCTAAAAAAAAATAACCCGAACAATGCTACAGGCTCAGATAACTGTCCAATATTTGTATTCCTGTGCATATCTATTCTTTAGCACAAATTAAGGAGATAGTTCCATGAAGTTAAAATACAAAAACAAAAACTACTGAAGAAGTGCTTCACACTCTCGGTGCCAACCTACCAACTTGTCTGATTATAGTTTTAACTGAGCTGCCTGAATATACTTGCTGGCTTTGGTCAAATCCATGTTATTTTTATTCGAAATTTACCAAAAGTAATTTTGCATGTCTTAAGCTATTTTCCCCTCTCTCCACCTTCAGATTTTATCTTATTCCTTTCTGTTGATTTATTTTATATTTAAAGGTTAATTTAGCACACTTGATCTCATTACCTACATTAGAAAATTAAACATACATAAAGAATTTGGTTTACCAGTAAGAAGGACAGACAATCTCACAAAGTCGTGATCTTGTGATATAATATTTGATTCACCTTAGAACTTACAGTAAGAGTGAAGACTTTCTCCCTGCCTAATCAGGGATCTATTATCCAATAAGTGACTTGTTCTGACTTGTGTCTTTGGACGCCACCACGAACAGGCCTTCTATTGTCCCAGATGACATTGTGTGCTAGGAGGTAATATTCCTTTAAAATCTCCAAAATAAAAGAGGCAAACACCAGCTTGAGGCCAGACAAGAAGCCTGTGAAACATCAGACAGTTTTCATCACAACTGGCCAGGCCTGGGCAGTCTCAGACAAAGGACTTCCGCCTTTATCTGGCCCTTATTTTGATGTCTCATTCAGCTGAAGATAAAAAGGAAAGATGTGCTTTGAAATTTAAACATTAGGGCAGCAAAGAAATCAACATGCAAATGTCACCCGTTCATGAATTCAAGATGAAGTCTACATTTGTCATTGTGAACTGAGAACTTGGCATTTTTTCCTCAGAAAGTAGTAAGATTTAAAAAAAAAAAAAGTAGATTATGAAAGCTGGATTTTATCCATTTGGAATTCTTTACTTTACATCTTATTTACAAGGAGGATAGGCAGAAAACAAGTATATGTATTTATGTAGACTTTATTATATATAAACAAATGCCTATACATAGATACATAAATTTGCTAAATATATATTTAAGAATAAATGGAAAGACTATGCAAATAGATGAACTAAAGATGAAAAATGATAGATCTTGACACAGTTTAGTCTTAGGCAGTCAACAAAAGCCCTAGGAAACTCTACAATAAGGTGTTTGCAAATATTCTATCAATTTCAACCATGACAATGAAATGATTTCCTTGGAGAAATAAAGTACAGTTTTAAAGACATCTGCACACCTAAACAAGGTGATAGTGACCTAAAAGCTATGGACAGAGTTGTGACTTTTGATCCACAGGTATTTTCAGAGAAAAAATGAGAAACCTGAAAATAAATACTGATTCATTTTTGAATTTAGAATAATTGCATATATAATTTTCATACAGTTTCTCATTGTCAGGTTCAGAAGTAATTTTCTAAGGTTGTGATTCTAAATACACTGTATAGATTTTTGTGGCTGGCTCTTTGTTTTTGCCATTTAAAATTTTGAGGGAATTAACTTGTCATTTCTCCCCAGTGTTCAACATACAGATTCATAGAAGCATCAGGAAAGCATCTGAAATTTTCTCTGGAATGGAAGATTGGACATGCGAGAACTATGGTAGTTGTGTAAGAATAACTGGAAGTCTTTCATATAAAGGATAAACTTCCCTTAGTCTACCTAAATATCTAAAAATTACCCTTGGGCACTGTTTTTTTGTTTTTTTTTTTTTTTTCTGAGCACATTTTGGACTGTAACTCGGGGATAAAATTTGTGAATCCAAAGATATATTGGTGAAATCTCAGCCTTAAATGGAGGGAAGAAAAGATAATTAAAAGTACAGTTCATGACATCCACACCCCCCAAAAAAATTAATCTAGTCAGACATCACTATTTACACAAATTAACTCACAATAAACCATAGACCTAAATGTAAAAGACAGCACTAAAATTGTCTTAGAGATATCACAAGAGAAAAATCTCATATGGATTTGAATACGATGATGGCATTTTACATTCAACATCAAACATACAATCCATAAAAAATTTTGATAATCTAGGCTTCATAAAAATAAAATCAGTCCTCTGTGAAGGACAATGTCAAGACAATGAGAAACAAGCCCTAGAATGTGATACAATTTTTGCAAAAGACTCATTTGGTAAGGGAATGGTTTATACACTACACAAAGAAAACTTAACAATGTACAACAAGAAAACAACCCAATTGAGAAATGAGCCAAAGACCTTAACAGACACTCACCAAAGAAAATAAATACACAGCAAAAAAAAAAAAAAAGATAAAAAGACAGTGCCCATCATGTGTCAACAGAGAAATGCAAATCAAAGCAACACTGAGATATCACCACACAGAATGGCTGAAAGCCCAACACTGACGCCATCACACTCCAGCAAGAAGGCGGGGCGATAGAAGGCTCCTTCATCAGAGAGGGAAATGAGAGATGGCGAGACCATGTGGGAATCCCGGAATTTCTCACAAAACGAAACAAACTTTTATATATGATCCAGCAATTGAGCATCTTAGTATTTACCTAAAGGCATTGATAACTTGTGTCCACGCAAAACCCTCATCATAGATATTTATGGTGGCTCTATTCATAATGGCCAAAATCTTTTTCAGTAAGTGAATGGGTAGGTAAACTAAGGCAGACTGTTGTTTGATGCTAAAAAGAAGTGCTATCAAGCCATGAAAACGTCTGAAGGAAACTTAAGTGAATATTACCATGGTAAATAATCCAAATTGAAAAAAAGTTACATGCTTGGAAATTCAAATTCTTTGACATACCAGAAAAGACAAAACTATGGGGACATTAAAAAGATTAGTAGCAGGAGAAGGGATGAACAGACAACACACAGAGAATTTTAATAACTGCACATGATACTGTGATGGTGCATACATGCTCTCATCTGCTTGTCTACACCTACATAATGTGCAATATCAAGAGTTAACCCAAGTGTTAACTCTATGGGTCATGATGATGTGCCAATGTAGGTTCAGCAATTGTAACAAAAGTAGCACTTTCCTGGGGGATGCTCACGATGGGGGACGGTTGGTATGTGTTTAGGCAGGAGTTACAAGAGAAATCTCTGCACCTTCTCTCAATTTTATTGTGAACCTAAAACTGCTATCTAAAACCATACCATTCTTTAAAAAACAGTACAATGCATTACATTACGATGGGTGCTGTAGAGGAGATTTAGGTAAAGTTACTTAAGTCATCTTAAGACGTACTAGGAAGGCAGATTTTTTTGAAGGCACACTGGTAGATATCCTGGGCTGAAAGAAGATTATTTGAGAAGTAACTTAATTCAGAAATTAAACTAAATTATATTTAAGGCCAACCCATTTGTGAACCAAATGATTTTTTTAGATCTTTATTTTATTTATTTATTTTTATGTGGTGCTGTGGATTGAACCCAGGGCCTTGCACATGCTAGGCAAGCACTGTACCACTGAGCCACAAATTATTTAAATGCAAATTCAAATAAATTATTTACAAGTGTTAACCAGATTTTGACCATATCATATATATATATATATGTAAATCTCAAATTTGAATGAAAGAACTAAATGAAAGAACTAAGGCTGTCAAACTCTTAGAAGAAAAATGAGAAAGCTTCATGGCACTATGGTTGGCAATGACTTCTTTAATGTGACATCAAAAACATAGGAAACAGAACAAAAAGTTAAATGAATTGGACTATATTACAATTTTAAACTTCTGTGCATTGATGGACACAAACTAGAGATAAAGGCAACCCACAGAATCGGAGGACATATTGGCAAATAACATATTTCATAAAAGGCTAATATCCAGAGTACATGAAGAACCCCTATAGCTCAACAACCTGATTAAAAATGGACAAGGGATTTGAAGAATTTCTGTGGATCAGAGGCTGAGGCAGAAGGATTGCAAGTTCAAAGCCAACCTCAGCAACTTAGCAAGGTCCTAAGCAACTTAGCGAAACCCTGTCTCTAAATTAAAAAATAAAATTTAAAAAGGGCTGGGGATGTGGCTCAGCAGTAAGCCCTCATGGGTTAAATCTCTTCTACAATAAAAGAAGAAACAGAGAGAGAGGGAGGATTTGAAGAAACATTACTCAAAATCAAATATATATATATAAAAATATATATGAACATACACGAGTAAATGGTCTCCAAGAATACGAGAAGATGCTCAGTCATTACAGAAATGGAAGTCAAAAACCATACTGAGATCTCACCTAGCACTATTAGGATGGTTACTGAAAAATAAAGCAAAGAATAGCAAGTGTTTGAAAGGATGTGGATTAATAAGAACACTTAGGCATGGTATGAAAACCCACACAGTAGTTCTTCAAAAAATACTAAATAAATTACTATGTGATTCAGCAATTCCCCTCTAGGTATATGGCCAGAAGGATTGAAAGCAGGGACCCAAGGATATATTTGCACACCTACGTTCATAGCATCAATATTACAATACCAGAAGTTGGAAGCAACTCCAGCACCCATCAACAGATGAACAGATAATGAAAATGGTATCTACACATGGGAGAATATTATTCAGTCTTTAAAAGGAAGGAAATCCTGACATATGCTACAACATGGATGAACCTTGCAGACATTACACCAAGTGAAATAAACCACTCACAGAAGGGCAAGTGCCATGTGACTAGACTTCAATAGGGTCAAATTCATAGAGACAGGAATCTTCACATCCCTGGAAAGAAACAAACTCAATCATGGCATATTATCTCCTTAATTTCCTATTAAATTAAATCTGAAAGTATTTTATTGAATTTTTTATATCAATGTTTATCAGAGACTTTGGTCTATGGAATAGTGGTTGGCATGGGGTGGAGGGGAGCAAGTGTTCAAATATTAAGTAACATTGATACCAGAGGCATGGCATGGCTGTCCATTCCTCTATCCTGTGCATATGACCATCTGTCAGAAAACCCCAGTTACTCCACTGGTGAAGCCTGTGCAAGAAAAGACTTGAAGCAACATCACCCTCACTTAGCAAACACTGAAACATCCCCATTCCCTTTATTCCCAAGCTCTGTGAACTCTCTTTGCATGAAGGTTCTCTTGGAGGTAAGACACTGACAGTAACCTCAGGCCAAGGTCAAGGATTCCATTGTTATTAATTAGGATTGTTCCTTAATTAAGGTGCTTACATTCATAATCATCTATTGAATGGTTCCATCTCAAAAAAAAAGGTCCAAATCCCACCAGTTAAAGGAGGGTGAGGGGGTAAAACCTTAATTAAAACCATGTTCTATGCTTTAGGCTCTGTGGGGTCTGGTGTGTATGGAAGAGGGCTGTCTACCATGTTGCTATGGATTCTGATAATCTGTCTGTGCCTGATACAGTCAAAGGATAACCCCATCATAAAGCTTCTAGTCTACAAAACTAAGACAAAGCTTGTCTAAATAAATCTGAACTCCTGACCATGGTAGAAGACCTACTATGGGGTATTAACAGAGTCAGAACTGTCAATCATGGCCTGGTCTCAGTGTTTGTTTTATGAATTCCACCTCTGGTGGCATGAACTTGGGATAAAATCATCATAAGCTATATGAGTCCAAAAAACACAAACCCAGAGTGAAATTATTTGAGCTGAAATGACGTTACCAATGTCTGAGATGGGTTCCCCCTCCTCCCCCTTTGAAATCTGATGCTTTTATTAGATTATTTCTACTGCCAAAGGACACAGCTACTGTCTGGCTACATTTTCTGGTTTTCTCTTGAATTAAAACAAATAAATAAAAGAAAAAAAAACTCTGAGTCTTTTAAATAAAACAAATGGGAATATTTTTTATTGATTTTTTCCCCTACCAACTGAATAGCTTCTATATATTTAGCTAAGACTCTGGGTCACATAATATGATATGTACCACACTTGTATGTGTACATATAAAGTATATGACAGAATGGACTTCTTAAAATAAGCAAGACTTGTCTGCGGATCTATGAATGAATGGGAAACAGCACTTGGTACATTGTAAAGGTTAGAGGCACACCAGACTTGAAGCTGCAGAATTCTCAGCTCTTGTGCACAGAGCACTACACTGTCTCTATTATTCTCTCACTTTATCACTGATCTTCTTCCTTGATCACAAAGTCCTGGTTTCTTATGGCCTAGAGAGAATTTAGAAAATACTACTCATCCTCTTTATTTTGTGGATTGTTGATGTGAGGCCTCAGAAATTATATATATATATATTCAAAGCCACACAGCTAATTACTGGCATCCCCCATACAAAGAACTTCTGTATTCCATACTGAACTCTGCATGTGCAGGTATTGTGAGCACCCCACTGACTTAACTGAGGGGTTACTGGGCTCATCACAGTTTTTCCATTTAATTAAAATTGAGAGGCAAACCCCTCTCATTAGCTACAAATTCTTAGGGAGAGCAGAGGACTGGTGGGTCAGTGGGTGGGCCTTTTATTGCCTCAGGCCTCCCTTATGCCATTTTTTTCCATTGGGGGAGGATCTCTTGAAGTTTACCTTTTACATGAGTCCCAGTCCATCTTCTCTGTGTCAAGTCCAACATCATGCAGAATTCATTTCTCATTGCTTTTCCACCTCTAAAAAGGAACTTTCTGTTGAATTTAGTTTTTGTTGCAGCGTGATTTTTTTTTAATGATTGGTATTAAAAAATGGCTACCATTTTGGGATTACCATATATTCAAGTGCTTGAACAGGCTTGTGACATACATTTTGTCTAGTCTTTAGGATGTGTCTATGAGATTAGATAACAGCTCTGATGGCAGACCTTGAAAACAATCCTTGGCCTCATTCATCCTAATGTCTACCCTCTCTCCGTTGAACTAGGTTTCTTCCCAAACTCTTGTTTTTTAAAGTGTTCTTCATAAAACTGGAGAGATGTCAAGAGTGCGTCCCAGCACAGCCTGATCTTCAAGTGGTGAAGTGTCTGGGTTCAGCAGCAGCAGACCCCATTCTTCTTGGGACCCAGGAGCAATTGTCGGTGTCCCAGAAAGAGATTTGCTTCTCTGAGGAAAGTGAGCCTTCTTCTAAAGAGAGAAAACAGTGCAGAATGAAGCTTTACTAGCGTAAGTTTTAAGGGGGTTTTGTTGCTGTTTTTGCTTTCTACCTTACCCCAAGCACCCCCAAAGGCATCTTTCTAAGGACTTACCTTAAAAATAAGACAAGATAAAGTTTAATGGGAATGGACATACTGAATATGAAGTTGCCTGCCGTACAGAAGGGGTTTATAGTTTATTCAACCCCCCCCCCCACCCACACACACACACACATACCAACCCTTTCTTCTTTAGGGAATATATGTACGCTGCTTGCTAGGTGTGTCACCAGCAGTAATGATGGTGTCCCTTAGGGATAGAGACGTGCATGCTGCCATAGGTACTAGCTGATTCAGACCACAGAGCTAAACCTATAGCAGAGATCATCTGCCAACCCTCAGCACACTGAGGCATGTCAGCTAGTGAACACTGTCCTACTACAGCTGCAGGAGGTTGGGACTAGTATTTCCCAGGCCAACTATTTTATAGATCAAATACCTTGCAGTAGATGTTCTTTCATTCTCCCCACCTTCTCTTTCTCCTCCTCCTCCTTCTCCTCTTAGTCCTCCTTCTTTCGCTGTCCCACGGCCTCTGTCCCTCACAGGTGCACGAGGACTGAAACAAATTATAGCATTCACTGTATAGTATTCTTTTGACTTAAGGCTCTTCTGATTTGCCCCTTAAAATATTTTGTCTTCTTGACTGATATTTCCTCACATCTGAGTATTGTGCCTCTAAAAAAAAAAACATTTTTTAAAGAAGAGCTTTTCTGTAAGTCTTGCCCAAAACAAAGTAGCTTAAAAGAATAGCACGTGGAGAAGTGATTTAAAGATTTTTTTTATTTATGACAATTCCTATTATCAAGCAGGGTTTTTTAGGGGGCAGTAAGATGTCAATTTGATTAAGATCAGGAAAGATGGATTGAAATGATCGTGCCCAGTGAATGTGTACTGGTAGCGAATGTTTATTTATTTCTGAACATACAGACATAATTATTTTACATGTCTTTCATAATATATTTTCTAGATTTGCTACAATTTAGATTATGAATTTCAAATAATCATTTTAAACAACAGTATACCTGCAGACTTATCTCCCATACCCCTTTGCTTTGCAGAACTTCTGAGGTACATAATGCACCACCCTCTCATGTCTATGCCTGACTTCCTGTGCCCAGCAGCACCTTGGATTCGTTCCATCTGATCATCTCTCTTCATCTCTTCTTGATCTTGGTTTGACTCACTCTTCTTCATCAAGAATAAGTCATTCCATTCTGCCTTGCACACATCCCAAATCCAAGCTGTTGCCACCATACAATCATTTGCTTATAGTTTTATCTGGTTCACGAAGTGTGAACAAGTTGACGCAGGGACCATGCCTTATTTATGTGATTGTCCACTGCCCACCTTTGTTCCTGGCACTTGGAAGGTGCCCAAATGATTTGTGTGTGTGATTTGTCCACTGAGTCCCATATCTTAAACCTATCTTGCTTTAAATGACAGGCAGGCAAGTCCAACTGCAGAGTCACTAGTCATTTCTTATAGATACTTGCAGAAATATCTTCTCTGCTACTAACTTGAATAACCACTTTTTTGGAGAGCAGTGACAGTGATTGGGAGACCAGTGTCTGAGATTGGAGTCCCTAATGAGTTCATGGCTGTGGCATGCTTGGTGATTGGAAAATTTCTGTGCAAAGGTACAGGATGCCGGGTCGCTATGGCAATGCTCTCCATGGGGAGGCTCTGTGCTACTTATCAGCTTCAACCTTATTCTCAGGCATGCAGCTCCTGGGAATGAATGAACTCTCTTGCTAAGAGAACAACAACGTTTTACCAGTTCCCCTGCTCCTGAACTTGCCCGGGAATTAGTAACTTGGACTTTAGTAACGATGGACTTTCTTGAGAGCTACACAATGCTGCTGACATTGCACACTGCAACTGTAGATTGTACAATAGCTGCATAATGTTGCTAACTCTGTAACTTTCATGAATACAAAGAATAATATTGCATAGTCTTTAATCTGATTAATGAGACATATATAATAAAGATTGCTGGTGTAATTCTTTAGAACTTCTTCTCCATCAAAGAGCAGTGCTCCACCCAATCCCAGCTTTATCTTCAAGATCTGCGTATGAGAATCTTATTTCTTCCAGTCTTCCCTTGCCCCTCACTGGAACCTGCTAATTTGGCTGTGCTGGTTGTGGCACACTTTCAATTCTGAAAATTTGTAATGAAAGGTCTATGTCACTCATATTGTGGAGCATAGTGCTTTGCAAATGCTGATCACTGGATGAATGATGAAATATTAGGGCACTTACTCTAGATTTTTTTTTTACCTCAGGGCAAATAAGGAACAAGTTTCTAAAGACTTAATATCTGGAACACATTATTTTTTTAAAATTTTTTTTATTTTTATTTTTTTTGGTACCAGGCATTGAACCCAGGGTCACTTAACCCCTGAACCATTTTTCATTTTGAGACAGGGTCTCACTAAGATTCTGAGGCTGTCGCCAAATTTGAGTTCTTCCTGCTTCAGCCTCCTGAGTTGCCATGTGCCACCATGCATGGCTGTTTTAAAGACTTTTATGTGTTAATTCATTTGATCCTTGCAAAAGTTTTAAAAAAATATAGTACTGTTATTATCCTCAGTTTATAGACTAGACAACATCAGAAAGATAGGTTACCCTTTTCTAGGGCTTTGAGATGAAGTGTGAGCTCATTTATTTGTTGGTTTTTCCTTTTTTGAGGAATGACCTCCAGGCGATGAATTTCCCTCTTAAAACTGCTTTCATTGTGTCCCATAGATTCCGATATGTTATGTCTGTATTTTCATTTATCTCTAAGAATTTTTTGATTTCCTCCTTTATGTCTTCTGTAACCCATTGATCATTCAGTAACATATTGTTCATTTTCCATGTGATATAGGATTTTTCCTTCCTTCTTTTATCATTGATTTCCAGTTTCATTCCATTATGATCAGATAAAATGCATGGTATTATCTCCACCCCTTTATATTTACTGAGGGTTGCCCTATGGCATAATATATGGTCTATTTTTGAGAAGGATCCATGTGCTGCTGAGAAAAAAGTATATCCACTTGATGATGGTTTATATAATCTATATATGTCAGTTAAGTCTAGGTTATTGATTGTGATATTGAGTTCTATAGTTTCTTTATTCAACTTTTGTTTGGAGGATCTGTCCAGTGGTAAGAGAGGTGTGTTGAAGTCACCCATAATTATTGTGTTGTGGTCTATTTGATTCTTGAACTTGAGGAGAATTTGTTTTATGAACGTCACAGCACCATTATTTGGTGCATAAATATTGATAATTGTTATGTCTTGTTGGTGGATGTGTAACCGATGTGATTCTGCAATCTGTATTTGGGGTAAAAATGGGAGTTCTAATGTATGAAATATGATATGTCAAGAGCTTTGTAATGTTTTGAACAACCAATAAAAAAAGAAAAGAAAGATAGGTTACCCAAGGTCACGCAGGTGTGGTCTAAGAATTTGGAGACTCCGTGAATTGGACTATTATCCTCAGAAGCTCTGATTAATGCAGTGTCACATATTGTTTGAAATGTCCTGGGGAGTTTCACAGGAGTGGCACCCATGGATGCAGTGGGAAAGACACACTAGGAAAGGTGGAAAAAATAGATGTGAAATTATATTTTATAAGGCTTCAGCCAAGTGCCAGTTAATTCTTTCTTATGCCACCATCATAGCTCCACACCCCACAGGCCCTGTCCACCCACATTTACTCACCCTTTAATATAGCACATGTGCTCATTGCATCCTGCTGCTGGTAACATTGCTTTTTGAATAAAAGTCTAAGTTTAGTGAAAGCCTTTGTTTTTCACTCATTTGGAATTCACTATTAAGAAACTGGATTGGGTTTCATGTCATCGTAAAAATAGAGACATTACAGGATAAAATGTTTAGATTCTTAATAATAATTTTAAAAAAGATTCCAAGAATCTGCAAACTGACTTTGAGAAAGTGTAGCCAATTCACTGTTGAGTTTACCTTTATTTATCAAAGCGTGTGTTGCAGGGCGCCTACCTGGTGACATTAAGAGCTGCTTGTCCCTATTGCATTTAGTCCTAAAAGGAAGAAGACTATCTATTTCTCTGAAAATGATTGTGATTCAGCTTTGCGGTCACTTTGTTCTACTCCGTGCCTAAGCAGCTGGCACCTAACTTCAGGGTTCCATCTGATCAGCAGTTGAGTTCTTTTTCTGCAATCATCAAGTCCAGTTTAAATCGGAAGATTAAACCAGAAGATTTAAACTGGGTTTTTAGATAGTACCAATGGAGAGGTAATCATAAGTATCAGTGACATTCGGTTAGTCTGTTCAAATACTTGAGAAAACGTCGGTTTTTCTTTAACATTTTTGTTAGATGAGACATTGTGGGCTGAATTTGATTCCTGGCAATGGGCTATTAAATAGTGTGGGAAATAGATTGCTTGAAATGAGAAAGATCAGAGGAAAAAAAATGGGTCATGAAACCTGCAGTGCATCACAGGTAAAAAGAACTGGATCCATGTCATTATCTTGAGCCATAACAGTATCTTCTCCTTACTAACAGTAACTATGTGTCTTTCCTTCTATGATTTGCTTTTAGCCTTTAATAAAACCTTCACAGCTTTAGGGGGAAAGCAACAATTTTATCAGTTGAATGCTTTTTTAATTTTTAAAGTTTTTGAAGCACTTCATAGTAGATCGATGTCTTTCTATTTTTGAACAGAAAATTTGTATTTAAGCATGGGAAACATAAACTGTGAAGCGTTGGATGTGTGTATTTTGTTTTCTCAACATCCTTTAGCTTTTCAATCATGAAAAATTTCACTGGAATGGACTTTTCTATTTCCATGAGGTATGACTGCAGTCTCACATTTTGGCTTCAAGCTTTAACCATGTCACTGAACAGTGGATCCAATAATCCCCATGGTCAAAGCTAAGTGCAGAACATCTAGTGAATCAGGCAAAGAATTTAGCAAAGACTGATTGCTGGGACTTCAATAGTTCCCAGAGCAGTCAGGAAAAACCCCAACCTACGTCAGACTCTAATATTTATTAGGAACATGACACCAATGTGGTTACATTTGTTTGTTGACTGTTGAAATGCTGTTTACTAAAATTTGAAATTGCTAAATTCCTTTTACGTGGCAAGTCGTGAAGGTGAAAGGGAAAATAAAGCCTGGAAATAAAAGGCAAAGCAGGACCAAGGAGAAAATAAATTAAAAGAGCAGAAGTATGTAAACAGCACTTTAATAGTGTTTACACTGGCTCATTAAGGAGCAAATCCTTGACTGTTGCCTGAGTTTCAGGGAGATGCTTAGATGATGCAAGTAGGATTGTAAAAAGAAACAAACAACGGACACACAAACTCTGTTCACACATCAACCGTCAGGGAGTTTGGGACCCTGTCAATTCCCAAATCTATGTAAATCCATAGAAGTGCCTTTTTACACTTGGGCTATGTGAAATACAAAGCTGACAATTCTTCAATGACTTTGTGGGAAAAAGAAAAAAAAAAGAAGTTTCAGTAGAGTGGTTTATGGATGAACCCCTACGTGGAGTTTCAAGATGCCAGTGTGCTGTCATCAATATTTCGATATGGCTGCCAAAAAGCTAACGTGAGGCTTTCCTTTATCAGAGGGATAAAACAGGTGATTGTTTAGATCCATTCTGTGCTGGTCAGATCATTCTAGAAGTGTCTTAATGCTCAGAAGATTCCACTCTGAGAGAGCATCCACTGAGGTCCCTCACTAATCAGAGGATATGACTATTACTAGATAATAATACAGTAATTATCAGATAATATTACCGTAATGCTGGGAGAACAACAGCAAAAAAAAAAAATGGATCTATGTAAATATGAACATGCTACTGTGAAGAAGATATTTTAAGTTGTTTTTTTTTTGCCAATAATTAAACTGAAACCAATGCAGAACAGTTATAGATTGAGACAATTTATTAATTTTTTAGAAAATTTTCTAATAGGTGAAATGGAGGCTTTCACTTAGTGAAAGGCAAAAAAAATGCTTTTAATTATTCAAATACTGACTATAATACAAGTTGGTGTTTATGTTACCAGGGGAGCCAAAGACTGGATGAGCAAGGAGCTAAATAATGACAATAGCTGTGACTTAGTCAGAACGTGTTTTTGTGTTAGATGTTGTAATAACAATCTGTATTGTTGCTAAACCTCAGAAGAAGTTCACAGAGCTTGTGTCCTCAACGCCACCCAATAGATAAGAAAAGGGGTAAGAACTCTACAGGGCTTCCTGACTCATAGTGAAATATTAGCAGGCTTCAGAACCAGTATCCAAATGTAAATTTTTGTGCTTCAGAGTCTATCTTAATATTCTTTCAGCTGATCAAATCTGATTTATGATTAGTATCTTTCCCACCAACTAAACTGTTATTTCTTTTTCTTTCATTGTATCTAAAAACCTGTCATAAATACTGTGTCTTCTCAGGGCCATGGAAGAGAGATGAGATCACCCACTCAGCCCTCAGCCCAGCCATCCCATCCTCCCATCCTCTGTTGCTGTGTCTGGACCGTCCACACTGCAGTGGTTTGGCTCATTTGCTTCCGACCAATGACTTCACTTTCCCCTTAGGGATTGTTTCTTGGCATAATTGACGCATTGTCTCTTAATATGCTTTATTTTTCTTCCTGACTTTGGGATCATCTTTTATAAAGTACGTCCTCTGGGAAGGGTGGTACCCTCAGGACTCAAATCCTGTAGAAGTGTGGATTGCAGACATTAGTGTTCATTTCTTTTGAATTCCTATAGTTATGGATATAACCAGACAAGACATCTGTAGTCTTCTAGAGTGTTCTAGAATTTTCTTGTTTTTTATGTGCTCCTCCTCATTATATGAATTCTTTGGAGAAAAGTATTTCATTTGTATCACATTTATTATTCAATGAATAGGTTTACAATGGAACTTTAAACAACTTTTTAAATTTGTCTTACTTATATTATTGGTATTTGCTTTGGGTGCAGATAACATTTTATGTTCGTCGTGTCAATCTAAACTTTTACGAATTTATCTTCAGCCAAATTTTGTTCCTCCTAAGAAAATCTGATTAACAGTGAGATGTCAATCTGTGTGGACAAAGAAAAGTGACCGATTCTGCATGATCTTGTGAAGAAAACTAGACTAATCTCCAAGTGGGAGAATCTTCTTCACTTAAGTCTTATTATTCCAAATTAGCAAACACACAGAATTGAAAGAGATCAAAATAAAATTCACCAAACATGTAAGACTAGAAAAAAAATTACAGTTTAATTAGAGTTTATTAAGAACTGAATCCTAATTACCATTGCATTTATCCTAAGAATTAGCTTCCTAGCACGTCTGAACAAAGCTCTGATTCAGCATCCATTAGTTCAAGGTGTCCAACATGAAGAAGAAAAAGAACAAAACAAAACCAAACCTCAACTTTCAGGAACATTTCTATATTCACTCTTACATTGTTTTCTGTCACTATAAAGTTAAAAAAAAATTAAACGTGTAACCATGTTTCTCATGGAATCTTTTTGAAACTCCCTCTGGTCTATTAGGATACTTGGAGACATACAAGCAGTGCCCGTTTAGATGCACCATGAATAGTAAAATCAAGTATACATTTGCTTGCTTATCTCAAACATTAGGGTTAGTAGAGGTGACAGTAACTTTCTGAAATGTTGCTTCACTGTGGATACCCAAAGTGGTTATGAAACCTGGAGAGGTGTGCCTCTGCCACCTGGGTGCACACAGTCCACAGTCCATGCAGGCTTCATACAAATGTGGAACGAATCTCTGGACCAAGAACAATCCCAAACTTGCCCTTGACTGCAGATCCCCTTCAGGCCCTTAAGCTAGAAATATGGCTATGGTCTTACCAAGCGCACAAAGTTGGTGGCTTTCACTGTTGTGCAAGCAAAGGAAGCAGCATCTGAACCTCCTTTGAAAACCTCTCTCTCTCTCGTGCCATAAAGAACATGTGCTAACATTTTCCCCAAACTGGACATCAATTATGCTAATTTATGAGGAAACTTCTTTGGAAGAGCAGAGTTCAGACTCATAACCACTGAAAAGACTCATTAATATAATGTGAAGTGAGGTGTTTTTTTTTTTTAAAGGGGGCCATTAAGGTAAATGCATATCATTACAGTGAAGGCTCATAATTTATCAAAAATTCAGTGGAAAGGAAACTTTATCCTGCATGTTTCCAAAGGTAATGTTTTAACACATGAATCAAGAAAACAAAATAAAGATGACAATGTGATCTCAAAAGAACGGCGTGCAGTGAAGATCTAGCTTGATCACTAATGTTCATTGAATCAGTACTACGTGCTGAACATTAGGCCAACACTGCTTCATTTGTGTTCTTTAAACAGTACTATGAGGTGGATGTTCATGTTATTTCCATTTTACAGGGGAGAAAACAAAAAAATCAGGAGTCTATGTTACTTGTTAAAGCTCATAACACTTTGATGAACTCCCCATTTGGAACCTCATCTCCTCTGACAATGAGAGGTGAACAGCTCTAAGTGAGCCTGGGTAGCGCTTCTTTCATCAGATTCCCAAAATAAAACTAATCACTTAATCCAGGAATTGAACTATACTTTTAAGTTCTCCAACTAATTATGTGAACAATTTTAAATTTGAAGGAATTAGTTGTTTCTCCTTTTAGAACTTAAACATGCTGACAAAATAATTAGCTGTCCTTACTTTTCAAGAAATCTCTCTAACATTTTGAGTGGCTCCTGTAATCCTCAGGCATGGGCTGGAAAGTGAAATTTCTGCCTTCTTGAGATACTGATTGTCTTAGGTAATATCTGTATTCAAATGGAAACAAGGCGGGATTATTTGTTATCTTATTGTTTAATTTTTGAGTTCTTTGTACATTCTGGATATTAGGGCTCTATCGGAGGTGTGGGGGGTAAAAATTTGTTCCCAGGATGTAGGCTCTCTATTTACCTGAACAGACACTTCTCAGAGGAGGACATACAGTCAATCAACAAGTACATGAAAAAATGCTCACCATCTCTAGCAATCAGAGAAATGCAAATCAAAACCACCCTAAGATACCATCTCACTCCAGTAAGATTGGCAGCCATTATGAAGTCAAACAACAATAAGTGCTGGCGGGGATGTGGGGAAAAGGGTACACTTTTACACTGCTGGTGGGGCTGCAAAATGGTGAGGCCAATTTGGAAAGCAGTATGGAGATTCCTGGGAAAGCTGGGAATGGATCCACCATTCGACCCAGCTATCGCACTTCTTGGACTATTCCCTGAGGACCTTAAAAAAGCGCACTATAGGGATACGGCTGCATCAATGATTATAGCGGCACAATTCACAATAGCTAGACTGTGGAACCAACCCAGATGCCCCTCAATAGAGGAATGGATAAAAAAAATGTGGCATCTATACACAATGGAGTATTATGCAGCACTAAGAAATGACAAAATCATAGAATTTGCAGGGAAATGGATGGCATTAGAGCACATTATGCTAAGCGAAGCTAGCCAAGCCCTAAAAAACAAATGCCAAATGTCTTCTTTGATATAAAGAGAACAACTAAGAACAGAACAGGAAGGAAGAGCATGAGGAAAAGACTACAGTAAACAAAGACGAATGGGGGGAGAGAAACGGAGAGAGAAGGGAAAGCACATGGAAATAGTAGGAGACCTTCAATGATACATAAAGTTATAAGAGGTTATGAGGGGCAAGGGGGAGGGAAAAAAAGAGAGAGAATTGAACAACAGCAGGGGAGGTAGAGAGGGAAGATGGGAGGGGAGGGGAGGGGAGGGGAGGGGAGGGGAGGGGAGGGGGGATAGTAGGGGATAGGAAAGGTAGCAGAATACAACAGTCACTAATATGGCATTATGTAAAAATGTGAATATGTAACAGATGTGATTCTGAAATCTGTATTTGGGGTGAAAATGGGAGTTCAAAACCCAATTTGAGTCAAATGTATGAAAGATGATATATCATGAGCTATGTAATGCTTTAAATAATCAATAAAAAAAAAGAAACAAGGCAGGAGTCTGTCTTTGTGGCTTCTTTGGGGATTGCATGTGCATAATGTATTTTGGTAGACGAAATATGAAGCCCAGAGAAGAGTGAAGGAAGGTGGAGAAGGTCCTCTTCAGGATCTTGAGATTGATCATCTCTTTCCAAATAGATGTCTGCTGTTGATCTCCAGTTGAGCTACTTGATTTTAGTGTGTGTGTTCCCCCCACCCCCCAGCCTGTCACAGACCCTGTGATTGACACAGGATCCTAGCAAAATGTTGAAGAATGTTATCTCAGTAGTTGATAAATGTATCCTGGGGCAATGGTCCTCACATCTGATCTGGCTTCAGAATCATCTGGAAAGCCTCTAAAGGCTCAGCATCCTAGGATCCCTCTCTGGTTTCTGCTTGGATAGGTCTCCAATGGGTCCTATGAATTTGCATTTCTGACAAGTTCCTCAGTGATTCTGTTGGTGCATTTCAAACCAGTTCCCCACTTTGAGAACCACTGCCATAGAGCGGGTACTATTGATAAAATAAACACATGCCCATACCATCCTTTGCTGGTAGCAGTTGGTTTTCAATAAATAAACAGTGTTGCTTTTATAAGAACAATGAATAAAACATATGTTAAGTAAGTTATTTCCAGATGATCTTCAAATCACAGTAACATTCAGTTGTGAGAACAAGCTAAAAAAAATTATATGGAGTGGGGTGCAGTAGTGCACACCTGTAATCCCAATGACTTGGGAGGCTGAGGCAGGAGGACCTAGAGATCAAAGTCATCCTTAGCAACTTAGCAAGGCCCTAAGCAACTCAGTGAGACCCTGTCTCTAAAAAAAAAAAAAAAAAAAAAAAAAAAAAAAAATTAAAAAGGGCTGTGGATGTAGCTCACTGGTTAAGAGCCCATGAGTTCATTTCCCAGTGTAAAAAAAAAAATACAAAAATTAAAATTAATATGGAATGATAGACTAATAATTTAACTTTTTATTGAATATTTTATATATTTTAACTGTAGCAACCAGTTACCTAATCAGGCACCCAATGCAACTTTGAGTTCAAAGGAATCCACTCTCTCAAGGACTTTTGCTTCTGAATTCTTCACAGGAGTTGAGACACTTTGGATTTATTTAAACCAAACCAGAAAATGTATCAGAAACTATCACTCAGCATGCACAATTAAAGCAAGACTTATATTTGAATAACTAAATATTCACAACTTATCACTGATAAAATACTGCTGTCAGAGTAGGCTAAAAAAGCACATTCAACAAGAAAATAGAGGGAAAGGTAGGGATGAACTTTAGTGGAGTAGGAGATGTCAATTTTAAATTGGAAAAGTATAGCTCTTATTTACGTTTTATCAGCAATTCATTTGTAGGAAAAAACCTATATTCCTGAATTTATAGGGGGTTGTTGGCAAAATCAAGTGTGAAACACCTCTAACGTTTACCTAAGGCTGGTTCCTAAGGAAAAACACCACATCCATGTTCTGATTCTAAGGGAAACCTTTGTGTACTGGTTATGTGAACTCTTCTTTAACAGAAGGAGGGAGTGTGGGTTTAACATGCAAAATTCACTGCACGGAACTGTGTGAAATGTTTCAATTATATCTATAATAACATTTAGCATATTCCAGACATAGGGCATTAAGCACAGAGCCAAGAAATGTCCCAAGCCTACGCTGTTTTTCATTTCATGCATTATAAGTGTATGAAACACATGTTAGGAATATATTTCATATTCTGCATTTGTAAAATATCAAATTTATATCAGCAGAAACCACAGAGGCGGCACAGGAGCTGCCCCAGAGCATGGCCATTGTGCAATCAAACTTTTAACACCACATTATCATTTTAAAGAACAAATCTCCTGGTTGAAATGAAGAAAATCATTTTCACAACTCATGGCAATTTTCTTTATGTATTTATTACACGGGCTTCAAAACACATACTCCACAAGAATTAGTCTCAACTTTCTGTTTTGCAATATGTGCCATTTTCAGAGCACCCATTAAAAAATAAAATTCATTCAAACTGATGGCTCTTATGCCATTTGGTTGCACTGATGTCTAATTTTGTAGAATTCTCAAAGTTTATCCCAGCATACATCTATGTTACAGGTCTTGAGATTATTCTATGCAGTAAAGATACCAAAAAGGAAAATCATTCCTTTAAGGATCTAAACACATTCATTTGCAAACATTATGCCACTTGGCTATTATATTTCCTGTCCCAGATGAAATGCTGATAAAATGTTTTATGAGAAATCAGAGGATGCCACAGAACTTCCTGTCATTGCTGCATATGAAGGTTTCCCCACATGATTTATTCCCTGTAATTATAGAAGGTATATTTATTCTATCATACTATTATATTGTAATTACAGGTGACACAGTGTGAGCAGCACCAGCGTGACTTGTCTTATATTGCCTGGTATTCTGGTAGTCAACACTGTTCACTGGATTCTACTAGCAAATGGTCAAATTCCCAAATCCTCGGTTACACATCGGGTGGCCTGAGAAATCTTGCTCAGTTTAAGGTACATCAGAGATGAGTTGAGTTTCAAAGAGAACCTAAATAGAGACTGGAAACTCTTAATGACACTGGCCTCTGTACTGCCACTTGTCATTGTTGGTCCCAATTGGAATTAGGCTACAATGCAGGAAAGCATGACATGAATGCAATTCTAAGGTCAGTGTGCAAAACAGGCAGGGGCTTGAAGGATGCTCGTGGGAGAAATTTTCTTGGACTGTTCCCTTCTTTGAAATCCTGTAATTTTAAAAATATTTACAATATGTTTCTTTTTGCTTGACATACTATGAATTGTTCTATTTTCAATTTTTTAAATTATATATACACATGATGTGTGTATGTGTGTGTCTGTGTACAGAGAGAGAGTGGGTGAGGGGGGAGGGAGAGAGAAGTCAAATGCCAACTGCCTCATGTTTCATTAAGGATAATTATATAATGATATTTTTATCTGCATGAAAGTAAGTTACATGTTTTCTATATAGTCACTTTATATTCCCACATCTGGTTTTATCCTTCTTCATTACTTTCTAAAGCAGGTGTCTTGACTCTCTCCCACACATATCACAAGTAAAACTCCATGGAGTTGTCTTTTCTTCCAGATTAGTAGTCAGAAAGCTATAGCCTACAGGCCAAATTCCACCAGCTGACTGCTTCCAGAAATAGTTCTGTTGGAAATACCTAGGCTCATTAGCTTATAGGCTGTCAATGAAGATTGTCAAACTATAATAGAGGAACCAAGCAGTTAACAGCAGAGACCAGCCTGCCAGCAACACCAGAAGTATTTACTACTTGGCCCTTTATGGAAAATATTTGCATCCCCTTTTCTAGATCAAAAAATTCCAAGACAGAAAGGGTTAAATCAATGTGAACATTCGGTTTAATAAGGCAACCCTTGAACCAGAGTGCCTGGAGATGAATTTAAACTCTACTAATTATTTAGCTGTGTGATGATTCTTCACAAGTCACGTAACATTTCTGTTCTTTAATTTTCTTATCAAATAGGAATGATAGTAATTGATATCTTATCAATTTTTGAAGATTTAATGAGTCGAATTCATGTTTTCATAGAGAATAGCTCATAGTGTATAGTGATCACTACATAGATGAAAGTTAATATTTTCATTCATTGATGTTTTCTCAATGCATCAGGAAGATGCACCTACTAAATGAAGAGTAAATTAACCAATAATATAATAAAGTCTCTCTTTTGAATCTACTCTATCCTTTTCTTTGGGCCTCTCTAATAAGAAGTACTATATTCTGATTGAATTAAAATGTTTGTCTCACAATATGATTCTCCGAAATCATTCGAAATCATGGATTTTATCCTGGTCTTTGCATCTTGATAGGGACAAGGAACCTGCCTGGAACATGGAATGCATCTAATAGGAGCAGGTGTAGAATAAATTGTCAACAACAGATGAGACCTAAGAAATGTGAGAGACTGTACCTGTCAATCATTGGTTTTTGAAAGTCATTTTATTGCATATTTCTAGAGTCATTTGTCTGTGGAAGAATCAAAAATGCATCATAGTCTCTTACTTCAAGGATACTGTAAATTAATAGGGAAGGAAAAATAATGACAAAAATATAAACTTATATGTGGGTCATATGTGACTCACCAAAGAGCGTTCAATGAAATGGTAAGAAATTCCAGTGGAGGAAAACATCATTACCAACATCACACAAAGGCAGCCCGAGGGCCTCAAGAACTCTTTCTTCTGCCTTACCTTCCAGCAATTAGTGTGTTTGACTGTGTTTTTCTCCCTGGATTGATTAAATAAATCATTTATTTTATTACAGATTAAACTGTGGGTATTTCTACGCACTCTTGCTAAGCCACCTGTGGATTGAACAAACTGTTAAAGCAGATTAAACCATATTTGTGGGCTGTTTTCTGTCTTTTTCTGTTTTGTTTTGTTTTCCCTTTGCAGGCGTGACTTGGACCTGTTTGTGCACTTTTTTGGCTGTCTCTCCAAGACATTAGTGAAACTGCTGAACGACATCTGTGCTTTAGCATTGAACAAAGGGTCCCCAGTTATCAGCAAGTGAGGTCCATGTTCTGCACCAAACAGTAACCACAGCAAAGAACGCCAGGGGCAAACATAGCCGTGTGCCACATCTCCCGCTAAGACTGGCCTGGTCATTTTGAATGTGACCAGTTAAATTGGCCAATCAGGCAGACCAGTGCAGGCTTCACACTGGCTCCTGCCACCGCCTGGTGTGGTTTCCATGGGGTCTCTTTGCTTCCTTGTACTCAGGAGAAAAGGCTTGACCCAATTGCCAAGGTACCTAGCAAGACGTGTTATATTCACCAATTCCTAACAGGAATGGAGGAGCCAGGAGCACCCTGCCAGCTCACCTCCTGCAATTAACATTGCCAAGGGTTCCCTGCTCTAAACAGTTGCCTCACATTACCTCAGAGCACGAGGCCATGTTTGCACATGAGAACCGGCCACCGCAGCATGGCTTAGCTAAAATTCTGGCTTCTGGAAGTCATTTTCTCCCACGTGCACGCTTCAATAAATCTGCAAAATAACTTAAGCAGAGCAACCCAGGGTGATTTTTCTTCGTCTTTGCCTCTCCCACCCCCGCCCAACGGAGCTGTAAAACTAAGTCTGCCTTTATCACAAAAGTCTCCATCAATAATCCAATTGACTTTCAGGGTTGGCTTTCGCACATGTCTGTCTCTTCCTGTGCCACTAAATCGTATCAGGTGCTCTGGATTTGGGTTTGATGGTGATTGCTGAGGTGGGAAAGACAGCGGCTGCGTTTGTTGGCTACTTTTTCTCAAGACGCCGGGATCAAGGAGTACAGTTTTTAGCATTAGTAGAGTTTGCTGGGCCTTTAGGTTACTTAGTTCATTTTTTTAGTTCTAATTTGGCTCCTGGTTATTTGTTCATAGGTGTGTATCTGGATATCTGAACATAAGTTACTTTTTGCTTCATGCTACACAGACGGTTAGAACATAGCCCAAATCACTGAGTCTTTATATAGGCATTGAAAGCAGAGTGTTGTCTAAGCTCAGTGGTTTGCATGTCAATTTTTTTGTTTTTGTTGATACTAGAAAATCTTCTAGAGTTGCCTGAATGTTTTACATGAGTGTGCATGTGCTCACATGCATATGCTACCTGTAATAGACCCAACCTGTGAGGTAGTATGATCCACCCACGGTCTTAAGTGTATTCTGTAGGAAGAGTGACAACCCAGTATTTTAGTAAAGCTTTGAGTCCACGTGGTCAAAGTGAGCCTTCCCCTTCAACCCAGTGTCATTGAGTTGCATATAGTTGAAGTCAGGTCTACTGGGATGCCCCTTAAGGCTGTGGATTTCAGTCCTGACCAAGTGGCTAGCTCATTGTGTGATTGACAGTTGTCTCACTAGCTATGTGACTTGACAAACCATCGAACATCTTCCCTAAAACAGAGCTTGTTAGACTTACCTTACTGTAAACTCACAAATTTTTTTTTTGACATGGGAATAATAAAATAACAGATGTGCATTTTTTTACATGGCAATACTTTTATTCATTAAACAAATATTGCTAGCATTAGTGGAGTTATAATTTAGTTATCCTTATTATTGTCTCATTTTATGATTTTTTCCTTGGTCATCTTTTCTCCTTTCACCTGACCATACCCAACCTTCCTTCCTTCCGATTTTTTTCAGCTTTGCTGGATACCCAGTGTCTGATGCTACTGCTACTCAGTTCTAGTGCCAGTGTGTGAAAACAGCCACAAATAATAGTAAACAAATGAGCGTGACTGTGTTCCAACACAGCTTTATTTACAGACACCAAAATCTGAATTTCATGTGTTATCTGATATTGTTCTTCTTTTGACTTTTCTGACTACTTAAAATTTAGAGGCAAATTTTTAAAGAAAATCATACTTAGCTTTTGCCCCCGCCCTCTCCCCCCCCCCAAAAAAAACAGGTGGATTTGGCCTGAGGGCCACATCAAGACCTAAGCTTGCCGGATGTGCCGTTTGGGAAGGTCAGTTCTTGTTTTAAATGAAATATAGTCAAAGATCTAGTAAGAAAGTGATCATTCCAACCCTGAGGTTTCACATCCTATTTAAATTCCATGGAGGAAAAATAAGACATTTTTAAAAAGATGATCGAGAATGCCTACTTTGTTCAAACCACCAGACTCCAGGCAACAGAAGCACATGTTGCTGTATTTTGGACTCTTACCTCGTGTTTGGCACCCCGTGACAAAGAACTCTAGGGTGCTACCTCTATCGTGTCTTAGAGTGGCCTGGCAAGCTGGAAGCCACGGAACTCATCTCTCTTGTTTTATACGTAAGTTGAACAGCTGGCTTAAGATTGAAATGGCAGAGCTGGACTGGTCCTCACAGGTCCCCAAAAAAGGGTTCTGTTCCCGGTACCATTATAACTTTTCTGTGGTTGTTCGTGGAATCTCATCTGGAAGTAAACAGAACCAAAGAAACAAACTGCTGGACACTTCAGTAATTCTAGGTGAAGATGCTGGCCCAGCTATTTCCCCTCATTTTCGAGTCTGATGGTAACACAAGGCTCTTGACCACATGCCAGGGGCCTGCCCAGCAGACCCGGTTCTCAGGTAAAGTTTTGGTGTGGGGCGTGTGGCCATATCTGACTGCAGACTCTATTTATACCTACATATTTTCCATGGACTAGTAAAAATCCTTCACTTATTTTCCTCGGAAACCTACTCCAGCAGTCAGGACAAAATGGGAGCTTCCTTGTGGTTTGGCCAAGCAGATCTCTCCATAATAGACTTCCCAGTGGAATCTGAGAAAGGGTCTTCCTCAGAGTTCACAGCTTCCGCGTCACCTAGGGCCACCTTTAGGATCCCACCAGCTTTCGTGCTCGTGCAAACAGACACCAGAATGGAGAGGTGGTGCATATATTACCCACATCTGTCTGCTACAAATTCTGCTCAGTTTCATGCTTTTAGGACAAATTCCAGGCAAAGGGCCACTGGGAGAGGCTCCATTTCTCTGTACCCCATGCCCAACTCTGTCAGTTAGGCGGCAGAATAATTTCTTTCATAAGGTCTGTCTTAGCCAAAGAAAACATACCCATGCCCTGTGGCATGAGACCTCTGAAGGGAAGGGACTGTGTTCTGAATTACACTCCAAGGGGAGTTGACCTGAGATCAGATGCCTTAAGACCTGGAAAGCAGCGAGACAGGAATATATCAAAGATGGACTTTATCATTGGGTATGGTTGGAAAATCAATTTTCTATATATGCAACCATGGCCTGTATAAAATGCACCTCTCAGTCTCCAGCTCTCCTTTCCCCGTGGTATAAATTAGAAGAGCTGCTTTCGTATTGGAGTATCAACGCTAAAGAAACAAGCATCTCAAAGTTGGAGCCAATCGTTTAAAAGGGATAGAAAAACAAACTCTTAATAAAGAAATGGAAAGATGTCATTTACTTGCACTGATTAAATTAGCCAAAAAATATAGGCCCATTCAAGGTCCCTGTTTTGCCTCCTTATGCATCTAATGGAAAAATCATTCCTGATCCAGGATTTTATTATTATTGTTATTATTTGAAATGCCACCTTAGAAAAAAATTTCCATTCGATACCCACCTTACTAGGAGAGTCTCAGTATAAAAATAAATAGTTGAAAATGTGCTGTGACTGAAAGAGTGTTCGCCAAATTAATGCTAAATTTCCATCTGGACTCCAGCATGCTACCACCCAGAAATATTTTCTGGATTTCATTTCCATGCAAGTTTTCTTCTCCTCCTCCTCCTCCTCCTCCTCCTCCTCCTCCTCCTCCTCCTCCTCCTTCTTCTCTCTCTCTCTCTCTCTCTCTCTCTCTCTCTCTCTCTCTCTCTCTTCTCTCTCTGTTTTTTCAAGATTCTCTCTCTTTGGTGATCTTCTGCTAGAGATGGGTTAGATGGGTTAGATAATTGCTTGAAGGCCCACTGCTGTTACATTAGCATCTCTGGCTGATGGCTCCATCTCCGGGAGGTAGAGAGTATCCTGTGATCACCCACAAGGGAAACCTCTAAAGGTGACTTTTCCCTCAGTTGGCTGCTGGACTCTTGAGAAGATCTCTCAGGAGGATATATGGAATGGATGCAGGCAGGGCCTTCACCAGCAGGGAATATTCATGGTGCATCTTTTCATGATGCCTCACACGTACTTGTTTCTGCAACTCTTCATGAATAAACAAGTGTGGGACAAACCAAGATGTATCCAACAGAGCTGCTGCACTACATCAGTAATCATACTGTAGAATAATGCCTTTATCCTAACACATTCTTCCTACTGACAGTTGCAAAATGCCCTGTTCTGCTGAATGATTCACACCTGCAATCCAATTTCTTTGGAATGAATTAAACTCTTATTATTGTGGGGCAGGGATAAAAAAACAGATGAGAAATAACCAAGTTTAGGCCTGCTTCCAAGTTCAGTTACTAACTTACTCTATGACCTTGTAAAAGGCATACAAATCACTGGGTCTCCAGTTCTTCATTTTTAAACATGGAACTAATAATAGCTGTCCTGCTGGGTTATATACATGTAAGAAGTCTCTGGGATAATTGTGAATGGTCTTTAGGAACATTAAAAATGCTCCACAATTATAATACCTCTTTTTGCCAGGAGGAGCAGCACACATTATTTTATAGCTTAAAGAGATCATTGTTTGAGAAGGTGCCACTAAAATGCCTTGGGCAGCTAGCAAGTTGAAGGCGCTGTGCTTGGTACTTTACAAATACCATGTCGATGTTTCCCAAAAGAAGAAATACAAAGGAGAAATACAATAAATATATGAAGAAACAAAAAAAGTGTTTCACATCTCTAGCAATCAGGGAAATGCAAATCAAAACTACACTAAGATTTCATCTCACTCCAGTCAGAATGGCAATTATTAAGGATACAAGTGATAATAAGTGCTGGCGAGGATTCCTTTAAACAGTATTGTGAAACCATGGATTAGCACGACCACTCTAGAACTCCAGTATGGAGATTCCTCCCCAAAATAGTAACGGGACCACCCTATGTCCCAGTTACCCCACTCCTTGTAATGTATCCAAAAGGTCTAAAATCAGCATTCTATACTGATACAGGCATATCAACGTTTATAGCAGAGCAATTCACAATAGACGAATGATAGAACCAGCCCAGATGTCTGTCAGTAGATGAATGGATTAATAGTGGGGAAACAGACTAAAATGAAATACATCGATATATGTCAACATAATATATATAATAAATATGTATATGTGTGTGTGTGTGTGTGTGTGTGTGTGTGTGTACATACAATGGAGTTTTACTCAGCCATAAGGAAGAATGAAATTGTGGCATTTGCTGGTAAGTGAGTGGATATGGAGAACATCACCCTAAGTGAAATAAGCCAGACACAGAAAATTAAGGGTCGAATGTTTTCTTTCAAAGGGAAAGGGTGGGGGGGGCTCAGATATCATAAAGATATAGGGGAGATAAGTGGAGTAGAAGAAGAAGATCCAGAGGGAGGAAAGAGGGACAAGAAAGAAGAGGTAATGTGAAGTGAATTTCACAAAAATCTCATTTTTTGCATATATAAATGTACCACAGGGAATTCCACCTTTATGTCTATGTAGAAAGCACCAATCAAAAATGAATAAATAAATAAAAGAGCAAAAGGAAGATCAGTATATTTCAGGAAGGAAGTTAGTGGGAGGGAGGAAGGGACTGGGGAAACAGACTGATGCCACGCGTCTACGACTTCGTCTAAATAAGCCCAACAATTGTGCATAACTATCATCATAAAACAGATAAACAAACATCCATCTTAAACCCTGAGAAACCTTGAGAAGTGTATGTTTCTATTCTAATTTGATAAAATGAATTTCAGACCTGGAGTGATTTGTCTAAGGCCTCATGCCCAGCAAATGGCAAAAGTGACAGCAGATTCTACAGCACCAATAAGCCTCTATGCTCAGTGTGAACAGGTAACTGGAGCCAGAGATCCTGTCTGCACTCAGTTCAGGGCCATTGGATAATTTCGTGGGAAGCATGTAATTATGGAGGGGGTGTTTTCTACTCCACCTGCAGTCTAACCTGGTAGGACATATTGGTAAGATCTGGAACTAGTGGTCTCCAAACTTGTTTACTGTTGTCCTTAGCTGTATTCTATACAGTAGGTCTGCAGAGGTGTGTGAGTGTGTGTGTGTGTGTGTGTGTGTGTGTGTGTGTGTGTAATTATAAGATAAAGGAATACAAAAATTTCAAG
The DNA here is from genome assembly GCF_964194105.1 of Spermophilus citellus. Classification (NCBI taxonomy): domain Eukaryota; kingdom Metazoa; phylum Chordata; class Mammalia; order Rodentia; family Sciuridae; genus Spermophilus; species Spermophilus citellus. The sequence continues at coordinate 69,080,482 of NC_138199.1, forward strand.
TTATAAATTTTTTTGTCTCCACTTACAATTTTTAAAATTATTAGCAATAGCCACAGTTGTTTCCTTTTCCCTTCCTTAATCCCTGGTCCTGTACAAAATGCTAGTTCTGTACAAAATGCTGGGGTTTCACCAAAAAAGCCCTAAACAAAGCTGCAGAACAGATGGAGAAAGAGATTTGAGAGTTTGGGTGGATATTCAGGAGACACTGCAGGTCAGCCTCAGGGATTGGAGCACTAGCAGATTAAGTTGATATCAGAAGGTAGAAAACAATAGTTATTGGTTGTGGAATCAATGTAAGCAAAGGGCACAAGGGAGGAGAGAGCATTTCTAGGGCCATGTGTAAACTGTAATTCCGGATGCCAAGACAGCAGGGTCAGTTGTCAGGTGAGGGCTGCACTCTGCTAACTCCATGATATCTTGCTGCTGCCTTCTCTTCAGCAGGGGAACCTGGGTCCCCGCCTCAAGAAGAATTGGAAGGGCAAGCTAGCCAAAGGCTCTGAAGGGATGGTGATCCCACTAGGGAGAAAGCAGACCTCCGACCTAATCCCCCCGAAACCCCACCTCTCAGATCACATATTGACAACACCTGGATTCTGGAGGGCTCACATTCAAAACATAGATGCTAGATCATTTCTCCCACAGGCCACCCATTATCAATGCACAATGGCCACCAAAGTCCACTTGAACATAACCTGTTTATTAGTTTTCAAGGGACATTGTTAGGAAAGAATTCAAAAATATACAACTTCTTCATAGGCTCTAACACACTGTTTCCACCCAGCTCTGACTTTTTCCCCTCTGGGCTCTATTAATAGGAGCAGGAGAGCCCAGCTGAGCTTCCTCCTCTCCAGCCTTTCTCTTAGGTTAACATAGAGTCAAAGTAAAATGGCCAACACACCAGAGAAAGAAGGAAAAGACAGGGAACAGAAAGTGAATTTTGTTTGCTTACTGCTTACTTAAAATTCGTGTTTTTCCCACAGTCAACAGATTTAAAATATGATTTTAGAAAGACAAAGATTGCTGCCATTGTGCAGTGTGATAGCATCTCATTGAACACACACCCCCTTTCACCCCTTTCCTGTAGTGACAGGCTTTACTAATGTCACCCTGCTCCTGGTTATCCTAAGACAGGGGTCTGAGTGCCTCATGGTGTAGAACTGTAGGCTTGTGGAATAAGAAGTGATTTTACAGATGTAAGTTTCCAGGAGAAAATATATTCTAAGTTTTTCTACTTCTGGTGATAAGGCTGAGTAAGGAAAAGTAATTCCTAGTTACTCCAGTAAATAATGATATCATTAAGTTTAACAGGTCGGCTAAATACATCTCAGCTGAAGGAATGAATCCAATCAATCAGCCCTGATAATTTAATCAGTGCAATTTTTTAACTTCTAAAAAGACTCCCTGATAAATAAAAGAAGATTGTACATTAAACTGTCATTTAATTCTTAGTAATTAAAAATATAGCCATAGTTTTAAGTATTTGGGATGAATAAATGTTACAAAAGGAAGATTGGAAAGAGACCACGAACTTGAATTCAAGGTTTACAGCACTGTTCTACAAATCAGACTCTATTCCCCATTGCTATCTTATTTGACAATATATTTAGTACTGGTTTTAATTTTTATCTTTATTTCTTTAAACAGGTCTGTTTGTTATATGAAAAAAAATGCGAAAATTTGTAAATAAAAATGAAATCTGGATTATTTCTCATCTGAAACAATTTTTACTTTTGATGAACAATGATAAGGCTTTGCCAACCAGGTATTAGCTATCTTGACATTTCCAGGACAGTCCAAGAATAAATCAAATGAACTATTTGATTTGGAAAAAAAAAAATTTTTTCTTTACAGAACTGAAGTTGAATAATAAAGCCCCTTCCCAGGTACAAGTAGAATGGTTGTTTTAAGGTAAGCATGCTGAAAAGGATGAATGTGGCCAGGGAGAGACACTTTCTCAGAGAGGTGGGTTGGCGGGAACCACAGGGTGGGGATGTGAGTCCACAGATAAGTCTCTTCTTGCCTGAACACCCACAGAGGAGCGTTCAGGGGTCTGCAGTGCTAGAACCAGAAACCACAAACCCAGGGAGTCTGTCAAAAGCCCCTTCACAAAGTTTAAATTGAAGGCGGGGCTGCGTGCTCTGGTCTAGCACAGCAGCTCAGGTTACACACTGAGGCAGAACTGACATTTATGTCCCTCTAAAAAGGTCTTACTATCAAGGGAGGTCAGTATCAGCCACTGGTAGAAAAGGAATATTCACCTTCTGGATACCTAACAGCAGCTTTTCAGTACTTTTGCTTTACGTTGGTCCCACGAAATGAGCAAAACCAGAATCATTCCACCAGCTGCCTTCTATATCAATACATCCATTTCTTGGGAAATAGAAGGAAAAGACAGGCAAAAATTAAAGGGCCCAAACGCCCTTTTCCTTAACAGCCAACTGTGGAATTAGGCTCAACCTTGCCAAGGCTTCAATTATTCACCCTGATTTGAAGTTTCCAAAATGCAAATAGGACATTTTCAAAAACTTTCCACAAGTAAACTATTGCTGCATTGGGAAAAGGTGCAAGATTTTCAAAAGATTTTGGAGGCTTTAGTTTAAATTCAATTACAGTATAGAACTTGACAATTGTATATGCTTTTCACCACTTCATGGTGCTGAGAGGTGGTATTGATTCTCTCTCTTAAAATTCCAGCAGTGGAGCGAGGCCAGGGAGATAACTTCAGTCTACACCATGAGCCCCATTATGAATAGGTTACATAAAGATTCCTGTCAAAACAATTTTCCAGAACTTCTGTATCCCAGGATCCCTTGACCATGAATTGGAGAAACGTTTTAATGGTAAATCTGTCCATACCTGTTATTTCAAGGAGAAATATACATATTGGACAGATGAATAATCGCATTCTTGATAAACGTGCACATATGCACACACACACATATAAACACACACCCACTCTTATTAATCAGTTCTTTGGCTTGAAATATGCATGCATGCCCTGCTTGGGGGAAAGGAACTGAAATGCGTAGTCAGTCAGTACCTAGCTTAAGGATATAAAATGCCGATTGCATTAGCATATCAGACCTTAAAAATAAGTTAATTATTTCAAATCCTTGTAAGTGTGACACTCGGGTTTGAAAATAGTCTAATGCTCACATGTCCCATTTGCAATACTAATGTTGTACCTGTCCTTTTGGTATCAGATAGAGAATCTTCTACTCCATGTACAGTATACCTTGAAGCTTCTTATCACAGAAGTACATTGTGGTAATTCGAGGATGACATATATGATTCTTGGGCATAAAATAAATTTTTAAAGTTTTGTGGGTTTTTTTTTTTTAAGATTTAGCACGTTAGGAAATCCAATGGAAAATTCAGGAAATTTTAGAGTAAAATTCAAAAACTTCCACGCCACAAGCTTCCAAAGATAACTGTCCCCTATTAAAGACAAACAAAAAATTATAAAATATATTTTATGTCTATTCCTTGTGTCATATTAGCTTTGGGGAATATTTCACTGCACTTGGTGGCTTTGGAACTTAGATTAAACTTGTAGAATAAAGGAGGACCGTTTATCTCTTCAACTGTAAAGGTGAAATACACAATATGATTTGAGTCAGGCTCTTAGATATATTTTCACTAGTTCCATGAAATTTGAAAACAAAATGAAATATTGGATTTATGGGCACATTCTGTTTTTAAGAGTAGGAAAAAGGGGGCGGGTGTTGGCATTTTGATACCTCCTTTGAGCAACCTGTAGACCTTTTCTTACAACAAAATGTTCAAATTCTTTTCCATCAGTGCCGTGCTTGCTCCATGTTTTATTCTCTGTTACTTTTTTTTTTTTGCAACTTCAGCCTACACCCATACTCCTTAACAGGTAACTTTTGGAAGAGATTGACTGCCGAAGGTGTTTTTAATTGGAAGAGGAAAGGTGTTTTCAATTTAATGAATGCGTTTTATTTCTCCACTCTTTTCCCCTCCTCAAAACTGACATTCAAAATTGAGTTTGGTTTTAGTCACACACTTGTCTCCTGCTCTTCCCGTCACGCCTGCCACAGAGTAGATAAAGGTGTGAAAAATGTGAGTTCTCTCAAGCCCTGGAGTCTTAGAAAGTGGTTATGGTAATAGGTGTCAAGCAGAGTTGAGATTGTGAGACGAAAAATACGCCTGCTATGATTTTAGTTTCAAGTGTTGGACCTACATTTGGTTTTGTCACGTATTTATCTTTCCCATAGTTTCTTGGTAGTATTTGATTTTATGAAGAAGACAATACATTTAATAATTTCGTGTATTTATACATAAAGCTTGGGGCAAGGCGAGCCACAGTCATGTTGTCTCATTAATTTAATTGGACCATTTAAATACATCAAAACTGGCCGTTAGAAAGCTAGATCATTGTAATGTCATGTGTAGCTAATAAAAAAAAATTAAAAAAATAAAATAAAAATAAATACAAATGTAAAAAAAAAAAGAAAGAAAGCTAAAACTATCAAAACTATGTTGATCTTCCCAAAAAAATGTTTATTTAAGATAATTCTTAGACAGGGTGGTGGCATACGCCTGTAATCCCAGCAATGCTAGTGTCTGGGGCAGGAAGATCAGAGTTCAAAGATCTCAGCAACTAAGGGAGGCCCTTAGCAAATAAAATAAAGAAAATAAAAGGGGCTGGGGCTGTAGCTCAGTGGTTAAGTGCCCCTATGTTCAATCTCTGGTAATATGACTACTAAAGTAATAATGATAAAATAAAATAATATTGAAATAAAAATGATAAAATAATCTTTAGAGCAATCTACAAGGTAATTTAAGTAAATGCATCAAAATGTTTAAAAAGTCCCCAATTTTTATTTTATTTCATCTTGTTTTCTCTGCAAAGGATAAGGTAGATTGTGAAAAATAACTTAATTTGACTTTTATTTTCCCATCATACCTTACCCTAAAAAGTTTTAGATGAAAATTATAGAATGATTTATTTCCAATTCCAAGGTGGATGCATTTTGCAAGAAGAGCATATACAAAAATAAATAGAGGTTGCAACGTCTACCTTTCCTAGAAGACAACAGATTTTCTTTTTTGAGCTATTCCCACTTATTTGCATCTGCTAGAGAAATTCTGGAATTATCTGACCACTATCGATCCTGGAAAAGGCCACTGTGGCACAAACTGTTTCACCCTCAGTTAACTCTTTTTTTTTATATCTTTTTTTTTTATTTATTGGATGTTCACAACATTACAAAGCTCTTGACAAATCATATTTCATACATTAGAATCAAGTGGGTTATGAACTCCCATTTTTACCCCAAATACAGATTGTAGAATCACATCGGTTACACATCACATTTTTACATACTGCCATATTAGTGACTGTTGTATTCTGCTACCTTTCCTATCCTCTACTATCCCCCCTCCCCTCCCCTCCCATCTTCTCTCTCTACCCCATCTACTGTAATTCATTTCCCTCCATGTTTGTTATCCCATTCCCCTCATAAACTCTTATATATAATTTTGTATAACAATGAGGGTCTCCCTCCATTTCCATGTGATTTCCTTTTTTTTCTCCCTTTCCCTCCAGCCTCATGTCTCTGTTTAATGTTAAACTTTTCTTCCTGCTCTTCCTCCCTGTTCTGTTCTTGGTTGCTCTCATTATATCAAAGAAGACATTTGGTATTTGTTTTTTAGGGATTGGCTAGCTTCACTAAGCATAATCTGCTCTAGTGCCATCCATTTCCCTGCAAATTCGTGATTTTGTCACTTTTTGGTGCTGCATAATACTCCATGGTGTATAAATGCCACATTTTTTTTTTATCCATTCATCTATTGAAGGGCATCTGGGTTGATTCCACAGTCTAGCAATTGTGAATTGTGCTGCTATGAACATCGATGTGGCAGTATCCCTGTAGTGTGCTCTTTTAAGGTTTTCAGGAAATAGTCCGAGAAGGGCAATAGCTGGGTCAAATGGTGGTTCCATTCCCAGCTTTCCCAGGAATCTCCATACTGCTTTCCAAATTGGTCGCACCCGTTTGCAGTCCCACCAGCAGTGTACAAGAGTACCCTTTTCCCCACATCCTCGCCAGCACTCGTTGTTGTTTGACTTCGTCATGGCTGCCAATCTTACTGGGGTGAGGTGGTATCTTAGGGTGGTTTTGATTTGCAACTCAGTTAACTCTTTAAAAAAAAAATCCGTCTGTCAAACTGAATCCTCACATGCACAGTTATATTTTTCCTGTTTTTGTTCTACTTGTTACACAGATGAGCCAGTCACCAAATGATAGGAAAGAATGACCAAATCTGTTGAAGACCAGTGGGCTGTAAGCATGAAGAAGCCAAGAATTATCTGGTGGATTTAGAACCACGATGGTCATTGGTGGTGACCTTGGCAAGGGCTCCTTCAGCGGAGCAGTGGTCAGGCTGAAAGAGGCACTAGAAAGAACACACAGAAGACTCTTCAGAGGAGATTTGCTGTGAAGTGGGCAGAGATATGGGGCTATATAAAAGGCAAAGGATTTGTGGTCTGTTAGTTTGGGTTTTCAGATGGACGGTACAGAATGTCTAAGCTAATGGAATAACTCAGCCACGATGGAGGAAAATGTTAATTCAGGAAGAGTGTGAACAACTGCTGGAGGTATGACCTGATAAGGGAGAGTGGGTCTGAGTTCAAGGAGTTGCCTTAGAATAGGGAGACAGAGTCTGTGTGCACGCCGAAAACTCTTTAGAAGTGGCAGCAGGAACCACCACCTTGCTCCCATTAGAAATATGGTTCAGATTCTGACCAATGTTAATGTATTAGGGGTAAAAAAGGTGTGTGTGTGTGTGTGTGTGTGTGTGTGTGTGTGTACACACATCATTAATAATAAAAGGACAAACCTAATTTAAACATTTTGTTATTCATCATATATTTAAAATTCAAGTGTGGGTTATAAGGCACTTATAACTAAATGTACAGATATATTTTATTTCAAATGAATGAAAAATGTAATGGGAAATCATCTCTGAAGTTAATGTGAATAAGAGCACATCCTCATAGGAACTTGTAGGTCACAGCTGTGGAGTGTCAAGTGTGTATGGAGGATATTCTGGGAAAATAGTTTAGGTTGTTATAAGTTAAGAATTAAAAGAATAAAAAATAAGTAGTAAAAGAATTAAATGGTAGTAACAAATTTTTAAAATCTTTTAATACCTGCTAAGGAGTATTTATTCTTTCCTATTCAGGGTAGGCAGATATCAGAGTTTAAAGAAATGGCCTTCTAGGATTCTGTATGGGGTTAGGAAAACTTCCTCCCAGGAGCTAAGTTATAAGACTCTTTTAGTAACAAGAATAGAGAAGCGGAGACAGAGGGAGAGAGGAAAAGAAGGGAGTAGAGGAGGATGGTGATGGGCAGGACCTGAATGTGGTAAATAATACTAATATTTGACAAGGAAAGGACATATTAGAAGAACTTGGATGATGTTGGTGGAATTGAGTAAGATAACATGGAATAAGAGAGTATTTGGCAGAGAGCTGTGTAAAAGGCAGGGAATAGGGAAACAGGTCATTCTTTTTTGATATATTCAAACTCAAAATTCCTGTGGCCAACCCCAGCAGGCTGGTTTTAGAGTGAACATCTGGAAGCCAGAAGAAAATTCTAGCATAGAAATATTGGAGTCATTAGTTTGACCCTAGAAATTGCAGTCCGACCCCAGTCTCCTTTGGTGAGTGTCCTATCTATCTGTTGTAGTACTTGGCTTTCCCTTCATATCTACAGCCAGAAATAATAAATTGTGCTTGGATTTTTAAGCCATTTACATAAATGGTACCTATATGTATAATGTCTTTACTGAGATACCGTCAGCCTGATCTAGGTCAGAGGTTGACAAAATATGGCCCATCGACCTGAATCTTGCTCACCCCATTATTGTACAGTCTTCAAATTAAGAAAGATTTTTACACATGGACATTTGCAATGAATTTGAAGTTAGGAAACACCAACTTTGAACCCCAATTAATTGAAATTGGATGTTCAAGAAGGAAACCCTATTCTCAGGAGACCCATGCTAATCAACAAAAAACATCACTTTAGAATTTGATCAATAAAATAAATTGTGAAAATTTATTTTCTCTCTTGTTATATAAGCACCCACATAATATCCTCAACTTACATCCTGGCCTGTGAAGCCTAAAATAGTAATTATCTGATCTAGTTAATCCATAATTTGGGTGCCTGATACTTCTTCATTTTGTAAGTACACTACTTTCTATATATTTGTTATTTAATAAAGAAAAATTCCATTGTTTTCTATTTTGGGCTTTAAGGAATTTCTTATTTTACCAAGTGTTATGTAGACATATGTCCTCTGGTTTCCAAAAATCTGTTTTTATTTTTATTTATGTGGTACTAGATAATTAATCCGGAGGCTACATCAGAACTATACCACCAGATCCTTTTTTAAAATTTTATTTTGAGACAGAGTTTCACTAAGTTTCCCAGGCTAGCCTTGAGTTTGTGATCCTTCTGCCTCAGCCTCCTGAGCCTCTGGGATTATAAGTGTGGGCCACCACACCAGGCAGTCCCCTATCTTTTAATGTGCTCATTTTATTTTTATACCTTACTCTTAAATTAAAAAGCATACTTGATAGACTTTATTCATAGCATAGCTTTGGATTTATATAGTGGTCAAGCAGATTGCACATAGACATCCATATGCCTCTCCTGCTCCCAACCTCACCCCTGACCTCCAGACTGTCCCTAACTTTTTAAAACCTTGCACTAGTATGGTTCAGTGTTATGATTAATAAACCAATACTGGAACATTATTATTTACTCTTGTCCACAGTTTACATTAAGCTCATATTTTTGTATAGTTCTATGGATTTTGACAAATGTGTAATGATAGTTACCCATCATCACATTCTCACAGAGAATAGTTTCACCAGTTCTTCACCTATTTATCCCTCTTCTTGAATCCCTGACAAGCCGCTGTCTTTATACTGCCTTTGTGTTTTTTTTTTCTTTTTCCAACATGTCCTAGAGTTAGAATCATATATTACATAATCTTTTCCAACTACCTTCTTTCACTTAGCAATGTGCATTTAAGGCTACCCTCCTGTATTTTGGTGGCATGAGAGTTCATTTTTACTCATTGTTGAATAATATCTTGTTGTAAGAATGTTTTACAGTACACTATCCAGTTACCTGTGGAAGGGAATCTCGGTTGTTTCTACTTAGGGGCAATTTTAAAAAAGGGCTGTAAATATCTTCTTTGTGTGGACATAGTTTTTCACTTACTTGGTTGGGTAAATACCAAGGAATATGATTGCAGAATTATATGAAAAGAGTGTATCAACTTTATAAAAATCCTCCAAACTGTCTTCCAAAGTGGTTGCACCCTTTTGCCTTCCCACCATAACGACTGAGTTAACATGTCATTCTCCACTATCACAAGCATTTAGTATTGTCAGTTTTCTGGATTTTATTTTACTAATGGGTGTATAGTGATACTGTATTATTGGTTTTCATTTGCAAATTTGTAATAACAAATGCTATTTTTTGAAATTAATAGTAATTTGGGGGAAAGCTTCTTTAATTTATTAACAGATATAATTTTAATTTCTCTTGGGAGAATTATTTTCCCTACCCAGGATCAGACAGTTTCCTGTCTCAACTGGTGTTGGTGGATGGAGTTGTGCCTGTTTCCATTTCCTAGGGGTTGAATTCCTTCCAGATCCTTGGGCCATGTAGGCGTCTCAGAATCAGTTCTGCTCAGTGGGTCCAAAGTCATCCACAGCTCCTGCTTTGGAGAGGCTGCTGAATTCTAGCCAGCCACAAGCTGCGGCCATGTTGAAACATGATTCCACCTTTGGTTTGATACCCCTTCTTCATTTCTGGACATTGGACTTTCCCAGTCTTTCTCTCATAATGAGTTATCTGTTAAACCCAGCACCCTTTGAATGTAGACTATATTTATGGGGTACTATCCCAATATTTTTTTTTCAAAATTACCTAGACTATAATTGCCCTAAAGAGAAAAGTCCTGAGAAGCTATGAATAAATTTCTTAGTTTGTGTCAGAAAGAAAGACAAATTGAAAATTCGAGAATCCAAGTTACCATCTTCAGAAACCAGTTGAGGAGAACACACTGAAACGGAAACAAGCAGAAGGAAGAATAATAATAGAATAATAGAGATGGATAATATTATTTTTTTAATTTTAAAAAAGAAAAACAATAAAGAAAAAAATCAATGGAATAGAAAACTGAATTTTGGGGAAAAATTCTAGCCAGAATGATCAAGACCTATTGACACAAGAGACACCAATTTAGAAATGAGGGAAGATGAGATTGCCCTGTAGACTGCTACCTACCCATCAAAGATACTGAGAGGATAATAAGAGAACATCATAACAAACTACTCCATGCTTGTAAATTTGACAATTTAGATTAAATTGACCCATGTAATATAATTACTAAAAAAATATTGCTTTGACCTGGTTTAAGGCTCCAGCTAGAAATCTGTCAATTTCCTTTTCTTAAGCAGCTAATTATATCTACACTTTTCCCTTGTAGGGTTCCAGCACTCCTGCCTACTGTGCACCTGTTCTTATCACCCCAGGGACAGGTGATGTGACTAGGAACAACTTCCATGCCCTGGAGCCTATAAGGTAATTAGAGTTATTCAATCTATGGGAAATGGGAAACCTGTCTAATCTTGGTCCACTTTCCATACTATGCTGACCCTACAGGTCCAGCTTGGATTTCCCTGTCCCTGGTCACTATGTGCTGTGCACCTTTTCTCCTCAGGAGCTGTAACATGGTTGTCCCCTTCAGGGATCCCTGGGTCAGTGTGCTGTGTCCCACCATCAAAGAAATCCTTGAGTCTTTGTTCTGATCTGTTGTGTTGTGGGGCTGGTGTTTGTTTTCTACATGGTGCTGGGGACTGAACGCAGGACTTCATGCATGCTAGGCAAGCACTCTGCCACTGAGCTGCACCAAGAATCTTGAAATCTTACAAATGAAACAATCATTCCTTAAAAGAGACCAACTGCGGGCTGGGGATGTGGCTCAAGTGGTAGCGCGCTTGCCTGGCATTCGTGCAGCCCAGGTTCGATCCTCAGCACCACATACCAACAAAGATGTTGTGTCCGCCGAGAACTAAAAAAATAAATAAATAAATAAATATTAAAAATTCTCTTTCTCTCTCTCTCCTCTCTCACTCTCTCTTTAAAAAAAAAAGAGACCAACTGCTAAAACCTGTAATGAATAAATTCATTAAATAACATTATCATAGCAATTCAATATTTTGAATCCAAAGTTTGGAAACTTGCAATAAAGGAAACTTCAGACCCATCATATAAGGAAGAAGTAACCCATTACTACACAATCACTTTCAGTAAAGGAATGGAAAGCCGCACTCCTCAACTCAGTTTCTGAGGCCAACATGACCTTGGCATCAAAACCACAAAAAAGCATTAAAAGGTATAAAGTCTATGTACCAATATCCCACATGAGTCTAAATGAAGTAATGCTGAGTAAAATGCCACAGATTAAATCCATTGACATAAAGACCCTCTACCAAGTAAGGCTTCTCTCAGGAATGCAACAAAGTATCTCAAATTTGAAATATGAATCAGTTTTATTCATCACATTAACAAAATAAATGAAAAAAAAAACTAATCACCACCATAAATGTGGAAATAAGATAGAATTTGGCAGAGCTAAAAATTCATTTATTATTTAAAAAAAACCCTCCGCCAATTAGAACTATCAGAAGACTTGGACATGATAAAGAGCATCTGCTGGGACAGAGACCATAAGCTGCCATTGTCCTTCACTATTAAGTCTGGACACTTTCCTTCTCAAATTGAGGAGGAAATGAGCAGGTGCCCGCTTTCTACTCCCATTCATCTTTGTACAGAGAATACATTTGGCTAGTTTCCAGTTGGTGGGTTCTGAGGAAAGTTACTAACACCATCCATGTATGGGTTTTTATATGATGTTGACTTTTTAATTCTTTTAGGTAAAAACTGAGGAGTAGGATGGCTGGTTCATATAGTAAGTGCATATTTATAAGTTTGTGAGAAACGGCCAAACTGTTTTACACAGTGGCGCTATCATTTTGCACCCGGACCAGCAATGCCTGAGTCCAGGTAATCCTCCTCCCTCGGCTTTGGCACGTGTCTGGGCTGACTTTGCATCTGGCTATTCTATGGTTATTATTTCGTTGTGGCAAATTGGACATTTGAAATGACTTGTTCTGTTGAAACATATTTTCAAACACCTCTTTGCTTGCCTTGTACTTTCTCAGGAGCGTCTCTTCAAAGATTTTTACTCACTTTTTAACTGGGTTGTTTTGCCCTACAAAAACCTGTTCATGGATCACGTCAGCAGCTTCTGTCATAATCCACAAACCAGAAACAACCCAAACGCCCTTCAACTCATGAATGAATGGGTAGACAAACTCTGGGGCACCCACATAGTGGGATATTACTCATTAATTGAATCACAAAAAGAACTACTGGTGCCTGCAGTACCTGGAGGCATCCCACATGTGGACAAAATGTAGTCTCAAAACGCTTCATGCCATATGATTATGTCGGGATGACAATCTGGAGTAACCAAAATGGAAGGAACAGAGAGGTGACCTGTGGTTGCAAGGGATTGAGGGTCAGGACATGGGTCAACCACAGAGGGATGGGAAATTTTTGAGATCCTGTGAGTGTTGTGTTTATCATTCATAGTGACAGTTACATGATTTTTTTTGGTCAAAATTCTAAACCTATCTACCAAAGAGGGTAAATTTTACTGGATATAAATTTAAAAATAAATTAATGTCATGCTTCCGTTTTCTCACATCACACTCTCAGAAACCCATGAATTGTGCCCATTTGCTGCCTGTGTGCCTAAATGGTGAAGCTATCATCCCCCTGATTTCCAGGGGAGCCTCAAACATTACTCATGGGCTGAGTCAAGCATCGGAGAGATGATCTGGTTTGTAATCATCGTACTAAATAAACTGGCTTTAGATTCCTCAAATCCTTCTCCAAGATGGATGGCTCCAGCCATGCCCCACCTCCCTCATCCCATTTCCAATAACACTAACAAGCAGGGTTTTCCTACATCCACCCCACCCCAAGGCAAAGACAACCTCCCGCAGGGCCAAGTTTCTTGATGAGAATAGGATGTTCCCACCCACCTTTGTATATTGACACTTGCTGTGCTTCTGGCCATAAATCACGCGGTGACATCACATTGTTGCTATAAATCCACGAACAAATAAGCTATCCTTCCATTAGGGAGCATAAAACGGTCCATTTTCAGACTTGGTCTGCATACTGTTTATAGGTTGCTTGCCGCTTTCAGGATTTTTACAAGAGAACATCCACTGTTTCCTTCTGGCCCCCCTCCAGAGAGCGAGGTTAATATTGCCCATTTTCCAAGATATTTGGTGGGAACGGTGCAGAACAGAGCCACGGTTTCCATCAGGGACCTGCACCATGTTTTAGTCTCTATTTCCCAGACAAATTAAACCCACTGTTTTTATAAGCTTCTTCAAAGGAGCTGCCCAGTAACTCTGTTCCTTGAATGTGGACACTTCCACTCAGAAAACAAGTCATTTGACAGCAAGGCCTCAAGCTTTCGAGTTCTAGAGCACATTAATTCATAGCTTCACGACCTGCCTCTGAATTATTTAGCTTCTACAGGCAAAGTGAGGTCCGGGGATAACCTGTGACATTGGTAATGAAAGCACCATGAGCTCCAATAGGTTCTGTGCTTTCAGGGAGTGAGTCTAGGATGAGATCAGCCAGCACCCAGCAGCTGACGGGGAAGAAATCATTAGGTCATCCATTCCTTCAGTTCTTCATTTGAAATAGAAAATGATGCTCTACCCTCAGCAGCCTTCCGTTCAGCTCTGCGATTGTCTTTCAGGATTTTAGCATCAGGAATTTGGTCTGGGATTTGAATCCAAGTATAAATTGGAGTGACAATAAAGTGGCTGAGATCCCTCAGTTTTGCTCAAAGGAAGACATAGATAGATGGATAAATGACAGATGATGGACAGATAGTATGAATATGTGTGTGTGTGTGTGTGTGTGTGTGTGTGTGTGTGTTAGTTATTTGGTTATAAAGACAAAAACATACAGATAAAGTTATAAATTCTTACTTTTAAGTCCATTCTGTTGTCATGGATAGGTAACCCAAGTCAATCACTGGTTTTTATTTTGTTTTGGTTTTTTCCTCCTCTTCTTATCCAAATTAAATTATTCGTCTGCAACAGATTTCGGATGGTTGTCTGGTAATTTTTGTGGTCCTTGGTCACACTAATTTGTAGAACTCAAAGCAATTTTAGTAATAATACCATATGCCAGGTTCATTTACGGCATGACAGGTGCCATAATAGGTGTATCATATGTTTTCTTGTTTTGAAGCCACAATAACTCTCTGGTGTGTGTACTATTATTATTCTCATTATGTAGCTTGGGAAAATCAACAACAAAAAAATTGGGCACCTACTTAACATTGTGGAGCTCATAAGATGAAGATTCTGGATTCAAATGCATGCCTGGTTTGGGAGGATCTTCTTTAAAATATAATCTGATACTGATCCCATCTTACTAATAATTTTAAAAAGAGGATGGTAACTACGTTTATATTGGGCATAACAGCTATTGCATAGATTGAAAGGGTAAAGTTTCTAAGCTGCAAAGCCTGAGTTAAAATGTAAAGGACCAGGCATTGTAAAGCTGCTTCTAAGCTGCAAAGCCTGAGTTAAAATGTAAAGGACTAGGTATTGTAAAGTTTCTAAACTGCACTCAAAACCTGAAATTCCTGTAGCTGTTAAAACAATTTCCGGGAATGCCCAGGAGATATTCCCCCAGACCATTTAGTTGTTTAATAACCTAGGACCCTGTGCAGCTTGGCACGTAGGCATCTCAGGGCCCAAACCAATCAGTTTGAATGTACCCCCCTTCTTAGGACTGACCTATCACTCCTGCCCGACCTGTTCCCGCCAATGAATGTACTAATCATGTTTGGGAATTGTTGTTTGATTTTCCCGCAGTGTATGGTGATTTGTTAAAGGGGACTGTGATGTATGTAAAGCCCCTGCCCTCCCTAAAAAAAGTGTACTTAAGCACTGCTCAACCCCTGCTCGGGGCTCTTGGCCGCTCTCCCTTGTTGAGTGAGCCTGGAGCCCCAGCGCGCTGGATTGGATCCTCAATAAATCCCCTTTTGCTGTTGCATGAGCCGGTCTCTTGGTGGTCTCTTCCTCCAACGTTCGCCCGACCCTTACAAAATAACCTGGCTATTTGTAAAAGTACAGTATGCAGTTTTACCTTAGATGTGTTTTGTTGTTTTCATTTTTAATCAAAGATCAATAAGATAAATTATCTTGCTTATGAGTTGATAAGGCAAACCACCAAGTTCAAGAAAAACAGGCTGATTTATGAGTGAGTCTCATAAGAATGAATGGCTTGATACTTAGTGCAAATTTCACCTACTTCTCAAATGATGATAAAATTCTTTGGGTTTCAAAATTACAATATCACTTTAGACAAACTGAATGATTAAGTAAAGTCTTCTGGTTTGCTGGCACCTTGATTGATGGTACCAGATATTTTGGAGATTTCTGGGTTCTAATTGAGAGACCATACAAAGCCTCTGTGTGAAGAATCCTTATAAAACAGCAGTTTACAGAATCTTTATTTCCCTTCTTCTAAATTATTCTTTTAGATCTTAAAATATTATGTCCTTCTGTTGATTTTATTTACTTCCAGTAGAAAATTTGCCTTTTAAATATTCCAGGCTCTTGTGAATTATGATGATACATCATACCATTAGTACAGTTTTCTCTGTAGATAAACTTATATTTAAACTCATGTCTCTCATCTTGGGGATTGGGAATTTGAGCAGGTTCCTTCAATATTCAGTGTTTTTGTCTACAAAAGGAAGACTTAATTCTTCATGGATTTCATTTAGATTCAAATAAGATATACTGCATATTGAGTGTATTGGATATTGAGTGATGCTCCTGGCATAGAGCAAGTTTCTCAAAATCTTTGGAGGCTGCTACTATTCATCCAAACTTGAGTGTGTGTGTGTGTGTGTGTGTGTGTGTGTGTGTGTGTGTGTGTGTATGTGTAGGAGAAAGAGAGAGAGAGAGAGAGAGAGAGAGAGAGAGAGAGAGAGAGAGAGGGAGATGGACAAACAGACATACAGGTGGGAATACCCTTCTCACTCTTGAGGGTATTAAAAACAGGAATACAGAGTTCCATGAGATGCGACCCCTTTGTAAGTTTGCATTGTAGCAATGGAGGCATTTCGTTGCTGTCTCTGAAGTGGTGGTGGTCTGGGGGTGAGGGGAGGGGCGGAGCTTATCCATCCAAAGAATTGAAGTAGGAATTCCCTGTATGTTTCTCATACCTACCCCCCAACACCACCACAATCCAACCAAACACAAACAAATCAAAATCCCAAACAACAACAGCAACAACAAAAAATCACACACAAAAGATGTGGAAAAACCACTGACATAAGAACAAACTGAATAGACCTAGAAAGTTAAAAAAAATGAAATAAAATAAAAGGTCAGAAAATTGGCAAGTTAGCCCATATTTGCAAGTAGACATGTGTGGTTCAGATAGTCAAATGTAGAAAATAGTGTATGAGCGAAATCTTGCAGAAAGTTAATTAAGAAAATTATCTTGTTTTCAATTCCAAATAATCCTTGAAACTGACAATAAAGTACAGACGCCTAACTGATAAGAGCTGGTAACATCACCCACTCTCCTCTCCACTCCTGGGGGTGCTGCCACAGAGTTCCCAACCCAAAATCAAAGCAGAAAAATTCGTAAGAGAAATCAGGTTTCTTTCTTGTGCTTTCCATGTGGACAGGACTCTCAAATCCTACCATGACACGGATGTCATTGAGGTTTGTTGGTTGTTTTGATTTTTTTATCTGAAGATTTTTTATTTTAATAAAATGTATTTTTTAGCTATTAAAAAAACTGTTATCTTAGACATGAATGGTATCTCCTGATGTTTTGTTTCAAGTGATGAGTATTCAACAATCTTCTATGACCATAGGTCCCTCCTATAAGTAAGTACATTTGGGGGCCACTGAAGACTTTCTGAATCTGACTTCAAATTCAGATTTAATTGGGATAGGCAACACATGTCAGGTGGGTGTTCATCCACTTTTAAATTAAAATTTGATTCAGTGTCTGGGAGGTCTCTTTTTTTTTTTAATATTTGTGGACAAAAGTGACTGGCCAGACAGAGTACCAGAGAAAGCCGGATGGCTGTTGGTAGTTCCTCAAGTCGCTGCCCACCTAAAAAGGCCCCAATTTTTTTTAGAAGCTTCCTTTTGGACTAAACCTCATTCCAAGACCCCAGTATTTTGACAGGAAATCCTTATATGCCAAGTATCAGCAAGAAAACATAATTATTACTAAAAGTGAAGCAAGTCCTATTAAATCTTTTCATGTCAATTTGGAAATATAAGATGAAGAGTTTAATATTAACTTGGTCAGCCAGTTGCAACTGGGTATTACAGCTAATAGCATTAAGACATCCTGAGCACAGCTCCTCCAAAGACAAGTAAGGCATTATGGCCCGTCCAAGTAGACATAGTCTACCTCGTCTTGATTATATTTATATGTTTTCTTGCAAACTCCAGGGGTATTTCTCAAAAAAAATTTAGGTGTCAACATATGGTTTTGATTTCTTGGAGATATATAGCCTAGCTTGTTCTCAGAGAAAATGATACCAAACAGGACTCATAAATGTATCTTGAGGTAAAACTTAACATCTCGTCCTTCCTATAAGTCTCCTTGGCTAATGCCTGTGTAACCACCTCAGATGGAAAATCACACCACGACCCAAATGAGTTTTCTCAACTGAAAAGGGAAACAGGTTTCCCTTTCTTATAGGTATGAACCTGTATTCTAACAGAATTGGGAGTAGAAAACATATGCACACTGACTTATACTCTAACAGAATTCTGAACTTTAAAAATGTCGACATTGTAAATTAATTGCCTTTATGATCAATTTTTGTACAAATTTAGGCAGAAGACATCAAGCTATCAAAATTTCAAAAATAAATACTTTCAGTATAGAAAATTGAAAAATCATTCTAAAATTTCCCTGGGCAAAGTATGTTTAAAAAGTTGCATTTGATTTTCTAATAAAAAAAAAATGCCAGTACTTTTGATTATGCTGTATTTCCTGGTGCACTAAAGGATTTACAGAATTGTTGATTTTTAAGATACGGTTTAAAAGCACTATTTATACATTTATTTAATACACAAACTTTCTGTTTTTCTTTAGTGCGTGCCTGAGTGTGTATAAATATCTTATGTAATGTGCATATATCTGTTTTTAGCAGAATAAAACTCAGGAACATAAATTTTAAAACTCAGTTTGATATCTGAATGTTTTGTCTACATGATAACCCAAATCCAAACAGTAAAGGAATCCATTTTTATGCCTGATAGCTTGTTATGGACATTTCCTCAAGTTATAAATTCTCAGGGCGTTTGTTTCCACAGACCTCCTGTGCAATGTGTATATACTGATGACTGCTTATGGAAACACAGCATTGTCATATGGGAGAAATGTGAACAAAATTTTCCTTTTTCACGTTAATGTGAAGAAGACAATATTGATGAGAAAAGGAGAGATTTCATCCATTACAAATGATAATCTGGAAGCCATAAATTCTCCAACAGTCCATTAAACCGTGTCCCTAAATTAGTCAAGATTACAAGCCTGGCCACCTTTGCACTATTATTATTTTGTCTCATAGCAAAGGTGTTTATAAAATTTGTAGATAGAAGCAGACTAAATAGAACTGGACGTAACTCTGCTTCAGTGAGAGCACGCCTCATTCAGTGCAGCTCGGGCACCAATACAAGGAAGGTGTTGTAGGAGGACCGGGGTGCTTTCATCTGATTACAACAGTAAAGGAGATAATTACATAGAAGAAATATTTTTAAAATCACAGAAAATCCAAGGAAATAAAAGCAAAACATATAAATCACGGCACTGAGTTGTATGACTTCATATGAGTGTTCCTATCCTGTTTTAAATAAATTAAGACCATAATCTACATATTATTAAAAAAAAAAAAAACCTCACAATAAAAATGACTACAACTGGGGCTAGGGTTGTGGCTCAGGGGTAGAGCACTCACCCAGCATGTGCAAGGACCTGGGTTTGATCCTCAGTGCCACATAAAAATAAATAAATAAAATAAAGGTATTGTGTTCAACTACAACTAAAAAATAAATATTTTTAAAAAATGACTGCAACTTATTGAATACTAATATGTATCCAATGTGGTCTTAGTGCCTGATTGAATTATCGAGTATAGAGGTTGGCAAATTATACCCTGTAGCCAAATCCAGCTCTCTGCCAGTTTCTGTAAAACTTTATTTGGACATAACTATATATCCTTTTGTTTATATGTTGTCTAAGTTTTTTCTAAGTTAAAATGTTATGTAGTTTTTGTAACACTTAAAGACCACTTGACCCATGAAACTTTTTTTAAAAATTATTTTTACTGTAAACATGTGCTGACCTCTGATCTTCATCCAACAATATTTTCTATGATGAAAGAAATGTTCTATATTAGCAGTGTCCAATATGGTAGCCACTTTGTATCTATGACTACTGAGCACCTGAAACATGGCTACTGTCACTGAGGAATTTCTAATCTTATTCCATTTTGAAAAAGCTTCATTTAAGAGGTCATATGTAGCTAGTGACCACTGTATTAGCACAATTATGAAAACTCTGGTCTCTCATAGCCCAAATGCCTTTCATTTAACAATGTCATCTCTAGTAATTTCTGGAAGGCTTAAGATATAGTAGCTCAAGAAGGAGTAGCTGAATCTTGCAGTCATCATTATTTTGGCATTAACCTTCTGTTAATTCAACAATATATGGCAAGGAATCAAAGTGGTTCTTGTATTAATTACTCATATTCCAGCTATTTTATTTTAACTAATGAAAGTTATTTAAACTGATCACACAACAGGTTAGACAAAAATAATAACTTTTTTCCTGCATAAAATTAAAACATCATATTTTGTAACATTCAAATGATTACTTCTGTTGCTACTATTATCTCTTATCTCTCTTTAGTTGGTAAAAGAACTGAGTCACAAAAACAAAAAGGAAAGCTTTGAGGTCCTCAAAAAATAATAAGCTAGAGACGTGCAAAAATGCTTAGTGTCTTTTTAAATCTTGAAGAATTTTTTTTTTTATTTCAAATACTATGGTCTTGGATTTTGTTACTAATATAACTTGTTAGGTGAAATGGAGAGCTTGCAGGCGAACAGTTATTTTTCTCTCAGTAGCAACCAGGAATTCACAGTGACTATTATGAACCTGGGCACTTTGCCTTACTGGCCCCCTACCTCCATCAAAGGAAGGAAGGAAGAGGGAGGAGAAGCAGGGAGGGAGAAAGGAGGGAGGGAAAAAAGAGGGAGGACACAGGGGAGGGAGGAGGGATGGAGAAAAGAAGGAGGGAGGGAGGAAGGAAGACAGATAAATCTATATTTACATTCTACCAAGTTACGTTCATCTTTTTCTTCTGATTTTAGAAGAACTCAAAACACTTTTGCAAGCCCGTGAATTTATTCTCATTCCTAGTGCCATGTCTTCTATGGGCACCCATAAACAAGCACTACCCTTTGATGACTAGGTTTTATAAGCAGTAATAAAGACCTGTCTCAAGCTCCAACATCTTTTCTGCTATGAGTAATGTATTCCTCTGGCATAGAATCAAATAGTCCCTTCCAGTGCAAATATTTCAAAAAGTTAGATAACAAATAAACTTAATTAGGATTAATTTTAATTACTACATAATTTTCTCTGGTCATTTGCATAGAGCAGTGAGGGTGTGAAGGACCTTAAGTGGAGTTTGGAGTAGTTCAGCCAGGAGTGTGGGGACACTAGGAACAAAGCTTTTTAAAGTAAAGCTACTGTGCACATGGGCTTCCTTCTAAAGCTGGGGGAGTGCTTCCAAACTCTTTCCTTCAACCCTCAACATACAACTGTTCTGTACTGGGCATGCGATGTCCTGCTGTGGTTTAAGCCCAGAGCCTGGAGCCAGTTGACTGCAGATGGAGTCTTGGGTGTCTGTCTCAGTTCACATCTTCTTGCCTTAGCCTCTTCTCACTGTATCTTCCAGTGCCTGCATTTTTGTCTGTGAAATAGATATTTAAGTCCCTAGCTCCCTTTGGGTTTTATTGAGGTGTCAATGCGTTAACTTTTTATACAGTGTCTGTACATGATAAGCACAGACCAAGGGGTGGGGTGGGGCTCTTATTGTCAGTAATATTCTCTCTGAAGGTAGAAAGACGAATACAACACAAGATCTGCACTTGAGGAGCTCACATAAAGCTCATGAGTCTGTTCCATTTGTCATGCTCACTTCAACTGATAGTGGTGCCTGCTTGGACTAATTGTTATTAAAGAATTTGAAGAATTTTGAGGTTTTTATTCAAATTCAGAGAAAAGGAGTCCCCAGCTGTTGGGAGCCCTGATTTGAATCACAGGTCTCTGATTGTCCTTCTGCAGGAATTGGGCCTGTGCTGAGAACTTCCTGTGCAAAGGCTGCTGGTTAAGATTGCCCAGTTGCTATGGTGATACCCTCCTCAGAGGACAGTCTGTGCATGGCATGGCTTGGCACTATCAGTCTTGATCCTGAATTCAGATGCCAGTTGCTGGGGGTAGAACATTAGAAGTGTCAAAAGAATAATAATTATAATTGGCTGCCCAGAACTTCATCCTTCAACCTGCTTGATTTGAAGAAACTTTCTCACAAAAGAACCCTTTTGATGTTAAAGCCTATATAATAAATGTGCCAAGTTATCTCTGGGTTATTTATTCTTTATCAGGGAATGATGTCCCACCTGGTCTCAGCTTTCTCTCTTTGTATGTCTGTTTGTCTTTTCTAATCCTCTGTCGCCATTCTCTGGTTTCTGAATTAATGGCCATGTAAGTCACGGCGCCCAGCTGCTTTGGTTCATTTTGTGTTGCTATAATAAAACACATGAGATCAGTAAGTTATTAAGATAAAAGTCTTTTGAAACTCATAGTTCTAGAGGCTGAGAAGTTCAAGATTGGGACAC
This sequence comes from Spermophilus citellus, assembly GCF_964194105.1. Classification (NCBI taxonomy): domain Eukaryota; kingdom Metazoa; phylum Chordata; class Mammalia; order Rodentia; family Sciuridae; genus Spermophilus; species Spermophilus citellus. The sequence goes on from NC_138199.1 coordinate 69,102,593, forward strand.
TACATCTGGCAAGGGCCTCATCCTGTGTTGTAACATGGTACAGAGCATCACATGGTAGAAATGTGTGCCAGGCTAGCAAGCTAATATGTGTAAAAGAGACCAAAACAGGCACAACCTTGCTTTCTAACAAGCAGCCTCTATGGTAACTAATTCAGCCACAGGAGACCTAACCCAGTTTCTAAAGACATTAATCTCTCAGGGGGGTGGTACCCTTGACCTAGCTTCCTTCTAAAGACCCACCACCTGACACTGTAGCATTGGGGAATTAAGGCTCAAGGTGAGTGTCATGCTTCCCCCAAATACAGCACCTCAGCATGAAGGAGAACAGCGGAGGCAGGAAGCCCGCACTTCCTACAGGCCACAAGACCTAGAAGAGTTGCCCTCTTCTCCCAAGAAGATCCCTCTTCTCCCCTGAAGACTCTCCCATGACAGGCAGTTCCTTGTACTAGAAGTTAGATCTGACCCCTCTTACCATCAGATCTCATTTCTACACGACCGACCTTAAAAAGACAGCTTTCCCTGCATCTTTAGGTGAATGCTGTCAGAGTGCAACAAACTTACGTTAAATAAACATGTCTGGGGGCTGGGGATGTGGCTCAAGCGGTAGCGCGCTCTCCTGGCATGCGTGCGGCCCAGGTTTGAACCTGAGCACCACATACCAACAAAGATGTTGTGTCCGCCGAGAACTAAAAAATAAATATTAAAAATTCTCTCTCTCTCTTTCTCACTCTCTCTCCTCTATCATTCTCTCTTTAAAAAAAATAAAATAAAAAATAAACATGTTTGCTTTTCCATCTTTGTGACTAGAGAGTCAGTCATGAACCTTGCGTTGAGTGAGGAAAAGATTTATTTTTCTCCCCAACATGCCATCATCTGTCTAATAAAAGAAAGAAAAACAAAATCAGCATTTTAGTGAGTTATAGTGATAAACTCCTGATTTTCCTTAAACATGTACTTGGTCTAAGATCATTAGATACTTTCATTCATATGGTGTATCTACTTATTTTCAGTGAGAATTATTACTTTTTTTTTTTTTTACATATTTTTGTTCCAATCAGAACAAAAATGATTTGGTTTGCAAAAAAAAAAAAACAGCAACAGTGAAATTGTAAGAGGGCATGAAAGAACAATAATTGAGAAGCTGTGATTGCGTGATTGCGTTTTGGAGGAAGAGCAGCTTGTTGGACTCATCTATTGCTTGGTTGGTTCTCTAAAGTTCTATTCATTCTGTAAATTCCTTGCAAAAACCCTGGGCTATGTGGTGATTTGGAAACCAGTTTCAATTTGGTTCCATCTGCCACAAGCAAACGGAGGCAAACAAATGCGTTCTAAATGAAGAATGGCAAAAAACGGCCCAATCCATCAGCCAGCCAATAACAAATGCCGTCTCTGGATAGCCATTTACAAAATTACTGACAATGCAAATCCTGATCAGAAAAACAAATCTGTAAAGCATGATTCTTTCAACTTTAGTTCATCCTACATAAATCTGTACTTGCCCCTAAACACACACACACATATGTGAATCTTTATCAATCCGGATGCACATCTTTGGATTTCATTTCCACGTACGTAAATATCTGCTGGAACTATATCATTTGGAGTTTAGTTGAATTATAGCAAAGATTTCGGTATTGGTTTTTCCTTTTTCCATTTAAAAACATTAAAAATGGAAAATTCATACCACAAAATTAATATTTATGTAAATGGATTTTCTCCATATATAACTAGTCAAATAAATCACTAGAAACTTAAAATGTGTTCCTTAACTGTAGAAACTATGTTCCACATTTTAAATTTACAGTTTGCAACTATTCATTAGCATTACTTTTTCCAGTTTAGCAAAACCATAGTAGCATACATTTTACTGGTGAGATATAGAGGTACTGGAATTAGACCATAGTATAATTTAATGCTTATTAAATTTATTTTAATAAATGAAGAGTTGTTTTGCAAAAAAATAAGTATAAAATGGATTTTTAGGATAGAGCTAACTAGATATTTTAAGACTTAACTACATGTTTTAAGTACATTAATTAGCTGGAATAATTATAAATATGAGTTTCTTGTTTAATGGAGTAGAACAAAAGTGTAGAAACAGTTCCATGGATTGAAATACAAATCAGTTTCATATAAAAAGTGTTTCATTACAAGAAATAGATTCAAATAATTATTATGAATTGCCATTAAAGATAATATTTAGTTTCAAAAAATGGTTTCATGACCTTTCCTCTGGTTTTCTAGTGTCTAGATATCCTCCAAAAGCAGGTCTATGTGTGTGGGGTGCAACATTTGTAATTTCGATCTATAGTCAGTACTATTCATACTTAAATATATTTCCTTAAAGTAATTTGATCTTTTTTATTTACATAATCAATTTTGCACTGCATATAATTTTCAATGTTGTATCTATCGCCTTAACTCCATAATATGATCAATGTCTTAGGACAACAAAACAAAATAAATGGAAATTAACTTTGCAAATAGAACTCTAATGGCTACATACATGTACATTGGGCTGTCCAAGGAACTGGCTGATCTTTCCTATAGACAACAGCTACTAAATATGATCTTTCCTATAGACAGCAACTACTAAATAGGGTTGGTTTTTTTTTTTTTTTTTTTTTTTTGGTGTAGCCCATAATCTCTTCCTTTCAGCTCTGCTATTGTAGGACACAGGCAGTTGTTAATCACACACAGAAAATAGGCATGTTTTTGTTCCTGCCTTCATTCCCATTTTGCTGATTATGGATTTTGAATTTCATGTAGTGCTCACATACCGCAATGTAGGATTCTTCTCTTTTTTATTTTTAATTTTTCTAATCACTTATAAATACAAAAACCATTTGTGCCCACCATCTCTACAAAACACAGGAGGCTACTGGATTTGGTCTTTAGTCCTCTGTTGGATGACCTCTGGTCTATGGCTTTACTTTTGCTCCTGCTTTCCTGGTGCTGGGAGTAAACCAGGGCCTGGTGCATGCTGGGCAGGCTCACCCAGACCCCCATGGTCTTTGACACACTGCCTCTCCTAACCTGAATCCTAAGCAGTGATTCTTCTGTTGCCTATTTTGCTTCTACATCAGACCTTCCAATACTATCTCCAAATTGTAGCATTGAAAATATACTTTTAATGTAACCATTGAATAAACAGGGCAATTCTGTCAAAAGAGAGCTCTAGAAATTAATTCTAAATTTGGCATCTTCTAGAGCCTAAAGCCAATCTGATTAATGGAGATTTATCTGATTTATCTGCTTTATTTATTTATTTTTTAAAATCAGTAATTGTAAACTGCTATTGATCTACCCAATAATTACTGTCAAAACAGTGGCAAATAATAAGTAAGATCATTTGCTCCCTGTGTTGGGCATTTCTTACACTTGGGAAAAAGAAATGTGGGGGCTACTGTGTGAGGAAAGCAACTGTACTCTCAACACGAGCCTTTATTTCAAAAAAAACCCTTGAGGAGTCCCATAGGAGCATTTCAAGGTGAGTAAAAGGGCCATGATACTTAAAGTGGCTACTGGAGTAGGTGGTAAAGGATGGTTCTTAGAGGGAAGAGGAAGTGTTCTTTGAATTAGCACCCACTTTTTGAGCATGTTAGATTTTATCAAGAAGGGCAAAGAGGCAATGCCAGGGCTGCAGGTCACATGCAAGAGGGGTAAGGAGGAATGGGGCCCACCGGAGGACCAGGTGGAAAGTTCAGTCACTCTGTCCTAGCAAATTATTAAGAGTTATTTAAATTAGAAATGTTCCTTCATGATAAAGCCATTTTTTTTAGCATTTGTATCACTTTTTTTTTCTTTATCATTGTGACAAAATCAAAAATATTGCACTGATTTAAATATAAGAATCTTAACGTACCCATGATGTTTGACAGGTTAATGGAGTGAATTCAGATCCACGATGAATAAATGTGTCCTGAAATGTTCTCAAATACTGCTTATAAGTTAACACCTATCAACTATTTCTCCAAATCAATTAAATAATAATGCCATAAAACCTTCCTAAAATGATGCCAACCATATGACGAGAACATCCTCTAAGGTTAGACTTAGAAGAATGACTTGAGCTGGGTTATGATCTTGATTTTTTAGTGATTAGGAAATTAAAACTTGGAGATGTTAAGTTGGATCACAAAGTCAACAGGAAGTAGAAATTTGACCTTAGGCCAATCTGATCCCTACTGTATCCTTAACTATTAAGTGTCAAAGATGAGACTTCATTGTTCATCATTGTGACTTAAACATATGTAAAGACCACACCCCCAAATGTGGTATCTTGGCATTTGAGAAAGCAGCAGATACAGGAAGACCTCTTCCACCTTCCCTCACCCTTCTCTGAAAGAGACTACAGGACCTTCAGAGAGATACCCTCCCTATTCCTAAAGGAAAAGAGCATTCTTATCAATGAAGACAGGGGCACAGAAGAATCTACCAGCCCTGCTATGGTCCCTCATGTATGGTTCTTTAATAATTACTCAGAGGCGAATTTTCTTTAAATGCAAGCATCACACCCATCATCAACACAAACACTTAATGCAAAAAAGTGTTGGGCATGCTGAAGCACCCCAACTAGCATTCAGTTCACACTAATTAAACACGACAAGCAAATCACACAATCCTAGGGCAACCATGAATCCCCAAGTCTGTCCAGTGCCATGAGACTTCCTTAGCTGAAGAGTGAACATTGTCATTGTCCTGTGATTCTCTCCAACGAATGGACGTCAAGGAATGGTGGAGTCCATCTGGGGACAGACAGTAAGGCGGCCAGTCTCACTGATTTCCTTGGAGCGAAGCTCTTTGATGTGGCAGGACAAGCGATTTATACACAATTCCAAGTTGATGCTTTTGGTTCCAGCATCCTTCAGTCTCTAGATGATGGTCCTAAGCATGACTAAGCATGCCTGTGACTGCTGTTCCTTACAGATAGCAACTTAGTCCCAGCGTGGCCCAGCATGTCTATGGCAGATCCTCCTTAACACCCCGATTATTGCCATCCCACCTTCCCTAAGTCCTCCAACCATATTCCACCATGACTGGGCACTCTTCCCAAAAGCTAATCATAAGATAACAAGTTGACCTGTAAGGGTTTGGCGAATCGTTGGAGAAAGAGACCACAAGTGACCAGCTTCATGCAATGAGCAGGAGGGAGTTTATTGAAGAGGATCCTAATTCAGCGCACTGAGGCTCAAGGCTCACTCAGGAAGGGAGAGCAGCCCAGAGCCCAGAGCAGAGGTCAAGCAGAGCTTAAGTACACTTTTTGGGGAGGGCGGGGGGGGGGTGTTTGCATACATCAGAACAAATCATCATGAGGCAGGGGAAAATTGAACAACAACTCTGAGACATGATTAGCACATTCATTGGAGGGAACAGGTCTGGCGGGGGTGATTGGTCACTCCTAAGCGGGTACACATTCAAACTGATTGGTTCGGGCCCTGTGACAAACTGCACAGGGCCCTAGGCTAAATGGCCAGTAGGGCTTTGTTTTTAACTATCTCAGGAATTTCAGGTTCTGGGTGTAGCAGAGGAACTTAACAATACCTAGTCTTTTACATTTTAATTCAAGCTTTGAAGCTTAGAAACTTTATAATGCCCGGTCTTTTACATTTTAATTCAGGCTTTGTGCAATTTAGAAGCTTTACAATGCCCAGTCTTTTACATTTTAATTCAGGCTTTTGCAGCTTAGAATCAGCTTAGAAATTTTACCTTTACAGACCTGTTTGTTCAGGTCTTCATTTCCTTGGGAAGGCTCCTATATAAGTAAAACACCCATTCAGTAAAGTTGTTTGCTTTTCTCTTGTTAATATGTCTTTTTTCATAGGGCCTCAGCCAAGCACCTTGAGACAAATGAGAAAAAAAAGGGTTATTTTTGTCCCCTACAAGATCATGTCTGCAAAATTCAATTGCTTGCAAAATTTCATTTTCTAGCAAAATGATTAGCAGACATGCAAACAATAATAACTGTTTCCTGGTGTATTTTAAAATTTCTTTGGTAATTTTACAATTTTGTTTTTCTATGTGCCCCCACAATATTCCCAAAGTGTAACATACAACCTTATGTAAAATAACTGTCATTGACAAAAGATTTATGCGGGGGGGGGGGGGGGGGGGGGGGACCTGAAGGCAAGGTGTTGGTCCTCCCCCCACCTCACACACCCCACCCCAGTGTTAAGAGCCAAACTCTAACATTTCCTTTTAGGTTTGTGAAGAGGAAGAGGGAGGAAAACTGACCCCTGAGAGAACACTGAGACAACACCATTTGCATATCTTAACAGCCTCCTGTGGCGCCCTGAGAGCAGAGAACAGTTGAAGGATATAGAGTTCTTTTACAAAGCATCCAGCGGAAATTACCACTGATGTTAATTTGAAACAGAATGAGATAGCCACACTGAAGTGCCTTGAGGAAGGACACAAAGAGGCCCTTCTGTCCTCCAGGAGGTGCTGACAGTGTGGGCGAGGGCCCGTCCTGTGCAGCTGATGGAAGGAAGGGCACATCCTTAAATCTCAACACCTGGACAGAGCTTGGGAGACTTTGAAAGAGAGCTACACAGAAGGTTCCACATAATGACACTGCAAAATTCCCAAAGGCATCTGCAGCTGGCTCACTTAGGAACTGACTCTTTTTTTTTTTTTTTTTTTTTTGGAAAGGCTCATTTATCAGTACTAAGTTAAGCTGCTTAATAAACCCTTCTTAAGATCTCATTAAAGATAGGTATATTTTTGCATGACTGTGAGTCTGGGAGCTCTGAAGTTTGGGGTTACCTGTGCATGGCGATAGGGTGAATCAACCTGCTTCAATCCCAAATGCAGTCTGAGAAGGCATTCATTCATAAGTGAATCAAATGACCATCCCATGCAGAATTTCATTTTTCATTTTGTCCTCCCTATTAAAAATACCACCCCTCCTCTATCCACATGGAATTCCGAATGGAATGAAATGGGAATTTTGTAGATAAGCATGTGAGATATATGTCTACCATTCTATGACTGTGACTCCAAGGACTTGTCTTCCAAAATAATCAGATTCTGTATATCTATTCAATTAGTGATGGATGCCTCAAGGGTATGTAGAATTGAATTCTAGCTCAGGGAAACAGCAAAGTGTCCATCCTAAGTAATAAGACACATACTGGGAGAAAGTACAGGAAATAAAACCTACCATCTTAGAGCAAAATCTGTTTTGTTTTATTATAACCTGTGCAGCTGTTACATATAGCGTTTTAACACATGGGGCTGGCATGAGGTTAGACACAGTGAACATGATATAAAGGCAGTGTGTTAGCATTTAGTGCAAAGTCATTCATTGCCAAATAATTCAGACATAAGGCCTTGGAAGCTACCTAAAACCCTTTCCAGAACAAAGTGAGATAAGAAAAAATAATGAATATAAAGTAGTTCCCTCTGTATCAAGAATTCCTATCCTGTATAGTGTATGGATACTGAAAGACTAAATCCATATGTGAAGAAGGAGAAAATTTTGGAGGTATCCCCTGAAAGCTCATGTGTGAGACAATGCAAGAAGATTTGGAGGTGAAATGATTGGGTTGTGAGAATCTCAATCTAATCAGTGGTTTAATTCAATGATATGGATTAACTGGCCAGTATGGGCAGATAGAGTGTGGCTGGAGGAGGTAGGCCACTGTGCTTTGGAGTTTACATTTTGTCCCTGGTGAGTGAAGCTCTCTGCTCCCTGAATGAGAGAGTTCTAAAGAATGGAATAAAAAAAATTAAATTAAAAAAGTAGGAGAAAAATAAAGAATAATAAAGGTTTAATATTATTTTAAGCCTCTAATACATAAACATTTTGGTTAATGAAGGAATCATTGGAAAAAAATAAGTCAGCCCAGAAAGCAAGAAAAACAAACAAGTTATGGAGGTCGGATAATATGAGGAATTGGGGCTGGGGTGGGGGTTTATTTTGATCAAATTAGTTCTGGCCAAGTGACAGACTTGCATCCATGCTAAAAACAAAACAAAAAAATAAACACAATCATTCCCATTCCATTACCTTAATTCCTTTGAAAAACCTTTCTGATGCTAGGATTTAATGATCCTGGATATTATACAAGTTAGGTTGGTTTGAGGAGGCTGAGGAACCAAGCATCAAGCAACCACCAATCAGGTGCCAACAGAACTGCTCGTCAATCAGCAGGTCTCCTGGCCAATCCTGGATCTCAACAAGCTCCCCTGACCAACCCCAGTAGACAAAGGACTCCAAAAACTTCCTTTCCTGTCCCAAGCCCTCCTTTTCCTGTCCTAAACCCAATAAAAATTCCAGTCCTGGCTGCAATCTCCCCACGTGATTCCCCAGACCTACTCTGTTGGACTGGAGGGTCTCACCCTGGAGTGAATCTCAATAAAGCCTTGTTCAGCACCCTTTTCATCTACCTCCTTTTGGTCACAGGTGCCTGACCTTACAATACAAATCACAGATTCAATAGTTTTCTTCCACAAATTATTGAAAGGATAGAGCATATATTCAACACCCAAAACCAGAAAAATCTTACTTAGTTCATGATAATGTTCTATCTACATGAGATAAAAGGGTAAATTACATGCCCCTGGCTTACTGAGTCTTGTTTCATTTCTACCAAAAGACTCCTTTTAAAACTTTTTTTCACATAAACAAAAATTAAAAGTTGGTGAAGGTTCTTCATGTTCAAAAGCCTTGACAGACAGCAGCATCTCACCGACAGATTCAGACGCGGAGCAAGGCTTTGAGTTCCCCATATAGCTTGGTTGATGGGAAATTGAACAGGTCCTTAAAAATTCATGGAGGTACTTTGGTGGCCCCATCCATTCGAGGCCTGAAATATTTCCATGGAAGTCAGCTAAGGAACTAACTAAATGGAGGGTTAGCACATAGCAGAGTCAACCTATGGTAAATGGAAAATTCTCAGGACCTCTGTGCAATTAATCCTTTAAATTTATTAATTAGGACAAAATGGTTCAGGGGTTCTGAAATAAAGAAAATCATTAAAAGGTGAAAAACATTACTGGCCTGTGTATTGGGCAAAATTACACTGGCACATCTGCCCATCTGGACCCTGCACTTAGAATTCCTGTTGTTCATAAAATGAAGACAATAACATTTAATTACTTGGCTAAAAGAAAATGCCACAGTATGGGGAAATAAAACTTCACAAAAGAAGGATTAGATTAAAACTGTAGGGTATCACCCACAGCTTCAGTGGCTCCTGTGAGCTCCGACAGCTTTTCAAATTGCTTAAACAGTTAGTAAGGTGACTGTAACATTGACCAGCAAGTGACATAAATCCTGAATTAATTATAAGGACTTAAATAAGCAAAAAAGAAAAGGTTTCAGTGGATCGAGGTTTATTGTCAGATGTCCGCATAATGAAATTTTAATCAGTTTGTTTACTCAAGGAAGAATTAATTGCAGATCATATTGCAGACAATATAGGGGTAAGGTAAACGTACCTGACCTCAGACTACTATTTAAGTGGATCATTTGTATCTTAGTTTTCTCTGACCATTTATATAGTCTTTGGATTTTATCAGGCCCGTGTCCAACTTGTCATGGTGACTGAAATTAAGCAATATTTAATGAGATCTCTCCAGGGACCACTTTCATTTTTCATGGAAATACCCATCTTTCCCATCTCCACACTTCCACAGATGTCATTCTCCCTCTAATTTGAAGTAAGTCATTATTTATGGATCGTTTTAAATTTATGAAGTGGTGAGGGGCGTCCCAGTTAGCTGGATGCCCCTGTGAAGGTCCCCAGATCTGTGGTGAAGCCATCCATTTTCCAATTAACTTTTAACCTTCGCTAGCTGACAAACCTGCCTTATTTTCATAGGAAGAAAATGAGCTAATGTTTGAATAGAGCCAGATTTTTGTGGATAGTCTGGGTACCCTGCACCTGAAAAACTGCCATTTCCCAGAAACGGAGTATGAATTGAACACAGGGTTTGCCACAGAAGAAATCGTGGGGCAATAATGTCTGAAGTTGGAATGTGTATTTGGTAATTTCCAAATCAGTTTCCATTTGCAGCCCAATTTTTCTACATACACTATATAGCTTACGATAGCTGTAAGATTTTCTTTGCTATCAAAATTTATTCCCCTCTGGAGTTTATCTTGGAATTTAGGATCAGTTACAAGAAAATGGAAATGAGCTAGGGTAAAAGAGTTTTTGCCTTTTGAGAACAGAATTCTATACTTGACATAACTAATGTACATTTATTTCAGTAAGGATTGACTAAAGTATCTAAACATGCCCAGTGTTGCACTAGATATTCTTGGTCAGGTACCCAAGGCTGACCCATGGGATATTAGTGTGTACTACTGAATGGTTGATCAATTCCAGGAATTGCTGTTTGTGCTTTATGTGGCTTATCTATTTGGTCCTCATGGCAACTTTGTGAAGTAAATGTCATTATAGTACAAATTACAAAGAAAGAGACACTGAGACTTTAAGGTACATATAACAACCGAGTGGTACAACTTCCAGGAAGTAATATACTGTATTAATTATGTTTTTTAAAATTTTATGTTTTATGATGGTTTGCCCTCTTGGTGACTTGGAGACACCAGAGAGCCTGGCCCTGGGGGATTAACCAACAATTTGCTTCTGAGCAGACTTTTAATTTGCTAACAATTAGAGAGCTCCTGTTCTCAACCACCTCCTTGATACAACTATCACACAGGTAGCCAAGGTTCTCCAGGGCCACGGATGGACTGGACAATGAAAAAAACCCTGTGATACATCAGAGTCTGCTGACGGTTCTGGAACTCTCCAGTCTTACCCTGCTCAGCTGCTTACCCTGCCTCACCCCTTCCTTCCCAGGAGACTTCGAGAAAGGCCCCAGCTCTGCTTTTCTATGTTCTTTCTGCCTCTTGACCAACCCTGGTGCTTCAGCATGTGACCCTGTGTGGTGCAATATGTCCCTCCTCTTGGGATTGAGAACCCAAAACTGCATTTTCCGTGGCTCTTGTCTCCTGATCTGCTGGAAAAACCACACCTGCAGAAAAACCCCAAATCATGGGTACATGATAAAATAGGAAGCCAGGGATCAGCCAATGCCTGACCCAACCCCATCCTCCTTTGAAACCCAAAGGCTGTGGGCTCATTTTTCTCCTTTTTCTTCCCCTCCCTCTCCTCTGCCTTCTCATTGAATTTTAACTTTTACAATAAGGATTTTCAGGAAGTCACAAATGTAGAAGGAGATCTAAAGGAGCTTCACCCAGTCTACACTCCTTTCTTCAACTTGCATAACTAGATACAATTTAACAACTAGGGAATCAAGATGGGTACAATCCACAAAATTTATTTAGACTAGTACTTACGAGTGTGTGTGTGGGGTGTAGTCCTATGCAGCATTATCACATATGTATCTTTTTTTAAAAAAATAACCATCACAATCAAGATATTAAACTAAACCACCACTGTAAGGCACCTTCCTGTGACCCTTTAGCCACACCTCCCTCCTCCCAGGCCCCATACAATAACTACCCTGTTCTGCAAATGGATAAAAAGTCATTTCACCAACACTGTATTAATGAAATCATGCAGTATGTGAAAGGGTAAAGTTTCTAAGCTGCAAAGTCTGAGTTAAAATGTAAAGGACTAGGTATTGTAAAGTTTCTGAACTGCACACAGAACCTGAAATTCCTGAGGCAGTTAAGACAATGCCCGGTACTGACCATTTAGTTGTTAAATAACCTGGACCCTGTGCAGTTTGGCACGTAGGCATTCAGGGCCCAAACCAATCAGTTTGAATGTACCCCCCTTCTTAGGATTGACCTATCACCCACGCCTGACCTGTTCCGGCCAATGAATGTACTAATCATGTTTGGGAATTGTTGTTTGATTTTCCCGAGGTGTATGGTGATTTGTTAAAGGAGACTGTGATGTATGTAAAGCCCCTGCCCTCCCTAAAAAAGTGCTCGGGGCTCTTGGCCGCTCTCCCCTCTTGAGTGTGCACGGAGCCCCAGCACGCTGGATTGGATCCTCAATAAACCCCCTTTTGCTGTTGCATGAGTCGGTCTCTTGGTGGTCTCTTCCTCCGACGTTCACCGGACCCTTACATATGTATCTTTTTAAGATTTTTTTTTCCACTCAGTATTATTTCCAAATTTCTGAAGTATTGCACTTTTTTCCCCCCATTGTTGAGTAGCATCCAATGGTAGGGATGTACCAGAGTTTGATCATTCAGTCACTGAAGGTCATATAGGTAGTTTCCAGTTGGGGGCTGGTCTGAACAAACTGCTTTGAGCATTTATCTTCAAGCTTGTGTGTGATCCACTGTGGACCCAGTGCTGCACACCTCCTGCGGTGCATACCAATGTGCCTTTTCCTTTGGCTCCAACAGAGGCTGGCTCATGCATCACAATAGAAGAGGTGGTCTCACCCAGTTCCCAGCCTGAGCTTTATTAAGCTTCTGCACTGGCTCTTTTGGATGTCAACTAGTAGTGACTAGGATACAGTTTATCTGTTGGTTGAAAATAGTTACAAAGAAAACACAGATGTTGATGGTAGTTGTAAAACCATAGAATTGATACCACCATTGCTTTATTATCGAAATCTTCTGGTATGCTTAAATATTATAGAGTATGGCATAATAACTTCATTAATTTATGCAGAAATCCAGGATTCCTAATAAATTGAACATATAATAAACTTTATATGAAAACACAGGTGATTGCTAATAATATAGCTAACCTGAGTTCAGTAAGCTATCACAAAAGAGCAGTTCATCCTGTTTTATTAGTCTACATAACAACTAGAGCATCAGAGAGGAGAGAATAATTAAGCTTAATTGCCCAAAATATTCCTAGCAATGAGTTTTAATTGTCTTTGCTTGTTTGCTTATTTGTTCTGCCAACAAAAGACAAGCTGGGATTTGACAGCATCTAATAAAAAGGCACTCTCCAGATTTGTTTGTTTCTAAGCTATTATTGGCTTTCTTTCGTCATGTAGCCCAAATGAAGTGGTGGTTAATGTGGTTGGTTTTACTGGGGCTACTAAAATAAGGTTACATAAAGCAGAAGATGAAAATAAAAGTTTACAACTCATTCTGCCTTCTTTCTTTGAAGCTCTGTGGAAAGTATGAGATGGTTGTACTTTCAAGTCTTTCATATTATTAATCTTAAAAAAAATCTTCTTTTGAAAATGACAAGCAGAAAGAAAAAAGAAAAACAAGCAAGCACAAATTCCCGCTGTTGATTATTTCTTAAGGAGAGCCCTCTTCATGGTTCATGGCAAGAAGCATTATAAATTGTGTTCAAAATCATGTTTTCATAATGTCTCCAATCTGAAAATTTGTAAACACTGGGCTTCTTTGGATGCATGCTGCCCTACATAATCAACATGTGGCCCGTGTTTGACCTCACTTTGTTTTCCACTAGATTTCATGTAGGTTAACATGCATATGTGTTCGATGGTCCTCAGAGTGGACCAAAACCAAATCACTGAGCAAAATAGAAATCCAAGAGCAAAACCGGAAAGTTGGTATGAAATTTATTTTTAAAAAAATCAACAACAACAAAAAAAACCAATGTCACACAAAACAGGCGAATGAAGAAAGACACTAAGAGGAATATCAAAAGACCGCCACATGGCTACATGTCTTCCTGCTGCTGGGGAATTTCTCTAAGGCTAGAGTCTAATATTTCCAATTTATATTGATTGTAAAAATGAGATTCTAATGGAAAAGAGGAGGTTAAAAGAGAAAAGCTTTGAATCTTGATGAGAAAATTCAAGTTCAAATTCGCTAACCAACTAATCAAGCCATATAAATGCATCGAATACAAAAGCTAAATAGTGGAATAATCATGTGTGTTTATAACTTCAACTAAAAGAGATTGGATGCTGCCTGGTCAGGGATGGGAGCTGAAAGGTGGTGGTGATCACTGACTGCCTACATTGTCCACTTTTAAAATGTTAAGTTTTGCATTCAAACGCCTCATCGTTAGATCATAGTTTCTCCAACTGTCAGAAAAATTAATGTCTCTAATGACTGTATTTAAATGAGAAGAAAAATAGTGAAATGGAAGGGAGAGACTATTTAAACTTGTGACAATATTCCATTTATAGATCTATCATCTTAATAGATTATTGATATAAACTTTTGATCTTAAAAATATTTTTCTGAAAAAATATATTTTTTCTACACATTAGACATTAAGGGTGGTCTAGATCTCTCTTTGATCACATGCTCTTTACTTATTAAGTACTTGTACATACAATATTATACACACTCTATTAGTGCCCAAAGTAGGTATAAGCACTTGGCAACTAAATAGTCAAAATCCCAATGTTTATTTAATTTAATAAAACTATTTAGTTGGAGAAAGAAAACATCCTTTGAGCAGCCAAAACTATTTTGAATTGACTATAAAAAATCTTTTTAAATGAGTAGTAATGTCTTTGGGGTTGAGTCTTAAATATTATGAATACAAAGTGTTTTCCCTCCCTATGATTTTTGAAAAGTCAAAGCCGAAACAATCAAACTAGGAAAAAAAATGTTTACTAGTATTTTTTTTTCAGATCCTTTTGGATTTTTATTTTCTACCATTTATTATTTCATCTGGAAGTTAACTTTATGTGACTTACATTTTCTTCCAATTTCACCCAATTTCCCTAATTCTAATTGAAATTAAAACAGTATTTCCTGAGGGTTTTATTTATTCCTGGTACTAAGAATTCAACTTAGGAGCACTGTACCCCTAAGCTATATCCCCAGAATATTATTATTATTATTATTATTATTATTATTATTATTATCATCATCATCATCATCAAATCTTTATATACAATATAAATACATATATATGTATACACATAGTAGTTGGATGCCTCCCAACAATCTCCTACGTGCATGAAATTCTATTTCAGCTCATGATCTGATCTCCCTACCCTTTACCCACTTTATTTTGAATTTGACTAGAAAAAAACTTTTTAAATGAGTATAGCATCCACATATGAGAGAACACATTTGATCTTTGAGTTTGGCTGATTTTATTTCACATGATGTTCTGCATTTCCATCCATTTTCCAGACAATGTCATAATTTTACTGTTCTTTATGGCTGAGTAGAACTCAACTCCTGGATTGATTCCATAATTTAACTATTGTGAATTGGGCTGCTATAAACATTGAGGCTGAGGTGGATGTATCGTACTACAGTACAACACTTTTAGATCCTTTGGGAAAATACCAAGGAGTTGGATTACTGAGTTTTTAAAGACAGCTTCTTGCTAAGTTGCCCAAGGTGTCACCAAATTACTCAGGCTCGTCCTGAACTTGTGCTCCTCCTGCCTGAGCCTCTAGTATCTGAGAGAACAGGAGTGTGCCACCATGCCGGATTTCCTCAGAATTTTGAAATGCCACCTTTACCATGGATGGTACCAAGTACCTCTCTTGCCCTACCACATGGTTCAGTTTATTCATCCATCGTTCATTGTTGTAGCTACTAGCTGAAGGTCACTGGACCACACCATGCTTTGGTTGAGGATGGACATCTGTACAGTTGAGCGCCAGGACTTTTCTCCCACTGTTGCAAAGGGTCCTTGGGGAAAGCCCTCAGCCACTGTGATACACGCACAAGTCCTGAAGGCAGTGAAACATATTTTGGGTCAGTGGCAACCCCTGACCAAGGAGGCATAGGAGCCGATGAATAAACGCACTGCAGTCTGTCCCTCAATGATGAATACATATTTTTACGTGGCTTCTCAGCTTCCCCCATGAGACCAACTCTCAACTGCCGACTGGATCATCAGCTAGAAAATGCATCCTGAATCAACTTTCCTTTTTCTCTCGTTCCAATCGTCCCAGTCCCTTGCTCTGATCCTTTGGAATGATTATCTACATCCCAAAAGGTATCTAGATGCAGGCATTTAGCTCCTCCTGACATTAGACTAACCCCAAACTAAGAAAAAGTTATTTGATTCTTTATATCTCTGTTCTATTTCATACCATCAATCTCTCCTCCCAGGGTTTTATAATACATAATATATATTAACACCTGATAAGCTGATTTTTCTCTGTGCCACTGTTTGTATTCAAACAACCCTTGGCTATATTCACAGATTTCTCATTTTCCTTTTCTAGTTAACTTTGAACCATTTAAGCAATTTCAAACAAAGTCTTATTAATTTTTCAAGCTACAAAATAAATTATAGACTTTTAGCCAACTTTACATGTCTGGAATTACCAGCTGTGTGAACTCATGTGTTGCTTTGGATTCTTTGAGCTCTGACAGCCTCTTTTATAAAAGGATGAAAATAATTCCTCCTTCATCACATTAATATGAAGAGTGACATGGATGCACACACATGTACATACAAACACATGTTAAACTGTCTTAGAGTGGCGGACACATAGCAGACACTGAGCAGTGGATGGGCTGTGCATATATACTGCCATTTATAATATTAAGTTTCCAAATATCAAAATTTCACTAATGGAAAAAAATTGTTTTGTAGTAAAACAAAATTTTCTTCTTACCAGTCCCAGCTTTCATTTCCTAAAATTTTAAACTTAAAAAAAAAAAAAACCTTTGGATGAGATAGTTTTAATTTTATTTTCCACCTAATTAAAAAGAGGTAGGTTATATTTATCAAGTTCTTCCCTGGGAGCCACTGTGCTGCCTGCTTTTTGTATATTTTATCCATACCTTCTTGCAATAATTGTTTGGCATAACCCATGTGATGAATAAATACACACTGAAGTCAATACATCCTCCCTCAGCGAGCATGTAACTAATCCCAATTTCAATATAATGCTAACCTTGATGTTTAAAAAAGTAATTAATCTGCTATAGAGCTTTCGTAGCTGGACACCACTTGTTACTCATGATTATTTCTTGTTGGTTTCTTGCTTTCCTAAAAAACAAATAATAATAATTCCAACTACTGAAAATCTTATTTCTTCTGCACTAGTATTTATTTTTATAATATCTTTTCTGAACAAACAGAGCTTTGATGAATTGAAAGCAAAAATTTTTTTTTAAGCTCGTATTTTAAGTTGTTAACAGGACCAGAAGGCCAATGTCCTCAGGACAGGGTGTCCTCCACATTTCCAAATCTAAAATGTTTTTCTAGGCTGGTTTGCCAAACCCTAACACCTCAAGGTTCCCCATCAGTTTTAAAAATAAGATACTGCTGCCACCATATAATTGTCCCAACCTCATCTTGTGGATAGTCTCTGATGCCTGGTTGGTGAAGGCAAACTCTCAGATGCCCAGGAACATGTGGCAGGGAAAGGTGTTTGGGGTACAGGTTAACCACCTTTCCCACTCAGGACGCCACAGTTGGCTGAATGATCCCCTCCAGATGTCTCACAAAAACCCAAAGTCGGGAGTCTGGAGTCCAAGTTCTGAGAGAGCAGTTTCATTTTCAAAAGGGACATGACTAAGAGACTAAATTTCCCCATATGTCCTTTGGTTTCTGCTGCCTTCAAATTCATAGATTGGGACATAGAAATTGAGACTTTGATTGCGGTAGCTCCTGTCAGTGAAGTTTGCTTACGTATCAGATCCAAAGCAGTAAGCCTGGTCTTCATTGTCACTGCACCTCCTAGGAGCCAAGGAGAGCAAGGAAGGAGCCCTTGCTCTGGGGCAAAGGAGATGGAACAGAGAATGACAGCAGCCAGAGAGGATTCAAAATCCTCAAGGTCATTCTCTGACTGTTTCATTGAATCATTTCCCAGATGATTACATTGGAGTTGATTAATTACACAGGGATATCAGAATCCCTGTTATACATTTCCAAGGTGTTCTTGGGTATGGCCTTGAAGTCTTTTCTCAAATTTGTGTTAAGTATTCCTACAGTACTGAGAAGGTTAAAAGTGTTTAAGCAGAACTCGTCAATTGGAAAAAAAATAGTTGTTTTTCTTGAATTAAACTTTGTTTCATGATGCAGAACAAGGATGCAATCTTGGGAATACATCCCAACTACAAATATAAATAAAAGATTGCCCACCAGGACACGTTTGTGTAAATGCACGTGTGTGTGTGTGTATGTGTGTGTGTGTGTGTGTGTGTGTGTGTGTGTGTAGTGTTCTGGTGGAAGAAGTACCATAAAGCGTATGGACCTTTCATTATTTACTAATCTTGAAATAAATAATGTGTAAAATGTCCATATTGACATATATGTTTATAATCCCTCTATGATAGGAGAATTTGTTGTATGTGTGTACACACACACACACACACACACACACACATATTTTT
The DNA here is from genome assembly GCF_964194105.1 of Spermophilus citellus. Classification (NCBI taxonomy): domain Eukaryota; kingdom Metazoa; phylum Chordata; class Mammalia; order Rodentia; family Sciuridae; genus Spermophilus; species Spermophilus citellus. Next base: position 69,120,797 of record NC_138199.1, read on the forward strand.
AAGAGCAATGATGGATTTATCCATTTGACTCTTCCACTGAATATCCCAAGACTAAGAACAGCATTTGCTTAAGTGGAAGTAGATTATCTGACCACTAATTGAAATGACATACTCCTTCTTCCTCTCTCAAATATAGTGACAATTTTTTGGAAAAGGTAAAAATACTCTTAGAGGTCAGAAGTGACAGAGTGAGAGTTTCAGGAAAATCGACTGAGTCCATTCAGCAAGAAGGCTCTGTGATTGGTGTAAGTGGCATGTGTAAGTAGATAGGAGATGAAGTACATGCAGCCTTCTGATTTTTATAAGGGAAATGACTTTTAAAAGAAGCAAAATATGTAAGTAGCTGATCTTGGTTTAAGGGATGACAGAAGGTCCAAATTAAATAACATTGCATTAGCCTTTTAAACGGAGGGACTCAGTAAAAAAGACTGTTTAAAAATATAGATGTCAAATTAAGCCAAGTACTGAGACTGACAGTTGAAGAACCACTAATCTTGGAAGGGATATTTCCCTTTAGGCTCCTGGAACAGAACCTTCCATCGTGAGTGTATGCAATACATATGTTGCCGTGTAGTATGTATATTAAGACACATCCTTAGACACACTTAGAATATGAAACTGACCTGCTTTCAACAATTGCTTAATGATCAGCACTCCTCTTGGGCGCTTGGAGAAAAGCGAATTCATGGGTAAGAACAGGGACTCAGAGGGGACAAGAGATGCTAAATATGCCCACCAAGTCGCCCCAGCCCCCCTCCATCTGCGGTTTCTCTCTCCCTGGGCCTTCCCTGCAGAGCTGCTGTTACCTACGGAAATAGCCAGGCTCCACTCTGAGCACCAGGCCGGCTTCTGGAGTCCCTACGTAGCTGAGTGGAGCCAGAGGGTTGATCCCCCAGCCCCTATACACAGCCTTCCTTTCACCACCTTCCGTTTATACAAAGACTGGCTTATCCCAATTTTTTTCCCCCTGTTGCCTTTGCAATGAAAAGCTCTCCACGCGCAGCCTCATAAAATTCTACGCCCACCCCGCCCCCACCCCCCAAATCCCTGCCAAAAAAAAGAGAGAGGGGAGACTTAAACCTGGAACTCATTTAGCTAAAGGGACTTTAGTTAACAAGAAAGTTACCCATCATGAACTGCGGGTAACACCTCCCGTGATCCTAAATCCATTACCTGGAGACTTAGCCCAGGCTGAGTTTGATTTTATGAACTGTGAGGCTGCGATGTTGAAAGTCTGCAAATTGGACATAAATTGGACGCAAAAGACTGGGGGGAGCCGAATGATTTTCTTTCTCATGGTGCAACAGGCTTTGGCTCTTACCAGAGATTCCCGTAATCTGGAAGGGAGACAGGCATGAGGGCCCGTGTCTGTAATCCAGAAATTCCCATCCTAGAGCGAACTGACTCTGACTCCAGCAGCTCTGTCTAGATTCAAGGTCCTGGGTACCCCAGGAATTGTGCGTGAGCACTCTGGATTATTTGGCTATGGGATGTCCTGATGTGACTGTGTGTGTACACACACACACACACACACACACACACACACACTCACTTCAATATTCTGTGATAAGAAAATGAATTTTCTCCTACTTATTGTCCCTCATTGTCATCAATGTCCCCTGTTTTAGACCGTCCCCACAATTCAGCTCACTGTGCTGCTGCCTTCCGCAACTTTATTTTCCAAGGGAAGGCTGGTGCCCTGAATGCCTGAGCCATGGGCTTCAGAGTGTGGAGGAATACAAAGACTTCATTCAAGTGAGGGGTACCATCACCTCTCACTTTAATCAAGCATCCATTTAGTACTCAGAGACAAATGATCCAAGGATGATCCAGACATCAGCATCTGGAAAGACATTTGTTTTGTTAATCAAGAGGAAAGCCCTGCATAACAACTGCACGGTAACTGATGAAATACAAAACTACCAACAAGGGAAGAGTAAATCCAACTGGGAAGTTAAACACAAGTGTGAAAATCTATATTTCAGGATGGAATGGATGCACCAAATAGATCACGGTGCTGGTTGGGGTTCTGTGGAGTACAGATAGCCCAGGCTGGGACAATGATCTGAGGAAAAATCAGTGGCAGGACAGTCCCTGGGTTGGCAGGCGGAGAGATAAGGCTGGATTGCCATGGGTAGGGAGGGGCAATGGGCCAAAGGCTGAAAGTGTCACTGGCTAATTCCCAAAGCCAGACTGAATGTTTAGGTTCCATACATGTGCACCAGAGGAAGTTTCTGGAATGTTTTGAACATCATAAATGTGTCACAAAACTGTGTCTGAAATTTGCTAAACCCCATCGTAATAGCATACATTTCAGTGTTTTCAATGCACAAGTATGGTTCATTTTAATCATGGCATATTATATAACACTTCAAGTGAAAGCTCTAGGTCCAATGTTTTTTTTTTTTTTTTTAAGTGCATCTAAAATAGTTTTAACTGCATGTGAAAATAGCTACAGCTAAATGAAAACTGTGTGTATAGCACATAATTATTTCATTTGAAAACGTGGATTTACACATGACAATGCATTGATGGCAATTCCCTGTGAAAGAGTGAAGGGGAAAAAAGAGATATTTCTATATTTTATGTCTTCATAAAAAAAAAACCCAAATGAGCATGTCAGCTTTCTGTTACTATAACAATTAAGTGAGATAAATGAACTTAACAAGAGGACAGGTTTATTTTGACTCATGGTTTCAGAGGTTTCTGTCCATGGTTTCTTGGCTCCGTTGCTTTGGGCCTGTGGCAGCAGAGTACATCATGGGATGACACAGTGGAGGAAGCTGCTCTCCTCATGGCATCTGGAAGCAAAGAGAGAGAGAGAGAGAGAGAGAGAGAGAGAGGGAGGGAGGGAGGGAGGAGGGGCCAGCACCTTTATACCACATTCAAATGCATCACCTGAAGACCTACCTTCCTCCCTGGAGGCCCTACCTCCCTACGGCTCTACTTCCTCCCAGTAGTTCCATGGGCTGGAGACCAAGCCTTTAACATATGGACCTTTGGAGATCATTCAAGATCCAAACTATAGCAAAGAGCAAATTTGGAACTTAAAGTAAATGTAGCAAAATTCAACAACTTTTAACTGGGTTTAGCCCACGACCCGCTCTGGCTTCATGAATGAAGGTTCAAGATGTGAGAAACCCCTAGGGAGTTTTGAATTAAAGAGTCAAGACTCTAATTACCTTTATTTTTTTTATTGGTTGTTCAAAACATTACAAAGCTCATGACATATCATCTTCCATACATTTGATTCAAGTGGGTTATGAACTCCCATTTTTTACCCCAAATACAAGTTGCAGAATCACATCAGTCACACATCCACATTTTTACATAATACCATATTAATGACTGTTGTATTTTGCTACCTTTCCTATCCCCTACTATCCCCCCTCCCCTTCCCTCTCATTTTCCCTCTCTACCCCATCTGCTGTTGTTTAATTCTTTCCCTTGTTTTTTTTCTTCCCCCTTCCCCTCACAAACTCTTATATGTAATTTTGTGTAACAATGAGGATCTCCTTCCATTTCCATACAGTTTCCCTTCTCTCTCCCTTTCTCCTACCCCACTTGTCTCTGTTTAATGTTAGTCTTTTCCTCATGCTCTTCTTCCCTGTTCTGATCTTAGTTGCTCTCTTTATATCAAAGAAGACATTGGGCATTTGTTTTTTAAGGATTGGCTAGCTTCACTTAGCATTATCTGCTCTAATGCCATCCATTTCCCTGCAAAATCCATGATTTTATATTTTTTAGTGCTGCGTAATACTCCATTGTGTATAAATGCCACAGTTTTTTAATCCATTCATCTATTGAAGGGCATCTAGCTTGATTCCAAAGTCTAGCTATTGTGAATTGTGCTGCTATGATCATTGATGTGGCAGTATCCCTATAGTATGCTCTTTTAAGGTCCTCAGGGAATAGACCGAGTAGGGCAATAGCTGGGTCAAATGGTGGTTCCATTCCCAGCTTTCCCAGGAATCTCCATACTGCTTTCCATATTGGCCACATCAATTTGCAGTCCCACCAGCAATGTACAAGTGTACCTTTTTCCCCACATCCTCGCCAGCACTTATTGTTACTTGACTTCATAATGGCTGCCAATCTTACTGGAGTGAGATGGTATCTTAGGGTGGTTTTGATTTGCATTTCTCTGACTGCTAGCGATGGTGAGCATTTTTTCATGTACTTATTGATTAATTGTATGTCCTCCTCTGAGAAGTGTCTGTTCAGGTCCTTGGCCCATTTGTTGATAGGGTTGTTTGTTATCTTATTGTTTAATTTTTTGAGTTCTTTGTATATTCTGGATATTAGGGCTCTATCTGAAGTGTGAGGAGTAAAAATTTGTTCCCAGGATGTAGGTTCCCTGTTTACCTCTCTTATTGTTTCTCTTGCTGAGAAAAAACTTTTTAGTTTAAGTAAGTCCCATTTGTTTATTCTTGTGTATAACTCTTGGGCTATGGGCGTCCTATTAAGGAATTTGGAGCCCGACCCCACAGTATGTAGATCATAGCCAACTTTTTCTTCTATCAGACGCAGAGTCTCTGATTTGATATCAAGCTCCTTGATCCATTTTGAGTTAACTTTTGTGGATGGCGAGAGAAAGGGATTCAGTTTCATTTTGATGCATATGGATTTCCAATTTTCCCAGCACCATTTGTTGAAGATGCTATCCTTTCTCCATTGCATGCTTTTAGCGCCTTTATCAAATATAAGAAAGTTGTAATTTTGTGGATTGGTCTCTGTGTCCTCTATTCTGTACCATTGGTCCACCTGCCTGTTTTGGTACCAGTACCATGCTGTTTTTGTTACTATTGCTCTGTAATATAGTTTGAAATCTGGTATTGCTATACCGCCTGATTCACGCTTCCTGCTTAGCATTGCTTTTGCTATTCTGGGTCTTTTGTTTGTCCATATGAATTTCATGATTGCTTTATCTATTTCTACAAGAAATGCCGTTGGGATTTTGATTGGCATTGCATTAAACCTGTAGAGAACTTTTGGTAATATCACCATTTTGATGATGTTAGTTCTGCCTATCCATGAACAGGGTATATTTTTCCATCTTCTAAGATCTTCTTCTACTTCTCTCTTTAGGGTTCTGTAGTTTTCATTGTATAGATCTTTCACCTCTTTTGTTAGGTTGATTCCCAAGTATTTTATTTTTTTTTTTGAGGATATTGTGAATGGGGTGGTTTTCCTCATTTCCATTTCAGAGGATTTGTCGCTGATATACAGGAATGCCTTTGATTTATGCGTGTTGATTTTATATCCTAAGACTCTAATTACCTTTAAACCAGCTCCAGGACGGCTCTTCCTGGCTCCAGCCTCCAGCCACGTAATGTGGTAGCGAGGTTTACTGAAATGGCCAGCGCGAGAGAGAACACGCCAGGGAGTGGACTTTTATTGGGGAACAAAAAATTCCAGGGAAAATCCCATCCCATGAAGATTAAGGGGGGCACCGTCCCAAGGTCAGGGGCAATGATTGGGTCTTCGGGGCAGTGGCCAGACACTCCTCTGCACAGACAAACCCTTAGACCTGGAGATGGGTGGGGAAAGCTCTGGACACAAGACGTGCCTAAGCGCCTCTCGCCCAGCCAGGGAGGGAACTCAAGTCACGTGCGAGGATGGCCTCCCACAACTGTGTGTTGGCTACACCGTTTTGTAGTATTTGTAATTTGTTAAATGTAAATTCTCCTACCCACTCCCACACACACTATACTTGAGCGCCATCTACAACACCATCAAATGTTTCTCAAAAGCCTTGAGTGTCCCCCACAGAGGCCCACAAAGAAATCTGCTTTGTCACCTGCAGGTGTCTCCTGGGTAGGACCTGTTCCACAGGGAAGGGCTGAGAGCTGCTTCATGGCATCTTTCCGAAAATCTTGGCAGGTGTCAGACAGGTACTACAGCTTCCTCTAGAGCTTGTGGCTCACTGAAGGGCCCCCAGGCACTGCTCAATCCCCTTCTCTCTTATGGTGCTTCTTTAGAGGAAAACTGTGCTTCAGAGAATGCACCATGGCTGTGGCAATGTGGACAAGGGACCCTTACCTTTTCACGCTATGCACACTTTTAGGATCTGCAAGTAATGATTATTTTGCCTTTAGCATAGATATCTAGCTTTAACCCCAGAGAATTCTTTGAGGACATTAGTCCAGGAGAAGAATAAGAGGCTCCTAACCAAACTTAGAATCATCTCTCTTCTCTGAAAATTCAGATTTTATGACTTGATGGAGCCTCACTTTTGAATTTTCTTTTCCCCTCATGTTGGGTTTCTTTCCAAAGGCCCCCAAAGTCCTCCTAGAGATCACTTTCTTGTCATGGCTATCCAACAGCTTCAACGGCATGCCCAGAATAGTTCAAGCTCAAGTTGGGTTCTCCACTACCCCAGGAAGTTTATTCTGGCAGAAGATGGGACAGCCTGGAAACAGGAAGAGACTGGAGTCAGGGAGACCAGTCAAGAAATGAGCCACCACATTCATACCAGCAAACTTCTATTTGCACATTTAATCATGCATAGCAGTCTTCTTTCTTAATGTATTGTGGATACTCTACGATGAACATGTAATTTATATACACATTGCAATACCATTCTCTCTGGTTCTTCAAGGATGAAAACTGATATATTGAAAAACGGATTCTTTACATAAATATCTCTTTAGGATACCTCAAGGGTACACTCTAGGAAGCAGTCATAGTTAAAATCCTTACAAATGGACTCTTCCAAGTCTGTGGCCATTGCCCTAAAAGGAGACTCTTGGGAAGATAATGGAGGGAAGAGGAAGGAGGAAGAAAGAGTTACTTAGTTTTGCAAATGAACTATGAGTATTATCAGTACATGTGCTTTTGCATATCTAATAAAATTAACCATTTTTTCTACTTATAATGACTGCTTATAAAATCAGTTGAACAAAAGCAAACAAAAACTAAAAGTCATGAAAATATTTAGAATCACTGTTAAGACAGCTTTATGCTACCATTTATTAAAATTTTGTGTTCTCAAAGCAAAAATGCTTTTAGATCTCTTGGATGGATGGTTTTTGACATGGTTGAAATAAGAATGAAGACAAGATAACAAATGATAAAACTTCAATATTTCTTTAAAGTACACAAATAGCTTCATTTGATTTGCTCCATTGTGAAAGCCAGTGTTTTATGGTGAACACTATTTGTTTTTTTTTTTAATTAAAATATTTCTTAAAGATGAGGGAGGTTTCTATAATCTCTGATGTTCACAGATTTTACCTGTGAATTTTGGGACTAGAAAATAACAGGTAATAAAATAAAGCAACCACTGGATAGATGCACACTGGATAGATGCACAGCATGTATCTGAAAGTTCTCTGCATTTTTTTTAAGTGAGGGGTGAAAATTCAGTTTGGGCTGGACACGGTTTAGGATTTCAAATATTTAAGTTACAAAAGATAGAGATGGAGAAGAGAAAAGTGTAAGTTCACTTGCAGTCTTAGACTCATTTGTGTGGACAACACAAGCCAAATAAAACTACATCTTAATTCAGCTAACTACTGGAGTGCAGAAGGTGAGAAAATCCCTTCTGCAGTGTTTTATGACTATCATCGCTATTGCAAAATATTTCAGAATGGTTCCCTACATCCTATGCCACTGTGATATTATTTTAGGAGGGTCTAGGTGTCTCATAAGCCCTATTTTCTTTATAAGCCTTAGGAAAGATGGAAGAACTCCATCCACTGGGAACAAGAATAACCTTCATTCCCTTCTCCCCTTGACTTTGACATAGCCAAGCGCATCAGTAAATGTGAATTATTGCTCACATCTTTACTGTAAGGGAAGATAAATCAACTTTGACAACAATATTATTCATTTGGATTTCTTCATGTCCCAAATGTAGTTGGAAGCAAAAGTAGGCCAGGCGCACAGGGCTCTACCATTAATTTATAACTTTACCAGAGAGAGGGACAGTCTGCTCTCCTCTCCTTCTGTCCATCACAAAGCCTTCCGGAGGCTCACTTCATGGAAGTAACTGTTCTAGCAAGGATATCGACATCATAGACAATGGAAGTTATCCTTCTCCATAAGAACTGGATAATTATTTATGCAAATTCTAGCTAAAATAATGACAATAGTGAGTGGCATCTTCCACTTCAGGGTGCAGACTGAGAAGCAGAGATGATCTGGGAAGAATTTCCCTTTATTTCTAATATTTAATGGACCCTCCTATGACAGGAAGACCCAGAGGACACCTTTATGAATGGCCAAAGTGGAATGGAAACATGGGAGGTACCTTTTTATCTATGTATTCATTTATTTTTCTTTCTGCTTCTTACAAGAACAGGTAAATACAGAGAAGCTCCCAGTCAGCAGGGTTTTGTTGCTTGAGCTCCATTACGGGTTGCTGATGTGTACACATGTGGATTTCTCATCACTCCCCAAACACCAGGGACCAACATCCATGAAAATAATGTGTATTTGATTGATACACACAGAGATGCTATTGGACTTTTGTTCCCATCATGACACAAGCCATACTTTCTGGCTGAATTAAGACGATAACACTTAAGAAGTAAAATATGAACCTATATTTTAAAAAAGAAAAAGAAAAAGAAGGCTATTTTCCAGACACCAACCTCTGTTTTCCACTCATATAATTTGGTTACTGTGGGCAATATGAAACTGTTGTGTAATTTGTGTGTTTCACCGCTCTGGAGTAGAGAATATGAGATTGTTATATTCACATTGTTATATTCACACCTGGACACTAGGGACCAGGCACTGGGTGGCCTCCCCTGAGTGGAATAATGAACCATTGAGATGAAGAAAAGCTTTCTCTGAAACTAGATAGTTTCACAAGAATTTATTATATCCATTGAACCCTTCCATTGCATAAGGAGTATTCAGTCTTAGTTGGGCAAATTGTCCAGTGGGTTCCTTGAACTAAATCAGGGTGCATGTAGAGTTTGAAAGGAAGCCCCATAGGAAGATCGCTACAAGGACAGTCCTGAATGTTGAGACTTCATTAAACAAAACAATCACAGAGCCCCCTGGAGAAGGTCTAGGTTAGTGTTCTGATGACCACCAATCACTGGAGCCCAGGGGCTGTGATGACATGTGAGCAAGCTCTCAAATTTAAGATAAGTCTTTCTAATTCCTATTTATGCTTTTCCATGAACCAACCTATTTTTTCATTTCTACAAAGAGTGTTGCTAAATCCTACCATCACTCTTGATAGAGCATTTATTATTTCTTTTCTGATTAAAAAGTAATGTCATAATTTAAATATAAGTTGAGGGGAAATTCCCTAGAAGAGTATTTTCAGAGATCAGTGATGAGTGGCTTGAAATATGCACATGCACAAGTCTTGTAAATTGTACTTTCAGTTCCTCAGAAATGCATCACGGCTGGGGATGTGGCTCAGTGGTAGTGTACTTGCTCAGCTTGTGTGAGGCGCTGGGTTTGAGCCTCAGCACTGCAAAAAAAATAAATAAATAAAATAAAAATCTGCTGAAGTTGTTTCAAGATGCCTTTCATATTGTGAGCATTTTTCATTTCATAAAAATATTTTTCTAAAACATGAATTTTATATATGAATATTATTTTAGTTAATTAGCAGTACTTTTGATATTTCAGATTTTTGATTAATGTGATTGTTGTTTTCCTGCACATATTGTGTGCATTATTTCTATCATTTCCTAAAAAAATAGGGAGCACAGAATGTGGATTGTGCAATGAAGTGAATTTTTAAGGCCTTTGATGAATACTACAAAATGTCTCTCCAGAAACATGTTCACAGCTCAGGCCCTCTTCTTTTTCACATGCTGATGTTGATATTATTGAAAGCAACATGGATAATTTAAACTATAAACCTACGAAGCACCAATATATGCAGGGATATGTGTCTGTAGTGCCCAGTTGTTTTGTGACTGGTCCTACATGGTCTGTGGCAATCGCGCTCTCTTATGCAGCTCCTCCAGGATTAGATCAATATCCCCACTCTATTTTCTAATTTCTCAAGTGGGGAAATAAGTGGAAATACTTTGGGTCCCATTGTAGCAGGACACTGATAGACTCACAGGCATCAGTGTGAGGAATCACTGCAGAGGGAATGCTGGTTTTATAGGGAAAACTTGTGACCCAGGTGAGGGAAGATCTTTTAGAACAATGTTTGAATGATTCTAGGCACAAGAAAGTGTAGGATGCAAAAATAGCTTCGTGTCTGGAATTGGATTGACCTTTGGAAATCTGGTACATGGAGGGAACTTCTATCCAATTAGGAGAAAGGATACTGAACCCTAATCTATTGATGAACTGTCAGTTACAAAACAGACATAATATTGATTTTGAACTGCTGTTTTTATCATGATCTGATTCAAATGCATAACTTGAAGAAAATTAGAGGATTAAAATACAATACTATTATTAAGTTCTTCCTACCACAGATGACCAGGATCAAAATGTCACGCTAAAACCATTTCAGATAGGATATGGCAGTGCATGCCTATTATCCCAGCAACTCTGAAGGCTTTGATAGGAGGATCACAAGTTCAAGGTCAGCCTCAGCAACTGACTAAGACCCTGTCTAAAAAAAAAACGTAAGTAAAAAGATGGGGATGTAGCTCAATGGTAAAGCATCACTGGATTCAATCCCTAATACCAAAATAAAATAAAATAAAAATATAAAAATAACTCATGTCAAACTGACATGGTGGAATATAGAAGAATTCTAGGCACCCTTACTCAAGAAGATGAAGAAGACCGACATACATAAGGAATAGTATGGAGGAACCCGTGTGGCCTTAGAAGTTGGCAGACCTGGGTTTCAATCTCTCTCTCCTTCTCCACTCTGAGCCTCAGTTTCCCAGCATATTAAATGTTTGTACATTTTCATTTGTTGTATCTTTTTTTCTTGAACTTTTAAGGATTTGGAGAGATAAAGTGGGCTTAATATAGAATAGAATGTTATAAATCATAATTATTATTAGGATATGAAGTGTGAAACCATGAAGAAATACTGAGTAGGGAAGGTTTTCCAGGTTCCTTTGTGGCTTTCCTGCCCATTGGCTAATCTCGAATTTTAGATGCATGTCTGGGAGTCACCCCTAGCCTCAAAAATAATCCATTTAGTTCGATCAAAATCATTATTGGAGGCATTCCACCCTGGACTAGGCCCTGGGATATAGAGATTAAATAGTTCACAGTTTCACCAGTTTTATTGTAACCAACATTTGGGGGTATCTAATAATTGCCCAAAGACTGAGAAAAGTTTTCTTTTCAACTCACTCTTACCATTCTCAAATTAATAATCAATGACTGGTCCACAGTCTTCCTGCTTTCTAGAGTAAATATACCTAATCATTGGTCTTTCCTCACATGGAAATCATGACTCAATCTCTTTATTTTTCTGTACATTCCCTGAACTTTGCCAACATCGCTGTCACTTTTGCTTTGGAGACCACTGCATCCAAGATGCAGGACCCCCTCCTTAATGAAGAATAATGAAGGAATTCTTAATGACCTGCAAGCAGATTACTGGAATTAAAGATAATCCATGGGTATTTTGCTTTTAAATGCATATGAACGTTTTCATTGGTTCAGCTAATTATACACTTTGTAGAAACAAACGGGATGTTTACTTAAGGTTCGACTGGAGAGTAGAAAAAGTTTCCAAAGCCAAAATAAGTATCTCTAGCCCTAAGGAAACTAAGTGTGAAGGAACAAGATTTGCGAAAGACTGCTTTCCTTCAGGTTGGTAACTTGGAGCAAACAATCTCAGAAGTGGTATAAATAATTTCTCTTACAGAAATAAGATGAGAAGAAGAGCTAAGCAGGAAGGCAAAATAAGAAAGGTGACTTCATTAAGCCCCTCACTAAGGTCATCTTATGAATTGTTTGATTCTTTAAAGAACCGAAAAAAAAATGATCCACATCATATCACAGACGTGACATTAAAATAAAAACCACTGAAAATGTTTTTTTTTTTTTTAAATTTTATGAAGACAATCTGAGGATGATTCGCTCTCCAGATTTAGGCACAACATTCACGCTGCTTCTTTTTTTTTTTTTTTTCTACCCATTAGTGCAAATGGGTGAGGGTCAACTATATACAATTCAGACAGGGTCTGGTTCAAGTCCAGGTGTCTCCTGAAGATGTAAATAGGTGAGCAATGGACAGTGACCAGCAGAACAAGGCACATCTCCCTTCCCTTCTGTGAGGGATGAGGCTTTGCATAATGAAGAGAACTTCATAATTTTAATTTTTACTTCTTCTAAGAGGAATCCAGGTTGGTAGAGTGTTTTCTTTCCCCTTAAATATTGGATCAATTCTCTGAATCCTAAAACAGTATTTTTAGATTCATTTTTCTCGTAGATATTTGAATCCAGTTTATTTTCTTTTTGCAGTATTTCTTTAGGAGAGATCAGACACAGAAAGGAAAGAGAAAAAAAAAAGTACACATTTGGATAACCAACGGAATTAACACACACTGGACCCTTTGATAGCTGGAGAGTAGGTTGTGCTCAGAGCCAACTGCCCTAGAATTTTTAAAAGAAAAAGAGAAACACTAAGGTATTTCCGTCGAACTGTTGGTTTATAATTAATTTAGGACCATTAACATTATATGGGAAAACAACAAAACCACCCCCACAGCATCTCAATTCTCCTGTGCAAGCATACCCAAGATCAATGCCACCCCTTGATACTTTGCTATGAAATACATTTCTAAGAAACCCTTGGCGCCTTTTCCTTGAATTTCCAACATCGTCTGTTAAAGAAACTCTTTAATGAAACCACACAGGTACCACCACAGGAAAAACAGCTATGGGCCCAGAGAGCACTTTCCAGCCAGCTAGTGAATATATTCACATTTTTCATGTTCTCCAAGAGATGTTTGGCATGGCCTCCACAGCATACAGATTTCTTGCCCTATTTCAGACGTATTTTCTAGTGAACTGCATCCTGATCTTTCAGTCTCTGTGTGTCTCTTTGTGCCTCTACCTGTCCATCTCCCCTTAGGTTAAATCAGTGTCCCATAAGCAATAGACTTACCCACATTTCTGGATGGATCTCAAAATATTTATCTTGGTTCCACTGTACAATGTCATTTAAAGAAATCACTTAATAACTGAATCTATTGTGATTCATTTTTTTTGCAGAGAAATGAATTAGGAGAATTGCTGTTTATAATATATGGAATTATGCAGAGAAAGGGTGGAAAATGCATAATAGATGTGTAGATTATTTTTTCTTCCTGAAGGTAAAACAGACAGATGTTCCTTAGCAGGAAAAAAATGTTTCTTGGGTATATTTAGTTCAGATCAGACAGAAGACAAAACAGAACAAAAAATCACGGAGATTCTAGGAGTTGTATTTTTAAAGGTTTAAATTATCACCATATTTGCATTAACTGGGATGAAAAAAAAAATGACAGTGGTAATTCTATGCCACAATCTCATGTCCTGTCAGCCCAATCCCAAGACTCAGAAAAGTAAGAACTCTACACTGTGTCCTGAATCTCAGAAGCTGTACACTTTGGGATGATTCAGAAGTGTCATGAAAGATACCCTCAATGAGGAGCCACCTGAATCCCAGTCCCTGTTTTCCCCTTTTGTGGCACATTCTGGTCCTCCTTGCAAATGTAAAGTTGACCAAAACCTTTCTGCACTTACCCTGGCCCTGGGGGTGGGAGAGCCGACAATGCATATCTTGCAGCTAAATTATCACCCTCCTTTTACTTCTATGCTTATTTTTATCTATTAGATCCCATGATCCAGGACTCTGACCACTCCCTGCACACACCCTTAGTTCTTCTGGCCCACCATGCTTTAGACAATATATCGCCCAGAGATAATCCTAGGTTACCCAGTCAACAGCCTGGACCCAAGGATCTTCATCACTTAATGAAGTCATGATTGCAAGACCCAGATAGGTCCTCATTATTCCCAAATAATCTCATCATCTCCTCCTCAAAGATGACATTTCTCCACCATCTCTCTCCTGAAACTTCCAACACTACCATTATCCATTCTCAGCTTTAGACTTCATTTATCCTTCATAAAGAAAATCCAGTCTTGCAAGAAATGCATTCTTTACCTCACCCATGTCTGTGAAACTGCCTGAATCTGTATCACACATTGAAACTTCTCTCACGGTCACGTCTAAGAATGTTTCTCACTTTTATTTGAGGTCATTCATATAGGCTGAGTCCATCCCCTCCTCAGCTTCTTCGGACTTCACTTTTGGAAGTTCATTCTTTCTCTGCTATTTCATCTAGTTCTCTAATTCTCAATTTTCCTTTCAATTAGTATTCAAATGTGCCTTTATATCACCCATCTTTAGAAAAGAATACCCCCATGCCACGACCACCTTCAATTACTATTCCACTTTACCCATCTCTTCTAGAATCAATCATCAGGAGAGTGGTCCATAGTTTTGTGCCTTCTCCTCAGCTACTGTCTGTCCTCAGATCATACCAATTGGACTTTTATCCCCATTGCTCTAGGAAATCTTCTCATATTAAGGTCACTAACAACAGTCCTTTGAAGGGTGATGTTCAAGGGTTGCTGCTGTTTATTTCACACCACCTTTTCAGCATCTATTGACAGAGCAGGCCAGTTCTTCTGTTTTCTCCATTTTTTCCCCCAAGGCCAACACCCAACTGGTTCCGTTTCCTATTTTTTCTCATCTGAGTTCCCATTCTTTCTCTCTTTTTCTTTTTCCTTCTTCCTAACTGGACCTCAAAGTACTAGAGTGCTCTAGAACTCTGCAGCATTCCTCATTGTTTTTTTCTGTTTTACCTAATTTCAGGAGAATTTTTTGTTGTTGTTCTCATACTTTTAAATTCTATCTGAGTCATAAGGAGGCTCAAATTTGTATCTTCAGATCTGTCTCCTGAGAGCCATAATTATACATCTGACTGCTATTGGAGAGCTTTGCCAGGATACTGAATTGCCATCTTAGCAGAATATGAACAAAATTATTGATCTTCTCCCATAAACTTATTGTCACTTTTAAGAATTTTTGGTCAACAACGTCACCACTACTTTGTTGGAAATAGAATCTAAGGCTTCCTTGTGGTTCTGCTCCTTCTTCATGAGAAACATACTCCATGACTGAGTCATGCCAGCTCTGCTCCAAATACTTCTTGCCATCACACTTGTGAAATTCCAATAGAAGGTCAAGTCACATGTGCCCTGGATTACCCCATAAGCTTTTTTGCTGATTTCTCCACTTCCTGTCTTGTTCCAGAGATCTACCTCCAGAGATCTCTGCCTCTCTACCTCACCACTCTTTCCACATAGCAGCAAGAAAGATTTTCATTTTTTTTTTTCTTTTTCAGATTGGGGGCCTTCTTCTTCCTTCTCCTGCTCAAAAACCTAATTGCAACCAGGTTATCCAAATTTCTTTCATGGATTACAAGACACCTTAGGAACTGAAATTCATGTGCTCATCTGAGCTCTGCCATCTCAACTCTTCCCAAGTTCTTCTGCTCACGCTACAATGCCTCCCCTCTGTCTCAAATCTGTTGTGCCCATTACTGTTCCAGGAGTGAGTTTGCTGTTCTTGTGCTTGGGACACTTCATTCTCTGCAATTTCCTTGCTGTTTGCTTCTCATCATTGAAGTCCCCAATCATAAGTAACCTCGTAGTGATTGATGCCTTTTCAGGTCAACTTAGCTAAAACGGCCACCCGGTCTTTATCTTGTTACCCTTAATTTTTCTTTCTTCTTCACAGTGCTGATAGCCAGAATCATTTTACTTGGTTTGTGTTCATTTTCAGTATCTCCTTTTAAACCCAACTGAAATGCTAGCTACTAGAAAGCTTTGTTCATGGGTGAATTTCAAATTTAGAAAAGATATTGACCTTCTGTTTAAAACTCACTAAATTTGTTCTCTGGATTAGCCACCCTCACCACCATTAAGATGTTAAGCATATAAATTGCTGGATTGGGGAAGTGGCTTGGTGGTAGAGCACTGGTCTGGTGTCCGTGAGGCACTAGGTTTAATCCCCAGCAATCAATCAATCAATTAATCAATCAATAAATAAATAAATTGCTAAACACTCTTAACAAATTTCAGCCAATTTTAATGCACTCTCTCCAGCTGATTATAGGTAAGCAATCCATAACAAGGCAGCTTACCATCCCTGAAAAATCTTCTGTACACCAATGCAGGATATCTCTGTGCCAGGAAGTTGCACTTTGGGACAATTAGGTCAGGTTAAATCAAGGCACATTCATTGGAGTAAGGATGATTGTACATGTCCCTAGAAGATCTCAGTAACTTTGGGGTCTTTGGAAAGCATCTGGGTCATGTGAATGAGTCCTCTGTCCCTCCTTTCCTGAGTGTCAATCTTTAATTTAGAAGAAAAGAAAATTACAGCTCTTTTTATTTGGCTGTATTAAAATTTATGGGGCAGGGTGGTTTCCAGACTGCTGCTCCTGCCGGGCACTGCTCTGATGATGTATGCCTGTGACATGTCACCAGTGTAGCCAGGCTCTGATGATCCATTGCGGCAACAAGTCATTTGTCATACATCACTGCCTCGACAGCTGCCCCCACCTGGGCCTCTCCCGTACAGTCCAGCAGGGATCCTGGCTCACAACAAGCTCCGTGTTCCTGTTCTCTCAGGACTGTTGCACTCACCATGTATTTCTTACTGTTAATGGGAGAGAAGAAAAATAATGCTTAGTAGCAAACTTCATTGGAGCATCTGAAGACTTTAGGTAAAAGGGTCACACACTTGGGGCCATAAGCTACTAGCAAATGATACTATGGGATGTTGTCTTCAGGCTTTGAGTATCACACTAACACTGGGAAAAAGCTAAGTAATGTTCATTCTCTGCCAGCTATTCTTCTGAGGGGGAAGGAAAATGTAGGAGGAAAATGTGGCACAGAAAGATGACTGTCACCCAGCTAAGTAAATGAAAGAAACAGGACTTAGGTGAAGGCAGCCGAAACCTTTATTCTCAAGCACTATCTCATGATGCCTACATTTCCATCCATGATCCCAGTTGTCCTTGGAGAAGGCTTCTTTCAATATCTGCCCTTTAGGATCAAATAAATGCCATCTCAACATTTTATTAAATTGTTCTGGTTTGTATAAGATGAATGCTTATTTTCATTAATAAGGATACCCTCTAAGGATTGCATGTTAGATTCTAGGGTCTCTACTAGGTGCTTTGCTTAAGTTATTTTGATCTCCTGACCTTGCAAGGTATTGTTCTAGTTCCTTCTGTTTTGAAGAGATGGATGAAGAAGTGCATAAAAAATGCACAGGAGATGGTTTCCAGACAAGTCCCCTGAAAAAGGATCAAAGAAAGCAGACAAATGATGTGAGGCAGCTATAAGTTGAAAAAGTGAATGGGTGACTAGAAAGAATTCCTATAGAATAGTAAAAAAAAAAAAAATGCCATTGTATGTATTTAACTAAACTAATTTTGTTCAAATCTATTCGAATATCATTGAAACAGAATCTAGAGCCTGCATTTTACTCCAACTAAGAGTCAATGTTTAATAGGGGAAAAAAATCTTTTTGCAGATTTGCATTCTTTATATTTCTTAGAGTTCAATTACAAGAGATTTCACCTTTTTTTTCTGAACAAAGGCAGAAAGGAGGGGAGGAAGGAAAAAAATAGAAAACAAAAAAAAGAAAAAGAATTTTTATTATTAATTATTGTAGTGCAATAAAATGAACTGCCTAAAATATCATGAAGGAGATAACCTGAGATATTGAGAATCTCTTAAAACTCTCTTTTATAGTCCATGTGATGAATTGGGTTTTAAAGGAATAAAGACCATTTGCCTATTCTTGGTAATTTTATTGCTTTCAATAATTGTAAAAGATTGAATTCCAATTGAGATAGGAAAGTGTCACAGTAATTACCCATTAGTTCCTCTTGTTTGGAAACAAAATTATTCAATTAAGTCTTCTTTAAATCTTGCCATATAATTTATTACTTTATAATCACTTATAAATTAGGTATTTGTTATCTTAATCCTCACTGAAATGCACAAAATGGGAAAGAAGGAAGGAATAAATGAATGTTAAATAGATTTGATCAAAATAAATAATAGCATTTTATTTATTTCCGTACTAAGCTCATAAGGGGAAAACCTTGACAAAACATATTGCGCAAAAATTCTTCATTGCTAACTACTAAATATTTCTCTTAAGATTATTGTGCTAGGAAACCTCGTTAGCTATTGGAAAATAATTTTAGAATTGGGTTAACTTAAACATTCTGGCTGTATGAATAGAGAAAAGGGAAAAAAAGACCTAAGCCTCTCTTAATTACTCAATTGATTAGAATATTCAACCTTTACCTGGTCTTCTCAGTTGATCTTAGCATTAAAATGGCTTCTGTAATTTTTTGGTGGAGGGCATTTTTGACAGTCCTCTTCCTCTTCCTTCCCTCAGCTCTGTTCAGTGTTGGCTTTTGGCCTTTCCTGGCAGATGCTCTGAACTCAGCAGGAGAAATGGCTAAGGGTTGTTCTAAGTTCTTCTAAGGGGGAACCCTGGGAATCAGTGCACTGTTGGGCCCCTCAGCACCAAACTCCTGCTGCCTGGCCTTCTTCCGGCTCCCATCCTCCGTCTGAGTCCAGACTGCAGTCTCTGCTTCTTGGGGTGCATTCCCATTGAACTGTTTTGCCAGTGTCCAAAACTCAGCATGAACCAGATTGAATCCATTCTATCCTGTTCTCTAAGAAGCGAACTCTATTTTCACTGTTTTCTAAATATGCTAAGTTTATTTTTCCTTTTTCTCCTTGGTTTCTAAACTGTTTTTTTTTTCTTTTCATATTTTCTTGTCATCAGAACCTATCACTTATTTATTTTTTCTTTCCAATATCTGTTATAGCATCTGTCCTTTCTGGTTTTCAGAGGTCAACAACATACTTGAAAACTAATGAATTTTGGTTAGGTGTTCATAACCTTGATTTTCCATGTGCTAATTGTGCAATTTTAGATGAGTTACTTCATCTCTTTTAGTTTTTTGTTTTGTTTTGTTTTTCCAAAAAAGGAAAAGAAAAGAAGATTTATTGCTTTGCTATAAAAGAAGAAACACAGGGGATTCCTGTCCCAAAGGGGTGATTTAGCCCATCATTAGGAACAGGGGTCTTTTAAAGAGGTGACACAAAGGCTACATTCCACATGTTCTCTGTTGGAGTTCACTTAATTCACTTATTAAATTGGGAGATATACATTTCTGAGATCTTCTGGTACTATCCCCAAAGTCTGAATTACTTCATTTCTATGGAGGGTGTGTACTCAAGGACAGATTAGTCTGTCTAAAAATGGGGAAGACTAGAGAGGGGGAGAAAGAAAGAGAAAGAAACATGTCCATTTTAAAATAAGTTGCAGTAGCAAGGCAGCAAAGGCTATATACTACAAAGCATAAAGTGGACCACTGTTACATTTCCCCACTATCAATTTCTACATTCCATTTCTATGGAAAAATAGGCAATGACATCTCCAAACTGCTTCCTGCTGAAAGGGGGTGGAGTTGAAGGAAGTAACCCAAAGCCCTTGTTCTCTATCAGGTGGGATGTGGATAGTTAAGGACAATCAGCATCAGAGCAGTCCCGAGGTCCATAGTGGAAGATGGCAGGTGAGTGGATAAGGCATACATAGAGCAGGGATCATGCAAATGGCCAAAGTTGTACCAACTTTCTTGAGTTCAGTTTCCTTTTTCTCAAAGTGGACACAATGCAGCAACAGGGATAGCTCCTCTGGTTCGACCTGAGGCAGACTCACCCATCTCCTAACTCTCCTGCAGTTGCATCTCAACAAGTTTGCCAGCACATTATATCCTCGGCATGGAACTGGGGTTCCTTGGAGAGCCAGGGCTGTCCAAGAAAGCTGGAGGGGGCTGCTTTTGGGTCCTATTTGGGGTGCCAAATTGTTACTGAAAACTAGGTGTTTATCCCTGATGCCAATCCAAAAACAAGGACACGGTTTGGAGAAAAAGAAAAAAAGATTTATTTCTTTGCTAGCAAAGAAGAAACACAGGGGACTCCTGTCTCAAAGGCTGAATCTTTCCCTTAGTTTTATTTTCCTCTTTTTTTTAATAAATGAAAAAAAAGTTACATTTTATTTAGTTTTATACAATTTTCAAGATATTTAAATATTAAATACTAAACATACAAATATATACTATATATTGAATGCAAATATTAAATGTTTTAAAATTTATATCTTGTTTAGTTTTAATGATGGGTATAATTTTTAGATATTTTAAAATGTTTTTAATATTTAAGTATTAATTATTAAACTTTAAATATATTAACTATACATATATATTGAATATAAATATTAAATATTTGAAAAATTATATCTTAGTTTTTTTTTTATGAAAAATGTCATTGGAATTTTGACACAGATTTTATCGAATTAGCAGATCACTTTGGGCAGTGTGGACATTGTCATACATTTTTTTCATTCCACAATTATAGAATATTTTTCAATTTATTTGTGTATTCTTTTTTTTTCTTTTTTTTTTATTGTTGGTCGTTCAAAACATTACATAGTTCTTGATATATCATATTTCACAGTTTGATTCAAGTGGGTTATGAACTCCCATTTTTACCCCGTATACAGATTGCAGAGTCACATCAGTTACACTTCCATTGATTTACACATTGCCATTCTAGTGTCTGTTGTATTCTGCTGCCTTTCCTATCTTCTACTATCCCCCCTCCCCTCCCCTCTTCTCTCTCTACCCCCTCTACTGTAAATTATTTCTTCCACTTGTATTATTCTTCCCTTACCCCTCACTTCCTCTTGTATGTAATTTTGTATAACCCTGAGGCTCACCTTCCAATTCCATGCAATTTCCCTTGACTCTCCCTTTCCCTCCCACCTCTCATCCCTGTTTAATGTTAATCTTCTTCTCATGCTCTTCGTCCCTACTCTGTCCTTAGTTACTCCCCTTATATCAAAGAAGACATTTGGCATTTGTTTTTTAGGGATTGGCTACCTTCACTTAGCATAATCTGCTCTAATGCCATCCATTTCCCTCCAAATTCTATGATTTTGTCATTTTTTAATGCAGAGTAATACTCCATTGTGTATAAATGCCACATTTTTTTTTTATCCATTCATCTATTGAAGGGCATCTAGGTTGGTTCCACAATCTTGCTATTGTGAATTGTGCTGCTATGAACATCGATGTAGCAGTGTCCCTGTAGCATGCTCTTATTAGGTCTTTAGGGAATAGACCCAGAAGGGGAATAGCTGGGGGGTCAAATGGTGGTTCCATTCCCAGCTTTCCAAGAAATCTCCATACTGCTTTCCAAATTGGCTGCACCAATTTGCAGTCCCACCAACAATGAACAAGTGTACCCTTTTCCCCACATCCTTGCCAGCACTTGTTGTTGTTTGACTTCGTAATGGCTGCCAATCTTACTGGAGTGAGATGGTATCTTAGGGTGGTTTTGATTTGCATTTCTCTGACTGCTAGCGATGGTGAGCATTTTTTCATGTACTTGTTGATTGATTGTATGTCCTCCTCTGAGAAGTGTCTGTACAGGTCCTTGGCCCATTTGTTGATTGGGTTATTTGTTATCTTATTGTCTAATTTTTTGAGTTCTTTGTATATTCTGGATATTAGGGCTCTATCTGAAGTGTGAGGAGTAAAGATTTGTTCCCAGGATGTAGGCTCCCTATTTACCTCTCTTATTGTTTCTTTTGCTGAGAAAAAACTTTTTAGTTTGAGTAAGTCCCATTTGTTGATTCTAGTTATTAACTCTTGCGCTATGGGTGTCCTATTGAGGAATTTGGAGCCCAACCCCACAGTATGTAGATCATAGCCGACTTTTTCTTCTATCAGACGCCGTGTCTCTGATTTGATATCGAGCTCCTTGATCCATTTTGAGTTAACTTTTGTGCATGGCGAGAGAAAGGGATTCAGTTTCATTTTGATGCAAAGGGATTTCCAGTTTTCCCAGCACCATTTGTTGAAGATGCTATCCTTCCTCCATTGCATGCTTTTAGCCCCTTTATCAAATATAAGATAGTTGTAGTTTTGTGGATTGGTTTCTGTGTCCTCTATTCTGTACCATTGGTCCACCTGCCTGTTTTGGTACCAGTACCATGCTGTTTTTGTTACTATTGCTCTGTAGTATAGTTTGAAGTCTGGTATTGCTATACCGCCTGATACACACTTCCTGCTTAGCATTGTTTTTGTTATTCTGGGTCTTTTATTTTTCCATATGAATTTCATGATTGCTTCATGTATTTCTACAAGAAATGCCGTTGGGATTTTGATTGGCATTGCATTGAACTTAGAGAGAACTTTTGGTAATATAGCCATTTTGATGATGTTAGTTCTGCGTATCCATGAACAGGGTATATTTTTCCATCTTCTAAGATCTTCTTCTATATCTCTCTTTAGGGTTCTGTAGTTTTCATTGCATAAGTCTTTCACCTCTTTTGTTAGGTTGATTCCCAAGTATTTTATTTTTTTTGAGGATATTGTGAATGGAGTAGTTGTCCTCATTTCCGTTTCAGAGGATTTGTCACTGATATACAGGAATGCCTTTGATTTATGCGTGTTGATTTTATATCCTGCCACTTTGCTGAATTCATTTATTAGCTCTAATAGGTTCTTTGTAGATCCTTTTTGGTCTGCTAGGTATAGAATCATGTCATCTGCAAATAGTGATAATTTAAGTTCTTCTTTTCCTATTTTTATGCCTTTAATTTCTTTTGTCTGTCTAATTGCTCTGGCCAGTGTTTCAAGGACTATGTTGAACAGAAGTGGTAAGAGAGGGCATCCCTGTCTTGTTCCAGATTTTAGAGGGAATGCCTTCAATTTTTCTCCATTCAGAATGATGCTAGCCTGTGGCTTAGCATAGATTGCTTTTACTATGTTGAGGTATGATCCTGTTATCCCTAATTTTTCTAGAGTTTTGAACATAAAGGGATGCTGTACTTTGTCGAATGCTTTTTCTGCATCTATCGAGATGATCATATGGTTCTTATTTTTAAGTCTATTGATGTGGTGAATAACATTTATTGATTTCTGTATATTGAACCAGCCTTGCATCCCAGGGATGAATCCTACTTGATCATGGTGTACAATTTTTTTGATATGTTTTTTAATCCGATTCGCCAGAATTTTATTGAGGATTTTTGCATCTAGGTTCATTAGAGATATTGGTCTGTAGTTTTCTTTCTTTGAAGTGTCTTTGTCTGGTTTAGGCATCAGGGTGATGTTGGCCTCTTAGAATGAATTTGGAAGTTCTCCTTCTTTTTCTATTTCCTGACATAGCTTGAAAAGTATTGGTATTAGTTCCTCTTTAAAGGTTTTGTAAAACTCTGCTGTATACCCATCCGGTCCTGGGCTTTTCTTAGTTGGTAGTCTTTTGATGGTTTCTTCTATTTCCTCTATTGTTATTGGTCTGTTTAGGTTGTCTATATCCTCCTGACTCAATCTGGGCAGATCATATGACTTAAGAAATTTATCGATGCCTTCACTATCTTCTATTTTATTGGAGTATAAGGATTCAAAATAATTTCTGATTATCTTCTGTATTTCTGAAGTGTCTGTTGTGATGTTGCCTTTTTCATCCTGTATGCTAGTAATTTGAGTCCTCTCTCTTCTTCTCTTTGTTAGCATAGCTAAGGGTCTGTCGATTTTATTTATTTTTTCAAAGAACCAACTTTTAGTTTTGTCAATTTTTTCAATTGTTTCTTTTGTTTCGATTTAATTAATTTCAGCTCTGATTTTAATTATTTCTTGCCTTCTACTTCTTTTGCTGTTGTTTTGCTCTTCTTTTTCTAGGATTTTGAGATGAAGTATGAGATCATTTATTTGTTGGTTTTTTCTTTTTTTAAGGAATGAACTCCAAGCAATGAATTTTCCTCTTAGAACTGCTTTCAATGTGTCCCATAGATGCCGATATGTTGTGTCTGAGTTTTCATTTAACTCTAAGAATTTTTTAATTTCCTCCTTGATGTCTTCTAAAACCCATTGATCATTCAGTAACCTATTGTTCATTCTCCAAGTGATGCATGATTTTTCCTTCCTTCTTTTATCGTTGATTTTCAGTTTCATTCCATTATGATCAGATAAGATGCATGGTATTATCTCTACTCCTTTATATTGTCTAAGAGTTGCCCTGTGACATAATATATGATCTATTTTTGAGAAGGATCCATGTGCTGCTGAGAAAAAAGTGTAACTGCTTGATGTTGGGTGGTATATCCTATATATGTCAATTAAGTCTAGGTTGTTAATTGTGTTATTGAGTTCTATAGTTTCCTTATTCAACTTTTGTTTGGAAGATCTGTCCAGTGGTGATAGAGGTGTGTTGAAGTCTCCCATGATTATTGTATGGTGGTCTATTAGACTCTTGAACTTGAGAAGAGTTTGCTTGATGAACATAGCTGCACTGTTGTTTGGGGCATATATATTTATGATTGTTATGTCTTGTTGGTGTATGGTTCCCTTGAGCAGTATGTAGTGTCCCTCTTTATCCCTTTTGATTAACTTTGGCTTGAAATCTATTTTATTTGATATGAGTATGGACACTCCTGCTTGTTTCCGCAGTCCATATGAGTGATATGAATTTTCCCAACCTTTCACCTTCAGTCTATGTATATCTTTTCCTATCAAATGCATCTCCTGTAGGCAGCATATTGTTGGGTCTTTTTTTGTGATCCATTCACCTAGCCTGTGTCTCTTAATTGGTGAGTTTAAGCCATTAATATTTAGGGTTATTATTGAAATATGGTTTGTTCTTCCAGCCATATTTGTTTATTAATATTACTAAACCTGATTTGTTTTCTTCTTTGATTATTTTCCCCCCTTTATTGTCCTACCTCCCACTGTTGGTTTTCATTGTTATTTTCCATTTCCTCTTCCTGTAATGTTTTGCCAAGGATTTTTTGAAGAGATGGTTTTCTAGCTGCAAATTCTTTTAACTTTTGTTTATCGTGGAAAGTTTTAATTTCATCTTCCATCCTGAAGCTTAATTTTGCCGGATACACGATTCTTGGCTGGAACCCATTTTCTTTCAGTGTTTGAAATATGTTATTCCAGGATCTTCTAGCTTTCAGAGTCTGTGTTGAAAGACCAGCTGTTATCCTGATTGGTTTACCCCTAAATGTAATCTGCTTCCTTTCTCTTGTAGCTTTTAAAATTCTCTCCTTATTCTGTATGTTGGGCATCTTCATTATAATGTGTCTAGGTGTGGATCTCTTATGATTTTGCACATTTGGCGTCCTGTAGGCTTCTAGGATTTGGGATTCTGTCTCATTCTTCAAGTCTGGGAAGTTTTCTCGTATTATTTCATTGAATAGATTGTGTATTCCTTTGGTTTGGAGCTCTGTGCCTTCCTGTATCCCAATGACTCTTAAGTTTGGTCTTTTAATGTTATCCCATATCTCTTGGATGTTCTGCTCATGGTTTCTTAACTGTCTTGCTGAGCTGTCTATGTTCTTTTCAAGTTGAAATACTTTGTCTTCATTGTCTGATGTCCTATCTTCTAAGTGTTCTACTCTGCTGGTAGTATTCTCAATTGAGTTTTTAAGTTGGTTTATTGCTTCTTGCATTTCTAGGATTTCTATTTGTTTGTTTTTTATTACCTCTATCCTCCTGTATAATTGATCCTTTGCTTCTTGGATTTGTTTATGTAATTCCTTGTCAAAGTGATCTTTCATTGTTTGATTTTGCTGTCTCATGTCTTCCTTGAGACTCCAGATCATCTGAAGCATGTATATCCTGAACTCTTTATCTGACATTCCATCTGTTGTAGCTATTACCTCTTCTAAAGTTGAGTTGACCTGCATTGCTTGTGGTCCTTTCTTGCCTTGTCTTTTCATACTGCTCGCATTTCTTTCTGCTTGGTAAAACTGTTGTGTTTTTGAAATTTTCCCCCTATTTATTTATATTGCTCTTGTATAGTTGGAAAATCTCTCTTGCAGGGCGGGTAGTGGCTGTGCTCCTCCTCTAATTAGGGTGATCTGTCTACCACGCTGGCGGGCCGCTAGGCCTGCTCTGCCGGTCAGTCGCAGGTCTGCCCACCCTGCGGGTGTGGGTGGCAGCTCTGCTCTGGCCCCACACCAATTGTCGTGACGTGACTACCACGCCCACGGGTCTTTGGGCCTGATCCAGATGCGGGCGGCGGCTCTGCTCGGCCCCTACTCCAATTGGTGTGACGTGTCTACCACGCTGGCAGGCCTCTGGGCCTGTTCCGCCGGTGGGTCGCAGGTCGGCCTACCTTGCAGGCTCGGGCGGCAGCTCTGCTAGGCCCCCACTCCAAATGGGGCTACCTGACTGCCACTCCGGTGGGTTGCTGGGCCTTTTCCGGACATGGGCGGCGGCTCTGCTCCGCCCCCACTCCAACCAGTGTGACGTGTCTGCCTCGCCGGCCGGCTGCTAGGCCCATTCCACCTGTGGGCCGCCGGTCTGCCTACCTTGCGAGCTCGGGCGGCGGCTCTGCTTGGCCCCCACTCCAAATGGGGTGACTTGACTGCCACGCCGGTGGGTCGCTGGGCCTTTTCCGGCCACAGGCAGTGGCCCCGCTCAGCCCCCACTCCAATCGGTGCGACGTGTCCACCACGCTGGCAGGCCACCGGGCCTCTCCCACCAGTGGGTCACAGGTCTGCCTACCTTGCAGGCTCGGGCAGCGGCTCTGCTCGGCCCCTACTCCAAATGGGCTGACTTGGCTACCACGCCATCGGGTCACTGGACCTGATCCAGTCGTGGGCGGCTGCTCTCTTCGGCCCCAGCTGCAGTTGGGGTGACGTGATACCACGCCAGTGGGTCGCTTGGCTTGTTCTGGGCGCAGGCGGCAGCTCCACTCTGCCCCTCTGGCCCCCACAGCACCCAGCAGGACCCGGACCGAGAAGCAGTTTCCGCGGGATCCCCAGCCCTGGGCCAAAGCAGCTCCGGGAGCCAGAACCTGGCTGCTCAGAGCTCGGTGCACGCTCTGCTAGGGGCGAGCTCCAAGAAGCCGTCTCCGCGGGTTCTCTAGCCCTGAGCCTGAGCTATCTGTCTGCGAGACGCAGGCAAATAACAGCCTGAAATCACCTGTTCCGTAGATGAATGAGCTGAGATCAGTAGAAAACAGGGATGATTACGTCAGCTCTCCAAGATGGCGGCCGCTGGCCTCTTCCATGGACCGACCGGTGTGGAGAACCGAACTGGACCGCTTCCCTCCTCTGTCTCAAACCCAGAACTAAGCACTGAGCGCAGCCATTGCACCGCTGGCAGGAGCCCACAGAATCTGCAGCGCTACACCTCCTCGCCACCACCTCACCGCTTCCCAGCGCGCGCCGCACACTCCAGCTGCGGGGCAATCCGCCAAACAAGCCGTGCGACCCGCAGTGCGACCCGCAGTGCGACCCTCCGTGCAGAGAAATCGCCCGCGACCGAGCCCCTGCAGCCGATCCTCACGCGATGAAAATCCCTACACTAGATTCTGGAGCACCTCAATTTCACTGGAAATTCCCTACAAGACAGCCTTCAGATGTTTTAACTCGTCATTCTCTGGCACAGTGACGCGGCACATGGGGGTGATGCACTCCCTTCGACGCCATCTTCCTATATTCTTGCTTAGTTTTTTAAAATAAAATTCTATGTGCAAAATTCTTATTACAGTAACTATTAGAGTTGGTGCCTGGTAAAGGATTATCCTATTATTATTATTGCTGTGGTTGAAGCTCTCATGGGAAACTCAGACATTAGTTGCAAGTAACACAACCTAAATTAAAAATATATTAACAATACCTTTTCAGAGGATTCAAGTCCCTATCCCTCATCATTCTCAGAGATTTAGCAGCTCACTACTAGACTAACCAACCTCACCTATGAATTTGGTATGACCATTCAAGAATTACTAAGCTTTTGCATTGACTGAATTAGAATATCTACAGAATTTAAAACATTCCCAAATAGTTGCTAATGAAACTTCTTTAGTTTCTATGTGGGTAACAGGCTTTGCTAAATGCATGCTTCCTGCTTTTGTTAATACTATCACTTTCTCTTCTAAGTACGTCTGTGTCCATGGCTCAACTGCTTAAATCCTACTGAAACATAAAGAAAAAAGCAAATTCCAACTCCTGCAATAGGTTCTTCCCCATGCACTTTGTTCTGCTTGGCTCTCCTCTTTCCTAACTTCTGAAGCCAACAGGGATTTGGGAATGCTTTCCTTGAAGTCTTAGGGCTTCTTTAGAGCCCATTTTGGGCCAAATTGGTGGAAGAGGGGTGATTAAAACATGAGTCGATTTGTGGGCTTCTGGCTACTCCTTGTTGGAGCTCATAACGTGACACTACAAAGCAGCCTGCCTTGGCATGCCAAATATTTTGAACTGACAGAAAGGAGCTAATGAGCAAGATCTTTCTGACCTATTGGTCATATTCCCTACTTCCCTCTCTCCCTTAAGGGAGACCACAGAGACCAGAATTTCTCTTCCCCAAGGTAGGCTAGAAAAATGAAAATTCCCTTTCCATGGGTGGAGGGGGGTGTCATAGAAGTTGGAGCTGCTCCCCTTTCAAGTCAGCCATGAAAACCTAGGAGCACTCCTCTTACCTTCCCCACCTTTTGTGTAAGAGCTGGCCATAACAAAATCCTCTGAGCTACCTTGTTGGATACTAGATCACAGGACTCTCATTCCAGAAGGATCTTGCCCTATACTTTGAAGGAAGGAAGGCCCCATAGAGAGGCCAGGCAGAATCTGAGCAGGCTTTGCAGGACTTCCTTGCCTAAACTGTTACCGTTGTGTAATTTAACTGATTGAAATCTAACAAAATTGGCTTAAAAGGAAACTGCTATCAAATGGAGTAACTGATTTTTAAATCCATTCTTAAATGCTTATTTTAATAAGTATTTTGGCTGGGTGTGGTGGCACACACCTGACATCCCAACAAATCTGGAGGCTGAGGCAGCAGATTAGCAAGGTACTTAGCAACTCAATGTCTCTAAATAAAAGGGGGATGGGCATGTGTCTCAATGGTTAAGCACTCCTGGGTTACATCCTTGGGACCAAAAAAAAAAAAAAGTTCTCTAAAATAAGCATTTTTCATATTAGATACATCACCAAAGCACAAAGAAAAAAGCAGAAAATTTGGACTCCATTAAAATTAAAACTTTCTGTGAAATACACTACGAGAATAGACATTCACCACAGACAGAATCATTGTTATAAAACAGATATTTGATAAAAGAGGCACATACAAAATACCCAAAAAACTCTTCAACTCAGCAATAAGAAAACAAAACCCAAGGAAAAATGAGCCAGAGATCTGAATGAGATACCTTTCCAAGGAGTTAAACAGATGGTAAGTAGTTACATACTCAGCATCACTTGTCAATAGGGAAGTGGAAATTAAAATGACTGAGAGATGCCATAATACATATATAAGAATAGCTAACTTCCAAATCACAAAACAAAACAAAACTAAAAACCCAACAATAATGGATGGTTGCAGTCACTGGAAAGGATGAAAAGCAGAAGCTTCCATTTATTTCTAGTTAAGATGAAAAAAGGTACAGCATCTTTGGAAGACAATTTGGTGGATTCTTACACAACTAAATAGCCTCACTCTACAGTCCTGCAATCATGCCCTTAGGTAATTACCCGATGATGTAAAGCTTATGTCCATACAAACATGTTTATAGCAGGTATTTTCATAATTGCCAAAAAATGAAACAACTATAAAGACTTTCAGTAAGTATAGGGATTTATAAATTGTCGTACATCTAAATAATGGAGTACTGTCCACCAATGAGAAGGAATGGGCTATCGGGCCTTGCAAAGGCAAATATCTTTCAAGTGTATTTTGCTAGGTAAAAGAAGCCACAGTAACATACTCTACACATTGAATGTTTCCATTTGCATGACATTTTGGAAACAAAACTATAGTGATGGTGAGCAGATCAGGGATTACCAAGGCCTGGGGGTAAAAAATGAAGAGCAGGAGGTATTTTTTTTTTTTTTTAGAGCACTAAAGCTATTCCTTGTAACACTATGACAGTGTATGTATGACACCTAACCTTTGCCAAGACCCACAGAAATTTTAAGCACAAATAATGAGCCTTAAAAAAATCATTTAGGAGATTAGAGATTCCCATGACATGACCAAACTATATTACTAATATATGAAACCACCTTACTCAAGGAGGTGGACATAGCTGACCTGAGTAACTTTGAAGTGAGTGGAACATGTAAGATTCAAGGCTGAAGGAACTTTGCACCCCCAAGCCTAGTTAGCAGATTATATCACAAAGTAGCAAAGGCAAATCCAGGAGTGCAAACCAATAAAGTAAAGCAGTTAAAAAAATTAATAAATGCAGGCAAATATGCCATGCAGAGGAATTTTTAATAAATTACATAGCACTCTGCCTCAAAGAGAGAGGGTGTAAATCCCTACTCTTTATGTTTGAGCTGTCCTGTTCTGACTTCCTTCCAAAGATTTCCTTACAGAAAGGTAAGTTTACTCTGGAAAAAACAAACACAACCTCGCTCAGGCAATTAAAAATTAACACCAACAATAATAAGTCATGTTGCTAGAAGGTACCCTTTTTATTACATGCTAAAAGTGATACTTGGCCAATGTTGGTCCACCTTCCAAAAACCCATGATAACCCCAGTCTAATAATAATAGTAATAATAATAATAATAATAATAATAATAAACAGAGAAAGAGAAAGTTCAGAGAAATATCAGTTGAGAGACTCCCTACAAAATACTGACCACCTGTACTATCCAAAACCATCAAGCTTGTCAGAATAACAAAACAATCCTGAAAGACCACCACATCCCAGAGATGCTAAGAAGGTCAAACATGTGAAGGTCAAGGGGGAATGCCAGATGGCCTCCTGAACACACAAAAGGACTTTAAGAAACTTGAGAGGTAAGCAAGGTATATACCTCAATCAAGAATGGTTGAAATAAAAATAATTGATCAACACCAGGTCACAGTGAAAAATGCACCACCCCAATGTAAGGGGTTAATAGAAGAGGAAATGGTGTGAGACAGTAGGGAACTGTTTGTCCTGTACATAATTTTTCTGTAAAATTAACGACAGTCTAAATTTTAAAAAAAGTTTATTAAAAACCAATTTGCCACTCCTAAATTTATTGAGAGTAGAACCGTTAAAAGTTATTTTGCAAACCACACACATAAACACAAAAATAAAAACTAAATAAAAACAAGTAAGGAGCCCTTGAGTGTATGGTTCGACAGATATTTTTAAAAATCTTTTTAGCCTAAAAGAAAACTTGAAAGTGTTTAAGGTACACAAATAAAAAAACACCCAGTATTTTTAAAAGGGTAGGATAGGTAAAATAAGATCAGCTGATTGTATTTACCAAAACAGTCCATTATGGAATTAAATTCATAGGAAAAGGGACTCACATTATGCAGAGAAAAATGTTTCCATCCTCTCTTGTTAAATAGGTGAAATGATGAAATTCACTGATGACTGGGGAATGTGATTTAGTTTCTACTGGGGTTTGGGATTTGGCGAATGCAGAGAACTCATTTTGAATGGCCGAATAAGCTCTGCTAAGACTTTCAGGTGAGTATCAGCAATGTTTTCTTTTACTTAACCAACTGAAATCCATAATGAATGAAGACCAACCCGAAAAATCCTAATGTGAATAGCCAGACCTCCATCTGTGGCTTGCCCATGAAGATTTTCTGTTCTCTGTGCATTCCATTATTACTTTGGTGGATTTGACCACAAGGGGAAAGGACAGGATCTTGGGTCAAGACATCCAGGCACCCCTGTCCTGCGCTGCCTCAGATGCACAGGGGGTGCAGCTGGTTTTGTTGCTTGACCTGTGGAATCTTCAGTTAGCTCCAAACTGTTCTAAACTAAGAACACTTGCTCCACATTTAAAAAATGCTACAAGGGATCATGACCTGGCCTTAAACTGTTCCAACTGCTGGTTTTTTCTTCTCTGCCTGACACAGTATGGTGGAAAAGTGACCATTGCATGCCCCCACCCCCCCCACCCCCATCCCCACCCCCACCCCCACCCCACCCATTGTGTCACACTGGCATTTTCTGAAGTGAGGACGAGCAGATTTTCAATAACTATGCTGCGGGGCTCCCAAAGCCAGGCATCCCTCTTGGATATTCCCCCAAGGCCTCTGGTTCCAGGCGGAACACCAAGGCCAGCAGCAATCAATAAGCGGGTTCTCCAGCCCTCCGCCTTTGACAGAGGAAACACCAGGCTGACACCAGCCAGTCTGGGATCAGCTGTTTCTCTGCCTTTGATCTCCTCAGTTAGGGCTGTCGAAAGTCCCGTGGGCGTCTGCTTCGGCTTAGATAGGGCTGTGTCATGCTGATAACTCCTCCAAGGCCTATTGTGGCCGTCCTATTCCAGGAGCGGATCACCTGTCAAAGTGACTGGTTACAACCCCTCCTAGACTGCGGGAGGCCTTTTTGATGCAGGGCAGATGATAATGAGAGTCTAATTGAGTGATTAACTACCTTGACTGACTTGGAGGTTTTAATGACACCTCCACTTTAAGGTCTGCATTTCCCAGCGGGTCTCCAGTTTGTAACTGTATGGCCATGATATTTGCAATTATAAGCCTTTCCTTTAACCAGCAGGGATTTAACAAATGGACTTGGTTAATCACAGCTCCATGGGCCTCATATCTGACTTTGTTATGGAAAAACATGTATAAATTCAAGCCCATGATTGGATTCTTAATACTGACCATTTCATATCCAATGTCCCATAGAAAAATTGGAAACCGAGTTACAAAGATGGAGGAACCAAGCAAAATAGATGATGATCGAGGCAAGTTTTAATAGCAAAAACAGACCTTCAAGATAATAGCTGGGTTTTAAGAGTCACGGTGCACGTGATCCTTGTAAGCAATGAAAGTCTGTCTAGATATATTGTCTTTAATTAACTAGGTCTGAAGGGCCTATTAATGCAATGTTAAAAGGAACCAGGCTCAGTGGGTTCTCACGGTGGGAAAGGTATCCAGGGCTTTCAATTTACAAGGTCTTATTACAAAAGTGCCCTGCTGTTCTGGTCCTGTTCTTTCTGCCTGGGAGCAACTTAATGATCTGCTTTAGAGCAGAGAAATGGTCAGAGAGAAAATGTTCACGGTTACGTGTTAGTGATCAAATACCCGATGGAATTTACAATGGTAACCAGACACTTCCTTTTCATATCAAAGTGGAACAGGGACAATGACATCAATACATTTGATTTGAAAACCCCTAATTGAACAAACTGGTAATCCCTCTGTGAATGTTTGTGGATAATGTGAGGCTGATGCCTAGCATGATGGCAGTCCCATGAGGAAAAAGAAGGAAGGGAACAGAAGTCAGGGGAAAATTATATAAGAACAAGAAGGCACCTTTTGACTCAAAAGTCTCTTAATCATTCATTCTTCATTCAATCAACATCATTCAATAAACATTTGTAATTATCTACCCTGTCCCACGCCTTCTGCTGCCTAAGATGGGAAAATAGCTTTCCACAGGGCACTTGTGGGTAAGGGATGGATTTATGCATTTTCCATTCCTTTATCCATTGAAGAAATTGTAGATAAATGGCTTCACTGTGGCATTTACTATAATACTCTGTTGATAATTTTTAAGTGCCTTTATTTCCTAGACCTAAGATAGCAGAAGGCCTATCTGTTTATTCTAGGTAAATGAGTACATAGGTGAATATTTACTGAAAGATTTCTAGCTCAGTAAATGTGGTTCTGTTTGAAATCATAGACAATAAGCAAATATGGACGATGCAATATAATAAAAATATAATAGGATTTTCTACACAGCCTTAGGGGAACATGAAAGAGGGACTAGCTCCTCCTTAATTGAAATAAAACATCCCAGAGGATGTGAAATTTAAATGGTATGTGTTAAATTTAGGCCATCATTAGAGTGGGAAAAAATATGAATCTAGAATGAACATTGAGCATCTACTTTTTTTAAAAAAAACATAGATTCTAGAATGTGTGAAGTTTTCTGGAATGCTTTAAATCCATAGGAACTGCAGTAAACTAAATGGCTTAAGAGGAGTTGCAGACTGTTCCATTTCCAATACTCTAACTCCACCGACCCCTTAGAGCATTATCTTATCTTAGAATAACATAGTGGAATAACAGGAAGGTAAGTGGACCTTGTGGTTGTTTACACTTTGGAATTTAAGGAAACCCTGTGAGATACTAACTGCCTGCACTTTCCTTACTAGAACTTCTCTTTCTTCTAGTGAAAGTGAAAATATCACATGCTACCCAGCAGAACAAAACAACTTTGAGATTTCTTCTAGTCTAGTCCTAATACCATAGTTTACTTTCTCAGATTAACCTTCTCTACCTTCAAACACATTGTATCCCAGAGGTGATTCTAGAACTATGAGCTCTAGAAGGTCAAGCTTCTCTCTAGTCTGATCCGGCCTAAACTGGATCACCACAACTTCCTCCAGGCTTAACTCAAGAATCCAATCTGTTCCACTCAGAGATGGCTCAGACTCACCCTACCATGTTTAAAGGTGCTTAGTACTGGGATGTCAAAATTGCAGAGTTTATTGAACTGGATATTGTCAGTTCTTTATTTGAAATAACTAGAAAATATTACATATTATAGAAATACTAAATATGATGAAGAATATTACTTGTCTACAAGAATAGTTACTGCAACCATCTTGCCAGTAGAGAATAAGCATCTTTAACATAGATTTGGATTAACTGAACCACTTGCGAACTTTACCTGCCTGAATTCAACAAAGCTCTGAACCTGATTAGTCACACGAGTGCTATCTGCTGCCACTGTATGTCAAACCTTGACTAAAGTTTAGCAAGTAATGATGTGGCGCTCCACCAGCAAATACATGCATTGAGTAAACAAATCGGTGATGATGGTAACTCAATAGGATGACAAGGCATGAATATCACAAACAAAAACAGGGCCCCCCAGTGGGGCATTTGGTAAGGACAGAAAATCTGAGTCAGGTAAAGTCAAAAAGGTCAACATTAATGACTTTGGAAAAATACAAAATGATTATATGTAACTTTGACTTAAGGTCTTCCAGGTACGGGCTTCTAAGAAGGATTAATGCAGAGCATGGATTTTAAGATGTGGATTCTGGATAGGATCAAATGCATTAAAACAACAGTGTATCTCAAGTCACTATTGCAGAAAATATTACTGAACTTCTTTGATTTCCCTTTACTTGTTTTAAAAGTTCACATTCTATCCTGGATTTGTCTTTTGTTTGCAGCTTCCCAACTGTCCAAATAATACATCTTACCAGAAAAATGACCTCTCCAGATAATGTCCTTTAGAAATACATTTTTTTAAATATTTATTTTTCAGTTTTTGGTGGACACAACATCTTTATTTTATTTTTATGTGGTGCTGAGGATCGAACCCAGTGCCCTGTGCATGCCAGGCAAGCACAGTTACTGCTTGAGCCACATCCCCAGCCCCTAGAAATACATTTTCCATAATCTTTTGGACTTCTATGTAATGTGGTATCTTTGTAGGTTTCCCTAAAATTGAAATCAAATGAAAATTAAGTCATGGAATCAATAAAAATATTATAGCCCATAACATATTGCTTTTGAAGAGGCATGTTCTATTTCTTGAAGTTACAGATGTAAAAATTGTGCCCTTTGAAGAACAAAGTTACTGCACACTCAGCATTTGCTTTAATTATTTTATCTCTCAAAATATTGGAAATCCATTTGGGTAGCAATATTTTTCATCAGAAAGTGAACCCTTGTCATGATCCTCAAACATGAGAAGGATTCATTTGGTCTGTCTGTAAAACTTCAGGGCCCAAGATTCTTGTGAACTTATTTCAATCTTATGCAATTAGTAATTACAAATAAATAGAACATGCCCTTTCTCCCATAAAAGTACAACTTTGAGAAATTTATCTGGAGGATGTAAACACACACACACTCACATATGCACACTCACACATGCACACACACACATGCACACATGTACAACATATAAAGTCATAGAGAACCTTAAAATAGCCCATGGTGGCAATGAAGACCACTCGAACACATTAAAGAAGATACTTTAAGACACTAAAAACACTAAGTATCTTTCATCATATCCTGTAGGAAAGGAGATTGAACATTGTAATTTATTAGAAAGTCACCAGATTTAATTTTACTTTGTTTTACTTTTGTAAAAATCAGATTATTACAGCTTTGGCCAGTAGCATTGCAGAAAGAACCTGATAGTTAATTTTGTGAATCGTGAAATGAGAGCTTAGGGAGAGAATGTGGCTTGTCCACAATCACAGGGCTATTTGGTGGCT
Organism: Spermophilus citellus; assembly: GCF_964194105.1. NCBI lineage: Eukaryota > Metazoa > Chordata > Mammalia > Rodentia > Sciuridae > Spermophilus > Spermophilus citellus. The sequence goes on from NC_138199.1 coordinate 69,157,026, forward strand.
TAGCTGATACTAGAACCCAAGTTTTCTTAATATACCACATTTTTTTTTCTGTTTCAAATACACTTCACTTGCCTTTATTTAAACATGAATGTCAATTTGTGAAAAAAAAAGCAACATTTCTCTGGAAGAAAGAATCTGACGTCCACTCCCATGGTTACTATTGATTCGGGTCAGGTCCGATTGGAACATGGTGGGATGTGGTTTGCTTTATTTGGCTCGGAATGTTTCTCTGTAACCTGAGGATTCATTAGTTTGATGTGCTGGACTTTTGCCTCTTTCCAAGGCCATTTTAGATGCAAATTGTACTCCAGACATCATTTTTAAATGACAGGAAAAAATCTCTGGAGATAACAAGAATCAGCCTGTTAAATTTATGGACCCTTTGCATTTTCTAATCCTCCATGATGAATAACTCAGTTTCCAGCCAGGGTTTGAATTTGAGAGTTGATAAAGCATCAGTTCAAGCTGCTCGCTACTAAATCAATATAAGCAATGGCTTAATCAGTCTCTCTACTCCCTCTACTCCCTTCCCACACAACTCCACCAGCCTGCTGTGGAACCAGGTTCCTCAGAAACAGATACCTTGACAGGCCTTCTGTAGCATGGGAAGAGAACACGGATCAGCAAAGCAATTCAGTTCCAAGCTGAGGCCATTGGCATTCTGTGGAGCACACCTGAAACCTCAATTTGAGAGATTACTTCACTTTGAGAAGAACTGTGAATAAGCTGCATGTGAAGTGGGAGTATTTTGGCAAAATGGAGAAGAGACAAATTACGGTAGTATTCTAGAGAGAAGGTGACTTTGCTGATATTATGTAACTAGCTGGCTCTTTTTAGCCAAAGAAGGAATTCATTTCTAGGATGCCACTACCTTTTGGATATGAGGGGTCCCCCTCCCCAAAGCTCTTGTATCAATGCAGGAGTGTTCCAAGGTGAAATGATTTGGATTGTGAGAGCTGTAACCTAATCAGTCCATCCTAGTCGAAATATATGGGTTGGGTGCTAACTGTAAGCAGCTGATGACTATAGGCTAGAGGACATGGGTCAGTAGGGACATGCCCTGGAAATGTCCATGTTCTCTGTGGCCCGTTCCCTGTCTCTCTGCTTTCTGAGTGCCCCCATGAACAGAGCAATGATCTCCATCATGTCCTTCCTCCATGATGTGCTGTTTCACCTTGGGCCCAGAGAGCAATGCAATCTGCCGTCTATGGACTGAGACCTCGGGAACCATTTATACTAAGTGAATGTGGTTTTTTTTTTTTTTTCCTCTGAGCTCTTGTCAGGCATTTTGGTCACAACAGCTCAAAGCTGACTAAAACAGAGTTAATCACAAAGCAAATTTTAAAAAGGGTGGTTTGTACTACAACCTTGTGAGAGAAGACAGAGCAGGAAAGTAGGTTTTGAGTAAGGATGAACAATTTGATCTATTTTGTAGAGGGTTCGATTATGGAAATTTTTTTTAAAAAGGCCCATCTTCTGGCAAATTAAGAAAGTTTTCTGCTTTTCTAAAAACCTACATTTTAGCATGGAGTTTGAAGTCAATATTATAGACAGAACTCTCCATTGCCCATGAATGATTATCTGGTGTGGTAAGTTCCCTTACTAATATTTTCTTTTGTATTTTGGTATGGGCTTTGATCATGATGAAAAAAAAAAAAAGCAACTAAGATGTCCAGTTATTGGACATTAGTTGATAATTCATGGCTCTCCAAGTTTCCAGAAGAACATAAAGAAGACCATCTGAGCTAAGAATCAGGGTTATTGTGATGAGAATGTGACTTTTAGAAGTAAAGAGTCTCTAGTCTGCTTCCTAGGGTCTGAATGGACGTCGGGATAAAGAGAAGACCCTATGAACAACTGGACTGAAAGTCAACCACCATGGGGCAGTAGTCTTTTTTGACTGATGGTCAGTGCTTCCTGTGTACTGAGGTGCCTTTGGACGTATGAAGCCCTGCTATTTAAAGAGTGTTTCACGGAACAGTGGCAAGGAAAGTTCTTGGAAGCTTCTGGAAAACAGAAAATCTCCAAGTGCCTGCTCAAACTCAGTTCAACCTTTCTAAATGAGACTCTTCTGTTTAACAAGACCTCTAAGTACTGTGGTGGTAACTTATCGCTTATGATAAGTTCTAAACAAAATTCCAAGGTAAAGTTTTCCTCTGTGGGGTTGGGAATTAATCAAGGGGCATTGGTTAGCCTCATCTGGACTAAAATAATGTCCTCAAAGCTGTATCAGTTAACAAAAACAAACAAACAAACAAAAAAAACAACCACACACAATGGGATCTGCTATAGAGATGTGCATACTTTTCACAATTAAAAACTTAACATTTTAGTATAATTTGCATTAAGTCTTTCGTAAGTGGAAGCATTTACAAAAACAAAACATATTTTTCATCTCTGGGGGGGAACGTATTTAAGTAGGTATGAAGAACTTTGTGGCCAGCTGGGCGTTTATTTAATAAACCAAAAAACTTGCCCTAAAACCCAAGTTCCTTTTTTTAGGGGATTTTAAATAAATTACTGAATAAACAAATATTTACTTTTAGCCAATTGCTACGGTAGGAAAGAGAAATGATAGGTTTTTCTAGTAATAATTTTTAGATTTTCATGTATACACTTAGATCTCCCCTGCTTCATTTCAAATCCAGGGAAAATATCTCTGATTATAGATATAAACTGGTTTCCCTGAAGTTTTGAAAATGTTTTCTACCAAATGATTTTCCACATGCAAATTTAGAGAGCAAATGATTCAGTTTTTCCTTTTGACGGCAAAGGGGAAGCATAAGCATAAAGGAATATAATTTATACTCAGAATCAACTCAGACTTCTGAATATCATGACACAACAATCAGAACTAATAATTATTGAGATAGAGAAGATATTGTAGCTGGGGTTAGAGTAACAATAGTATTCCTATATGGAACTGAAATAATCCTAAAGTATCTATAGATAATTGAATTTTTGAAAGCTACAGGAAATGAACAGCTTACCTTTGAGTTTCTGATTTGTATGTCTATATAAAGTTTTGTTATTGTTATTGTTTATGATTTTCCCATGAACATTGTCACAGCAGTAGGTAGATGAAGACATTCACACATAGAGTGAAGTGGAAAATTACATTTATCTCATTCAGGTCATTTCTCTTTGTATTAAAATTCTGTAAGTGTAGTCAGAATTCATTAATTCATCTGCCTATCTTCATATCCATCTACCTGTCATTTATTCATTTTTAGGAGTTACATTTCCAATGGATGACTTCCATAGGCCTGATCTAACTAAGCCATTCAAAATAGTTGTTCAATGGGTATAAAGTTTCAGTTATGCAAGATGAAGAAACCCTAGAGATCCTGATACAGCATGGCTCCCACACCTCACCTGTAGTTACAATGCTCTACTGAAAGAGCAAAGTTCATCAGAGAGAAGCCACAACTGTCAATTGGAGGCTTGTTTTCTGAGCACATCCTCTGCTCAATATCCCTCACAAGTGTTCAAGGCTAGCCTTACACCTGGGGGTAGTTGTGTTCTAGAAATAGTTACAATCTAGTCTTTCATGGAAGAGCGACATGATAGACTCTCACCTTTGCTTAGTAATTTTAGTGAAAGGATTAATGACTATGTCAACCCATCTATCAAGAGGCAAAGGTTAAGTACTTTGAAAGTCAGCAAAGATCCCTGTGTATTGAAGATTTCTAATCCACCCCCTCACATACATAATGCTCTGATAGATAACAGGGTCCCAAAAGGAATAGATAGATCCAATTAGGTATTTTGTGGGTCTCCAGGAACATACAATTGAGTGTATTTGTTTTGTGTACACAAGCATAACACTTTTTCTTTTTTTTTAATGTTTGAGATCAAACCCAGGAACTTGCACATTCTAAGCAAGTGTTTTACCACCAAGTTCTATCCCCAGCCCAGGAAACTTTCTCTTATATGCTTAAATAAATTAAACCAAAATAAAGTAGTTTAATGCAAATTTATAATTATGTATTAAATATATTTATGATTATGGTAGCATTCTACTGCTTCTGAAGATAAAATTATTTTTTAAAATATTATTCATTTTAAATGGCATGGTGTTTGTCAGCTTTTATGGGGCTGCGACCAAGATTCCTGACAAGGACAACTTAGAGAAGGAAGATTCCTTTTGGCTCCTAGTTTCAGAGGATTCAGCCCAAGGTTGCATGACTCCACATCAGAAACATTATGGCAAAAGGGAAGCAGAGGAAAGTGCTTTAGTTTGTGGAAGCAGCAAGCAGGGCGAGAAAGAGGAAGGGGCTCAGGAAAAGATAAACCATTTCAGGATGTGTCCTCATTGACCTACTTCCTACAATTAGGTCCCGCCTTCCTGTAATCCATTCAACTATCAATGGATTAATCCACCAAAGAGGTCAGAACTCTCATGATCCAATCCTGGCCTAAAAGCCCCATCTCTGATGTTGCATAGGGGACCAATATTTCAAGACATGATCTTTTTTGGGGGACATTCTAGATCAAAGTCATAACACACAAAGACAATGCTCATGGCAATACTTTCCATAATGCAGAAGCATTGTATTCTGTTGGTTTAAATGAGGAGTATGTAAATAAAATCGAATATCAATTATTGATCTTGAGAGTTCGAATGGGTGGGGGGGGCTTGAATTTTAGTAGAATGGATAGTTGTTGATTCAGTTGTATCAGATGTCATCTGTTGGGGCTCAGAAAATGATACCTCAAGGTCTGGTGCTTTGCCACGTGGAACACTTGAAATTAAAGGAGACTGGAGGTCATCAGAATGAGCCTGGGAAGCCCAACCTCTCCCTGACTTTCTCCTGCCCTCTTTCTCCCCTGAAGCAAACTGCAGAAGCCAGAGTTTCTTTTGCCCAAGGCAGGTCCCAGAAACTGGAATCCCTCTCCCACACAGTAGCTATGAAACCTGGAAAGGTCACACTCCTCTTTTTCTCCTAAAGACTCTCATTCCAGGGGGTCTTTCCCATACCTGGCAGGAAGAAGAGCTACAGAGACCAAGAAGAAACTGGACAGCCCTTGTTGTTCCTCTCTGTATCATCTCCAAATAAAAGGGGGACGGTGAAACCCCATGTCCCTGCATGCCTCCTTTGTGTTCCCCCCACCCCTAGTCAAGTTAAGGGAATGCTGAGAGGCAGCCTGGGCGGGAAGTTCAGACACATCTTGAAGGACGCTGGCTTTCTCTTGTGCACACTGGGACCCGGGGCGAGTTGATGTTGTCCGTGGAAAGCTACTTTCTTGCACGTACAGCAGGAAAGTTGCTCCTTGGGACGCTGGTCAGACAAGCTACGGAGCAAGCTGATGCTGGTGACGTCACTGCTTCTGCAGCCTGACACATAAATCCCCTCTCTGGGTGGGGACAGGCGTGGAGCTGAGGGCACAGTGGAAGGGACATGTGGCACTCCTCCAGCCAATTTCCACTGGACAAAACACCCTGAGAGAGCGGAGGTGCTACTTGGTGAAGCACCGTGGGGTCGGAGGTGCTGTCCCTCAGCCTGACCCGGGAGCTCTTCTTGGAGTGGTCACTGATCTCTTGTAATCATTCCCAATAAATCACGTCTCACATGCTGTCTCCTGGCACCTACTTTGGTCTGTCTGTGACCTACCCTACTGCCCAGGCACAAGTGGACAAGATACCCCTCCAGCTAAGATCATCAGATCATACTCATTGTCCATTTGCATTACTATATGGCTGGACATTATCTGTAAAGCCTCAAAGTGAAAACACAGCTTTAACCTGGAAACTTGGGTCTTCATTTCTGGGTAACCTGTTTTGTTTTCCTCTGGTTAATCTGCCTTTTGTTGTAAGCATGTCTGCCATGGCCCCTGTGGGTGAGCAACCAATGGTAGGTATAGCAACTTTTCTACCCCTGTGCATCAAAAGGCTCATTTTTCCTCCTGAGCCCCCAAACTCTTTGTGCTTTAAGATGTCACTAGTTTAGTCTCTGAATTTTTGATAGTGCAAATAGACTTCTTAATAAGCAAAGAGATATTAATCCTTAATACAGGCAAAAGTCCTCTTACAAGTTAAAGGCATCTTCATCATCTGAGTGAAGGTTATAAGAATAAACAGAATGCAGTATCCAGAGACAAGGTGCTGGAAGTGGAGAAGAGGGACACTGGGAAAGTCCAGAGCAATGAGTTTTACTAGACAGGATGGACTCGGCTGCAAAGGCAGAGTTAGGGCTCATGATGGAAGGGCTAAAGAGAAGGAACTGACCTCTCAAGTCCTGCTTTGCTTCTCCAGGATTCTGTCCTGGTTCGCTGTGTTACAAATACAGGGAAGAAAAGTGAAGTTGATGAAATGCTTTTGGAATAACTTGGTTCATACAATTTTGAAATAGAGCCATGTGCTACCTTTTAGTCATTTCTGGTTTTTTAAGTTTCTGGGCAAATATGAATAATCACACAGAGCGTACACAAGTAAGAGTCATACAGGACTAGCTAGTAATTGTGGTCAGTCTTCTGTGCATGGTCTGCCACTCTGGGCCCCACCTGAGCGTGGACCATGAGCAATTTCTCCTCCTTCCTCTGACCTCACACTGTGCCTGCTGCCAGAGGAGCCCATGGCTCAGAAGGACTTCTGAGGGTCCCATGAGTCACAGGAGTCAGTTCCTGCTTTGGAGACACTCCTGGCTGCTCTGGCAACTTGAGAAAATCTAGCAAAAAGAAAAAAAAAATGTCCTTTTCTGAATCTTGACCTCTTTTCAGATTCCTTCTGCAATGAAGGGTGACTTTGCGATATGCACACAAGAGCTCTGTGTATATCTCAAGGGCAAGGGGGGTGGGGGGGGACAAAAGCGAATTTTCCATTTAAAAACACTTTTGTGTGTATGATTTGGTTTTAATTAGATATTTGCAGTATGATGTTGAAGAGTGAAATGCAGATTTCTATACTAAATCTTGAGGGAAAAGGTTTCATGAGGAACACAACCTACCTTTTGGTCTTGAGACTTGGACAAGTCAAAGTTTTTCCTAAAAACCTACATGTATGAAGCTGAGTCTTCCCTGCTGCTTGATATTTATATAAGATTGGGCACATATTCAATTCCAAACCCAAGGAAAGCAGGAGCCTGCTCCAGTGTTTTGTAACCTTTGAGCTCATAATCTCATTTTCCTTTCCAGACCCAACTGTGCGTATCCAAACACATTAAGGTTCTCAACGGAGCAAAAACCTGTGCATTTAACAGCATCCAACCTGGCAGGGAGGCCGTGTTGTCATAATTAAGCATGTGTCCCTCCTTATGCCTGTAAAAGCAAAAGTCCTGCATTTTTAATAATATTCGCACTTCCTGGTTAAGCATTGTTGCTTAAATCACAATTTAACTCTTTATTATGCCGACGGTACTAGGAAACTTAGAATCTTTCCAAAGATCATTAACTCGTCCAAAGGGATGGAAAATAGGTCTTTTTGCTTCCTCCTATCCTATCTTCTACAGCCCATGTTTGCTTGTTCATAAAATGGGAATGAAGGTTAAGTATTGATTTACTTTGAAGGAATCTTTTGTTATGCGTCAGAAATTTCTGCTCCAGGAAGACCGTAAACAATTTTTTTAACCATTTCTAAATCTCCCAAAGTGCATAATGATGTCATGGAAATATTTACATGGACAAGTGGCTTTACCAAAATGAGACTGCTCAGATGCCTTACACTCTTTAGAGAAAATGTGAAAGATCTTTAAATCAACCCCAGTTCTCTTGTGTCCATCACAATGAGGGGAGCGGGTGGTGTAATGCCGTATAGCTCCAAGTGCATTCCTTATCTTCTGTTGAGTGAATCATAGTTGGGGTTTTTAGTGGAGGGACCTCTCTCCCCTTCTAGATTGATTCTTACAGTTATGTCTTAACGGGCCACTTATTTTCTTATCCCAGAAAGATGTGCAGAAGTATGTTTCACAAATAAGTGAGAATCAGAGGAAACCCTGGAGCTGCCGAAGTTTAGAATTAATTCACACAGTAACAAATCATCCCGAGAGGACTACCCTGATTGGAATTGCAGAGACTTAGAGGAAGGGAAGCCATGGAACATGCCTGGGATCTGGAAAATTCTCTTCCTAGTGAGGATCCAGGATTGTGCCTCTGGGCTGTGGCTTTGCCCCAAAACCCTGAGCAGCAGCCTCCGAAAGGAACATGTGGATGGGGACTTGTCTGTTTCTAAATATATCTTAAGAAATAAACTCCAGTTGAGACTCAGTTTCCATGGGGGGACAGTCTTTGGTGAGGAAATGGATAGTTGGTGTTACACTTGACAAGAATTCGTTTATCCCGAGAGTGAATTCAGAGGGGTCGTCTCGCACCCCAGTGCCAGGTCTCTGAAGGTGGGGTTCGCATAAACAGCCAGACACTTTGAACTTTATGTTATACTCCAACCACTAAAACGACACATGGCTGTGGAGTGCTTTTCTGTAAAGGCAAAACAGACCTGCCTCGTGCAAAATAACCCTGAAAAAATGAGAAAGGAAAGGATCTTCCAAGAGAAGATTCACGGTCATCTCCTGCGTCTTTTCACCACTCCTCCATATGTGTACCCCATTATAACACATTTAACTCTTCTCTCACCTCCCTCGTCTCTAGATTGGGTGCTGTTTGCCGGCAAGGATCACAGCCTACTGGCTTTTAAACCTTAACTTCTAACGCAGCATTCCAAACACACAGAAGTGCTCAGGACATATTTGTTGAATGAATAAGTGAGTGAAGGAATGAAGGAAAGAAGAAAGGAAGGAAGGAGGAAAGATCTGCTCTTCCACTCTATCAATAAAACAAAGTAGGAATCAAAAGGTTTTCAGCTAATCCCAACTACTCAGGAGGCTGAAGAGGAGGATCAAAAGTCAGAGGGCAGCCTAGGCAACTTAGAGTCTGTCTCAAAATGAATAATGTAAAGAAGTCTAGCCATTTAATTTAGTGGGAGAGTGCTTGCCTAGCTTCTAGGAGACCCAGATTCAAACCCCAGGACTGAAAAAAAATAAAAATAAAAAAAGGAGAGTTGATGGTTTTATATTCACAAACTCTTGTTTTTCACATTTGATATTTTTGTTATTTTTCTTCTAATTTATAGCCATTTATGTAAACTAGACTCAGACTTTTATTTATTATTTATTGTTTATTTACTATTTGTTATATATGTTTTCTAACAGAGTTCCCATCAATGTGCCTTGTAAGAAAGGATTAAATTAAGGCAATGTCTTTACTCAGAATACAGTACACTGGGAGCATTTAATAAAATGTGGCTATTTCTTTAATATTATTTTTATGGTTATAAAAATTTGGGTATCAGTTGTTCAGAGCATGGTCTTCATCAAATCTGCACAGCAAATCTCCATGAAAACATGTTGGCAACATGAAGATGTGTCATGTCTTAAGGAGACAGTGTTAAAATCTGGAACAATACTCAGCCTGGGATGAATGGTTGGCAATGTCCCTTGTAGCCCTTAATCCCTGCCACCATCAGTAAAATCCTGTGCCAACTTGACATTTAATTGTATTTGTATGGTTTTAACTGTACATTCTACGTGTTGAGTTCATGCAGTAGGAATTTAATTTTTCAGACCTTCAGTACATCTAGAAGACAAGGAAAGATAACAAGGAGACATTTAGGAATTGTAAAACATGAATGATCAAGATTTATGGCTTCTCTATTGCATGCCCGTAATCTGCTTTATATGGTTGTTAGAAGTGTTGAAAATATGCTGTTATGAATAATGAGGAATTTACAAACTTGTTGATAATTTTTAGATATAGAGGACTAATTAAGATTCATTTATAATAATAGCATACTTTAATTTTCCACTTCTTTAGTTTAGGTTCCCTAGTGGTTTTCTATTAAGATATGATTTATCCAGGCACAGTGGTGTATGCCTGCAATTCCAGTGGCTTGGGAGGCTGAGGCAGGACAATCACAGTTCGAGGCCAGCCTCAGCCATTTAGTGAGGCCCTAAGGAACTTAACAAGACTCTGTCTTAATATAAAAAATTAAAAGTGCTGGAGATGTGGCTTAGTGGTTAAGCTCCCCTAAAATGCACAGATCCTGAGTTTGAGTTTTGATCAAAGCAAACACCCGTGACCCATCACCCTATCTAGGAAATAGCCCATCTCCATCACTGTTATGAGACCCATCTCCCTCTAGGGCAGCCTCACTTATCACTACACCAGAGGGAAGAGTTTTTCTGATTTATTTGACCCCAAAGTAATTCTGCCTGCTCTAGAGGTTCACAGATGTGGAATCATCCACTCGTTAATATCTAGCTTACTAACTCAACACATAGCCTGTGAGATTCATCCACATTCTTGCATGTATCATATGTCCACTTCTTTTTATTGCTGTGTGGTATTTGATTATGAGACTGTTCTGCAATATATTTAAAAGTTTTCTAGATGAGTCATGAGTGTCTTAGGGTTTTGGCTACTACAAATAATTTTTTTTTCTGTTTTGTCCTTATTATTCTTTATTTTGAGACAGGCCCTCACTAAATTTCTTAGGGCCTTGCTAAATTGCTGAGGCTGACTTGAATTTGTGATCCTCCTGTCTCAGCCTCCCAAGCTGCTGGGATTATAGGTGTGTGCCACTGCACCCAGCCCAATAAACCTTTTGTGCACATCCTTGTACAGGTTTTTTTGGTAGACACATTTTCTGTTTCTCTGGGTAAATATCTACAGATGGAATTGCTGGGTTAGAGAGTAGGTGAGTGTGTAACCTCATGAGAAAGCAGTCCAATGACTCCCACTGTGCTTGTTGTACATTACATTCTTACAGAAATACTTGAGGATTCTGGTTACTCCTCATCTCGTCAATATTTGGTGGTGTTTTATTACTTTTTATTTAAGCCATTTAAATGGGCATGTGGTGATATCTTGTGGTTTTCACCCATATTTCTCTGGTGACTAATGATGTTAAGCACTTGTCTGTGTGTTTATTGGCATCCATACACATTTTTATACAAAGTATCTGTTAAATCTTTTGTGCCTTTTCAAGAAGTGGGTTTTCTTTTTATGGTAGCATTGTTAGAATTATGTATAGACTGTGGCTCTTTGTCAGATATAAATATTTCTCTCCCCTCCAATCTGGGGTCCCTGCATTCACTTTCCCAACAGTGTCTGTTGATGAGCAAATGCTTTAAAACTTGTTATAATACAATTTATCAAAAACTTTTTTATGGCTAATGCTCTTTAGGTTATGTCTAAGAAATATTCATTGCTCTTGAAAATATGATTTTCTCTTGTACTGTTTTAGATGCATTATAGTTTTAGCTCTTACTTTTAAGGATTTGTATTGCACTTTCTTTAGATGTGGTCTATGGGCAAGGGTCATATATTTATAAAAAACAAATTGTTCAAGTCTCATTTCTAGAAGAGATTATTCCCCTTGATTTAGGAATAATAATATGTTGGGAAACTAGTTAGAATCAATTGATAAATATTTTAGTTTAATCCTTACATCCAATTCTTTGTTCTAATTTATCCCAGCACAAACATAAATAAAGTTAAGATTATTGGTGAATCTGTGATCATTGCTAAAAAAAAAAAAAATCTCTTCACTGTCTATGAAATCCACACTCCAGCAGTTCTCCCGGTTCCTTCCTAGCTACTGGATGTGTCTACCCATGCTTACATGTTCAATGCTAGTTTTTCACCCCTCAAGGAGTTCTTTGGTGACCTCAGTTCGTCAGGTATGTCAGTTTTCTCTTCCATTCCTTATCTTCTATGGATGAAGTCAGGCCCTTCTCTTGATCTACAGCCATTTTTAACTTTTCACAAGAGAGACAAAAAAGGTATAATGAAATAAGCCATGTGATCACTCTCGGGTCCCTGCAGTTGCCTCTCTGGCTCTAACTTTGAGAACCATATTCGTATCTTATTTCCTGGCCTGACCCCTGGGCATGGTTAGATGCTGAGTACTACATGGTATCACCAGACTCATGGCCTGTCTTCTCCATCTCCAGGATCTGAATCCCTCACCTGGAACCCTCTGTCTGTAATGGTCTCCTATGCCTAGAATCTGTGCCCATTTCTCCCTCATGATGCTGACCTCCATGGGCAGGACTCTCCTGGTGCAGCCTAGACTAGAGACCAGCACCTGTTTTCAGTGTTTCCTACCTTTCATGAACCTGTTCTGCTTCCTGGAGTTCTTCACACTGTGTCTTCCTGGATCTGTTCCATTAGCCAGAAACAATGAGAATCGGCCATTCTTGTGCCGGGTGACAGTTCCTCCCTACACCATCCTGAGGCATTCAATAGGCCTTGCCTGGTGAGGTTCCTAGAGAGGACTGTCCACTTACTGAATGAAGATACATGGCATAGAGCATTGTGACTGTCCTGGCTGTCAGTGGCAGGAGGCCCACAGGGCAGAGCATGTTTTCCAGTCCCCAGCCCCATAGTGCTCTCAGGTGCAGTAGATTTAGGGTAGCCCTGCCTGCAGTTCGAAGAACATTGGTGAGGGCCCCTGTATGGGTCCACATATACGACCTAAGACTAAGGGGCAGCGGTTGGCTGTTGACCCAGACTCCTCAACTATGTCTGAGCATGCAAAACTGCTGCTTCAAGCACCATGTTGGAGGCCCGGTTTCATGTCCACCCACAAATGAAATACAATCTACCTGCCTTGCCAGCTTTCTGGAGGCAGGTCCCCACTACATGGTCTCAGTGTGACATGTAGGGATGAGTCCCCAAACTCCTGGAGCATCAAGTCAGTCCCACAAATGGAGTAGGAAGTTGCAGCCTAGAAGGTTCCAAGGGGAAACAGATTCCAGGTTCCCCATGATTCCTGGCTTCAGTTCAGATGCCTGGACCATAGGACGATTCTAGCCTTAGTCTTTCCAGGCCTTGGAAGAGGAATACTAAAATTTGAGTCCAGTACCCCAAAGCATAACTCAGTTCCTTCTACCCTGCAGCTGTCCTGGCTGGGTCCCCCCTTGTCAGAGTCTAACTTCATTACTGTCCTTACATACAAGTCTCTCTCTCTCTTTTTTTTTTCCTGTTAGTGGGAGTCTTTTTCCTCTATATCTTTGAAGCCTCATTTCTATCATTCCTTCTTTATCTATTTTAGATGTCAGACTTCCCATATACCTGTCCTATCTCTGCTATCTACCTCAGTTTCGAACTCCAGTATTTTCACTTTTCTTCTTCAACTCTTAGGAAGATTGTTATGTGGTTAGTATAAGATTATTATTTCTTTGAGAATGGTGCCTGTGTTTCATTCATCTTTGTGTTGCTTAGGACGAAGGTAAGCAATGTTAAAAATTACAAAGAGAAGAAAATCGCCCCCGCCCCCCTGTATTGTTGGATACCTAAAGGTAAACCAGATTTTCAATTCAGCTTAATTAGTGTTTTCCTCAAGCCTGCACTGTGAAGACCGACTCGGAATGTGACACAAAGGTTTGGCTTTAGTGATCCACTCTTTCCATCTTGTTCTAATTATGGATTTGGTGCAAGTAATTCAAAGCCAATTAACTTAGGTGAGTTTTGGTTCTATAATATGTAAAATAGGGTAATTATTGTTCATGAGATCCTAAGGAAAATAAATCATTTTTACACGACGTCTGTTCACATGCTATTAAGTAAATTGCTGGTGGTGTGTGTAAAGTAGATGGATTGCATTGGAAATCTTCCAAAAAAGCAACCTCTAATCTATGTAGGCCAACACCCCAGAGCACTATTTATAAGTGAATTCTGAAGGAAAGTTAGTCATTCACTTCTCTGTTTCAACAGATCCATGCCAGCTCCCCCAACCCCTGACAGCCTCTGATCTTCATCTGTTGTCAAACAGAAAGATTTTTTTCTAAATCGTCGCACTGTTCATAATAAAAGTGAAATAATAATGCGTAAACAATAGGAAAGTAACACAGAATTATAGAGATGGAAAGAATTCTACATGTCACCAATGAGGATACTATTCTGCTGATAGTCACCTACTGAAATAGCGAGCGAAGCCTAGAATTCCAAGAGTTCAAAGCTACTATGCAATACCCTTATATGGAAAATAAAAGCAGAACAGATTTAAAAGTTTAATTTCTATATTGAACTTTCTAGATATTCCGAATCAAATTAAAAGTTCAGTCTTTTTCCCATAGGTGTTTTTCCATGTCTCGTTTTTAAGACTCTTAAAATAACCTGCATAATCTATTCATCTGGTAATAACTCTTATCTGCTATCTCAGAATTTAACTATTTTTTTTAGCCTTTTTATTTCTCATCTTCCTTTGTGCATTTGAAAGTCTGCATTGAGAAATGAGTTACACTAAAATGGCTCAGAGCAAGGAGTATTTTTATTATTCTGGCAAGTAAAGGTACCTGGCTTCTTGACTCCTTCTTAATCACCTTGCTTATTTATTCAGCCAGGTGACTAAAGAGAATTTCATTTTCAGATGTTCTCAGCTTATACCTGACAACTGGTTAGCACAGCTTCAGTTACAGTCTATGCAAAAAAGGAACTAATCCTACACTGTGCCATGAACATATCTGGTGAATGTTCACTTGAACACACATTTATTGACATATCCTTCTCTGGATTTAGAAGTAATTTGAGATTACTATATATACATTTAAAAATAGGCAATCTGTACTATTTCAGCCAACACTTTTTTTTTCTGGCTGAAAATAGTATCTCAATTTCAATATGTGCTTGCTAATTGTCAACTTTAATCTGATGGTGGCCACACATATGCCAGGACAAAGATGATTAACAGCAACCGAATCTTAAGTACGACTAGAGATTTCATGATTTGTTCCACATCAGGTCCAATTGTAGCTACTAACACCATTTTCTAAAAATTCTTAAGAGTTTGAAATACAAAATATCTTGTGCATTAATATCAATAATGAAAATTGTAGTAGTAGCCAGTCAATGAGTATCAGGTACCTCCTTGTTGTCTAGTTAATACATATGTAAGACTAGAGGAGAGAGATTTCTGTTTTCGACATACAGAGAAGAACCTTGTAGTACATGGACAGTCCACATGTCCTTAGGGATGTTAGCATTGATCTCTCAGATACCAAGTCTCAAAGATGGGACAGCTTTTAAGTGTTGCAAGTGCACGTGTGGGTTTCAGTCTTAACAGAACAGACAATAGGACTTGGTTCTCAATTCTTTAACAGCTTTTCCAAGTACTCTCAGAAGATGGCATGATCACATTTTAATTATCAAAGCCTTGAGAAAGAATATAGACATAGTTCACAGAGATTTCACATCAAGAAACACAGTTTTCTTAGCAGCTACAAAGAGACATCAGATGGATAGAAGCACTGTAAAATCATAATCAAACCAACCAGCATGGCTTGCTACGTTTTGGATGTGGTTGTTTCCCAACAATTCATGTGCCATAAGCATCATCTCTAATGTGGCAGGATTAGGAAAAGGTAGAACCTTTTAGAGGTGGGACCTGTGGGGGGTGGTTAGGTTTTGAGCCTTCACAAGGATTAATGTAGTTCTTGTGGGGCCTCAGTTAGTCGCAAGAGAACAGGTCGTTATAAAAATCACAAAACTGGCCTGTTCCCAGTCTCTGGTCTCTGGCTTCCTGAATCACCATGTGTCTCTTTCTCATACATTCCCACAATTCTGAGTCCATCCACCATGAAGTCCTCACCAGAGCCAATCAGGGGCCAGTATCATGCTCTTAAGCATCTGAACCGTGAGCTACATAAATCTCATTTCTCTACAGATTACCCAGCATCAAGTATTTTGTTACAGCAATGGAAAACAGATGAATGCATGACTCTAAAGTACATTCAACTGTTCAGCCATTTAAGACAATATAGATTTGTCATTTATAGGCAAATCATAAAGTCCTATAATTAAGATAATTTGTGGTAAAGCTCATCAGATTTAGCAAAGAAAGCTTAAAATATAAAGGCATGCCAGGCGTATTGGCCCATGCCTATAATTCCAGTGGCTCAAGAGGCAGAGGTAGGAGGATTGTGAGTTCAAAGCCAGCCTCAGCAATGGTGAGGCACTAAGCAACTCAGTGAGGCCCTTTCTATAATTAAAATACAAAATAGGTCTGGGGATGTGGTTCAGTGGCCGAATGCCCCTGACTTCAATCCCTGATACCGCCCCCAAAAAACTCAAAACACCATTTTATTACTTTGAAATTTTAGTAACTGCTAAGAAATATGTACATTAAAACATTAACTTGGATACAAAAATAAACAAATTCTTGGAAAACACAAGCTACTGAATTGGCTCAAGAAAAAAATTTCATAATTGTAATGTATGGTTTCACTAAGTGTCCCCCCAAGGCCTGTGTTAAAGGCTTGGATGCCAACCTGTGGCACAATGGAAAGGTGGCAGAAACTTCAAGAGGTGAAGCATAGAGGGAGTAAGTGAGGAAGGGGATATTTGGAAGCCAGCTTCTTCCTTTCTTTACTTCTTGGTTGCCATGAAGCAGTTCTCTGCCATGATGGGCCACCACCCTGATGTTCTGCCTCACCACAGACCTGAAAGCAAGGATCATGGACTAAACATTCCAAAACTGTGAGCCTGTTTAATGTTGATTATGTCAAGTATCATATCACAGTACCAGAAAACTTACTAACACAAACTACAAAAGTTAAGAAATTATATTTCTAGTCAAAATAATCTGCCCATTAAGAAAAGCCCAGTCCAGATAGCATCAAGAAAATTTCTACTAAGTGCTGAAAAAGAAGAATCAAAACCAAACCTGCACAAACTCTTCTAAAAATAGAAGGGGGGATGAGCAGAAAGTACTTCTAAAATCATTAAATCAAGGCTGATTTTACCATGACAAGAACAAAGACATCACACACACACACACACAAAAAAAAAAAAAAAAAAAAAAAAAAAAAACTACAGACCACTATCTCTGATGAATATAGACACAAAAATCCTCAACAAAATAGCAGCATGCTGAACATAGAAGCATATAAAAAGGATCATAGACAATGAATAAGTGGGATTTACCCAGGAATGCAAGGTTGGTTCAACACAAGATTTTAATCAGTTTAATACATTACATAAATGAAACGAGGGAAAAAAGAAGACATGATCACAATAAATAAAGTGAATCCATCATCCTTTCATGATAAAAATTCTCAAAAAACAGGGAACAGAAGGCAGCTTCCTCAAACTTACATTGGATGTCTATAAAAATTTCACAGTTGACATCATATTTAATAGTGAAACACTGAAATATTTCCCTTTAAGGTCATGAACAAAATTAAGATGCCTGCTCTTTCTATTTCTAGTCAACACTGTGCTAGAAATTCTAACCAGTGAAATTAGGCAAGAAAATGAAACAAAGGGCATCCAAATTGGAAAAGGAGAAACAAAACTTTATGTCCATGGTATTTCATGTCTGTGATCCTGGCTACTTGGGATCAGGAGCCTATAGGATCCCAAGTTGAGGTCAGAGTTATCAACTTAATGAGGTTGTATTGCAAAATAAAAAATAAAAAGGATCACGGATATAACTCAGTGGTAGAGTGCCCCTGTGTTCAATACCCAGCACTGCAAAATAAAAGAAAAAAAAAAGAAAAGAAAGAAGGAAAAACAAACAAGTAATATTAAGAAATGAAATTACCTATACTTACATATGACAGGAGCTTATGTATAGAAAATCCTATGAAATCCAAGGAAAAAAATGCTAGAACGGTGTGAGAACTAACAAACGAATTCGGAATGGTATATTATCGATATGCAGAAATCAATAGTATTTTTAAACACTAACAGTGAAAATATGAAATGAAATGAAGAATATTCCATTTACAAAGCATAACAAACAATAAAATATTTTGGAATATATTTAAGAGAGTTCAGGAGTACAAACTTATACAATTTAAATTATAAAATGTTAAATAAATTTTAAAATATATAAATAAACAAGAAAAGATTTCATATCCATGAATCAGAGGACTCAACAATCTTTAAGATGATAATATGTCCCTACTTGGTCTGTAAATTCAATGTCATTCTTAGCAAAGTCCTAGCAGGCTGGTTTTTATGTTTTTTTTTTTTTTTTCAAAGAAATTAACAAACTGATCTGAAAATTCTTATGGAAATTCAATGAGGCTCAGGATAGCCAAAACAATTTTAAAAAGAGCCCTGCTGGAGTAGTCACATTTCCAGATGTCAAAGCTAATTCCGAAACTGGAGCAATGAAATCCTTGTGGTTGTAGCATCTAGACAGATGTATAGATCAATGAAATAGAATTGAGAGTTCTGTAATATCTCCTCACACTCATGGTTAACTGATTTTTAACATAGGTGCCAAAAAATTCAATGTGGAAAACATAGTCTTTTCAACAAAAACTAGCTCTAAACTGATGGTAGACCTAAATACAAGGACTAAAGCTATAAAGCTTTTAAGTAAAAAATATAGAAGTAAATCTTCAGGAACTAGAGTTAAGTAAAACCTTCTTGGATATGACAATAAGTGTTATTGACTAAAAGCAAAAGAAAAGGAACCCTTCATCAAAACTGAAAACTCTTTTGCTTCAAAGTATACCACCAAGAATCTTCAAAGACAACCCACGCAATGGGGGGAAGATGCTCAACATCGTTATGGGCAAAAGGATCTAGACAGACATTTGTCAAGAGAAGACACACAAATGGACAAGAAGCACATGGAAAAATTCTCAGCATCATTAGCTGTTGGTGGGAGGCAAATTGAAACACCATTTCACACTCATCAGGATGGCTGTGCTGAAAAACAGAAAACAAAGTGTTAGTGGTGATGTAAAGAAATCAGAACACTGAAAACAAAGTGTTAGTGGTGATGTAAAGAAATCAGAACACTTGCCAGTTGCAGTGGTTCACGCCTAATCCCAGTGGCTCCAGAGGCTGAGGCAGGAAGATGGCCATTTCAAAGTCAGCCTCAGCAACAGTGAGGTACTAAGCAACTCATTGAGACTCTTTCTCTAGGTAAAATGCAAAAAAGGGCTGGGGTTGTAGCTCAGTGGTTAAGTGCCCCTGAGTTCAATCCCTGGGACCAAACCAAACCAAACCAAAACAGAAATCAGAACACTTAATATTGGTGGAGGGAACATTAAATGATAAAGCCACTTAGTAAAATTGGAAGATTCTGCAAAGTTTAAATATGCCGCAGCCCGGCTGGCTGGGCAAAATAACGAGCAACTTGTGTAGATTGATACAGCAGGAGTGGGAGCCATTTATTGTAGGACAGGAGGGGTATATATACATTCCACACAGCTTATCTTAATTAACATAAACTAGATACAGCAGTCAACCAATAAGGAAT
Organism: Spermophilus citellus; assembly: GCF_964194105.1. Taxonomy (NCBI): domain Eukaryota; kingdom Metazoa; phylum Chordata; class Mammalia; order Rodentia; family Sciuridae; genus Spermophilus; species Spermophilus citellus. The sequence continues at coordinate 69,176,239 of NC_138199.1, forward strand.
CTCCACACTTAATGGCTCGCTGGCATTACTTCACAAACCACTCCCTCTGCAAAATGCCAGGCACCATCCAGACTTGTTTACAGACTCTAACATAAATACATAAAAGAAGATGACCCAGGAATGCCATTTCTAGGTGTACATCTAAAAGAAACAAAACTTAAGTCCATATTTAAAAAATCTGTACATAAATGCTTACAGAAACTATATTTATAATAGCCTGAAGGGAAAACAACTCAAGACAATCAACTGATTAATGGACAAATAATAAGTATCATATCCATACAATGGAATATGATTTTCCAATATAGAAGAATGAAAAACATGGATGCGCCTTGGAACACACACTAAGTGAAATAAGGGAGTTATCAAGAACCATATGTTTTGTGATTCCATTTCATATTCAAAACAAAGGTAAATCTAACTCTGTTCACCCTGTGCCGTAGTTACCACACACTTCAACATTTCAATGTATAGCATTTTACGGTTTGCACCTTGGAGCAACAGAATTAAAACATATTGAATTCTACTACAACATTGTTAATGGTACAAATAAAGTGTCCTTTTATAGTAAAAATATTATTTCTGGAAGGGAAAAAGTAATCTATTTCCCAGGTGGTAAAATTAAATTATTTTGTAGAGTGTGAATGGGAAGGATATCTCTTTCTTGAAACCATCAAAATCCCTGTTCCTCCAGGGTATCACAAGGGACTGGGGTGAGTAACGAAGGTGCATTGTATGTTGGATTGTTAGTTCCCTCCAGATCTCATTTCCGAATGAGCAGAAAAGCCAGTCGGGACATAATTCACTTAACAATCGACTCTCTCCATCAACATTTAAAAACTACTGTGCATCACTGAACCAGGTACTGCAGAGAAAATGTTTGGTAGACACAGCAGGAAGTAGGCACTGCCTCATATGGCAGCTAGACCAGTAGATTAAAAACCACTCGAGAGGAGAACAGGTACAAGGACTTGCATGTGCTCAAAGAGAGGAGGCTTCTTCCAACATTCTGTGATGGCCAGGGAAGGCTTCTAGCAGACTTTAAGTCTTGACCTTAAAAAAGAATTTGGTTCTGAACAGAATGAAGAGGTGGGTTCAGCAGAGAAAAGGCATTCCCAAGGGAGTACGTGACAAGGTACAACTCAAGGTGACCGGCAAACATGCATGCATGACCAGCTGCCGGATGTTTGGCTTAAAGGATGGGTCACAACAGGAGGTTCCTCTGTGAACTGAAGCCAGAGATCAAAATCATATGGACTGTATTTCAGGGGATTCCAGAATTATGCCCAGGGCATGTATAAATGTTGGAAAGATCACCTGAGCTACAACATGGAAGGTAGAAGAGAGGAACATGAAAATAAAGCCAGGAAGAAAAGCAAAGTCTTGATATATTTGGGAGAAGCTTGAGTTTGAAGTAAAGCAGAAACCCTTTGGGATGCAGAGCAAAGAATGGGACTTACAGCATTTAATAGGCACGATGGTCCACCTAAGGTTAATGTGGATAAGGGGTGAGGGAAAGGGAGACTTCGACATGACTGTCACGTTTCCCTTTTGTGCCCTTGAAAGAGGATTGTGCAATTCATTGAGAAGGGAGGGCTGGAGGGGCAGCTCCAGTGAGCTCTGGGACCCAGGGTGAGGAGGGACTTTGAAGCTGTTCGTTTACTGTCTATGTCAAGTGTCGGGGAGGTTGTTGAGCCCACACTCTGCATCCCTCTGCGGTACTGGGAACAGCCGCTGTCCAGAGAACATTGAGGGCTATTATTATTTAACAGATGGGTGGGGAGAGTGGCTCATGGAAAAGATGAAGGATGACCACAGAAGTTTCGAAATAGATCCTCAGTGAGGGTGTCACAGAATTCAAAGGAAGATGAAGGAGTTTCAAGTCACAGAGATAAGGCACGTTACACGGGAATGAAAAGTGTTCACTGGATTGGCTGGCAACGCGCCCACACCCCAGTTCTGGGAGAGACATTCCATGGAGATTCTGGACTCTGATGGCTGGATGGGAGAGAGTGGACTGGGAGATGAGTCATCCCAGGGACTGAGCAGATAATGGTCATTCAGGAGGTTTGGGATGGAAGAAAAGAGAGACACAGGGTGGTAGATAAGGGAAATTAAAGACATTGCACACTTTCAACATTAGTGGGATATTTAGGTTATTTTTTGAGTATAGAAGAAGGAAATGTGGGTGGCTATTGTTTCAAGGCAGGAGGAACACCAAAGAGAGGTCAGAGAAGAAAAGTGACACAGCACAGCAAGAAGAATTCAATTTGGACAGAGGAGAGACCCCTCTTTCCCAGAGAAGGGAGGATAGACGGAAAGACAGATAACTAAATGAAATCGTTCCTGATTTCCTTTGGAAATCCCAAACAGTAAAGAAACACAATTCCACTGGCCAGTAATTGATGATGCCATGTCCAAGTGTCTCCGTGCGGCAGGAAGAGCGTATGATTTAAGGGAGAGAATCTGCCTCCCTGACTGCTCAGGGACCATTAGATGGCAGAAAAAAATGAGTTTGTTGGATGGGGGAGGAGGAAGAGACCAATGAACTCTCCCTGGGTCCATTCTCACTCTGAGTTTATTCTCTGTGGATGAGAACAGATGTTGTCTTTTTCCTTGAGAAAGCACCATGCTTCCTCCTCAGCTCCATTTTAAACAGGAGGGTCCAAGAGAGGCCGCCTACAGCTCCGAGTGCTCCCACTGAGAGGAAAAATAATGGCAGAGCCATGTGCACTGGGCAAGGAGGAGCATCTGGAAGGGTGAGGGAGAGGGAAAGGGAGAGGGAGAGGGAGAGGGAGAGGGAGAGAACAGAGACACCAGCTTTCTCCAGGCCTGCCTGGCTAGGTTAGAGGCAAAGATTAAGTTCACCAAGATTTCTAAACAAACACTAAGAGTTCAGAGCCTTTGATAGCAAGTAGACTAATATCTAGTTAGAGATGGTCTAGTTGACTAAGCCCAGAAAGTACAGAAAGTGGTAGAAAAGCCTGATGTATATAACTGATCGTGATACGTAAATAAAAAGCAATATGTGTGTGTGTGTGTGTGTGTGTGTGTGTGTGTTGTCCTGGATGAATATAGCAATGGGGATAAGATGGATGGAACCAGCTTATGAAATAGTCAAAAGTGGTGAGTTATAAGTAGTGACCAGACAGTTTCCTCCTAGGGGAGGAGGCATAAACTGAAAATTCTGAGTCGAAAAAAAAAAAAATCTAGGTTAGGATCCTGGCTGTGGACTTTGCCAAAAATAGCCTTGTGTGTCTTTGGGGGAACTTATTTAACCTTTTTATTTATCAATTTTTCTATACCATTAGAATGCTCAATTTAGAAGTATATTTTTTTTCATAAGGTTAAATAAATAAAAAGACAAATGACATACCTTCATGTGATATTTTGTGTCATTTTCCGTATTATGCATATTTTATGTTATATTCCTGTATTTACTATCGTGTAGGTTTTAATCCATGGGGATTCTTCCAGGGAACAGACTTGTCAGGCGGGTAAAATGAAGACACCATAAGGAAGACACTACTCATGGAGATGATGGTCGGCTCAGGCAGATAAAGGGACAACAAAGAGTACAGTACGATTTAGCAATTGTAGCAAGTCATTATGCCCCAAAGGATGTAGAAAATAGTGTTCAGAAATGTACAAGAGGGCTGGGGATGTGGCTCAAACGGTAGCGCGCTCCCCTGGCATGTGTGCAGCCTGGATTCGATCCTTAGCACCACATACAAACAAAGATGTTGTGTCCGCTGAAAACTAAAAATAAATATTAAAAAAAATTCTCTCTCTCTCTCTCTCTCTCTCTCTCTCTCTCTCTCTCTCTCTCTTTAAAAAAAATGTACAAGACCTGGAATCATTTGTGTTTCTTCTTTTGAGAAGAGTCTGCTTCAGTACCTTTACCCATTTATTGATTATGTTATTTGGTTTTTGGGGAGTTTGAGTTTCTTGAGTTCTTTGTATATCCCAGAAATTAATACCCTATCTGAAGTGCAGGTGGCAAAGACTTTCTCCAATTTTGTGGATTTTCTCTTCACGTTCTTGATTGTTTTGTTTGCTGTGAAAAAGATTTTTAGTTTGATGCCACCCCATTTATTGATTTTTTAAAAAATTTTACTTCTTGAACTTCAGGAGTTTTGTTAAGGAAGCCGATTCTTGAGCTGATGTGTTGGAGTGTTGGGGCTTACACTTTCTTTTAGTAGAAGAAATAAGAATGGTCAACAAATAAACAAATATATGAAACAAAAATGCAACATCTCTAGCAATTAGTGAAATGTAATTTAAAACTGTACTGAGATTTCATCTCACTCCAGTCAGAGTGGAAATTATTAGGAATTCAAATAACATCTGGGCGTGGTGGCACATGCTTGTAATCCCAGTAACTCCGCAAACAGAGGCAAAAAGATTGCAAATTCAAACCTAGCTTCAGAAACTTAGCAAGACCCTAGACAACTTAATGAGTCCCTGTCTCTAAATAAAATAAAAAGGAACTAGGTATGTGGCTCAGTGGATAAGTGCCCCTGGGTTCAATCCCTGTACCCTCCCCCACCACCTGCAATAACAACAACAACAAAAGAATACAAGTAACAAAAAATGTTGGTGAGGATTTGGGAAAAAAATACATTATGGACTGAAAATTGGTGCAACTACTCTGGAAAGCAATATGGAGATTTCTTAAAAAACTACAAATGGAACCACCAGTTGACCCAGCTCTCCCACTCCTTGGAATATATATCCAAAGGACTTAAAATCAGCCTAAGGTATGGTCAATGGATTAGATTCCTGCATCCTCTGGATTTCTTTAGTCAACTCCAAGGTTCTACTTCTGACTTCAGCATGGAGAAAGTGGGTGCAGGGGGCACTGAACTCTATCTTTCCAGTTTGGCAGCTTTGTCAAAGCAATCTCTTCTACCAGAAGCGTTTCTGGGAAGTGAATGGCCCCCGAGAGTATGCAAAAGCTAGGGATAATTTATGGAGGAAAAAGTTCATGCTACACTAAAGTGAAAACAATAGTAGGTATAGCTGAAAATGGCACATCAAAGGTATCAGAAGAGATTTGTTCTTCATTTGGAAAGCTTCAGAGAGCAGAAGAGTTTGGAACGTGAGTTCACTCTTGAAATTCGGATGCAAGCTGTTCAAGGAGTTCGAAAAGAGAAAAGGTGTGATTAACACTGTTGAGTTCCTTCGCATAATTCTTACCTGATCTTTGAGTAACCCTCAAATCTTCTTCATCAACATTTCATGTAGACAGATTTCCTTGAACTTCAAATTTGAGTGAAGAGTCACAGTTGATCTTCAGTTTGCCATGCAGTTTAGAACTCACCCTGAGCAATATATATTTTGAAAGACAAACTTAATTCATGGATAAACAGAACATGTACCTTAAGGGATATTCATGGTAATGCATATTTTAAAGGAACCAGGTCCCTTTAAAGCTTAAGTATATGTTATGATATAAAACTTTTAAGTTCATGGAATCAGAGGATTATATTGCGTCCAATCTGTCTGATCAATACTTCCTCTATCTTCCTATCCTAATCAATCTTTAATGGTTTACTTTCATTGCATATGCTATTTAATAAAATGTATTATTTATAAATATTTACTAACATGATATGTTTATAATTATAATAAATTAAAGTACTCTCAGAATCATGTTATATTCATGAAAAGTCTTTAAAATGAAACCAATCCATCCAGAGATGCAATTAGATTTAAAATTAGTTTAGGTACTGAAACTTAGCTTACTCATTTAAGACATAAGTAAGAGGTGTAAAACGCTCTCCATAACATCTTTGTCAAATTTTAAACAAAAAGTGTACTTTACATATTAAAAAAAACTTAGATATTTTCATGGATTTTTGCATAAAATAAAGAAGAGACAGTAATAATAGCATCAGGAGGGGATGGACACCTCATTCATAAGAATCTATGTAGCTTCACCTGGAAAAAAAATGACAACTTCTTTTATCTTCACCAGTTTGCTCACCTTTCCCCAAATGGACAGAAAAGATGAAGGTGCTTATGTACAAGAGATTCAGAATGCATGGTATGATTTCATGAGCCTCAGCGTTCTAATGGGTTTCCTGCACTTGCTGACCATCCTAGAAGGGCCAGTGTACAGGATGTAAAGAACTGGAAAGCTTGTATGAAAGATGATATATCATGAGCTATGTAATGCTTTAAATAATCAATAAAAAAATATCAAAAAAGAACTGGAAAGCTTTTTGTTTGTGTTTAATTTTCTATATTTTCTTTTGCCTTTATGAGGAATAATTGGGAGAAACAGGGAGGAGTAAGGGAAAGAGGAGGTGTGATCAGCAAGGCAGGAATTTAAATCTTCATTTGTGTTAATAGCTAGTCCATTTTACTCAGCAATTTTTTTCCTCAAATAATTCGCATTTCTTTCTGTTCACTTGTATCATGATTTGCACTTATATCACAATGATTTCTCTTTCTACTTCATTGAAAAAAAAATAGAAGACACCTCAAATGATATTGTCTGTTTTAAAAGGTAGGAGGAAGAGATGAAGTCATAGATGTAGACAGATGTCACGACAGATGTGCATGTCCCTAGTTTTTATTTTATTGTGTATAGGAGACACCATAGGAATTGCCAGAGGGGGAATGGTAGGATTATATTTTATATTGGAATCCTCGTTGCCCATTTTACATCAAATAAAAACAGATTTCTCCTCCTGCTAAAGTATAATACTTTTTCTCTGTTCTGGATTAGAGCCCCTCAAAGAACTGGCCCACAGATCCTGTCTTTCTACATATAACCATGTCATCCAAGAGCATCGGCCCTCCCCAGCCTTCTAATCCCATTTCCATCTCATCAAAGCATCACTTTTTAAAAAATATTTTTTTTAGCTTTAGAGGAACACAATATCTTTGTTTTGTCTATTTATTTTTATGTAGTGCTAAGGACCGAACCCAGTATCTCACATGTGCGAGGCAAGCTCTCTGCCACTGAGCCACAACCCCAGCTCTCATCAAAGCATCTTGAAAGAACAGTCCCCACTTGTTACCCACTCCTCCAAGCCAATTCATTTTTGAACCTCTGACTTAATCTTGGGTTATTCACTAACACTCTTAAAATTGCTCTCTGCAATTTTAATCATCCAGGCTCTGAGATCTGTGGCTTCTATTTCCAAATGACTTTCCTCTCTGTTTCCATCTCTGCATCAATAATTTATTTAAGTTCTCATTTTTTTCTTCCCCAGAATAATTCAATTGACTCCTGTCTTGATATATAATTGATTCAGATATCAAACCATACTTCTGTTATAAATACAAATAGTATCCTACCATTTTCCCACTGACAATCCCTGTGTTGTCTCCTACACACAATAAAATAAAAACTGGGGACATGCACATCTGTTGTGACGTCTGTCTACATCATCTGACATGACACCTGTCTACATCTATGACTTCATCTCTTCCTCCTACCCTTTAAAACAGCCAATATTCTAGCCATATATATTAATGAAGTTTCTGGAATATGCCTCATCCTGACTGAAGGGTCTCTGTACATAAGCCTACATTTTGTCTTCCTGAAACCTCCATTCCTACAGTGTTCGGCTTATTTCTACAAGCTCTCGGATTCAAATGCAGAACTGTCTTTTCCAGGGCCATCCTGGCACTTGCACTGATTGTTTCTATTCTGTCTTTTCATGTTGCATTTTGTGACTTTATTGTTTATAACACTGCATTTTAATTATTGAAAGCATCACTTGGCTTTCCCACTCGCCTATGAAATCCTCCAAGTCCCAGCCCACATCTTCCACATCGACATCCTAAATACCTAGCAGCATGTCTGGCATCAAGCAGACGTTCAGTAAATATTTATTTAATAAACCACACTACTCAAATTCCAGATAAGATGCCTGGATGTGTTTTGATTGCAGACTGTTCTGAAGTCCACGTCAGCAGCTGGAGAAGGGAAGTCAACTCGTTAACAAGATCTTATTTATTATTTTGCTGCCAAGATGAATTTTATCTGTTTGCTTTCATCTAAGTTATTGTGCTCAGGATAAAATAGGGACCTCACGTTTAAATTCCGCTTATTTTTTTGCTTTCACAGCAGGGAACAAGACTTAAGTCAGCATTTTTAAGTCCTGAACTACCTTGGAGGCATAAGGTCTTACTTAAAATAATAAATGATCATCCTTCAAGAGTCAATTAGAATCAGAGTCATAACAATTTCTTTCTGGAAAGGACTGTCTTAAGAGACGTGTATTTCAACTGCAGTTGAACTGACTCATGGACCTGATAATTGTTCTTCCTGCTGTGAATGTTTGTGTCTATTCTACTTTCAACCCAACCTCAATTTTTCAGCATACCTATGCTCCTTTGCAACTGTAGATTTTGTCCTAGTCACTCCAGATCTTCATACAAAAATGTAGACTTATTTAGTGGTTGTTTTAGTCATTTGAAACCATCTGGAAAAATGTGAAATTTAACCAAATGAAAATTTCAGGGGTAGAAGTCATGCTATAGTTTTTCCTCAAACATACTGTTTTTAGCACAGAGCAAAAGTAAACTTTAAAAGGTCCCTGAAGGGGGATTGACACAAAGTATTCACTCAGCAGACCATGTAGCAAGTGTAAAAGAGGGAATGGGGCTCTCCCTGGCACAGAAACTTCTTTTTGGGAAGTCATGTGATGACTTTGATATACCAGTTTCTAGGTCCTGGGAAAGTCCCAGGGACATCAGATACATATGACATAGCATGTCATAAATGTGATATCATTCGGGTATGTGGGTGTATATGCATGTAACATGCTGTTATGGTTTGGATGTGGGTTGTCCCCCAAAAAGCTCATGCGTGAGACAATGCAAAAAAGGTTCAGAGAAGAAATGATCGGGTTGTGAGAGCCTTCACCCAATCAGTGAATTAAACCCCTGATGGGATTAATTGAATGGTAACTGGAGGAGATTGGTCATTGGGAGCGTGGTTTTGAGGTATATATTTGTATCTAGTGAGTGGAGTCGCCCTCTCTGTTTCCTGGTTATTAAGTGAGCTGGTTATCTTTGCTACACTCTTTCACCATGATGTCTTGCCTCACCTACAGCCCTGCTGTCTATGGATTGAAATGGTGAGTCCCTAAATAAACCTTTTCCTCCTCTACAGTAGTTCTGGTTGGGTCCTTTCATCACAACAGGGAAAAGGGTGACCAGAACAAATGCAGACATGTACATATAAGTATTTTTCAATTTCAGTTTGGTGTATTTGATGCTATGGTAAGTATGGACAGTATCCTTGGGAAGCACAGATGGGTGACATGTCACTCCAGGGTCAGAAAATATTCCCTGGAAGAGCAGATAAATAACCTTTAACAGATCATGTTTCTCCTGTGGGGGAGGATGCCTATGTCAGGTTTTCAGGCAGGAGAAAAGCCAGCCCAGAATTTTGTCTGAGGACATGGTGGAAGATGGGCTGGATGGGAGAAGCTGGAAAGCAGGGTGTGGATGGCTGAGGTCATCAAACTTGCTGAGACCTGTTTGTTAGGGTCTGTAAACAAGTCGGATGGTGCCTGGCATTTTGCCAGAGGGAGTGGTTTGTAAGGTGGCACCATGGAGCCGTTAAGTGTGGAGATTCCTTATTGGTTGACTGCTGTATCTAGTTTATGTTAATTAAGATAAGCTGTGTGGAATGTATATATACCCCTCCTGTCCTACAATAAATGGCTCCCACTCCTGCTGTATCAATCTACACAAGTTGCTTGTCACCCTCCCGGTTATTTTGCTGCAGCTGGACTGCAGCACCTGTTCTAGAACTTTCTAGGTAGGATGAAGAGAAAGGAACCCATCCGAGAAATGTTTGAGCTGTAAGACCCAGAAATTTCTTTAAACACAATCTAAAATCTGCCCCATCTATCTGACAGTAAACACATTAAAAATGTTTTTTTCAAACCAAACCCAATTGTTGTTCTCCACACCTTCAATTTCCCATTCCAAGATATTTCTCTGTACCACTACCCAAAGCAGCATACCTGTGTTCACACTCACATCCACTTGCACACATGAGTACATGCACACTGGCCATATGTCTTTTTAAAATTATTTATTGATTCTAATTTGTTATGCATGATGGCAGAATGCAATTCATTTCCCATTACACATATAGAGCACATTTTTTTCAAGTCACTGATGGTACACAAAGTATTTTCACACCATCCATGTCTTCATACATGTACTTAGGATAATGATGTCTAACTCATTCCACCATCATTCCTACCCCCTCCCCCCTCTTTTCCCCTCCCTCCCCTTTGCCCTATCTAGAATTCCTCCATTCTTCCCATGCTCCCCCTGCCCATCACCATTATGAGTCAGCATCCTCAAACCAAAGAAAACATTCGGCCTTTGCTTTTTGGGGATTGGCTTACTTTACTTAGCATTATATTCTCCAACTCCATCCATTTACCTGCAAATGCCATGATTCTATTCTCTTTTATTGCTGAGTAATGTTCAATTTTGTTCATCTACTGAAAGGCATCTGGGTTGGTTCCACATTTTAGCTATTGTGAATTGTGCCTCTATAAACATTGATATGGCTGTGTCCCTGTAGTATGCTGTTTTTAAGTCTTTTGGGTATAAACAGAGGAGTGGGATAGCTGGGTCAAATGGTAGCTCCATTTCATGTTTCCCAAGGAATCTTCATACTGCTTTCCAGATTGGCTGCATCAATTTGCAGTCCCACTGGCAAAGTATGAGTGTGCCTTTTCGCCTACATCCTCGTCAACACTTATTGTTGTCTGTATTCTTTAATAGCTGCCTTTCTGACTGGAGTGAGATGAACTCTTAGAGTAGTTTTGACTTGCATTTCTCTAATTGCTAGAGATGTTGAACATTTTTTTTTCCATATGTTTGTCGATTGATTGTGTATCCTCCCCTGAGAAGTGTCTGTTCAGGTCCTTGGCCCATTTATTGATTGGGTTGTATGTTTTTTTGGTGTTAAGGTTTTTGAGTGCTTTATATATCCTAGAGGTTAGTGCTCTATCTGATGTGCTCATGGTAAAGATTTACTCCCATTTTGATTGTTTCTTTCGCTGAGAAGAAGTTTTTTAGTTTGAATCCATCCCATCTATTGATTCTTGGTTTTAATTCTTGTGCGATAGGAGCCTTGGCCATAGGTCTGTATAATACACTCCTTAAAGTGCACTGGGCCACACTTATATCAAAGGATGCCCAGCAATTCAGTTCAGTGTCCAGGTGGAGCTCACATTTAAGATTACCTCAATTTGGGGAGTCAAAAAAAAAAATACAAAAGTATTGGAAGGGAGATGGACAAGGAACCAAGCCATCTGAAAGCTGCCTTATCCTTAATTCTTCATTTCACTTTGAAAGTAAATACATTGGCCTTGGGCTGTATGCTACAAAGAAAATAACAGGCAATTATTCAGTTAATATGATCACTACAGACAGGGAAACCAGATAATGCCTTCTGCATTTCCCATTACTCCCTCCCCTCCAAGAGCTCCTTGTTTTGTCTACACAGAAATTTCCAAATATAGCCCAGGTATGTTGTTTCAGGAGCTGAGTGGCGACTACAGTTTGTGGTCTGTCGTTTGCTCCAAATTTGCAGAATGCAAGGTCCCGGCAAGTTACACAATAAACGTCCTCTGTTACATGGGGACTGGTGGACACCAGAGTGCCTAACAGAAGATAGTGCGTTTTGGTTTTCAAAAGGCTCCATGAGCAACAGACGTGTCCCCCCTTTTATTTTTAAAGTGTATTGTGAAGAAGTAGAGCTGTTCATTGGGCAAAAACTGCACTCTATTTAATTTTGAACCAAACAGCACGGTTGATGTAGAAACAATTTCCCCTTGTTTTGAAGGAAATTTCTAATGTGTAAAAGTCTTTTCTTATTGCAAGTGACCTTGTTTTTGAATTTAGGCAGCGAGAATAAATTCCTTTTTTCTTTTCTTTTTCTTTTTCTTTTTTTTTTTTAATTTAAGTAGGCTGAGCCTAAGTGCATTTTTTAAAAGGCTACAGAGGTAAAATGAGGCCAAGGTGGTGGTGATATTAGCTCCAGGAAAAATAGTCTGATTTACACTTGAATGCAGTTATTTCAACTTTTCAAGTAATGTAATCTCAGGGAAATGTTGGTTCCAAAAATATGACAATGTATAAAGCAGAAAAATCAGACTTCACAGGATCACTTTATTTCCATTAAATTCCACTCTGGATAGTGCAGAAGGCAATATTTGGTTTTATTATTGCTAATTCCAAATATAATAAATATTCTTCTCAATCTGGGTTGATTTATTATCATTTAAAATAGTAGAATATTTGAAGCTTTCAGTATACAGGAGATATCATAGGATTTGGTCCAAACTACTGTTTCTTCAATTCCTTTTTGCTAAAAGTAGTACAGTTCCAGTTCTTAGAAAGCATGTGTTATAGACGTGACTCTTTTGGGGAGGAAAGGCTAATAATTAGACTTGCACTTATGAATGAATATAACATATAAATTACCCATTTTGAGGAAAACCATAAGAATACTTGCATAGCTGTAAGATAATATATTTTTGCCCTATGTATATATATTATGTTGTATTTTGTTATTAATACTAGGCTTTCCTTTTTCTGTTTTGTAATTTTCTCATGATTAGGCCTTGGTCCATCTCAACATAGCATCTGTCAATCAAGTGGTAAAATGTGTTATCAAAAATAAATTTAAAAATTATCTTTGGTTATAGCCTATACAGTCTAATACTCTGCTATTCCTAATATAATGTGTTGATATCTTATAAGATTTCGATGCTGGTCAGCTCTAATATGCTTAGAAAGGGAAAATGAAGTATCTGAACTCTGGTAACAGCAGGTAATTGCTTTTCCGTGAGAGGTAGCCTAGTGTTTTAGGAGAAAACACAGGGGAGGCCGTGGGTCTGAGTTCAAATCCAAACTCTTCTCCCTATTATCTCCTTGACCTTAGATATGCTATTTGATCTACCCTGTATCAAATTACCCAACTTCTCTTGTTTCTATCAGCTATTGAAAGAGTTTCATAGAACTGTATGGATCATTGAAGTTGAAGGTAATAGATTTCCTGACCCATGTATGCCAGATGACGTTATGGGCATTTGCCATTGTTACTAGTGTATATTGGCCAAGTGGCATCACTTTTGGTAATTTGAGAGAGAGTAAAGGTGTGGGAGACAGGGAGCTGAGACAGTGGAGCTTTTTATACAATAGAAGTATTAGAAATGAAAAGGTCATTCCAAGCATCACTGAAATTAGGTTATCTTAACTAGTGTGGTGTGAAAGTGGGGATGGGAAATAACCACTGTGAATCAAAAATGTACAATTGTAGTGACTCCTCATCACATATACTGAATAAATAAAGGTACATGAATAAAGACCCCTCATAGTTAAAATCTTAAAGCAAAAGCCATCTTCCCTGGGCTTAAATACACCACCTGTACTTTCTTAAATCACAACAGTCACATCATTATCAATCATCCATTTTACATACCTGCACCATTCCACTCAACAGCTCTCCAGAAGGGTTAGAATTCATATTCAAAGGGGCTGGGGATGTGGCTCAAGTGGTAGCGCGCTCGCCTGGCATGCGTGCGGCCCGGGTTCGATCCTCAGCACCACATACAAACAAAGATGTCGTGTCCGCCAAGAACTAAAAAAAAAAAAAAAAAACAAAAAGAGTGATTGACAGAATTCATATTCAAACAACACGACTGCATTTAGAATCAGCACCCTTTCTAAACTTTCAGCTTACTGAAATGGATCACCTTTCTTGCTAATGTGGGCACGAAGTTCCTTTGCAGACACGGCTTATAAAGAACCTTTGGATTTTGAATTAGGTAGCTTTCATTCAAATAGGAATACACTGTAGCTGTAAAGAATATGAATGTTCCTTATTTGAGGGGAAAATAAAGGGTGTCTCTGCCAGTGTTCCAGCCTTGAGGATTAATAAGCACACTCACTGGATCGAAGACATTTCATGCAGCAGAGAATTGCCCACACGATTCTTTATCTTTCCTGGATATGATTAACGTGAGCATGCGTCAACACCAGGGGCTTCTACCTTGTCTGTTAAGCTTCCCTTCAGAGCGTCACCTACCATGGGGAAAAATAAAAGATAGCTGGAACTTTTTTAAAGAAAAGGGTAAAGGGGGAGAGAAACATTCATCTATTTCATCACTAAACCTCAAATAAATGGATGACCCTGTTAGCATCACCCCCAGAGCCATAATGTGATACAAATTGATCGACAAATGTTCTCCCAATGGAGAACTGTGACCTACTCAGTTCAGAAGAGCCAAAGACTCAGTTAAATCTCTTAAAATATCACACCCTAGGTGCTTCGACCATTTTCCTTTGTTGCTCTTTAATTCGACACATTTGTCAAGGAAAGAAAATATATGTCTTCTGGGAATTCCCTTGTGGAGTTACAAAGGATGCAAATCTGGCCTGAGATACGGAGAGCTTTCCAAGAAAGTCAAAACCCACACTGTTGCTTTTCTCATTTACTGCCCAATGTTTCGGCCAGATCTGAAATATGCTCTGACTCCATCTGACAATGCTTTCCTTAACGGATATGCACCTAGTAAGAGCAGCTCTTAGACCAAATGGTTTATACACCCACAGGATCACTGCTGAAAACAAAACAAAACAAAACAAATACCTGATTTTTAATCCCCCAAATTAAAAAAATAGAAAACAGAAAGATCCAGGGCACATCATGAGGATGAAGGCAGTTGATAAAAGTTGAGTTTTCTTTGGTTGTTTGTCCAAACACTGAGATCCTTAGCAGGGATTCCAACCCAGCTTTATGTTGTTGAAGTGAGCCAATAACTACCCCAGAACCTTAATTTCCTCTGCTGTCCTGTGAGAGAATCCAAGCATATAAGGTCTTTTTTGGACCTATGATTTTTGTTACTAATGAAGTTAGGGAGATTTAGGCAAATGGAAATTGTCAAAAGATGAAAACCTGTGAAAAATATAAATATCTTAATGATTTATAAGAAAACAGAAATACCAGGCAACATGTTATCAAAATTGCATGAGGTGGTTAATAATCCATTTAAATTAAACTTTCTCATTCTAACATTCTTGACTTAAAAGAAAGTTCATGCCAGTTCTCATCACCTCGAGTTGCAAGAGAGCTACTCCATCAGTCCTCCTTCTTTATTTGATAGGAGAGAAAGGTATTGACTTAAGCCTCATAGATCCCAAAATACAAGAGATGTTAATACATGAACAATGATTATCAGAAACAAGGGTATACACACACGTTCACATGCACATATGACTCAATAATTATTAAAATGTATCCCCCTTGCTTCTGGATACTAGGTGAAAATGCAAAGTTGAAAAAAATATTTTGTCCTTTTCTATAAAAGTACCCTGACCTGCAAGTCATGATCTACATAAGTAAATTTAATATATGGAATTATGTCACCTGAGTAGATAGAGTGGAGAAGGATGGAAGGAAAGTCCTTCCCACAGGGAGAGCCAGGATGGCTTTGTAGAGGATGTGTCATTTGAGATGGGTCATAAAACATGGGTCATGTTTATATTTTAAAGACATTTGGGGTGAAAGAAACAGAATCCATCCATTTATTCACTCATTCATTCATATATTCATTTATCCAACACTTACTAAGCAATGACCAGACATGATGTATTATGCTTGATCCCAGGCAACGAGATCAAATAAAATGAAGCCTTTACCTCCGGGGACGGTTCTCAGTTGAAAACCAGCTGGGAGATCAGCTCATCCAGATCATAAAATAAGTGCAAGGGAATGGAGCACAGAAAAACAGAGAAGCTGGATTGGGGTCAAATTGCAGAGAGCCCTGAATCCCCGCTCAATCCTCATCTGAGAAGCTGTGAGAAGGTCTCAGAGGAGCCTGAGAGGCACACATACAGGTAAAACTTGATCACCGAGGGGCTGAAGGAAAAGGCACCAAGCTGCCTTCGGGACCTCTGAGAGGCAAAAATCAATGAAACAAAACTCAAGATGAAGAAAGAAGAGGAAAATCAGCAAGCACACACAGGTAAACAGTGACTTAGCAGCTCTATTTTCCAAGTCTGACTTGGATAATTTCCTTGAGTTCCAGAACCATTCTTTTTTTCCTTCCACAGCGACTTTCCTGCAGGTTTAAACACTTTGCAAAATACAGACATCTGAAATCTCCTGGAGACCTAAAGAACTTGAAATGGGGTCAGTGAGACCCAGAAAGGTAGAAGGACTGTCAAAGGTCAGAAAGTGAGTCAGAGAAGGGGAGGAACAGGCTCCGTGAGTCAGGGCTCCCAGCCTGTGCCCTGACCACAAGACAAAACTCCTCCCTAGCAACCGAGGGGAGGACTCACTGACCACACAGCCAAACTGGCTCTCTCTGCATCTCTGGCCTCCACCAATGTCGGGAATGTGTCCTGTGACATTTTATTCCACAGACCAGAATAAGTTCCAGTGAATGCATCTTGGCTCGGTAGGGAAATGGTGGCCAGAGGAGGCTCACCTTGTAACAGGGTGCCAAGACAACTGAGAGCAGGTGATAGGGCCTGAGCTGCAGACAGGGGAAGCAGATCCAAGCAGCCTGCCCTGGAGGGTCTCTCTCCAGTCTGCATAGTTGAGGCACTCAGCCAACCAGGAGATGACAGGAAAATGAGACCAGGGGCCAAGGAGATGTTAGAAGTATCTTCTCGTTGTTAATAAAACACTGGTATTAGGATAGTATGCTAGGATGAGAAATATCAGGATAAGATGGACTGAAGGATTAGTGGATACTGCCATGGATGTTGTTCATGGTCTGTTAAAATATATATGCTTGTCACTGTCTCCTGTCTCCCCAAATTGTGACTTATCCTCTCTGGGGAAAAAGATGGTGTTTGTTGAACTCACTTTAAAATACCCTCTCACCTCTGACATTTGCCCCAGGTGGAAATCACTGCTTTATTATCCCTTATTTGTGGTATAGACATAAATGTGAAATGTTATTCTTCTTTTTGTTTTTAAAGTGATTCGTCTTTGCCATTATTTTTCCTTCAAGTCATCGAATTTTCTTTTCCCTTCTAATTACATATGATCCATTGGGATTATTGTTATAGTTACATTTTAATATAGGTTTTAATACACGACATTAAAACCAAACCTTGATCACTAATGCTTGCGTAGATCTGTAGACATTGCTCGTGGGTCCAACATAAAGGTATATTTGCAAGCACCTGGGAGAAATGAACAAATGATGCATTTTTTCCTTATGAAAATAGCAATTTAGGAAGGCCAGTGTTCTCAATAATCCTTTATAGTGGAGGGTACGTTAACCCAATTTTTTTTTCTTATTTATATGAGCAAAATATTGCATTTAAACTTTGAGTTCCATTTCTATAAACTATACATGTATTCAAAAATCCAAACAGAGAAAACCATCCAAAGCTAAAGCAGATTGTGGAGAGAGTGATAAAATGTAAATAAATGCAAATCATGATTATCACAAAAGTCAGATTGATGTTATCTCCAGAGGTCCAACAGTGGAGGAGGCTGTGTGGAGGGGCAGGAGGATGCTAATTCTAGGTGCTGGCAATGGTCTACTGTTGGACTTGGGTGGTGTTTGCCTAGACATTTATTATATTGTTAAACTATCCAGATGTGTTTTATGCAGTTTTCGGTATGTATGTTATAATTCACAATAAAAAGTTTTTTTTCAGAAGTTGAAGAGCACTAAAAGACGGCAATGTAAAACAGCTGTTCCCCGCCCCGCTTGCCCTCACCTTGAATTCCTACCCGGCCCTGCAGCCGCCCCAGTTGCTGTGTGTAGTGTTCCCCTTTACAGTTTTAAAGAAAAATGCTTCCACATATATTTTTAAAATTTTAAACAATTTATAGTTCCATTTCCACTTTCCCCAATAGCTGAGTAGGCATTCACTCTGGTATTCATTGCTCAGTGGACACATGGTCCTCTCCTTTTCTCCTGATCTTAGGATCAGGTTAAATCAATATTCAGTACCAATCTTTTGATGACCAGGCATCTTTTGATTCATGGCTAAGTCATCCCAGACATTAAAATAGCATGTTGTTTTGTTTTGTACGTTTTTATCCTCGCCTGACTGCTAATCATTCAATATACTTCATTTTAGTAGGCATCACTTTCTCAGCTTCAAAGATATTCAGAGAAGAACTATCTAGCTTCTCTCCACATGTCCCACTCTCATCTATCAGTTTGGGTGGTGTGTGCACCCGCGTGTGTATTTCTTGGGAATGTTCTCCTGCCACCTCCACCATCACAGGATGTTGGTTAGCTCTGCTACACCAGACGTCTCTCTAAAACTTCTCTCCGCCATCATCCTGGGAGTTCTCCGGACATCTTGCCTATTTCATAAATCCTATATATTCCTCTTTTATGGATTACTACCTCGGAGAGTGACACCAAGAGCTTCCTGGAAAAAGACATATGGCAGGTAATTTTTTGAGAGTTGACAGGTCTGAAAATATCTTGATTCTACTATTACACCTCCTGATGGTTTGGCTAGTGTTACGATGACAGTTTGAGAATTCTTTCTTGAGGATTTTGGAGACATATTTCTTCTGATATCTAGCCCCAGCAATCTCATTCATGACCTGTCTTTGTGTGGGGCTTACTCTTTGATTTTTTTGGTGTCCTGTATTTTTGGTTGGCGGCACCCTGAGGTGGCTCTCCTTTCTTTAAAGTAGATCCTTTCTTTAAAGTAGAATGCTGAACCCACAGTGGTTTCTTTTATTCTAGAGTCTCATCTCTCTTCAGTTCTTTGTAAAACTCTTGCACATATTTTTGTTAATTTATTTTATTATAGTTTCTGGGATTCTCACTCTTCTTAGGAGTTGGATCACTTTGGTCAATCATCCACTTTTCCTTTTCCTTCTCATTTTCCTCTTTTATCTTCTAATGATTCAGTGAATTCTCAATTATTCTATCACATAATCTATTTCCCATTCTATCTTTCCTTCAACCTGGAGGAATAAAAATCTTTTTTCAGAATATTGGTTTAGAGACTACTCTTGGCTTGTGATTCACCTGCATGTTTCTCTTGGGATAAAAATGCCCCTTACCATGCTATTTGATGTGATTTGTCTTCTGCTTATCTGTGTAGTCCACTCTCTTACCATTGCTCAGAATTATCAATACAATATTGGACACTCCCCAGGTCTTTGATTCTCTTTTATCTCATTTCCAATTTCCTTTGCCACAGTGGGTTCAGCATTCTCCTTTAAAGAAAGGAGACCTCACTGGATGCCGCCAACCAAAAATGCAGGACGCCAAAAAAACAAAAGAGAAAGTCCCACACAAAAACAGATCATGAATGAGATTGCTGGGGCTAGATATCAGAAGAAATATGTCTCCAATACATATATAATATATATATATATATATATATATAATCTATGTGATATATATATATATATCAATCTGTGCCCTTTAGTTGACCAACTACTACTTAATTCAAATTTAGATGCGTAGTTTTTTTTAATTAAAAAAAATTTAGTTGTCAATGGACACTTTTATTTATGTATTATGAGTGCTGAGGATCAACCCAGTATCTCACATGTGCTAGGCAAGTGTCCTACAACCCCAACCCCAGCCCTAGATGAATATTGTTTTTGAAAAGCATTTTGTCAAACTCTCTCTGAGGCGGTGCACTCTTCCCAAACTATTTCAATGCTCCTTCTGAGAGCTTCCAGCACAATGTCTCACTCTTCACTCCAAAGCAGGCATCGAACAGTATTGTAACTGTTGGATTATCTTCCTCCTGAGATCCATTGTGTACCATCTTTGAAAAGTGAACACACCCATCTTATTTACACTTGCATTTCCCCCAACTTACCACATTTGTGGGTTATGTCATCTAGACTTCATATCTGCCAGATGGATAAAAGAATAATAATTATTGGATGTATAGAGTGCTCACAGTGCCCCATGTACCTTTTAACCACCCCACATTACCACTCATGAAGCCATCACAGAGCCCCCAAAAGGTTGCTACTATTGTTATTCCTCTTCCAAAAATTATAAAATGGAGGTTCACTGAAACACCCAACTCACTTCTAAGTGACAGAGTTATTAATCTGAACATAAATATTCCAGAATTTCTCTGTGTAATCCCCAAGAGTGAATGCATGAATAAACAGGCCAAGAAAGAGGTCAACCTCTAATGAAGGACAAATAATTTTCAAATTATTTCCATAGAAGTGGAATTACACAATAAAAGGAGCTGACTTTTGTATATTTTGGTAAAATGTTTTTAATGTCCTTTAATTAGTCACACTAGATTTGAAAACCTTATGTAATTTCCAATATTTTTAATCTTTAAAAAAGTAAATCCTAAATGCTTCAAAAGTTTAGCTAAGTAAAATACTGCTCTTTATGGTAAAAACGTAAGAGTATCAAACCTGGTTTTTGCTTCTCAAACAGATAATGATAATATTCAAACTCTATTGAAAATTGCCTTCATAAACATACAAATATTTTATTCTTAAATATACTGTTGTATAACCCAAGGGGAAGACTTGGTCTTCAGCAGTTTAAAGAGTTGAACACAAAGGTTTCATCCCTGAGTTAAGAATGATCAGCTGCAATGTATGTATAGGGAGAGTAAGAGGAAAATAGTTGTGTCTTTTCTCATAAGCAAATGGTGTGTTTTGTTTGTTTGTTTGTTTTTAACAATCCTTCTCTTCTCCCACTCTTATACTAGCAAAAGATACAAAGTCATGTCAGTATAATAGCTTAACCATAATTTTCCCAAGCACTATCCTTGTGTGAGAAGGTTTATTGAAGAAAAACTGTAATTTCCCACTCCTCTTCCCCACTTCAGTGATATCTTCTAGAAATCTCATATGTGGAGATTGACCAGTGCATATTTCATTGGTCAGAATTTAACTACCACAGCTACTTTCAAGGAAGAATGTAATTATAGTTATTATTTCAGGGTACCATGTGTTTAGCCAAAACGTAGAGTGCTATCATTGCAGAAGAAAAAGAAAAATCCACGTGTAGACAACTATAGGCACCACCTGCAGCTAACTAACTTACAGTCTGATTTATCATGGAAAGAGGATCTTAGGAAAGAAAACAGTTCTTCAAGAACTGTTTAATGGGGGTTTGAAATCCCAGTAGCAAAACAGTTAAAAATCCTTTTTTTTTTTTTTATCCCCAAATGGTGATTAGGGACCATCTAGAAACATGACTTTTATTCTGAAGGGAGATGGTCTCTTCTAAACTCTGCCTATTTTCCATCCCCTCCATCCAAAGTGGGTGTTTTTCTTTCTGCTTGATCTCAACCACATATGGCATGTGAAATACACACAGGATTTGTGTCTGTTCAAAACTCTTTAATTCCTCTGGCTAGTACTTGTCTCTTCCTTCTCCAAACTTTCAAAACACTTATAGTTTACATAAAGCAATGCAATTAAGTCTTTGAAATATACCTAAATATACATATCTATGGCATTTGCTATATGACGGATATTCTTCTAGGATCTGGAGAAGCATCAGTGAATGAAACAAATACATTTGAAGTGCAAAACAACTAAAAATGAGTAAGTAAATTATATTGCATATTATATATTGGTAAATGCTGGAGATAAAGTAAAGCAAGATATGGTTACTAGGGGGTGAGTCCTTGCAATTTTAAAATAAATTGCCTCACTGAGAAGCTAATACTTAAACAAGGAAAGCAAGAGGAAGAAACACAGATATCTGTAAGAAGAATATTTTAGGTCAGGATTCCTGGCAAGATTTTAGTCCAGGATTCAAAGCAGAATTTCTATCTTCACTGTGATGTTCACTAATTTAAAAAATACTGAGCAATGCAGATTTTATCAGTAGGTTGTAAACAGATTGATAAAACTGAACAGTTGCATTTTTTACAATTACACTTTTCCCGGTTTTGATGTATTTCTTTTAAAGTATATTAAAAATAGGGCTAGGGATGTGGCTCAAGCGGTAGCGCTCTCGCCTGGCATGCGTGCGGCCCGGGTTCCATCCTCAGCATCACATACCAACAAAGATGTTGTGTCCGCCGAGAACTAAAAAATAATAAATATTTAAAAAATTCCCTCCCTCCCTCCCTCCCTCCCTCCCTCCCTCTCTCTCTCTCTTTCTCTCTCTCTCCCCCCTCTTTAAAAAATAAAGTATATTAAAAATATACATAGAAAAATCAGTTGTATTATATGTGTACTAAAGTACATGGCATCTACTTTAATAAACAACTGTTTGAGGAGGAAGTGAAAAGGTCCTGAGGTGGAAGCATGCCCATCCCCCCACCCCACCCCCACACACATCTCTGTGTGCATGGCCATATTATAGAGTTTGTTGGTGGAAAATGAGATCAGGGCACAGATCAGAGACGGAGGGACTAAGTTACAACTGTCTTTTACTCTGAGCGAAATATGGAGTGTTGGAGGGTTTTGAGCCCAGGTGGGGCATGATCTCTTGAAGGTTAAGAAACAACCTTCTGTTTTGATTCTAGAGGAGAAGGAGTAGAAACGAGGAGAGCAATTTGAAGGTTACTTTGGGGTATGCTGAAATAATACAAGAAAAGGTCACACAGAGATACAACAGAAGGAGCACACAGTGCTAAACAACCTCTACAGACAAGCTGGATGTGACTTGTAAGAGAAAGTCTGGAATTAATAATGACATGACAGAACTTGAACCATGTAGTGATTTGGCTGAGATGGTCAAATGGGAAGAGCTTTTGGAGAAATCATGGTGGTGGTTTAGTTTAATGGGATCTGGTGGAACAGCCTTGGCTGGAAGTGTACCTGTGAACTCCCTTCATAGATGGATAATACTTAATACCTACCCCTGGATGAAATCACCAAGGCAATGGAAGTAGGTAAATGGAATAATGAGCAAATAACAACAACAAAAAAAAAAAAAAAAAAAAAAACCACCAATACTTCCCCAAAACAATCTCCTCAGTGATTCTGGAGCATACCCAATGTTTAGAGATTGTGGGAAAGAAACAGCAGCAGCAAAGGAGACTGAGAAAGAAAAACCAATGAAGTAGGTTAAAAAAAAAAAAGAGGTAGAGGGAGACAGTATAAGCTAAGAAAAAGTGTTCCAGGATGAGGGATTGACCAACAGTATCACATGCCTGGTATCAGGGCAAGTAGGCCAAGGGCTAATCATGAACCATGGAGTTTAGCAATACCGAGTCCTGGGATCAATGATATGAAAAGTTAGGGTGGAAAAGTGGAGCAAGAACCTGGTGGGGGTGAGATTAAAAGAACATGGAAAGGGAAGAGTGGGATGCAAAGAATATCTGCTTGGAATTTTGAAGGGTAGCAGAACCAGATTGCTTACATTTTTCAGGATGCGAGAAATTATACCATGTTTGAATTATGATAAGAATGATCTAACGTAAAGGACAAATTTGATGATAAAAGAGCAAGAGGAAGTAATAGCAGGGCAAAGCTTTGTGATAGGAGTGTAAATTGCCCACCTACAGCAGCAAAGGGGCAAAGGGTTTAGGTACAGAGCCCGAGGTTTGGCTAACACCCTGGTGAAGACTGTGAGTATTCTTTATGTCTTGCCTTTTCTCATTAATTTATGTGTTTATCTGTTCATATTATTATACATTTCTCCAGGCCCAAAATTTCATGGACATTTTTTAACCCCCATCCAGCAAAGTAACAAATAACTGTTTATTAAATTTGATAAAGAATATAGCAAACAGGCAGTCTACCACTATCAGGAAAGAACTATCTTTATACAATTAGGCACCAAGGATTCCAATAAAATCATCACTGTGTTGTTCACTAACTACATAAATTCTTTGTAAGGCATATTTTGCCAGTGGGTTATAAACAGACTGATAAAATTGAATAGGTGCATTTTAAAAATTCCACTTTTTCAGTTTTGATGTTTTTCTTTTAAATTTTATTGGAATTATACATAAGAAAATTAGTAGTATATATGCAGTTAAGTATGTGATATCTAAATAATAAAATAGAAAATTACCTGCACACAAAGAAAAGGAATATTTCCTGTACCTCAGTTAACAGGTTCTCTTTTTGACCATCACTTTGAGGGAAATGCTAGCACAACTTTTCTGATAACAATTTGTATCTGTATTGTTTTACTGACCACACATTCACCTTTTGGCAATAGTTTGATTTTATTTGCCTTTAAACTCTATTTGTATGGAATTACAGGGTACACATTCCTTTGTGTCTATTTTATTCAGAGAGAGAGTGTGTGTGTGTGTGTGTGTATGTGTGTGTGTGTGCATGTGTGTGTGCATACATGTGTATGTATACATGTGTGTTTTAAAAGTTTAATATCTCAAAAGTCTAGATGATGTTGTTCAGGAAAGTACTAATATTGCATCATTTCTGAAAGTCTTGAATTAAAATAATTGCAAAATAAATAAAATAAACATATTTAATGTGTTATTTCTACCCTAACTCTGCTGTCATGAACTCTGTCATTTGTTGTATGCATATGTGGTACATATGTGTACACATACACACACACACACACACACACACACACACGTATAAGCTTTTTTATTTGATGCCATCCCACTTATTAACTCCTGACTTTATTTCTTGAAAGCAATCCTTACCATAATACAATGATATTCTTCACAGGACTAGAAGGGGCGGAGGTCCTAAAATTCACGTGGAAGAATAAAAGAGCTAGAATAGCCAAAGCCATCCTGAAGAAGAAGAGCCACACTGGAGGCATCATAATATCTGATTTCAAATTATACTAAAGAGCTAGAGTAACAAAAATAGCATACTATTGACATCAAAATAGACATGAAGACTGTTGGAATAAAATAGAAGACACAGAGACAAATCCACGAAGATACAGTCATTTAACATTAGAAAAAGTTGCCAAAAACATGTGTTGGAGAAAAAAAAAATAGCCTTTTTAACAAGTGGTGCTGGGAAAACTGAATATCCATATGTAGAAGAATGAAACTAGATCTCTATGTCTGAATCTGTAGAGTAGTCAACTCAATGTAGACTAAAGACCTAGAAATTACACTGGATACTTTATAGCTGCTAGAAGAAAAACCAAATGTATCGGCACAAGAACCAACTTTCTTAACTAGAGCTCAGGAAAATGACTCCTTTTTTTACACAAATATAATAGTATAAAATAAATTTAGTCTCTATATTTCTTCTGGTATTTGTTTACATATTTTATCTTTCTTTTATTTTTAATCTTTATGTTTATTTAAACTCAAGGTGTATACCTTGACAATACATGGTTTGATTATCTTTGAGCTTTTACCGGAACATTTGTTCTATTTACCTAAACACGATTACTGATATATTTAATTTTCAAAATAATATATTATTTGTTTTTTAAGTATTTCCTTTCTACAAGACAGGTGGGCGTTCCTGACTCTTGGAAGGTCATTTCCCATTGGGGATACCGTCACACACAAGTGCCGCCATCTAAAGGGCTGCCAAGCACGTGACAGATAGCTTAAATTCTAATGTTTGTCATATTAATTTTAAAGTGGTGAACACAGATGCCAAGTGGGTTAGGATTTGCATTTACTTCTGCTAAGTCCTGGAGTACATCCCCACCTGTCTCAAGCTAAATTCTAGCCTGGGGTCACTCATTCATATTGGTTCCTGGAAGCTGGATTGTAAAGTTCTGTGAGAATCAATACAGGGAAACATTTTATCAGGGATTTTTTTTTCCCTTAAATCTGCCCCACTCTTTCTCACTAAGGTGATTTCCTGTTCAATCCAAGGGTTAGAGGAGGGTTTGGCTTACATGTGTTTAACCCTGTTTCTGAGCATGCACCCTTGGAGTTCCATATTGAAGTGTGGAGTTTACATAGCTGACCTCTTTACCTTGGGCAAGGACTGGGCATTGGCATCTAACCCTGTCCATCCCCTTTCTCTGGCCCTCAGTTGTCCAGGTTAGAGAACAACTTTGCAGTATATGTGAATGCCATCAGAAGGGCAGTATCCCCTGTTCCCTGGTGCTATACACAGCTGCCTGATATCAGTGTTACATCAACTTTACTGATGTCACTCTCTATCATCTTGTCATTGCTATTCTGCTTTTAAGAAGATAATATTTGTGTTGCTTTATTGGTTGCTATCAGCCATAGATTTGGTCCCAATGACAATTTGAAATGGAAGTCTACATTTAAACTTTTAATCCTTCTGCAATAACTTTTTATATGTGGTGTAAAATAGGCCTACAGTTCCATTATTTTCCACATTGTAAATAATTGCTTAGGGCGATTTATTGATGAATTCCCTCTTCTCTCAGTAATTGGCCAGGTTACCTTTGTCATGTACCAAGAGTCTGAGTATGATGGGGGGGGGGGGCTTGTTTCTTCATCCACTTTGCTGCTGAAACATACTTCCACACATCTCATAACTAACAGAATGTTAAGAAGTGATTGTGTTAAAATTATAGGAAAACTGAAGCCAAGACAACTGTAAACAAATCACTCAAATACAGCACTGATGCCCTTTACCTTGTTGGTAAACTTTAACTTTGGCAACCACAAGGGGGCAGGGAAGTGTGTCTGTTGGGTCAGAAGTCAAAGCTTAAACCCTGCCCAAGACAAGCTAAACAGAGGAGCCAACCTAGATGCCCTTCAGTGGATGAATGGAAAAAAAAAATGTGGCATATATACACAATGGAATTTTACTCAGCAATAAAAGAGAATAAAATCATGGCATTTGCAGGTAAATGGATGGTGCTGGAGAAGATAATGCTAAGTGAAGTTAGCCAATCCCCCCCAAAAAAACAAATGCTGAATGTTTTCTCTGATATAAGGAGGCTGATTCATAGTGGGGTAGGTAGGGGGAGCACAGGAGGAATAGACAAATTCTAGATAGGGCAGAGGGGTGAGAGGAAAAGTGAGGAGGCAGGGGGTTAGTAAGGATGGTGGAATGTGATGGACACCATTATCCAAAGTACATGTATGAAGACACAAATTGGTGTGAACATACTTTGTATACAACCAGAGATATGAAAAATTGTACTGTATATATGTAATAAGAATTGTAATGCATTCCATTGTCATTTTTTAAAAAATCAATGAAAGAAAGAAAGAAAGAAAGAAAGAAAGAAAGAAAGAAAGAAAGAAAGAAAGAAAGAAAGAAAAGAAATGCAGGAGGCTACACACTCCAAAGACAGGCTTACTCAGATATAAACCAACCATTTCCAAACTCTACACTCCTTTAAATAATCTAGCTTTATAATAAGTTCATATGTTCTACACACCCAAACACTTTTCATATTTTGCTGTTATTATTATTATTTATTTTCGTATTTTGTTGTTCTGATCTTTGGTTCTCTCTTTCTTCTTTTTCTTCTTCTTTTTTTTAAATGCAACATTGAGTCAGTCTGTCAAATTCTAGAAAGCATGTAGTTGGGATTTTTATGGAAAATGTGTTGAATTTATCTGGAGAATGTTGACATCATTACAATACTGAGTTTCTCAAAGTCTTCATTTACTTAGTTTTTCTTCAATGTAGTTTTAGAATTTACTGTGCAAAAGTCATGCATTTAAAAATTTTTTTTTCACTATACCTTTATTCTTTTTTATTTATTTTTATGTGGTGCTGAGGATTGAACTCAGGGTCTCACATGTGCTAGGCAAGTTCTCCACTACTGAGCCCCAGGTCCAGCCCAGTTATGCATTTTTTGATGGAGTAATTATATTTGTCACTAAAGTAAATCCCAACTTCTTTGTTACTCTTTTTGTTTCTGGAAGTGAGAAATGCAAATGAGTTCTGCACATGGATCCGAAATCTAGCCAACTTCCTCAGATATTCTGCTGATAACTTTTCTTTCTTTTTTTTCTCCCTTGGACTGATGTGTGTGAAAGAGTTCTATGATTCTTACCAATTTGTGTAGCTCGTATTTCTCTTATCCTGTTATTTGTGCTTATGATGTTAAACAAAGTTGCTTGGGATAGACATATTCTGTTCCTGATTTTAAAGGGAACAACTCCTATTTTACCTTAAGTAAATTTGATATTATTCCTGTGTTTTTGTAAATGTTACTTTCGTGTAACCCTATCCTTGACAATTTTAGGACATCATTTCATGAAAGCTACATAACATTACAACAGCCTTTTCCAGCACAGGGATAGTACTTTTTTTTTAAATTTTTTTTTATTGGTTGTTCACAACATTACAAAGCTCTTGACATATCATATTTCATACATTAGATTGAAGTGGGTTATGAACCCCCAATTTTACCCCAAATGCAGATTGCAGAATCACGTCGGTTACACATCCACAATTTTACATAATGCCCTATTAGTAATTGTTGTATTCTGCTACCTTTCCTATCCCCTACTATCCCCCCTCCCCTCCCCTCCCATCTTCTCTCTCTACCCCATACAATCAATCAACAAGTACATGAAAAAAAGCTCACCATCTCTAGCAGTCAGAGAAATGCAAATCAAAACCACCCTAAGATACCATCTCACTCCAGTAAGATTGGCAGCCACTATGAAGTCAAACAACAACAAGTGCTGGCGAGTATGTGGAGAAAAGGGTACACTTGTACATTGCTGGTGGGACTGCAAATTGGTGCGGCCAATTTGGAAAGCAGTTTGGAGATTCCTGGGAAAGCTGGGAATGGAACCACCATTTGACCCTGCTATTGCCCTTCTCGGACTATTCCCTGAAGACCTTAAAAGAGCATGCTACAGGGATACTGCCACATCGATGTTCATAGCAGCACAATTCACAATAGCTAGACTGTGGAACCAACCCAGATGCCCTTCAATAGATGAATGGATAAAAAAATGTGGCATCTATACACAATGGAGTACTATGCAGCAATAAAAAATGACAAAATCATAGAATTTGCAGGGAAATGGATGGCACTAGAGCAGATTATGCTTAGTGAAGCTAGCCAATCCCTAAAAAACAAATACCAAATGTCTTCTTTGATATAATGAGAGCAACTATGAACAGAGCAGGGAGGAAGAGTAGGAAGAAAAGAGTAACATTAAACAGAGACATGAGATGGGAGGGAAAGGGAGAGAAAAGGGAAATTGCATGGAAATGAAGGGAGACCCTCATTGCTATTCAAAATTACATATAAGAGGTTGTGAGGGATCGTACTTTTGATTGTGAGTGTAAAATATCTCACTAGTAATATTGATTTGTTGAAGGAAGAACTTTTAGACATAAATATGTAATTACCAGCTCATTTACATTGCTAAATATTATCAGGATTTAGTTACTTATTTTCCAAAAAAATATGTTCAAAGCTTAAATATTCTATACATGTCATTTTAAGCTATCCATCTCTTTGTGCCCCTAGAAATAGTGTGTGTGTGTGTGTGTGTGTGTGTGTGTGTGTATATATATAATATTATTTCCTCTTTATTCTTTCCATATGATTTCTGTCCTTTCTGAAGTTATGCATAAGAGATGTAATTGTGGGTAAGGATTACACTTTTAATACATCAAACATTAAACATTTTGTAAAATTATGGAAATTTCATGGTAGGATATCTTAAATCTGAATGCTTTTTAACCCTTTGATCTTCTTGTTGTCCCAAAACTTATACCATCTCCAGTTCAAGATGTCCTCTGGTTTAACCCTTTCAAATTAATGTTGTGAGTTCTAACAAAGCTGAAACGTAACATCAATTAAAATAATGTATTATTCTTACTTTTTAGTTAAAGGAAAAGAGTTAGTAGTGACAGAACTTTGGAACTAAGTTTTTTCCCTGTATATTGAAAGCAAATAAGTGAAGTTGAATATGATGACCATAGCTATAAAATTGACCACGCAGCTCCTGGGTACTTGAGACATGGGGTGAAACACATTATTTATTGAAGAAAGCTGAAATATTATATCAATGATACCATCTGAAAGCAAAACATGTCTAACATATCACTGTCGCACTGACTCTCCACACAAGAGAAACTACAATAGTCCACATTGGAAAGTCTCATGCTGTTTTCTACACTGAGATTCTATAGAAAGTACTTAGAATTCATAGAAATTTTAAATTTGTATAGGAAATTTAACTTACCATTGTTTTCCCAGCAAGCTTTCATAGAAAACTGTGCTATAGTGCTAAGATGTCAAGGGAAAGTTTTTAATTGACACAAACATTGAACAGGTTTATGTGGTGCTAGGTAATGTTAATATTTCAAAACATGCATAGCTGGAATGATGTTCAACTCAGGGTAAGCCCATCTGTCTCCTCAGACGTTTATCATTTCTTTCTGGTGAGGTCATTCAAAATCCTTCTAGGGATTTTTTTTTTTTTTTAAGTATGCAGTGTATTATCTCTGGGCAGCTTACTGTGCATTACAATACCAGAACTTATTCTCCTAATTATCACTTAGCACACATTGATTAGCCTGTCTCCATCTCCCTCCCCTTTACTCCCTCCAGCCTCTCAATTTCTATGAGATCAATGTTTTTAGATTCAGGAGTTGAGATTCAGGACATGTGACTTAATCATCAATTTAATGACCAAGTCTTGAACTACTACCACAGCAGTGAAAAGCCATTCTTTACCCATGTATGTTCCAAATGTTTATGCCGGAATTCATCTTCTTGAAATTTTCTTCCCGGGGCTGGGGATGTGGCTCAAGCAGTAGCATGCTCGCCTGGCATGCGTGTGGCCCGGGTTCGATCCTCAGCACCACATACCAACAAAGATGTTGTGTCCACCGAGAACTAAAAAATAAATATTAAAAATTCTCTCTCTCTCTCTCTCTCTCTCTCTCTCTCTCTCTCTCTCTCTCTCTCCTCTCTCACTCTCTCTTTAAAAAAAAAGAAATTTTCTTCCCCTTTTTCTTTAAGTCATACCATAAATTAACACTGTTTTGATTTATTTTTACTGTTCCTATCTTCTTGAAATATTCAATCAGTGGTAGAAAAGATTAAAAAAAAAAAGAAGAGTACATGATGTTTACCTAGCATGAGGCCCTGGTTTCAATTCCCAGAATCTCCCCCCCCCCAAAAAAAAAGTCTACTCATTGCTAAGCTATCATTCAAACAATGCTTTAAAACATCTTGAAATTCTCCATTTCGTAGCCCATTCCTAATTCCTGATCAATATTTCCCTCTTATTTTTTTTTATTATTCGCAATTTGCTCAGCCTCTGCAGGAATACTTCTATTCTCAGAAACTCATGTACATTATATAAATTATACATTGCATATACAGTTAGATATTTTGTTTTAATATTTCCAAGTAGAGATTTGTATAGAAATAAAATAAAAGGGAAACAAATTCTAAACTTGGATCATGGCCTAATTTATTGTATTACTACTTAATTTTATCTTATACCCACATACTAGTTTGTTTTCTAGACTAAGCTAAAGAGCCTGGACCAGCAGTTTCCTTCTGCAGGGATTTCAGGTGCATTTATATGACACCACCCAGATTCCCGCCCTTCTTTGCCACTGCTGTTACATTCACCCAGAGTGAGCACAAGTGTTTATTGGGTTATGAGAGCGAGGGCATTTTTATTTCTTTTTAATTTCATATAAAATAACTTTGCAATATTTGTCATGGGCAATGGCGTCTAAGGCTCCTTTGTAACCCCTAAATGTAGGAAAACCCACAAATTACCATTGAAGAGGGATAGACCTTGTGTTCTGGCTTTGGTAACCCCTCCCCCTAAGTTCCAGTACCCTGCATCTGTATAAATAAACATCTCTAGGTGCATAGAATGGTGATATGTAGCATGAAAATGTTTTATGTAAAATTAGCTGCAAAGTAAAACTTCAGGCTCATAATAACATGAAGAAAAATTAAGCTATTAATGTAATTAAGAACTTTCTTCTTTTACTCCTTTCTGCAGGTAAGTAGAAGAGGGGCCATCATAGATTTTTTTATGGCTTGAATTTCCAAAGAGTTGTTAATAATTTTCTTCTTTCTATGACAATATATAATGACATTTTTAGCCTGGCAGGAAACTAAATTCTAATATTAAAATATTTATTGGTTATAAATGCTAAATTTAGAGTAGTGTTTCTGCCGCTGGGAGGTAGGAAGTCAACAGGTAACTTTCTAAATTTAAGATATTCACAAAAAGTGACAGTAGTTGATCAGTTTTATACATGCAGTGTGAAGAGAGTGAATTCACATAAAACCTGAGTTACTTGGTTTTACAGTTTGAGAGTCTAACATTCTGTTTGTAAAGTAGTAAGTCATAAAAGAGTGTCTTCAGGAAGGTGTTCATGGGTTCAGTATATGCTTCCATCATTGTTCTAAGTTCTTGGAGGTGTGTGTGTGTGTGTGTGTACGTATATGTATATGTGTATATACATATACACACACATATATATCAACACACATTTTAGGTATAGTTACATTTCATAGATCAATATTCTAATAGCTACAAGCAAGTGGATTCTTTCTTAAAAGAATTTAAAATATATTAACAAATGTTCTATATCTATATTTGTATACATGTATGTACATATATATGGATATTTATTTGAATGGCTTGTGGTCACTATTATGGTTTTGATATAGTCTATTCATTTTCGCCGCCCTGGATTTCTTAATTTTTCTTATTTCATTCTTTATATCTTTACTACCAAACATAGTACCCACCAGCCAAGTGTGGCTCTGGTGCACTTCAAAAGTGAGTGTTCAAAGGGAGACAGCTTTTAATTGTAAAATGCATAACAGATGTTGAACACATAATATCAAAAATAATATTACAGAAGAGTTGTTTAGTGATTCTAATATTGATTCCATGTTTAGTGAAAATATTTTAAGTGTATTAGTTAAACAAACATTATTGAGATTAGTTTTACCTATGTCTTTGTACTGGAAAAAAATACTTTTGCTGTAGTCTTTGTGGCATGAATCATGATATTCAAAGAATAACATACAAGGCTCTTCTTCACTTGGATTTATTTACGGTTACTAATAATTAACTTTAACCAAAACAATAGCAAATAAAAAATATAACACTGTTACTAGGAAAATACGACTTTTTTTTTTGTAAAATTGCACATTTTATCTATTTTTTTTTAAAAACCTCCCTGTCACAGGAGGTTTGAATGGCATTCTCATGCTGTCAAAAAAAAAAAAAAAAGAAAGAAAGAAAGAAAGAAAGAAAGAAAGAAACCAATATTGAGAAAACCTGACAGTGAAAGAGAAGGAAAAGAATTTAAAAATTAAAACTGGTAAACGACTGTGGTACATCCACACATGGAGCATTAGTTAGCACCAGAAAGAAATCAGCTATGATGCCGCAAAAAAGACGCGGTGGAATCGCAACTGCACGTTTACTCAGTACAAGAAGCCCATCTGGAGTGTCCATGTAATGAATGACACTGACTGCATGACTCTAGGGAAAAAGCCTGAGGGACAGTCAGACCAGAGAGTCTCCAGGGGCTGGAGTGAAGCAAAGAAAAGTGCAGAGGAATCTGAGTATAGTAAACCCCTCTTGCAAGACATTTGGATGACAAACATGTCACTGCACATCTGTCTGGCACATCATTGTCACCTATAGGTCACAGTTTACATTAGAGTTGACTCACTTATATAGACTGTGGAATGGGTAAACTAGCTAATTAAAACATGCAGCATCTCACATAGTTGTCACTTTGGTGGTGAGAACTTTTAACATCCACTCTCAGCCAGGTTTTTCTTTCTTTCTTTTTTCTAGAACACAGTGTATCAACATTAGAGTCAGCCTGCTGAACAATAGGCCCCTTGACTTCCTCCTATCTGTCTGTACTTTGTGTCCCCAACCTTCATCTCCCCAAGTCCTCCACCCTCCCAGCTCTGGGACAGCCAATCTATTCTTTCCCTCTATGATAGGAACTTATTTAGATTCCATGTATGAGCAAAATGAGGGAGTTTATTCATTTTTGTATTTCAATCCTGTATTTAGGAGCCTCCAAGAAAAAAAAAAGTATCCTTGATGAAAAAAAGAAGAAGAAACAAAAATTTAATTTTTACTGTATCCCTTCATTATTAAAAATTAAAAATAAAATATAAAATAAAGAAAAAAAATTGCAAGAAGAAAAAAAAGAGGAAAAAAACCCGGAGTGTTACTTGAGTCACTAAAGAAACAATGACTATGAGCATCATAAAGTAATTCTTAGAGCTTCAAAATGCTGCTTGTCAATAGAGACCCAGAGAAAGCATGTAGAGAAGAACACAGGTGTAAGGTCCCCTAGCAGCCTTATCAGCAGGTGGCCATTGGCACCATCTGCAGGGATGTGGACACGTCACTCAGGCTCTTTGATCTCAGAGCCTTCCTCTGTGAACAGCAGAGAAATGTGCATATTTACTTTTCTCTGCTCAGGACCTAAAAATTACCCTCTGCACACTCATAAAATCATTGATCCTGATAGCTTGCTGAGGACCAAACAGTCTAAGGGCATCACGAATGATAGTATTGCACCATCCTTCCCAGGGGCCACCTCATGCTGCCCTGGAGGTCCGTGATGAGAATTATTAGTGGAAGATTTCTAATTTAACGGCCCAGGGGACAGCTGGAATCAGCAACAGTCGATTGGGCAGTCACCTTCTCTAGTAGGAATAATAATAAGCAGAGACATTTACAAAGCTATTACTGTGTGGCAATCACAGTGCATGGTCCTTGGCTGATAGCATTTTATCCAATAGAACTATCGTAAGGTGCTATTATTACCTCCACTTCAGAGATGATGGGTTTGGATAAGAGCTTAAGAAATTATCCCAAGTTCAACTCTGAATAACAGGAGCTAGAAAAATGTGTCCAGTGTTTCTTCTTCCTTGTGCATGCCCAATCCCTGGGAACGCTAACTAAATCACAGACCTGGACTGGGGATGTGGCTCAAGCGGTAGCGCGCTCGCCTATCATGCGTGCGGCCCGGGTTCGATTCTCAGCACCACATACCAACAAAGATGTTGTGTCCGCCGAGAACTAAAAAATAAATATTAAAAATTCTCTCTCTCTCTCTCCCCCCATCTCACTTTCTCTTTAAAAAAAAAAAAAGAAAAAAAATAAATCACAGACCTCAGAGCTAGCACCAAGGCTTCTGATGAAGTGTTTGAGATTGGACCCACTCATCTGATGTATTTAGAAGTTCCTGGAAGGAACCTGATATAAACGAGAACACCACAACAAGTGATGTAATATCTGCAGTGCTCGGAGATGGGTTTCTCCCAACTGTCACTCGGCGAGAGCCTGAGATCCTTGCTCTTGGATCTGATTTAGTTTATTGAAAGCTCTAGTGAATGAGGTGGAAGCCTCCCTCTTTGGCAGCATGCTCAGCAGTTGCTTGGTTTATGTGTTTCTTCCTCTTGGCAGAACTCGGTATTCACATACTGAGTGCTGTATTGTTTACCAGCCTCCCTGTGTGGAAAGATTAATTATTTATTCCTATAGTCTTGGCTCCAGTGATCCTGCGATAGGACTCGTGCCAGACTATGGACCTTCATTCTCCAATGAGAGGCTTGTGTGGCCCTCAAAACCCACAGAAAGCTGTTCGCCAATTAGTATGTACCTAATCCCAACACCCACTTCCTTTTCCAGTCTCAAGACAGATAACATTCTTAAAGCTTCTGGTAAATTAGGGGAGATTAGACCTAGGGTTACAATGCAGAAGGAGAGAAAAAAGTTGGCCACGTTTGGCCTCTCTCCAACTTCCTTTACTCTCAGTTCTTTGAGATTTAAAAGTGTAGTGTGTTCAGATTAAACTATGCTTGGTGTTTCCTGTATTTTTTAAAAATAAAGGGAGTAGAGGGGGATGTCAGTGGTATCTGATACCAAATAATTTAACCAGAAAGGTAGCTCAATGAAAGCAAAGAGAGGTCTAAGCTCATTTTTCAACAGGATAACACGAAGAAAAGGAAAGCTTCAGATATCATTTATTTTGATCCAATGCATGTTGACCCAACACCTATTAAATACTTTGAAATGTTCGTGTCCTATTGTGGGCTGGAAATAGATGGGTATCGAATGAATTTATTAGAAAGCCATTGTGTTGTATACAAATATGTATGAAAGCCGCTGTTTTTTCTTTAAGAGTTTTAATCAGTTTGGAACATGCAAAAGTTTTGTGCAAATAACTCCAGCAGCTGAAGGCAGAATATGCCATGGGATTACAGGGGATGCAATGGAGTTACTACAGGGAAGAAGCTGTTTGACCACAGGGATTAGATAGTAAAGAATTTGGCTCTTGATGTCTCAATTAAACATCACAAAAACTTAAGATCCTAGAAAATTTTGAATGTTATGCTCACAGAGGAGAGAAGAGTCCAGCAGAGAGACAAGGGAGAGGATAGGACAGCAGATTCCCAGGGGAACTTTCGAAAGTCTGTTACCTGGCTGGGTTTGTAGCTCAGTGGCAGAGTGCTTGCCTAGCATGTGTGAGGCACTGGGTACGAACCTTAGCACTGCATAAAAATAAAATAAATGAATAAATAAAAAATAAAACAATTTAAAAAATAAAGCCTGTTACCAACAGTTCATCCTGGGATATGTGAAGAATTGAAACTAAAAAAGTAACCCACAAAAGGCCCTAGAAGATGTGCTCTGTTTTGAACTATGTGTGCGTTTCCTATTGACGTGGATTAACTGTGTGTATTAGTCCCCTGAGGCTGCTGTAACAAAATACTGCAAATTGGGTGGTTTAGCACAAAAAAAAAGCTTAGTCCCTCATAGTTCCAGAGGGTATAAATCCAATCAAGGTGTCTTCAGGTAGGATTGTCCCATGACTCCTCGATTTTGGTGTTTGGCATCTTTGACGTTCCTCCTTGGCTCAGAGGCTCATACTCTAATCTCCCCTTGCAACTTCACATGGAGTACTTCCCTGTATACCTCTTTGCATACACATGGCCTTTTTATAAGGAAACTTGCCATTGATTTAGGACCTACTCTAATCCAGGATGACCTCATTTTATCTAATTCAATCTGCAAAGACCTTATTTCCAGGTAAGGTGGTTCAAAGTCGTTATGAAACTTGGAATACCACTAGACAATTTTTTTTGAGACTGCAATTTAAAGATATGACAATACCAGTTATTTTGGTTGTTTTCCAGAATTCTGTGAGAGCAAGCCAGAAGAGAGTTCTTGATATCAGTATCTTAAAATTAAAAGCTGATTGGAGTCAAAGAGATGAAAGCCCTTAGCAAGGATCTGGGAAATCAGGGAATCTACTGGTGATCACGTGCCTGTTACGCAAAGATGCAAAATCTATCCATCCTGAGGCCTGGCAGAGGGAGAAGACTGCTTTCATGTAGGAGCTACCCTGGTCTCTAAATGGAAATGCTTGTCTTTTCTATCTCCAAACATACTGCTCTTCATGCCTATTTCTGAATTCCAATGCTTCTGAAGCTGATGGATATTGCTAGCATATTTTTCCCTATGAGATTGAGACTAAGTCCTCAGATTTCTTATTATCTTTAGTAACTTTGAAGATAGAAGTAAAAATAGGAACTGGCTTTTGATCCTAGGATTGAAGAGTAAGAAAAAAATCTTATATTTAGAGGTGCAAAACTCCCAACCTGAAGGATCCTTATAGTTCTAGAAATGAGAAAGTTAATGCTGTGAACGCAATCACCAATTGTCCAGTTTGACAGACATGCACTCACATGGTAAGATGAAATAAGAAATGACTCTCAACAATTGTATGGGGGTGGGAGAGTGGCTAATTTAGATTGATTGACAGAATTCGTATTCATTTGAATGGATGACATTGAAGATTTTTAAACACCTGATGGCCACATCAGATGTTAGATACATATGTGCAGGGAAAAGGGTAATGATGAAGTGATCCATTGGGAAAGATTTAAATGGCCTATGCAAAAACCTATTCTTGGTACTAGGGCAGTGGAAACAAGATATTTTAGAGAAACTTCAGAAGTAGACATCACAAGGCTTCATGATGAGGTATTGAGAAAGAAGAAAATCTCAAAACACTTGGACTTTTGGTTGGATAGTGAGGATATTAAAAATAAAAATATAGCTAATATTATATTTGCAATTAATCAAGAAACCAGCATATAGAGGAAAGAGTGCGCTTTAATTCATTTTCACTATTTCTTGTAGGTGTGTTCATATGCTTAATTATGGATATATTGACTATTATATGTATTATGAATATCATATATATATATATATATATATATATATATATATATATATATATTATGGTGCCAATAGAATGTTCAAATAGAGAGAGTAGGGTTGAAGCTGAAATATAAAAATTAGGCTTTCATAGAAATGCCAGAGTTCAAAATGTACAGGAAAATTTCAGCTATATGAGTAGATATGTTTCTCCAGAGAAAAGAAAAGAGATCCAGGATCCAAAACCTCAGTAAACACCTAGGTTGAAGGGTAAACAGGAGGAGAAGATGATTAATGAGATGAAGTGGTTACCCACTGTGATTTAAAGAAAGTAACATGTCAAAGAAGACTCATGAGAATTTCCCGCAGGGCCACATGCCAGTGAGGTCAACCGAACAGGGCTACAGAGAAGATTTGCCACTTATTTTCTGTTGGCACCTGTGCAGATCCATTTACCCCTTCGAGCCATAGTTTCCCATTTATAAGATGAGAGCAATATTAACCTACTTGTAAGAATTAAATGAAGTAGTTGGTTTGAATGTAGGACATCATGAAATGCCTCATAGATTACTATTCTATAAAGTTTGGGCTGGATGAGCACCAAGACAAGACATGGAGAATGTGTCTTGAAGTTCTGCTTGTGCTTAAAGAATGTGTCTCCGAAGTTCTGGAAGCACCAGGCTAAATGGGTTTAGGGACAAGGGTAATGTGAGGAAGTAGAAAGAGCAGGTATCAACCACACTTCCCAGTGTCCAGCTCCAAAGGAAGGGAGGGTGGGCCATTGTGTTCTGAGAAGGGTGCAGGACTAAGGAAGGATTTTTCCTTTCCTGTCTCTCTCTCGTTCATTTTAAAACTTGATATGAATTGAAAAAATTGATTAGATTAGAACAGGTGGGAATACTGGGCAGAAGTCTAGAGGGACTAATTATAAATTGGAAGAGATAAACTAAATAGAAACTAACGGGATGGAGTGTGACTGGGATTTAACAGAAAATAGAAAAGGATGAGGTCCAGGTTAAAAGTTGGTTTTTTAAAAAAAACATTAAGAAGAGTGTATATATATGAAATTAAAAAAAAAAAAGAAAAGAAAAGAATTAGAAAAGGTTTGTTGGGTTAAGAAAGAAACACTGAGAGAGAAAGGAGGTTATAAAAAAGACTTAATTATGGATGGAGTCAAGAGC
The DNA here is from genome assembly GCF_964194105.1 of Spermophilus citellus. NCBI lineage: Eukaryota > Metazoa > Chordata > Mammalia > Rodentia > Sciuridae > Spermophilus > Spermophilus citellus. Next base: position 69,215,433 of record NC_138199.1, read on the forward strand.
CTCCAGGGGATGAGAGATGAAATAAATGGAGGTTTCCGGTGACAGCACTTTTGAAATACCAGGTGACAGCAGGGGACCCAGCCACATAAAGCTCAGGGACGTCAGAAGGTGTTTTTGTTCATTTTCTGCTATAACAAAATACCATAGTCTGGGTAATTTATAGAGAAAAGAAAATTATTCCCAGAGTGCAGGATGCTGGGAAGTCCACCGTGGAGACCCTGGGTCTGGTGAGGGCCTTCTTGCTTCACTGAGGAGGCATCATGTGTTGAGAGAGCAGGTGAGAGATCAAGGCAGGGAGGAGCATCAGGAAGCCTAGCGAGCACAAGTCACTCTCTTAACAAAGCCATTCCCCATAACCCACCTGTTCTCATGGTGAGGCCCTTAATCCATTATGGGGGATGCATCGCATGGCTTCATTGCCTCTGCAAGGTCCCCTTCCCCATATATCAACATCCAAACCTGGGGATTAAGTTTCCAACAGAGGAACTTTTGTGGACACGTTCTAACATGTATTAATTATCTGATTAGGAATTTTCATCATCCTTAAGAATAAGTTCAGTGTGAGTGAAAAGTGGGAGGGGTGAAGGAAGCATCAAGCACTTAGGTCAGCATCTATTTCTTCTTCTCTCTCTAAATGTGTGTGTTTTTTTCTGTGTTGGATAGAAACAGTATCAACTTTTTACTTTGAAAGTTGCATTTACTTAAATGCATAGGACTGGTTACTGGCCAAAGCCAGAAAATAGGCATCTGGCCTTTTAGGGGAAACCCAGGCTATATTCTCAGTTGCAAAGACTCTTGACCAAATGAAGCGATGCTAGGAGTTGCAACAGCAAGAGGAGCTTGCTGTGGAATGTAGATGAGAACAATGGGGACCACCAGCCACTCGGAATAAAGATGGAACAGGCCACATCCAGAGGCACTTAGAGTGCATAAGGAGGGATTGTCTGAGCTAAAAGAAGAGACGGAGATCTGGCTTTGGGGTTTTGTCCACAGGAAATCTCAGAATAAACCCCATTTGAGCCTAATGAAGTAGCCAATCTTGCTTGAAGAGCACAAGTCTGACATTGTCTGTGAATGGAGATAAAGGTAGTTGCATTGTGAACCCAGTTCTCTGTGTGCCTTTGCCCACTCTGGAACCTTGGAGATGGGACCTTGGAGCCCCTGATGTCACCTCTGCAGCAATGTGCTATGACTTCTGGGCAGTATGTCGAACTTAACACACCTGGCCCTACAGCAGCATGGCCATGCATCCTTCAAAGAATGGTTTCCAGTCTTTGGAGAGAAGTTAACAAGGCTACTGAGTACGAATGTGAAACTTTTTTTTTCCACATTAGAATTGAAAATATTTGGAAAGCAGCACCCTAGAAAAGCCCAGCATTCTTTCAGCACTACATGGATTTGGGTTGTTATTAGCTAAAATATGATGTGGGTGTACATAATGGATTGAATTGACTCCCCTGGCAAAGCTAATAGGGACCTGGAGCATTTGATTTTTGCTCCTGCAAAGTGATACATCTGTAGTCCTCCAAAGAGAGGCGAAGAAAAGTGGAGCGCTCAGATTTCTTTCTTCTTTGTTCCTTTCTCCTTCCTGTTGGATGTTGGGAGGGGTTGACCAGCCCCCAGGGATTAAGACATTCAAAGCAGTTAGTAATTTCCATAATAGGATCCAGTGATCAGATTCAAAAGCATAGAACAACTCCTAGGAAAGCATAAGAAGGATGAATGGCGGCCACAGAGTAGGCTCTGTGAGCTAGGGAGTGCAGTGTTCTGCGGAGAGCATTCTGTCAGCCCGAGACAGACAGACACCGATGTTAGGGGTTATTTCAAGATGAGGGAGTCTTGATGCCTTAATGTCTTGATGGAATAATTTCTATTCTAATGGACTACGAGCCTGAAAGAACCAGAAAGTCATTATGCAAGGGAGAAAAATGGAAATGGGAAAAAACCAAACCAAAACAAAACCAAAACAAAAAAACCCTCAGCATCCAGCTATTGGAATAAAGTTTTGGATGAGAAAATGGAGCTCTGAGAACAGGCAGGAAGAAAGAAACAGGCCAGATTCATTTCTGAGCTGGTTTTTAATGAATCAATGTTTTTCAGAACCATGATTATGAGATTTTTCTAAAATAGGTATTAGCTTACTTCCTTTGTGGAGGAAATACTAAATAAACATTTTGGGTTGAAAAGTCAATCTTTCATATACATACACTTATAATGTGTTAATGTGTATATATTTATATGTTATACATTACATATACTTATATAATATATCAACCTTGTTCTATACATTAGATGTACTATATATAGCCATGTAATATATACAAATATAATATTGCACATATACATGTATATATAAAATTTGGAATTTCTTTGTGCTTCCATCTCAGACTTCCACCTTATCCTCTTGACCATAGTTTAGGTATACTCTGATGACACAAATGCTTTTAGGTAACACCAGGCCATGGAGGGAGATAAACTTAATTTCCCCATCTGTGAGTTAAGCTTTGTGATCTGTGAAGTCATTTAAGCTTTCAAGTCATGTGTTTTTCATCTGTAAAAGGAGAGATATAAAGCAGAACTTGGGAAGATAAACATAATACAGATAACACATTTACCCATATGTTTATAAATGTGCACACACACATTTTTATATTTAAACATAAAACATATATCAATATATGCATATGTATATATAATGTTTTATATGTGTTATATATGTATTTCTATGTATTATATGTACTATATATACACATTATATGTACTACACACACATTTAAACAAGTGTGTTTGTGTGTGTGTGTGTGTGTGTGTGTGTGAGAGAGAGAGAGAGAGAGAGAGAGAGAGAGAGAGAGAGAGAGAGAGAGAAGATGCAGATAACCAAAAACTGGCTGTTTTCTCTCTGCATAGGGAAAGCAATTGACCTTCTTTTCTTAGATGGGCATTAACTAGAATCCAAAGTCATTGGTGGTAGGAAGCCTCTATCCATGTTTTTTTTTTTTTTTTTTTAATTTTCTACTTTCCTATTCTTGTAGAGAGCGGTTGCATATTACCATAGGGAATTGGTCAATAATTGTGTTTATATCTGGAAAATATTTTCAAATGTGTTTGACATATAGCATGAAAACAATATTTATCTGTGTTTTAAAAATGGCTATTATTATTATTATTATTATTTGCTTCAAATTTGTATTTCCCTTCATTCTAACTTCAGTCTGCTCAGTATTTCAGAAACCTGGTCCTCATAGTTGGTCATAGCGCTTTCTTTCAAAAGTGAAGAATGGAGATTTCCTGTCAGCCATGGAACTCAGGTCTCACCCGTGTGATAACTACCCAGCCATGTGGTTCGTGGGATACATTTTCCAATTCTGCAATGCAAACAGGAATCACCCTCTTCCTAACAGAATCCAACTGAGCTTTAAATAGGTGATATTTTGCACAGACAAGTGATTTTCTGAATATGGTTTCCAATCGTACTAGCTTAGGAAATTAAATTCAACCTGCACTGATTTTTTTGTTTAAGAGACCTACTAAAAAGTAGTCAGAAGCACATTTGCATATTGATGGGTATTTAGTTTGGAGCCTGTCAGTGTTTTGCAGAAAAATAGAGTAGTATTAGTTTATGGTGGCTTTTAGACCTAGAAAGCATTTATTTTTAGTTTGTGTTACCAAATCAGTTCAGTGATAGTTAAATTACAGTGGGCCAAAAGCATATGAGGTTAAAAAAAAAGGAGTTATCCCAGGAAGTATAAGATTTTCTGTGAGTATGGGGTTAGAGGAGAGAAGGAAAATAAGGAACAGTACAGGTGAAGGAAAGCCCAGGAGAAAAGCACATCTTCCCCCTAAGCAGAAGAGTTGTATCAGCACTGCAGACATAATCTCAGTTTTTTAAATATTAGAAAAATGCTTAGAATAATAAAATCTATAAATGCATATTAAATCAGCATTAGACTTAAAGTGTTTATGTGTGTGTATTTATACAGAAAACATTTGAAAAAGAGAGAAATAATGATATAATCCAATAGATTTTGTTATGAAATAAGATGGGATACTATATTTAAAGTACTTAGTGAATAAATATGGGCATTATTTTCTTATGGTGATATTGATGCTCTTTCCTGGTGCCATTTCTGTTCCCTTTAGAGTTGCTATGGTGACTTTGATACACAACCTGATCTTCCACGTGGATATCACTCACAGGTGGATCTCACAGGCATAGCATGCTTTAAGGAGAACACAAAGGAGAATATAATGCTTCCTTTCTATAGCGTATTTCTATCACTAAATTTATTTGTTTATTTTTTATTTGATTTTTTTTTAGTTATACATGATAGTGGGAATGTATTTTGACATATCACACATACATGGAGTATAACTTCCCATTCTTGTGGTGGTACATATAGTGGAGTTGCACCAGTCGTGTATTCATATATGAAAATAGGAAAGTTATGTCCGATTCATTCTACTCTCTTTCCTATTCCCACCTGCCCTCCCTTCTCCCCATTCCCCCCTATCCAATCTGGTGAACCTCCACTCCTCCCTTCCCCTTGCCTGTTATAAGTCAGCAACTACTTATCAGAGAGAACACGCTGCCTTTGGTTTTTGGGGATTGGCTTATTTCACTTAGAGCCTCCAGTTCCATCTATTTTCTGGCAAATGCCATAATTTCGTTCTTCTTTATGGCCAAGTAATATTCCATTATATATATAATTTTCTTGAATATATCATCATTAGCTGTAGTCTTTATGCTGAACAATAGACCTCTTGAGCTTATTCCCCCTAATTGCAATTTTGTATCCTTTGACTAATAGAGTCTGCCCCATCCCCCACTATCCAAGGACCCAACTCTACTCTCTTCTACGAAATCAATTTTCCTTATGAGTAACATCATGTGGTATGTGCCTTTCCTTCCTGGCTTATTTGATTTAAAATAATACTACTTCATTTTTGCTATTTTGTGAAATGGCATTTTATTTTAGCTTGATTTGCCTTTCCCTGATTGCCCATGAAACTGAGCATCTCTTCACATTCTTTGAATACTTGAGTTTATTGTTTTCTGAAATATTCTTTCAAATAGTTTGCTTAAATTTTCTTCTGAGTTATTTGCCATTTTTTAATCAATTTGTTGGTGTTTATGCTGAATATTAACATCTTACTGGTTGTATGTTATGGTTTCACTTTGTTTGTAGTATCTGTAGTTTTACAGCCTTTTGATCACTTTAAAATAACCACATTTTTATTTTTTTTATTTTATGCATTAAGCCTTAGCTTGATATTGTGTTTTGGCATGAATTTATGTGATTCAAATGGTTTTCAAAATTTAATGTGCATAGCAACCATTTTAAGAGCTTCTTAAAAGTACAAAATCAGACGTTATAAGATGGAAGGAGGTAAGCATAGGAAGTCATACTGTACAATCTGCGAACACCCTGTGCGGCATCCTGCGGTTCGCCATATTGGAATTGCCTTGGTTGGAAGACCAGAAGTGTGCCATTTTTCACTGAATATTTTCCCTTGTTTTAATATTTGGGGTTCTTTCTTTCTTTCTTTCTTTCTTTCTTTCTTTCTTTCTTTCTTTCTTTCTTTCTTTCTCTCTCTCTCTCTCTCTCTCTCTCTCTCTCTCTCTCTCTCACTCTTTTTCTCTCCTTCCCTCCCTCCCTCCCTCTCTCCCTTTCTTAATTCCTTCTTTCCTTCCTCCCCACTCCCCTTTACAAACTGTCAATGTAGGAAAATGTACAGAAGAGATAAATGTGAAGAACCACTGAAATAATGGTGAGGGAATATTGTCTTTTTTCAAACGTCACTAGGATTCTCCAAAGAAGAAGATATTTAAAGTTTGCACCAGTCCAATCCTCCTGGTTGAAGTAAGTCATTATTGTAAGGAGTAATGTGAACAATTTAAAAAAAGACTTGCTAAGGTATATTTCCATTATTTTATTTTTGTCTTCCTGTGAAGTTTTAAAAGCAATTCTGCCAAACAATTGTTTTCCAATGAAAATTAAAGAAAACATGAAGTGTTTAAGGCAGAAGTTTTCAATGAGAGGAACATAAGAAATAAAAAAAAGTTGATGAATATTATAAAAATTGGGGACTCAAGAAAAATAGTTTTTCTGACTTTAAGGATTTAAAAAAGATCGGGCTTGGGAATTTCCCTTGTTCTCAGCCAGATTTATTTCCCTTTTGTATTTATGTGCAATATCAAATGTTTTAATGTTGTGGATTTGTCCAGAATGCCATTAATAAAATGGCTTCCTGTCTTAGGGAAGGCAAGCTATTCACCTAGTTTAGGAAATAACTGATCCATGTTTTTGAGACAAAGCTCTTTTGTTTAAAGAACCTTGTGATTAGAATGACAACCAAGAGACATTTGACCCAAATCCCAGAAAGTCCTGAGAATGGATTTTCTCTGTTTAGCACATGTCTGCAGTTGAAAACATTAAAACAGAAGAGAAATGTCCAGGAGAAAATCTCCCGTCCACCTAGCAGAGGTAGCACGACTATATATTCCTTCCAAAAGCTTTTGTTTATACCCCTCTGAGGAATAGATGAATTCTAGCTAGGTGTTTTGGTCAGTTTTATTAGGAAGTTGACTCAGATCACAAATCTTTAGGAAGTGTTGAAAGCTGAGTCATTTCAGACGTGTAAATCCTGTTGCAACAAACAGCCACACATTTGCTTGTTTTGGACAGCTATCGGAAAAAAAAAATACACAGAGTGGAATATCGGAGTGGAGGCAGAATGAGACGGATGAAAATAATGGCATGTGGCCAGGGAAAGTTCTCTTCCCGATTTTTAAAGTCGTCATCCAATGTGACTTCTCTCCCTCCTTTCCCCTTCCACTCTTACCCATTAGGAGGAATCAAGTGGTACCCTTAGGATACCTATAAATGCAGAGAAAATCCCATGATTTACTTGGTGGGCGAAAGTGGACTGTTGATCTCTAGAACAAATGGTACCTTTGTTCTGAGAATGGCAAAAAAACATTGTAAAATGCACAATATTTACAGACTATGACCTACCTTTGTTGTATCTCAAACTAATTTCTGAGATAAAGAATATCTATATTTTTTGAAGGGTTAGTATGGTGCAATGAGTGAAATAAAAGGAGACTTCCAAATGAGTCGTAATCCCATGATTAATTCTGTCACTGAATCTCAAAATCCTCCAAAATGGCTGGCCTTGGTGGCACACACCTGTAATCCCAGTGGCTCAGGAGGCTGAGGCAGGAGGATCACAATTTCAGAGCCAGCCTCAGCAAAAGCAAGGTGCTCAGCAACTCAGTGAGACGCCGTCTCTAAATAAAATACAAAATAGGGCTGGGGATGGGGCTCAGTGGCTGAGTGCCCCTGAGTTCAAGCCCCAGTTACCAAAACAATTTCTCAAAAATTCATGCAGAGATTTCCAAGAGCCTTTATTTATAAAACATTTGATTTTCTATTCAATAGCTTGTTGAGTGACAGAAAATTGCTTCAGTGATTTTTTTTTTTCCATGAGCACCAAAAGCCAGAGTGAATGGCAAGTGGAGGCTAATTTGAGGGGCTCTGACTCCAGCTTGGACTGTCACACCAGGAACGGCCACAGGTCTCACCTCACGCCTGGACTTTGACAGTAAATATTTGACTGGTGGAACTGGCGAGGATCTGAACAGTAAATATTTTACAAGGGGAAATAGGAACTCACCTTTGCTCTGTCCTTCCCTTACATTAAACATATTAATTTATATTAACTGAGAACCATATAATTCTCTATTTACCCCTGTCAATAATTAGTCATCATTTGAATCCTGAATCCTGCTTCTATCACAAATAGAATACATGTTTTGTTTTGTTTTTTTCTTAACCAGGATGGCATACATCTAAAAATTAGCTAATGAAGCATGCAGCATTTTCGTGGGAAAAGTCAGAAGCCTCAGATAATCTACAGTGCACGTGGGTCCTTTGGTCCATGATAACGAGAATATCAACACATGAATCTTTTTTTATTTCTTGTCCCATCAAATTCCATCTCTCTTTTGGTGCCTTCCTAAGTGAGTCTCTGCCTATCCAACTTTTAAACGACTTGTTGAGGGAGTGGGAATTGGCCTCTTTTCCTCCCAGGGAAAACAGCTGGTCCTCATTATACATCAGGTTATGATACGCACCAACATGAAAATGGACAAAAACGAGTACAAAGGAAAGTTCTGGTAAAACTGTGGTCTGTTCCAGGGGGTGTCAAGGTGAAGAATCCCTCCTGTTCTGTAGACCACTGTAACCCTCATCCGTTTCATCATGTGCACAAGTGAAACTCAGGGCTGTTTTCTTAAGAGGCTCTGCTGCTCCTATTTACAGTGGGAGGCCTCTTGGTTTTTTCTTTCTTCTTCCCTTGGTATCACACTAATGCATTTTATATGTCCTTTAATCTCAGTTTCAGTTCTGTCAATATTTGAGCTTATCTTAAAATGAAGAACTCCAAAGGAGACTCAGAGAAAGTAAATTCTCACTCCGGAAGGCAAACAGTTATTTCATTAAACATCTAAGTCACAAAGCACTCCTTGGACCAGTTCTTGATACAGGAGAGTGCACGTCACTCCAAGTCCCTCATCATGTGAAGAACAATTGTAGAGTCCCAAGATATCTGACATGGGGCTGGTTTTCCCAGAAGGTGTTGTCCTATGCACAATTTCAGTGACGCATCACCACCAGGAAGAGTACCAGTCTCTGGGGGTGTCTCTACGCTTGGAAAACCCATTCCTGCCAATGGGGGTGGAGAGCAGGGACCTGGGTACTGAGTTGGCTCGCTGGGGTGGCTGATGAAATATCCCAGTCACAGCATTCAGGATCTTTCACACTGTGGTGTAGACAGGAGCCCAGGATCCAGTTTCCTTCATGATTATGGATGAATCAGGAAAGTCCTGGTTGTGCGGCCTGTTCAAATAAGTATCGGTTTTCCCAGAAGCATCCACCTTCATGAACTCTAGAGATTGTGTTCTCTTCATAAAAATGAGCCCAACCAGGACAAAAGCATTGTACAAGGATGCGTTTCGGGTTGCCTGCAGTGTCAGTTCTCAAACAAGAACTGAGTGGCCAGGTGCGGCTGGTGGACGTTCGCGGCTGAGCTGGGATTTCACCTTCCCTAATGGCAGGGACATACACATACAGAAGACAAGCACATGTACAAGCATCTGTTACGAAAAATGGAAGTGCCTGGACACTACACCCATTCCCCTTTCCTTCTGGGTGCTGGGAGGGGTGGTCAAGAGATGCAAACTTTCTTTGAGCCTAGCCGTGTTGGGGATTGTTCATGCGGACGGACGGTGTGGAAATGCAGCTGGTGTGTAGATTCCACACTCGGAGGCCAGATTCCTCACATTGTCTTGGTTTTCCTTTCCTTACCCTTCTCTCTATTTCTATGCCATTTGGCCACCCTGCCTCCATCCAGATGAGAAGCAATTAGTGCAGAAAGAATGCTGACCAGCACGTAAGCACCAGGGCTGTGAGGGTGGAGAGAAAAGAAAAATAAATAAATAAATAAATAAATAGGCCATCGGGAGACTACATAAGGGCCTCTGGAGATGCAGGCAGCTTCCTTTGGACCTGCTAGTGGAATAGTCACCCGGGTGCCTCTTAGGTCAAATACCTGGAGCTTGAACTTGTAGAGAAACTCAAAGAGCCACATCTATGAGAGAGGAGAAAGCCATCATATCCAGGAGAACATTCTTCAGTGAGGCAGTGGCTTGTAATCTGAGCAAGACTAAGTAGCATCTTGCCTGTGACCACTGAGCACTTTGACTGTGGCCTCTGCCATCATGCAATGTTGATTTTGGAGAGAGACAGTTTTGTTTTATTAATTCAGTTAACCTGAAGAGTCACATGTAGTTAATGCATACCACACAGGGAAGGGCAGACAGCGACCACTCACAGCTGTCTTTCACTTTTTGTGAATCCCGTAGCAGGCTGTGATAATCAGGTGTTTTTTTTTTTTTTTTTTTTTTTTTTGGTAACCTGAATCAAATACCCAACAATAGCAACTTAGGAGGAAAGTTTACGTTGGGCTCATTGTTTCAGAGGTTCAGTCCACGCTTGGCCGACTCTATTGCTCCGGGTTTGAAATGAGAGGCAGAGTGCCATGGTATGAGACTTGTTGGAGGAAATATCTCAGCTTGTGGCAACTTGGAAGAGGGTGGGGTGTCAGGGACAAGATATAGTCCCCAAGGGCATGCCTAAGGGACCTACCTATCTCTACCAGTCGCTTGCCTAGAGTTACCACTCATTAGGGCATTCAAATTATTAACCCATCAAATGGATTAATCCATTAATGAGATTGTAACTGTGGTAATCAAGCTTTTTACTTCTGAATATTGCTTCATTGCCTAAGATACGGGCTTTTGTGGGATATTGCTAGATACAAACTGCAACACAGGTTGTTAGTAAGGACATAAACCACAACTAAAGGGTTGTTTTATATATATTATCGTAGATTTTCATGTTTGGTTAAAGAATGTTTTGTACATGGATCTTTCCTTTCAGTCTATATCAGGAAGCCTTGATATAGTGATAAATAATACACATCCAAACAGCCTGGTCTCAAGGCTGTCCCAACAGAGGTCATGGTAACCACAGGCTTTGGAATTAGATGAAATTGAATTTCCATCCTAATTCTCCCCTTCTATATTCTAGTTCTATGATTTTGAGAAAGATATTGCACTTGTCTTTTCTTTTGCTTTTTCACTTGTCCAAAGTGGAACTAAAATGCTACAATGACTGGAATGTTATGATGCTGAAGTAAGTTAGTTCACCAAACATTACAGTAGGCTTTTCTGGTTTGTTTCATTTTTTTTTTCTCTTTCCAATAGCTACTTTTGGTAATTAATCATAAATGATTGGTCCCATGCTTATTACAGATTTTAAATGAAAGCAGTAACAAAAGAAATTTTAAAAAATTGCAATAAACACAGTTGAAACTTTATTTTAATGTATTCTGCATGCATCAGCTACTTAGCTTCTCTATAACAAAAGATCACCAAAGCACACAACAACTTGAAGAAAGAAGGTATTAATTTCTCTTCCATGTGGCTGTCTTGAGTTGAGCAGTTTGGGTCAATAGCTCAGTGGAATGAGATCCCTCACATTCTCTACTTTTTGTCACCCTGTTACTGCATCATCTCCTAGACCAGCCATCTGCAAACTGTAGCCAAAAGCTCAAATCTGGCCCATTGTTTTTGAATATAAAATTTTGTCAGAAAATAACCATACCCAGTTACTTACATATTTTCTATGGCTGCTTTGGTGATATAGCACCAGAGTTGAATATATCAGTGATTTTATGGGCTTTAAAATATTTGCCCTCTGGTACTTTACAGAAAAAGTTTACCCAAACCCTGCCTTTGAGTGCCCAGATCATCTGCCTGTTCAAAGCTGGGTCAAACGTTCCAGGACAGGATTTTTTGAAAAGAGAGACGGAAGTAACACACTGCTTTCCCCCAGTGTGTTTATTTCTCTGTTCATTTCACCAATATTTGAAGAGCAATTTGTGCCAGCTACATGACCAGCTCCTCGCAACACATCCCACTGGTGGTAATTCAGCAACATGGCAACCTGTGGCTCCGAAAGATGTCCCTTCCAGGTGAGGCTGCATGGCCAGCTTCTGCTCATCCTCGTTAGCTTCCAACCTTGGAACTTGAAGAGTGGTGTGGACAGAGTGGTTAATAAAAGAATAGGAAACAGCCCCAAAAGAAGAACGGGCAAGACTTCTAGAACTTTCCCTATGATTAAGATTCCACAATAGAAGTTCAGGCTTCTTAACTAACACGTGTTTCCCAAACTTGTACTGTAAGCCAGACTTCGGGAATGTATTAGTGATAAAATCTTGTGTCTTCATGAATTCAGTAGCTTGGGTTGTTAGGCCCTGACTTCCTACGGGGAGAGCCCCCTTCCTGAACTAAACCAGCAGATAGATTCCTTTGAGCAAGAAAAGTTTTACGTAAAGACAAACTCACGTGCACCTCCATCAGCTTTCTTTCTCTTATATGTTAGACCTTATGCCAGTCCTTCTAAATGCAAAAATCAAAATCTCACACTTGTATATGGGTCTACATGGGATTTATCACAAAGAACCAATTATTATTTTATAAATGGCACAAAATAAATGCTGTATCTGAGATTTCTAGGCAGCAAGTGAAACATTTCACTGAAATCGTAATTTTTCAAACACATGATCATCGACTCTTTTCTGACTGATATAGTGAAGACGAAATACCAAAACAATAGCCTAATTGACAAGTGGAGTGAGCATTTCTCTTTACAAGTGAGTTCCACAAAAGTCACCTCACTTGATTCTCACAGAGGCCACGTGATCTAGTTAGGATGTGATGGATTATGGACCTAGAAAATAAATCTGTGGATCTGAAAACAGATCTTTTCATTCTTACCCTGTTTAGCATCGAATTTGTTTGAAAAACTTAGAATATAATAAGAATAAAAGCCAAAGAGGGAAATTCTGTATTAATTTTCTAAACAGAATAGAATGTTCCCATGTAGACAGCAGTTTATAAGAAGAAAATGGAAGAAAAGAGAGTGAGAAAATCCAGGACTATGGGTGAGGTGTTATGCTCATTTGGCATCCAGATGACTGGGCCTAGTGAGTTGTGATATTTGGAAGTGGGGCCCAGGGAACACCCTCTCATGATCCCCCTGTGTGATTTTGATCAAGAGTCAAGTTGGAGGACTAAAATCTAAAAGGTTGTTCCTGTGTCCTGGGATGAAGAAAGTGAATTGTGAAACCAAGGCTGGTAGGCGGGATGGAAAAGAGAAAGGTTTCTGAACTTTTATTCCTTTATTTATCAACAGATATTTATGAAAGTTTCACGATGTGCTAAGCTCTCTGCTAGGTGCTGGGAGACAGCGGTCTGCACAGGAAGCCAGGCGTCTCCACTAGTGAAGGCCACATCCCGAGTCAACACTTCCGAAGAAGCAAGGGCAATCTCATGACAGAATGGATAAAAACAAGAGAGGATATAAAAAAAAATTGCTCCAAGTTTTCTAATACCAAATATAGAAAAATGTGTGTCTTTGGTTAAACAGAGGAGTTGGGAAATAGGATTATCATGATGATTATTATGTGCCTTTTGGTTTGAGCAAGAGTGGGTTTGGGCTGATGTGAAGGGATGCCAAGTTTAGGGTGACCTTTGAAGAAACAGGATGAGACACGGCACGGTTTGGGTACTGGACTTGGAGAAGAGACGCACACTTAGTCTGAAGAATATTTGAAGTGACGAGAATTCAAAACTCATGCATCTAGAAAGTGGGGATTTTTCAAAGTAAGGTCTTTTGGTATCATTTCAGCATTGATACCCAAGGATAACGAGCAAGGGCAAGAAAAGCGAGGTTAAACCCAGAAGGCAGGAAGGAGGACAGGCTTAGGAGGAGAATTAGAGAAGCACAGCTGGAAACCAGGGAGGCATTTCAAGGATGAGGTAGGGGTTACAAAGAGGTCAGTGAACAGAAGCATTGGAGATAGCCATCCAAATAAATCACGCTTAACACTTCAGAGAGCAGATTTAGGAAAACACTAAGAAAGGAAAAGGAGATTTCAGAATATTTGACGAACAGGCAGATAAAACTTGGGACCAGCAGATACAGGCCACCAATGAAGACTAAAATTGTAAAAAAATAGCCCAAAGACAAATTAGGTTAAAGTTAAGAGGATGTATAGAGAGGGCTTGGGCATTATAGAAAATGGAACAAAAATAGCCCACGCAGAGGAAGTCATTTAAAATTATAGAAAAAGAGTGGAAAATTCTATAAATGAGGGAGAAACGGCTCCAGGGGAGTTTCAATAACTAGAAATAACATTCAGCGCTTCAAGTCATTCCACTCTAAAACAGTTGGCCTGTATCTATTCAGATGCAATTGCTAACAAGGTTTATTTGGATTTAATTGCTTTAGGTTCTGAACATGGGAGAAGGTCAGTTTTCACACCATTGGGCCCCGAAATGCCTTTCCAGGGTAGAATTCTCCACCCTGTGTTCGTGTGCTTATCCGCGTTTTCCCCAGGTGACCACTGAACCCCCTCAATATTTTTTCCACCAGGTGGCAATGCCCCCTTACTATTGAAGATCTGAAAGCCCAATGTGATGAACACAGTGAACAATCTGGATTTCTGAAAGAACGTCCTGACAACTGTCTTTGTTTAGAAATTTGACGTTTTCATCAGAGTTTCCTCCTGGAAAATCCATTAGAGATCCTCAAACTGCTGATGATACGCAACCCGAGTCGAAATCTAAGGGAGAGTGACAGAGCGCTTTATATAAAAAAAAAAAAAAAAAAAAAAAAAAAAAAAAATCACCTAATGTCTTGAGCTCAAAGTGATATTTTCCAGAAAGAAAAAAAAAAAGACTTTCCATAATCTGAAATTTTTGGAGCATTGGTGAAATAATAGAAACTGAGATACTTTTAAGAAAAAAAAAAGAAAGACCAAAAATGTAAGAGCAAGGGAAAAATTGAGAGATTAATATAAATTCTTAAATTAGTAATCAATAAGTATTTGTTGAAGGAGAGTAGGAAAGAAAAGAGAGAACCTAATAAAATGCAATATTCTAGGATTCAGCCCACTAAAAACTGTTGAAAGAATGGAACATTCTGAAAAGTTGTTTTTTTTTTTTTAAATCAAGTTTAGTGTATAGAAAAGGGATCAGGAAATTGTGAACTACGGGGCAAATTTGGCCTTTCACGAATATTTATATATAAAGTTTTATTGGAACAGCTACAGTCATTTATCTACATATTGTCTATGGCTTACTACAACCACAGAATTGTATATTTGCACAGAACACCTGGTCACCAAACCTAGAAGACTTCATAACTGGCTCTTTAGATTAATAAATAGTTTGCTGATCCCAGGATTAGTCTTTTAAGGGTATGGGTTTTAGCATTAGATAATGTGAATCTCTGTCCTAGTTCTAACACTTAATAGCTGTTTGGAATAATTTTTTTAATAATTAATGCAGGTTCTGCTTTTCAAACACTTAATACCTCTAGGACACAGGAAGAATGTTACCCACTATATTATAGTCAGCTTTCCATCTCTGCAACAAAATACCCGAGACAAATAACTTAGAAGGAGGAAAGGTTTATTTTGTCACAAGGCTTCTTGAGTCCAGGGTCACTTGGATCTGCACAGGGCAGAACCTCGCGTGGCAGAGTGCATCAAAACTTCTCTCCTCATGGCACCTGGGAAGCCAAAAGAGAGCAGAAGGAGTGTGGTCCTCCTATCTTCTTCAAGGGCTTGTCCCCAGTGACCTGATTTCCTTCCATCAGGCCCCACCTCCTGATGGCTGCCACCACCTCTCAGAAGCTGGTGACCAAGCCTTTAGCATAGGATCCTTTGGGGGACATTGGAGATTCAAACCATAACACTCATTATCACTCTTGCTGAAACTCAATGAGGATCTGAGATAATGTCCTCAACTTCCACCAGACTATAAGCATGTAAACTAAAACTTTTGTCATTTATAGAGCAATGATTGGGAACAAATGTACCTCATCTGTATCCTGGTGTCCTTTCTGTCTCCAGATAACCCCTCTCTGTTCCTGTCCCTTTCAGCAGACTCCAACTCCTGATTATGATGTTTAGCAGGGAGTAACTGTGTACTGTGCTTGTATCTGATACTCTTCCCTGCCCAAGGGCCTGGTCCATGAATTGGGCAAAATTGAGGGGAACTGTGAAGGGTAGAGGAATATGCATCAAGTTTGCAAAGGTTACCCTAAGAGCTTTCTACCCGTGGACAGCAAAGGCCCAAATCTGGCTCACAGAACACATAAAGATGATCTTGATGTTTCTCATAACTAGTTTCTAACTAATCCAGAGCTTGGCTGCCTGCAAGGGCCTTTGGCAAACACCTATAGGAGAAGTGTCTAAAATGTAAAGTGTGAATCACTGGAAATGGGAACTCTGTCAAAATAAGGGAATTAAGTTCATTAAAGGTGTGGTAACCTAACTTACTGTGCCAGCTCATAATGATCAGGGCTGGCACCAAGAGCTTGGTTAGTACAAACCCACCCAAACTTGGCAGAATAAATGACCCCAACCAACCCAGCCTTTTGGCTTTCTCTCCAGGTTCAATGTGATGAAATTAGTAAAAACTAGGAATGGATGTGGGGCCTTTCTTGTCTTCTAGCAGGAGGACAAAGAGTTAGGACCGCTCTGCTCCTGGACTCCTTTGGTGGACATCTCCAGGTGAGAAAAATGGCCCCAGAAGTCGCAGAATTTGAGGGAACTACATCAACAACTGCTGAATTCATGTTCAGGCTCTGTAAGTACATGTTTCCAGGACTTCATTTAGAGCCCTGTCTCCTGATAGAAAAGGAAGCAGGTCCCTTGGAGAAAAAGAATTGAGTGAGACTGCCCCTGGGACAACAATGACCCCATGGACCATGGTACAGTCACTGGGCATGGTAGGACATGACAGGGCCACCCATGGACACATAGACCTTAAAATCTGAGTGAAGTTTATGTGGGGACTCGTCAGAACAATGTCTGTGCTGCTTGTTGAGAGGAGTAGAGATTTTCCTAGTAATAGAAGGGAAAGGGCTCTCTGATACTTTCTCAGATCACTTCAGTATATAGAAATCATGTGTCTCTGCTCACGATCTCCCCAGCTGAATGTATTCACAAGACATTTATTTAGTGCTTTGTTAAGTGCGCTGGGTAGGAGTTGAAAGTGACACTTGCTAACCTCATAGAACTTATGTGGGGTACAGGAGACAGGCTTCTACCCAAGTAGTTGCAGTATCATTTGAATAATGGCTAGTAGGAGATCAAGACAGAGTGGGAGGTGAACAGAGCCAGAGAAAGGAGGCACAGAAACGGAATCATGCGATGGCAGGTGGTGACGTAGGTCTTGGACCATGAAGGACATGGTCATGGTCAACCATATTTGTGAGATATTTACATTCAATGTAAATTCAATTCTTGGTTCCTGGTCTTCCATTATATTTCCCCAAAAAGGAAGTTTAAGATTTACTTTAAAAAGCAGTATGTGGTATAGCCGGATTCCTCTCCCTCTTTTTAGTTCATATGTCTTTAGTACTGCTGAATTTCCTTACCAAACAAGAAGTCTAGATAAGAACATTGAGGAAAACAGTGTGTCAATGCCTCGTTCCATGTGAAGTATTTCTTCCATGCTCTTGTCTTGCAATCATGAGTGAACAACCTGGAACATTGCTGAAGCCCCCAGATCTGTCATAGTTATGTCAGCATTCCTAGTATCCTGTTTTTGAAAAGAAAAAGAGCTTCAGAAGAGTCTGTCAGGCTTGGTTAAAATAAGACACAGTTGGCTTACTTTTCTTTTTTAAAAAATATATATTTAGTTGTTGATAGACCTTTATTTTACTTATGTATTTATACGTGGTGCTGAGAATCGAAGCCAGTGCCTCACACATGCCAGGCAAGTGTACTACCACTGAGCCATAACTCCAGCCCCTTACTTTTCTTTCTTAATGTGTTTTTATCATTTACTTATTTGATTTACGTTATAAAAGCCTTATTTCAAATTAATTGAGATATTTACATTCAAAGAAGCTCATTTGGAGACACCTCCATATACCACAATTGGCCAAAATAATATTTCCTTAGTATTATTTTGAGAACGTTAGTTGTCAAAGATTGCTTTTCAGGCAATTCATTTAATAAATATTTATTGAGTATCTACCATGTGCAATGTGATGGTCAAGGACCACAGGAGAAATAAAATGGACAGACAAAAACCCTCACCTTTTTCATCCAGTGAAACATGTATGTTTCATTATGATTTTAAAAGAAATATTCTAAGTAGGATGCTGAGTGCTGAGTAGGGAGAAAATTACAATAGTATGGAAAATGAGAATGTGGTTGAGAACAGAAAGAACAGAAATGATACCTAATTAAGAGAGAATTGGCTCCCATCTACTGGCAGAGGGAATTGTTCACAGACTTTTACTATAGCCTTTAGGTTTGGCTTCAGCAGAGGATTCACACCAGCACCCTTGAACTTGAAGAGGAAAAACCTGGTAATGAAGAAGGGTCAATGTGGGAAACGGCAGGAGGAGGCTAACAAAAGCTTAATCTTAAGATTGGGAAAGAAAAAGAAAAACACAGGTGGATAGGTTGCTTTTAAAGTCATGAGAAAGGAAAGTTTAAATATCTAGTATGTAGGTTCTCACCACATCAGAGATTCCTACTCAGTGGGGACCCGGTTTCCCTAATCGCCCTCCACCTTTCCACGACTTCTCCACCACCAGTCTTCTCCACTAAACTGGTGTTTTTTTTTTTTTGTGTGTGCTACAAATGACAGAAAATATTGACCACTTCTATTTTGGGTAGTGTTAATGCATTTTCTCTGACAATATTTGTTGAAAAAAAATCAAGGAGAAAAATACCGTTATTCAAACCTGAAAGCTATTTCTTGGTTGGTTTGCTGTGCATGTTTGTGGTTATATTCGGGGAAATTGTCTCCCTGTCCACGGTTTTGTAGTGTGAGCTATCAGATATTGCAGATATGGGAGTATAGTCTCACGCAGGCTACGATTCTCAGGTAGATCAGAGGTTGCCGTAACAGAGCTTTAGGACACATTTTATTAATTAAGGTGTTCCAGAGAAAAACGGGACCAATGTGATGCACGTAATTTATACTCACGTACTTGCACATGCACACACACACATACGAGGGAGGAATTATTAGGAAGGACTGGCTCACACAGTTGTAGAAGTCCAGAAGTCCCATAATCTGCCATCTGCAAACTGGAGGCCTGGGAAATTGCTGGTGTAATTCAGCACAAGTCCAAAGGCCATAGTCAGTGGTGTAAATCCCAGTCCAGGAGAAGATAGGATAAGAGGTCTCAGCTCCAGCAGTGGTTTTGAAAAAAAAAAAAAAAATGCCTTCCCCCCTCCTCTGCTTTTTGCTCTATTCAGACCCTCAGAGGACTGCATGATGCCCACCATCATCAGGGAGGAGGGTGGGCTTTACTGGAGCCACTGATTCAAATGCTAATCTCATCAAGAAACGCCCTTGCAGGCAAACACAGAAATCATGTTTCATCTGGGCACCTTAGGACGCAACATTTGGACATACCAGATTTGCCATCACCTAGACTAAAATTAAGTTGTACTTAAAGTGTAATATTTAGAACTTCACGAATGTCTTCAAGATATCACTACTTCAAATTTACGCTATTATCCATGATAGAGAATTTTTTTATGGTTATTGATTCTTTTTTCCTTATTGGTGTTATTACCAGGCAAACTTTATGGCAATGGAAGCTGATAATTTCAACAAATGACAATAAATGACTTGTATTTCTTTGTTGGTAATCCATTGAGAAAATCAAAGTATTCACCTGATTTATTCAGGAAACCTATAAAACCTTCTGTGTGACAAATATCAGATACTCTAATTGTACACAGGTCATGAAAGGAATTATAAATTGAGCGCATGCCAGATACTAATCGAAGAGCTTTACAAATCTAGTAGCTGATCTTCACAGACATGCCAGGGGCAAGTTGTTCTTTTTTCAGTGCGTCTAGCCTGAAGAAGAGACTGAAACGAGAAGCTGTTCCATGAGTGTACCAGGCACCTCACCAGCCAGGGCAAGAGGCGGAATCTCTACCCAGCTTCCTTGATCTCATGCATCCAAGCACCATGGCATGATGCAGAAATAGGCCAACACACATGTAACGGTGACAACATGACCTGAAATACTTTCCCTTTTCCCCCCCTTTTCTTTAGTACAAAAGTGAAAAGTAATCACTTAAGAAAATCATGAGTACACACAGACACAGCTGGATCTCTAGTGATTTACAACCCAAAGATCAACCTGTTAAATGCAGTAGGGGGCCATGTTTATTTAATATCTGTTAGCAAATATATTTTATTTACAAATATAAGTGTGTAAAATATATAAATATACATCTAAAAGCCATACATATATGTATATATGCCATTTTCTGTATCATATTGTAGTTTTTTTTTTTTTTTACTTATTCTTATGATGACAAATGTTCTTCTAAATCAGGGATCAGCAATCTACAGCCCACAAGTCAAAGGTGGCCTGTCATCTTTTTGGTAAATGAAGTTTTATTGTCACACAGCCATGCCTGTTTGTTTATGTACTATCTAGGGTCTCCTTTGTGAGCTACAGCAGCAGAGCACAGAAAATGGTAACCGACTCCATAGAAACACTCACTTTTTTGCCAAATCCTGATCTGTACCTCAATTTCTAAAAATGATTCTAACAAACATAACAGAACTCCATAGTGGTTTTTAAATAAATAGTGGTGAGATGTGCCATTTGACATTTTCTTTGAATAACGGAACTCAGAATTGCTTTGAAAAGTATAGAACCGAGAATTGCTTTGAAAACAACTGGGCCAATATTTCCTATGACCAAATGCATTAATGTATTCAAATGCTTACCTTGGGTTTGCAAAAGGACTAATATATAGGGTGACCATGTGTTCTGTCACCCAATTTGTAATCCAGACAGGATAATAATACTCTATGTGGACGGTGAGTACTGAGCTGAGAGCTATAGTTACCTCCTAATGTTCAATAATCCCATCATTAATTTCTCATCTCGACCAAGTCTCTAACTGCACTGTCTTCTGGCAGTCAGCTCACCTGTGTTCTCTTCTGTGCCTCATTTCTTCCTTTTCCTTCTCTCTGAATATTTCTCAAGAAGAAAGTCGCTGTCATTCTCAAGAACCAGGCAGCCCACTCTGCTCCCCCTCTGTGTTCCCCAGCACCCCTGTCATGCAAATAGAAAAACCCTCCGTCTTTACAACTAAAATCCGCAGGACTTCATGCCTTCTTCTTGATTCCTGACAACATTCTCTGCACAATTTGTTCACTACGGAGTACAAGAGTTTTATGTAGTGTTAGAGCCATTAAAGTGAACATTTAGAGAAAAAAAAAAAAGTTAAAGAAACAAGGAGTTTCTTTCCAAAGAATGCTTCATGGTGGCGCTAACCGGGCCCCTGCTCGGAAATGCTGAGTTTTGTGTATGCACCCTCAGTGGCAAAGGAAAACAGGCCACCCTTATTAGAAAGTCTACAGCGAAAGATGTAACATCATAGCTAAACTCAGTCGGAGACAGGTTGAGAAACAAAACCCAGGAGCCAAGGCAGTCTAGTCGACTCTGAAATTTGATTCAGGCACCAGATTATGAATAGATTTAACTAGTTCGCCAAATGAAAATGTAGATTTTGGCACCGACTGGATTTTTTTTTTGAGGGGAGGGGGCATCCTATATGGGGAGCCCCTGTACACACCGAGGGATATGAAAAGGAGCTTTTTATATTGCATAACCACTCAGTGTATGCTAAGGAAAAAGAAAAACAATTAACTCAATAAATGCCAGAATGTTCAACCTCGCTTTACTAACTTGGGCATCCAACACCCTTAAAAAAAAATGTAAAAAAACTACCTTGCTTCAGAACTCAAAGTGTTTTTATTATTCCAAACAAGCAAGCACCTGCCAGCAATCAGTATCCAAACCATTGCCTACTGAACTTCTTAAGCTGCATCTGGTCCTTTGCATTTAGGTGGAAAGCACTGTGATGTGACAAGAGGCTCACAGTGGGAAGGTTGTGGAAACCAAGTTTTAACTGACTCAAGGTTTTACAGATGCCCCTGTCTCACCTGGGGAAGGGGGCAGTGTGTGGCACTGACACTTTCTGGTTTCCTTCTATGTCCTTCCCATTGGCCCTCAGAACACTATTCCAGGTTTCATATTGATAAACAAGGATCATGGAAAATTAAAACAGTGACGGCAAATGAACTTCTTTTCCACTTCAACGTGGCACCTGCTTATGGACAATTTCTAGTCTCACACACTTTGTTTGATAGTGGTTTTCAAATTGTCCTTCTTTCAAACATGCTGTCTAAACTTCCAAAAGTTAACAATACCAAAAGATTTTTTCTAAGGCTGTTCTATGTAGATAAACAGAATCCAGTAAAAAAAAAAAAAAATGTGGTTAAAAGCTAATTAGTTAAAAGAAACATCATAAGAAGCATGTGAAACAGCTTTCAATGTTCATAGGAATTCACTTCTGTGTGTGTGTGTGTGTGTGTGTGTTTGTGTGTGTGTGTGTGTGTGCATGTGTGCACACGGCTAAACTGGAATTAGTCTGATAATTTTATCTGAAAAAGGCAACTGTTATTCTCTGCATGATGAAAAATAAATAAATAAAATAAAAGACTGTGAGATCCTGAATCTTTAAAGGAATTACAGTGAGGTCTAAGGACAGGGTTAAGATTTAATTTGGGGTTTCACTGTTGTATGATTGTGTGGCCTTGACCAACTTTCCTAATTTTTCTAAGACTCAGGTTCCTCATTTCAACATTAGGACCATAAAACCAATCTAATGAGATTTAAAACCTGGGCAATATGGTGAGAAAGCTTCTCATTCACAACATGTTGATTGAATATATGTTTCTCTGCAGGTTATAAAAAAAAATGGGAATTGACTTCTAGTCCAAAACAGCTGGCTGTGTAAGAATAAGCATGTAGTGTAGGCACGTCTGAGTTGAGATGGGACCCATCAGATGCACAGCAGAGCAGACCATAGGTTGCTCAGGTGCTATGTGGGAACAGGACGGATCAAGAAAGCTACTTGTCATGGAATTCAGCTTCTCCAGTTTAGGGCCTTTACTTGCAACAGTCAGAGTTGACTAACATCCACCTCATAACAAAGTCAGGTTCTCTCTCTCTCTCTCTCTCTCTCTCTCTCTCTCTCTCTCTCACACACACACACACACACACACACACACACACACACACACACACACAAATATGCCCACATAAATTATAGAACCTAAGTATATAATATGTTGTGAATGAGCCAACCAGATTTCCAAATCCAGGCAATAAACCAGATTATATCAGCATTAACTATGTCACTAGTCATTTGGGTAAGTGGTATTTATAGTAGCGTCTATGCCTAGGCTAACAGTGAATTATGGTGTCATGGTCTTTTCGAGTTGGGAAAGTCTAGTTTGTAGTTCATGTAAATGTAGTGTATCTAGTCCTGCTCTCTGTTTTGGTAAGAGAGAAATCCTAGATACAGAGATAAAATGCTGTGCCCAAAGGAACGAAGTCAGGTACCCATGAGAAACCTTATTTTCAGATATTCGTTATATTGCTCATTTAGCTTGTGATTAAATTGGAAATTCCTTCGGATTGCTACCTATATTTTGGACCTTTCAAGAATATACTCTTTTTTTTTAAATCCTCAATATTTTGCAAATGTCTAATTTCTTCTTAAGTTTGGACTAGTTAAAAAACAAACCTTACAACTTTTCAAATCTTCCTTTTGGCAAATTTAGGCTTAAAAAGATGATCAGTTACTGTTTTCAGATTAAAAGATGCACTAAAACATAATTTCTAAAGGTCTATGGGTGAGTAAAGATATCTGTGGCATGAGCTAGTGGAAAGCTTGGCAGCTAAAAAGCAGGGAGTCACAGAAAGAAGGCTGAGTTTGTGCTTTGAATCGCTGGTGTGTCTCTCTCAGGAGGATACAGATTTAGCACTTGGTTAAATTAAAGTGAGAAAAAAAATAATATTTTAAAAGGAAACAAATTTGGACAGTAAGAAAATTTTGCAAGTTTCAAGCTGAGGGGATAGTAAATATTGGTCAAAGCAAATGTCTCTTGGTTGATGGACTAAGTGTGTTAGCAAAATAATCTCCAGGCTGGAATCTAAACCTGACTCCCCCAAGACGTGTGTGTTGTCTTCAAATCACAAACAAGCTGTGTGTGTGGGGGGGGTGGGGAGTAAGAGCTGGAAAGTCTCAGAAACCATTGGAATCCTGAACACCTTCCAAGAGGAAGAATACGGTATGATCGCTGCCTCTCTGGAATAGCAGTGTGTGTGTATGTGTGGGTTGACATGCTCCTGTCCCAGATTAGCAGTTAAGAACAAATTAACTTAAGATCCACTGAACAATAAATCCATACTTCAGTGGACTTTAGGCATAGGAGCTTTGCTATAGCAGAAGCTAACTTTTTAAGAGGACCACAGAGTTTTTTCTTTCTTTCTTTTGGACTGGGGATAATTTAACCCAGGGTACTCTACCACTGAGTTACAACCCACCTCCATTTAAAAAAAATAATAATTTTGAGAAATGGTTTTGCAAAATTGCTGAGGCTGGTTTGAACTTGCAATCCTCCTATCTCAGCCTCCTAAGTCACTGTGATTACAGACATGGGCCACTGGACCCAGTTAAGAATTCTTTACATAATCACTCAGAAGGAACCATGTACTAATATTTTATAAAAGGTTTGTTTAACTTTGACCAGTATTAAGCTAATCAATACTGAAAACTATGTATCTATTTCCTAAATTCAAGGGAAGTATACCAAGAAGAATATAGTATTTTGAATGCAATACAATCTACTAATTATGATTTTAAAAATACTAACATCTTAGGGAGACTATTTTTCTTTTCCTTCTCTGTGCTTTGAAAGAAAAAAAAGAAGTCTTTTTTTTCAGTAAGTTAAAAATACATGATATTATGATATTGGCTATATTACATTAACCACTTTAATAAGTGGTTAGTGATTTATACCTTATTTTCTCTTTAGGATATATAGATAGATTGGCATTTTCATTCAAACCTTTATACTATGCTATGAATGGGGAAATGCTGATTGTCCTCATTTAAAATGCATATTTTTCTTTCCCAAACACTCTTAAGATTTTGACAGTGAGGGAGATGCAGAATGTAGAATTTATTCATTTCATATAATTTAGCTAATAATGAAACCTAACTCTTAGTATCATGCCTAACCTAAAATGTTGCCAAATGCTCATGATATTTTTATGTGTCTTTATTTTTTTGCTTTATTTGCAATATGTGGATATAGAAGAGACAAAGCATAGATTAGATCATATAGAACCCTATGCATTTCATAGAATAAAGGGATGTTTTTGTAAAAGGCATCGAGGTGGGTATTTCACCCATATATATTTTTAAATACCACAAGTCTATGGAGCACATGTGCACAGATAGAAAAACAAACCAGAAACCTCCTGAGGTATATTTTGATTACAGATGCCAGTTCCTTGTGGTTGGATTGTGCTCTGACTTTGTTCAGGTATGTGACCTAGGAAGTACTAAAAGGTAGATGTTTAAAAAGTAAAAATGCAATAAAGAAAAATGTAAAAAAACAGACAGACACATGCCTATTTTCTATTATTAGAGACATTTCGTGATGAAATGTGCATGATCATTTAGAGTATTTCATTAGTAGAGAAAATACACACAGTTTTCTTATTTGATTTCACACATGACACCATTGAGATTTTAGCCCAAACGTCTTTGCAACCTAATGGGGTTAAGGTGCTATTACCAGGAGCGATGGTTAAGAACACCATGTTATGATGGGATGATGATTTCTTTCACTATACTTCCTATGTATTTATTAAAAACAAACAAACACACAGAGAGGAACCTAACTCCAGAATGAAAATAATATGCATATCTGTGTCTTTCCCTCATCTCTAAATTTTCCAAATTTTTGTAGTAGATGCACATAAGACGGAGAAAAAAATTACAATTACGAATTGCCTCTTCTTTTTTAGGCTATGTGGAATTGCTGGGTATAGAATAATTTGTCAAAACAAGCAACATGAGATGTGCACATGGCAAAGTAACGTTATATATTATTTCTATATAGCTAAGGTGTGGACTCAATATGGCTCACGTGGCTAATGAGTGTGAATGTGGTTACCATTTGTGTGTAGATGGAACTTTGTATGCATATGCACAAGCACAAAAATGTAGACACAAACAGAGCCATGCTTTCTTATAACTTAGAAAAAGAAACATAATGGAATTGAATGTTCATTCTGTGCTTTGCTTCGGCCATTTTGCATGTGGTAAACTTAAGACCTGGTTCTCCCAACCAAAATACAATGGTGCTAAAACAGACCTAAGATCGTTAAGTCGTCAGTTTAATTGTAAACATCAGAAAACAATTAAAATGAAATAGTTGTTTAAAAGGAAAGCATGGTCATAATATATTTCATCAAGTCTCCAGGTACAAGGTTATATAAGAAATCATC
Organism: Spermophilus citellus; assembly: GCF_964194105.1. Taxonomy (NCBI): domain Eukaryota; kingdom Metazoa; phylum Chordata; class Mammalia; order Rodentia; family Sciuridae; genus Spermophilus; species Spermophilus citellus. The sequence goes on from NC_138199.1 coordinate 69,241,505, forward strand.
TGATAAAATCAAATATGTCTTATTTGTTAAAAATATTATAGAACTAATAGTATATTTTCTTAACATAATAAAGAATATATTCTCTAAAACCAAACTAGCAAGGGCTGAGGATGTAGCTCGTAGGTGGAGTGCTTGCCTAGCATGCCTGAAGAACAAAGTTCTATCCTGGCACTGAAACAAACAAACAAACAGGAAGAAATTAAGAGATCAAAAGGAATTGAAGCATTTGTCCTAAAATATGCATAGTAGATCTGTAGTCAAATATCACTATTATTATTAGGTGGTGCACAAAAACAGATTTAAAAATGATTCATAATCCATGGAAAGATGCCTCATCATTTTTTTTGATTTGCAAAATCAAACATTTTTTTTTTTTTAAATCAAGCTAACATTTCTTTCCACGAGATTTATGAAAAACACTTTGTTAGTGTGCTGTGAAGTAACAGGCACTCTGATACATGGATACAGAAATGTAATTTCACAAAAACACCTCAGAGGGAAATGCAGCAATACCTATCAAAATTACCCATACACTTGCCTTTTGACCCATTAGCCTCACTTCTGACAATACGCCATGAAGGCACATCAGAAGCACAAAAACACACATTCATAAACTTATTTTATGCATTATTGTTTGCAGTTGCAAAATATTGATAATTATTTCAATGCTATGTTGGGGAAAGCAGTTAGATCAACTAAAGTGCATTCACACAGTGAGTACTATGCACTAGTAAAAAATAAGGAACAAGTCTATGAACTAATAAATTATTAAGAAGTGATGTATCGTAAAGTGAAAAAAATGTATACAATGCTTCATGAAAGAAAAGGAAATAAAAAATATGCTTATATTTATAAATATAATTACAGGAAAGATAAACTAGGAAGTAAAGCTTGTGGGACCAGGGAGAGGGCATTAGAGATGACACAAAAGAGCCATGACTTTCTTCTATATACTTTTCCAGGAAACCGACAAATAAAAGCAGCCAGACGTTTTTAAAGAACTCCAAATAGAATACAAATAGCAATACAATTGGATTCATCTGTTGCTATTTGAATAATGTAACTCATTAAATGGAGTGGGAAAGAAAAATTAAATCAGTAGCTTGGGAGACAGCACTTCAGTAAATACTTGGACTGTAAAGTTAAGGACAAAAGAAGTCCACACCAATATTGTATTCTAGTAACTAAGTTAGCAACATTAAAGCTATTTTGTATGTGTCCTAGGATTAGAAAATAAGCAAACATTTTGTGAAGAATGACAGGCAGGTCAGGGAAAGTCCAAGGTGAGTATAGAACATCTTATTGGACCACAAAGTAAAGTACTCAGGGAGCATTGGGAACATGTCAAAGGACAGAGAAGCCACCTACATAGAGCACTTGATGACCAAATCCAGGACTATTTGAATGATAACATGAATAACAAAAGTAATGCATTATAATCATGCAATAAATGCCCAATGAGTCCAAATGGATATAATTGAGCATATAAATTAATGAGGGAAAAGGAAAAAGTTCTTGATTAAAGTAGAAGTCCAATTAATAAACACAGAAGGAATGTTGGAAATATAAAATCAGGATTTGGCAAGCACACACATTAACAATTGTTACAAGCGAGAATCACCAACAGATGCTCAAATTAGTAGGTGAAAGTCTAATGAGAAATAAGATATGGGAACCATCTCAAATTATTTCTCCACAATATGCTTATTAGTTGCAAAAGGAAATGTAGAGACTATAGTGGAGAAAACTGATGAATACACTTCACTCAGCAAAGGAGGTTAATAAGAAGACACATAATAGACATTTAAGCATGACACATTTCCTGCTGATACCAAGAAGAGGCGACATCACTTTAGTGGGGTTCCTGACAACGTGCATAGCTTTATTTCAGTCCTGAGAAAATATCATGCAAGCCCAAAGATGAACTTTTTGCACTGAAGGCTGGAGGATATAACTCAAGCTATTTTCAAGGTCAAAAGTGTCAAGGTCGAGACCAAGGAAATATCTCATATGGAGAAGACGAGGAAATAAAATGGTTAAAAGCAGTGTCTAAATTAAATCCTGGCCAAGAAACAAAATATTGGTAGGGAAATAGCATATTTGAATAAGGCCTATAGATTCCTTAGTAGTATTGTATTTAATTTTTATGTCTTGACCATCTTACAATGATTATATAAGGTAATATTATATGAAAAAGCTGGTTGAAGGATAAATGAGGATTTTTTTTAAATAGTTTTACAAGTTTTTGTGTTTAATTATTTCAAAATATTTAAAAGTTAAAATATAAAAGTGGAAAACAGAAATCTGGATATTTGGCATTTTAAAATGTTGTAATAGTTTTAATTTGTATGATAATACCTTGAACAAAAGTACAGTAATATTCTCTAATCATTTTAAGTTTTTGTAATTATCTATTGGTAAAAATAAAATAAAATAAGTAGGCTTTGATAATAGAGTTCAAAAACTGATAAGGTATAATTTAAAAATTCAAGCCTCAACACATTCCCAATGTACCAGCAAATCTCATACGTGTAAAATATATTTGTATGAGCATTCGTAGCCCTTGTGAGTAAACTTAAGAAAACTATAGAAATTATTAAAGTGTTATTGAAAGACTGAAAAATATTGAATTGAAAGATAGTACTGTTTTTTATTTTTAAATTTTTCTTATTCTTTTATTAAAAAAATTTTTTTTAGTTGTTGATGGACCTTTATTTTATTCATTTATTTTATATGTGGTGCTAAGAATTGAACCTAGTGCCTCACACTCTCGAGGCAAGTGCTTTACCACTGAGCCACCACCCCAGCCTGATAGTATTGTTTTTCAGGTTGCCAAAACTCAATATACAAGAAATGAAACATTCTCAAATTGATTTATATGATTTGAAAAATTCCTAGTCAAACAAATGTGAGTTTTTTAACTTGCCAAAATGAATCTAAAATTTATCAGAACCTTCAGACCATTTGGAAAAGAAATATAATGATGTGGAAATTGATGAAAAAAATATAACATTTTAAAATTAAATTTTTCAAGCAATGAGAATAATATTATCATACAGGAAAAAAGTAAATAATATCCTAATGGTGTCAAGATTATAAGGCACTCACATCTATTAGGACAAGCAACTCATCAATTGCCTAAAGTAGTTTAATATTCAGTAATCAGAACACCAATTGAATAGGAGTTCACAATAATTTAGTAAACGATACGGAATCAATTGTTAAGAAAAAAAAGATTAAACATTCCCTCACATTATGCAACAGAAGATAATACAATCATAATAATTAATTTATTTAAAATAAATCATTAAATGAAATAAAATCATGCATCTCCTTTTTAATGTCCCAAGTTTGTGCATAATTTCAACTTAAATATATAGTGCATTTTATATGGTTGAAATTCAAGTTTTTTTCTGCATCCCAATATATATATATATTTTCATACATGTCTTTGTAATTTGCATAATATATGATTTTAAGATTATACCATATAAATGGAATGCTTATCATATTTACCCAATACAATTTATTAACTATTTCCTTTATGGTTGAATATAACCTATTTCCTACCCTTGCTCTCAGAATTAACTTTTGTAGGAACATTGTAATGTGGCATTTTATTCTTTCTGTTAAATACTGTGTTGAGAAGCAGTTTTAAGCTAAACTGGTGGATATGGATATCTTTGAAATTTTCTGCTATGTCCTGTGGGTATAGATAGTCCCTATACATATATAAAACAAACTATGTAGAGTTATAGACATACATATATTTATGTGTATGTGCAGATGTATATACAAAATTTCATATAAAACAAATATATGTTAGGTATATTAGTGTGTGTTTTATTTAGATATATATTTTGTGTTTTTTAGCTTAATATATGTGAATCTCAGTTTCATGGGGCTTATTTTAAGGTTAATTTAATTCAATTTTTTAAAAATATTGAATGCTAATATAATACAACTGTAATAACTAATTCATTTAAAATAAATCATTAACCAATCATTATTGGTTGCCAAGAAGTACACTGGAGCCATTTTTCTTCTTGGCAAGTGGAAGGCAGATGAGATACCACGGGTTAATTCATCAACTTCCATCTCTTACTAAACTCCATGGTCTGATCTATTTCATAATCATTCCACGACAAGATTACAGTTCTTTGCTCTTCATTCTTCTTATTCTCAATTAAACCAGCTTGGTTTTTAATGAACTAAAACCCTTCCGTTTTGTCCTAACAACAAATCCCAGGAACCACCACAACCCTCTCCTCTATCTCCCATCAGAGAGACAGGCAATACTCTACCCAGAGATTGCATGCAATTCCGTGGTCAGAAACATTTTTCCATATGCTTCTGAGGTCCATCAGGGAATTATTTTGATCCAGAAATTATCTCACTAGCTTGGAGGCCTGTGGATTTCACACTGGGTAAGGCTTCAGCACGGAGAATCCACATGCTGATTTTGATATTCATTAATCATCTTGCTAATTTGTTTTAACATAAGAGTGCTGACAGCAAACGAATGTTATTCCAGCAACGGTTACTGCATAATCCAGACTCATGGCAATAACATTTACGAAACTGGTGAGTCTACCTTCAGATACAGTCAATGTTGTCTTTCAGTCCAATCATAAATGCATCTGTATTTATCTCACATCTGCCTAATCATTGGGTGGGCTAGACTGGCCAGTGGGGTAAAGAGATTATCATTTTTTTGTGTGTATTTTTATACTGAAATCCTGAGGTTTATGAGTCTCATAGATATGTGGGTTTTATTTTAATATTCTTCAGTTAAAAATGAAAGTAAATTTTGCCTTGCAGTATGTTATGTATTAGTAGTGGGAATTTAGGTCTCCTGCATCAGATAGTAGTGAAATAAACTCCAATTGGGAAAAACTTTGTTGATACTTCATAAAGATGGGGATAGAAAACACTTTCATGGTTACAGTTTTAAATTTCTAGAAATCTAAGTTACTCTCTATATAATCTGCAGATATAGACACTTTTTTTTCTAAAATATCTTTCTGTGCTATTTTCTATTATTCAGTGCATTTATGAAAGAGATTTGTCTTTCTTATAGTGTTGTTTAAAATGATGCTTAAACAGGTTAAACAATTTATCCAAAGCCTTTCAATTCATTAGAGGTTAATGGGACTCTGTATTTGCTAATTCCCAGACTGGGGACCTATTCATTAACAAATACAACATATTTGCTTTAGGTGTACTATGATTTCTCATTTTTAATAAAAATCATTAGCTAAACCTGGTATCCAAAAATAACTCAGAAATCAAAGTCCCCATTTTCCTCCTTTTAAACATGGAGCATGAATATTGCCTTGTCTCTGTCTCCTCAAAGTTATTTCCAAGAAAGGTGATATTCCCTTTTTCTGAATTGTAATTTTCTTTCTCGATGTTTTTATTTGTGCGTTATAATCATACATAATAGTGGGGTTCATTGTGACATATTCTATGTGCATAACGTAATCTGATCCGTTTCACTCACTAGGATGTTTTCTTCTCTTTCCTCCTCCCTCCTTCCTCCTCCTTTGCATCCTCTTTCTTTCTTCTGGTTTTCCTTTTACTTAATTATATGTTTTTTATTAATATGTTATATCTATACTTAAAAGTGGGGTTCAAAATGAAATCAAACAAATAATGAATTGAAATTTTCTAAGGTGAATTATCAGAAAGAACTTAAAACTCATTTTTTTATTCAATCCATTCAGTGAAAGAAACAGAGTAAATATCTCTACTGGATGAAAAGTTATTCAATACAAGGAAAAAAATCAAGCTATTTGAAGGGACTCCTGTTCACTCCACCAAACTACAACTTTTACCCAGTAGGACAATAGAAGAAGTAAATGGTTCCTTCCTTGAAATGTTGACATTGTTATCTGCTGTCTTTTAAACAGTAGCAGAGCCATGGGTCCCTTGATTTGTTCACTCATTATGCTATTAGAGGAATTCTTCACTTCTTCTGTGGGGAACTGTTTTTCTGTCTTCACTCTTTTCTGAGGGCACGTTCCTAGTCCATCAGACTCTGCAGAAATGTTGAAGAGTGCCTGTGCCCCTTGCCGTCAGTGTAGCTGCCCAGTCACACACCCCCCCACCCCCCCACCCCCGCCCAAGGGGCTCCTGGGTTTCATGCATGACAAAAGACAATTAGACATTCACTGTCAAGTTGCCTGTGGATACTGGCCATCCAAATACTAAAAATGAAGCATGTGTCTATAAAGTAGAAAAAAAAATTCCATATGGACATAAAGAATTTTTTTTCATAGTTAACAAAATACATCTTTAACCTATCATGTAAAATGAAATACATTGGTTTAAAAAGTGAATTTTGAAAGAAAGTAATATTACCTCTCCCAGACATGAGTTGTAACTCTAGATGATATGTAAATAGCACGTGAACTGATCGGTTATATATAAATTAACTTTTAAGGAGACTTTTCATTAAATTAAGCCATTTAATTGAGGAAATATTACATTGGAGTTCTAAGCTGTCTCGTTTAAGGGAAAGGACAGCATTATATTTAAAGGAACACCAATGAACTGGAGCCAATAGGTTGCTTAAGATACATTATTTCAGAATGGAATGCAAACATTAGTTCCTGTATCTAGGTTTTACACAAATAACCTCTTATTCTAATTCAGTGTTTTCATTCCAAATTCAGCTCCTTATGGCTTACTTGGTATTAATGGTGTTCGCTAAACTTGAAATAAAATAATTTTAAATGCAAAACATTAAAGAAGGGGAAGAATGTCCTTTCTGTCTTTGTGTGTGTAGCTAGGGATCGATCGATCCTAGGGTCTCTGTCTTGCGAGGCAGGGGATCTACCACTGAGCTATATCCCCAGCCCTCAGAATTTTCATACATATGATTAAGACATAAAAACACAGCTCACAACATCATTTCAGTTTGCATCTGAGAAGGTACTACCATCTCCTAAAGGAATGAAAATGCTCCTGGGTGCAAACTTAAAAGGGCTACTTGGATATGATATATTTTTCCTTTGTTTGGCCATACCTAAGTTTTACTTTTCCTGTTATGTGAGACAGGGAATGCACAAAATAATTTGATAATAATTATGAAATAGAGACAATAATTATTTTAAAGTATATTTTAGAAGCTTCAATTAGCATTTTATATGGGACTTTGAGTATTATTATTATTTAATTTACTATGTAAACATGTAATTCAGTACATTTATATAATTTATTTAAGCAAATCACTCTTAAGAAAATAAATAGAGTATGTGCTTCTGTCTGGAATCAGACAAGAACATCCTCAGGGCAATTTCCGGTGTGGTGCATGTCTTTCCTCCATCCAGGGACCTAACAAGAAGGCTTTGCTAAGATTTAGAGCACGCATCCTGCAAAACTAGTCACACAGCAAGGCTAAAAGAGAACTTTGCATTTGATATGTAAAGAAGAGTTGAGTGGGAAAATCCTTTTATTAGGAGAGAGTGAAAAGAAAGAAGTTAAGAAGCAAAGATGATGATGATGATGATGATGATGATGATGATGATGATGATTGATATGGAACCCAGGAACTCCAGATGGTAGGGAATCACTCTGCCACTGAGCTATATCCCCAGACCTGCAAGGCATTCTTGAATACAAAACAGTTTACTGTTGTTGCTATTAGTTTTGTTTTGTTGTTTAGGAAAACTGAGTTCTTTCTTCACATCAAAATAAATCTTTTTTTTGTTTTTTAAAGGGCTGTAGATGTGGCTTAGTTGCAGAGAGCTTGCTGAGCATGTACGAGGTCCTGGGTTCAATCCCCAGCACTGCAAAGAATGAGAATGAAAAAATAAAGAGTGCTGAATGATGAAATTTACTTCTTTATTTTAGGCATCTGTTTTAAATCTATTAAATATAATCATATCATTGGAACTTATATTCAGTATTGCTATTAATCAAAACATATGCATAAGAGAAAGGTGTGCTTTTTAAAATTATTGTTAATCTTTGACACAGTAATGCTCAGCTTCCACTCCTGCTGAGTCACAGTGAACTTCTGATTTATTCTCTAACAATAACATGGGGGATGAAATTGATCATTGATACAATAAAAACTGAAAATTGCTTAGTTTTTTTGTTTTAATACCATCAGGAAGTTTATTGTTATAAGAGGAGAAAACTAAAGTGAAAAAAAAATTCAAAAGTCAAATGACCTCTTCTAAGTTATAAATAATACATAGAATTTTTTTTAGGAAAATCTATAAGCTGTTAAATTAGGTTAGACATGATATTTCTTTAATAACCAAAACTTATATGCTTACTTTCTTAAAATAAAGCCTCTACTCCCATATTTTAAGCAATTTAAATTTTAGTTATGTCAATATAATTTCATACTACAGGGTAATTTTTAAATAAAACAATGTCATCTCCTAGCAATAAACAGTAAAGACATGTAGATACTAGCACTCCAGATCTAAATAAAATTAAAATAAATAAATAAAACACTGCAATAAAACATTTCACCTCAAATCTACCTTCTCATATTACCCATAATCTAAAATGTCTTGTTTTGTCTTCTGAGTATCATATACATGACTCACAGTGTCTGTAGGACCAGTTTAAAGATGATCTTGAGCATTTCCATCATCTGTTTTTCTAAGATTTACAGAACACACAAAAATGGGTAGAATAACACTGACCTAAAATGAAAGTCAAGATCAATATTTGACAGCATTTAGTGACCTCAAACACATTTGTAATAAACTTAAATACTTACTAATCATCAACCAAGAATGATAACTCCATGCAAATAAAGAAAGGAGAAATAAGAGAGATTTCTTGTAATTTATTTCCATCTGGGATGGACAGAGAGAGAGATTTAAAAAATCTCCCAGGAGAATGTGGTCTCATGGCATTTTTAACCCAATTTCCAGGCCAGAGAAATTCTGATGGATATTCAAACTTTGAATGGCTATGCAAATCAAACTTATGAATCTTTGGAGAGCCATCCTTCATTAATCTTGACTTCAGTGGAGTATAAACAGCAAGAACAGATGGGTTACTAAGGCCAAAGGTCTCCATGCAAATCATATCAAGAAAGACCCAAACCCAGGAAATGATATCCAAGGTGGATTCATGATTGTTGACGCACCAACCCCCCCTCCCCCATTAAAAGGCTTCTCAATGGTTTATTACAGCTGTTGTTTCAAGAAGCAGCCAGAATTTTTTCTATGTCTTTGTACACAAACGTAGTTCCTAGGTCAAGAACAAAACACACTCTCCCACAGCAAATGATAAAAGCTGAAGGGGTCAATTCAGAAAATCCTTATTAGGAATGTGATTCATTGCATGGGACCAGGGCGGAGTTAAGGAAATTAAAAGTGCAGTCTCACTTTGGAGAAAGGTCAAATGAAAACCAGAGGAGGGAGACCCAAAGAACACATGTACAGGATGGCGGGTGATAAATAGTTAAAGCCAGTGTGTGAGCATGTGCCACCAGCTCTGCCGACATGTTATGGGTCACAAAGCAAGTGCAGCAGAGGTCCAAACCCAAGAGTGGTTTACGCCAGCTTAAGGAGACCAGGCAAGTCACTCTGCATTGCCACCAAGAATTGTTCAGAGCAAGAACTGAGGAGCACTCGTTCCTCAACAGAGAAACTATATCATAAAATTAAAATAAAAAAAAAATCACAAAAGAGCAACTCCCTTTGGGGTACACATGGGTTAAAACCTATAGATTTATTTCCTCAAGTTGAGGATTAAAAGATCAAGATTCAAAGGAGCAAAATTTTTACTTCTGGATTATAAAACTAGTTCCACAGATGATATGTGTTGAAACTTTTTGCATCTTCTGTTCTGCTTTTTGTATACCACATCCAGGAGGGAACTAGAATTTCTCACACTTTTCCTCCCACCTCACACAGCAGTAAAAGTGAAATAGAAAACATGAATCTAGAGACAGGATTGCCATATTTTCTTTTCCATGTCTTATTCATTCTTTTTCCTTCCCCTTTTTTCCTTTCTCTCTTTAGTTGCTACACCTCTTTCTTACTTTTCTCTCTCTGTCTTTGCTCTCTGCCCCTCCTCCTTTTCTTTCCATTTCTTGGATTCATTATTTTTTAAAATCACCCCCCAAATCAAATTGCAAGCTTGAACACTGACTCCTGTTCCCCTGTCCAGCCTCCTTGCCACAGAATAATTGATTTATTTGTTGCAACAGAAAGAAAAATAGAGAAGTGACATTTTTTTTCCAAACATTGTCAATATGATTGCTTGACCTTTGAGACAGTTAAGGAGTCGAAGGAAAAGAATCTTTCTAAAGCTTTACTTCTTAAGTGCCTGACACCAAGTGTAACTAATTGTCAACAGCGCTATGAAACTCTAAACTCATTCTATGAACCTTTAGTTAGAAGCAGACTTTGGCCGAAAATGACTCAGGCAAACTTCCCTCCTCCCTCCCCTGGTTCTCGGTTGATTTCCCTCCATCCATTGTATGACATCCAAGATTTCACATGGAAACACCCCATGGCGTGTATTTTTATTGCAGGTTAAAATCAACTTTAATTTTGTTATCCCCCCCCCCCCCAGATGTTGCCCTCCCACTAAAATGATTAGGCTTCTCTTCTGGGTCGTTA